>NC_090938.1:401016847-401624286 GCF_040938575.1 Ambystoma mexicanum | reverse complement strand
CGTGCTTCCCAGGAGGAGCACGCACGTCATCACGAAGAGCACCGTGCCGACGTGGCCCAATTGGGATCGGCCATGTTCGGGGGTTTCCTGCATGTGTCGGCCAATCTGGCGGCCCTCTCCTCCTCTGTGGAGACTATACGCCAGTCGTTCTCCTTGCCGTCTTCCGGCCCAGATGCCACCAGGGCCCCCTGTGGACCTGCCCTGACCAATGCAGCCAGCTCGGTGGGGATCCCATCCCTGCCACAGTCGGGAGTCAGAGGTCCAGCAGGGGTGGACAACACAGCAACTGGACCCCAGCAGATGGAGGATGTGACGGCATCATCGGGCAGGGCACGTGCACGACGGCGTCGGTGGTTTCCATCATCCTGGATGCCGTCGTGCTGGCAGAGGAAGTGGCGTCGGAGGCAGCAGCAGGCTCGACATGGGAGGCATCATGGCTCGGGGCCATCAAGATCAGAGGGGCAGGCATCGGCCGGAGGGCAGGAGAACCCTGGGATGGTAGTGTCTTCCGTGTGGGAGCAGTTGGTCCAGCGGATAGGTGCGGAGCGGCAGCGGGCGGAAGAGGAGCGGCTCACCATCGTCAGGGCGGAGTTCTCCATGCGTCGGGCGTTGAGGCGGGCTGAGTGCCTCGAGGAAGCTCGCAGGGAGTTTGAGGTGAACATGGGGTTATCCCTGCGAGACCTCGGGGCCAGGACAGAGTCCCGCCTCCAGGACATCGACATGGAGTTCGATGATGCCCTGGCCGGCAACATCACAGAGTGAGCCGCAGGACTTGCCCGCTGCCATTGTATATAGTTCTTTAGTTAGTGTTAGGTTTCCTTTATTTTATGAGATTTTTTTGGACCGCTCGGACAATGGCCACTTTTCTGTATATAGTTTTTTTATTAGGTAGTAGTAGGTTTCATTTATAGTGTTGGGCTCATGGACCCTGGAATATTCTTGTGTATAGTTGGATTTTTTAAAATACATTTTTTTGATTTACATTTGTGTTCACCATGAGGCAATGGTTTTTCCTTATTTTGTTTCACCATGATTTTGCTTTGGACAACATTAGTTTTTGGATTCCTTTGTTTTTTTGATTTTTACATTACTTATCGGACAAGGTCAATTTATTTTGTTATCCCCATTGTTGTATGTTTGATTAGTTTACTTCATTTTCTTCGAGAATACATGTTTTTATAACTTTCTTTTGTGGTATTTTCTCATTGGTTTCATGCATGTCATGATATGGGTTTTGACATTCACTTGCACCCATTGTGTATGTGTGTGTGACGGACATGTGTTCATTTACATACTTGCCATTGGGGTTGTATCATGTAATTGCATTTGCTATGTGGGTGGATGCAATCCTTGGCTGGGTGTTTGTGCTGGGTATGCTGCCCATTACTGCCATGATTGTGTATCGTCAGGACCTGGGGGCAGGGGGACATGGTTGGGGGCCTGCTGGCAGGTGCCCCACAGTGCTGGGGGGTGGGGGTGGTGGGGAACATGAGTTGGACATGGGTGGGGGCCTGCTGGCAGGTGCCCCACAGTGCTAGGGGGTGGGGTGGTGGGGAACATGAGTTGGACATGGGTGGGGGCCTGCTGGCAGGTGCCCCACAGTGCTGGGTGGTGGGGGTGGTGGGGAACATGAGTTGGACATGGGTGGGGGCCTGCTGGCAGGTGCCCCACAGTGCTGGGGGTGGGGGTGGTGGGGAACATGAGTTGGACATGGTTGGGGGCCTGATGGCAGGTGCCCCACAGTGCTGGGGGTGGGGGTGGTGGGGAACATGAGTTGGACATGGGTGGGGGCCTGCTGGCAGGTGCCCCACAGTTCTGGGGGGTGGGGGTGGTGGGGAACATGAGTTGGACATGGGTGGGGGCCTGCTGGCAGGTGCCCCACAGTGCTGGGGGGTGGGGGTGGTGGGAGACATGAGTTGGACATGGGTGGGGGCCTGGTGGAGGCTGCCCCCGGTGACTGGGGGGTGGGGGTGGTGGGAGACATGAGTGAGGGCCTGGTGGAGGGTGCCCCTGGTGGCTAGGGGGTGGGGGTGGTGGGAGACATCAGTGGGGGCCTGGTGGAGGGTGCCCCTGGTGACTGGGGGGGTGGGGGTGGTGGGAGACATGAGTTGGACATGGGTGGGGGCCTGGTGGAGGGTGCCCATGCACTGCTGGGGGGTGGGGGTGCTGGGGGACATGAGTGGGGGCCTGGTGGAGGGTGCCCATGCACTGCTGGAGGTGGGGGTGCAGGGGGACATGAGTGGGGGCCTGGTGGGGGCTGCCCATGGTGGCTGGGGGTGGGGGTGGGTGGGAGACATGAGTGGGGGCCTTGTGGAGGGTGCCCCTGGTGGCTGGGTGGTGGGGGTGCAGGGGGACATGAGTGGGGGCCTGGTGGGGGCTGCCCATGGTGGATGGGCTGCCTGCGGGACATGAGCAGGGGTGCAGGGTAGTCCCCCGTGGTGTGGGCTGCCTGCAGGGGCCGTGGAGGTTGTGGAGCGTACACCTGGGAGGACCCACATGGCCAATTCACGTGTAGTACTCCCCAGAACCCCTGAAATACACATACCCTGCTGAAATCGCGTGTGGAACTTCCCGCGCACCCCTGATATACACGTACCCTGCTGAAATCGCGTGTGGAACTTCCCGCGCACCCCTGAAATACACGTACCCTGCTGGAATCGCGTGTGGAACTTCCCGCGCACCCCTGAAATACACGTACCCTGCTGGAATCGCGTGTGGAACTTCCCGCGCACCCCTGAAATACACGTACCCTGCTGGAATCGCGTGTGGAACTTCCCGCGCAGCCCTGAAATACACGTACCCTGCTGGAATCGCATGTGGAACTTCCCGCGCACCCCTGACATACACGTACCCTGCTGGAATCGCGTGTGCAACTTCCCGCGCACCCCTGAAATTCACGTACCCTGCTCGCACTGGGACTATCGCGTGTGGAACTTCCCGCGCACCCCTGAAATACACGTACCCTGCTGAAATCGCGTGTGCAACTTCCCGCGCACCCCTGAAATTCACGTACCCTGCTCGCACTGGGACTATCGCGTATGGAACTTCCCGCGCACCCCTGAAATACACGTACCCTGCTCGCACTGGGCCAATCGCGTGTGTAACTTCCCGCGCACCCCTGAAATACACGTACCCTGCTCGCACTGGGCCAATCGCGTGTGTAACTTCCCGCGCACCCCTGAAATACACGTACCCTGCTGAAATCGCGTGTGCAACTTCCCGCGCACCCCTGAAATTCACGTACCCTGCTCGCACTGGGACTATCGCGTGTGGAACTTCCCGCGCACCCTGAAATACACGTACCCTGCTCGCACTGGGCCAATCGCGTGTGTAACTTCCCGCGCACCCCTGAAATACACGTACCCTGCTCGCACTGGGCCAATCGCGTGTGCAACTTCCCGCGCACCCCTGAAATTCACGTACCCTGCTTGCACGGGGCCAGTCACCTGTGGAACTTCCCGCGCACCCCTCAAATACACGTACCCTGCAGTAATCGCGTGTGCAACTTCCCGCGCACCCCTGAAATTGCGACGCAGTGTCGCAAGCGGCTGGCGCAGAGTGTCCGCGTGCGATTGACTGCGCCAGGCACGTGCGCTAAAACCGATTTCCGCGCACAGCGTATTCATGGATTTCAGGCTTCCAAACCAGCCGTGGCGCAGAGAATCGCAAGAACACCCTCGCGCAAGGAAAAGCCATCCAAATCGCTAAATCATCGCAAAGGGCTGCACTAACCCTGGACCAGTTCACCGGGCTGGCAAACAGCAAATGGCAAGCGGGGAACGTGTATTGCAGGGGTGTGCGGGAAGTTCCACACGCGACTGGCCCCGTGCAAGCAGGGTACGTGAATTTCAGGGGTGCGCGGGAAGTTGCACACGCAATTACTGCAGGGTACGTGTATTTGAGGGGTGCGCGGGAAGTTCCACAGGCGACTGGCCCCGTGCAAGCAGGGTACGTGAATTTCAGGGGTGCGCGGGAAGTTGCACACGCGATTACTGCAGGGTACGTGTATTTGAGGGGTGCGCGGGAAGTTACACACGCGATTGGCCCAGTGCGAGCAGGGTACGTGTATTTCATGGGTGCGCGGGAAGTTCCACACGCGATAGTCCCAGTGCGAGCAGGGTACGTGAATTTCAGGGGTGCGCGGGAAGTTGCACACGCGATTTCAGCAGGGTACGTGTATTTCAGGGGTGCGCGGGAAGTTACACACGCGATTGGCCCAGTGCGAGCAGGGTACGTGTATTTCAGGGGTGCGCGGGAAGTTACACACGCGATTGGCCCAGTGCGAGCAGGGTACGTGTATTTCAGGGGTGCGCGGGAAATTACACACACGATTGGCCCAGTGCGAGCAGGGTACGTGAATTTCAGGGGTGCGCGGGAAGTTGCACACGCGATTTCAGCAGGGTACGTGTATTTCAGGGGTGCGCGGGAAGTTCCACACGCGATAGTCCCAGTGCGAGCAGGGTACGTGAATTTCAGGGGTGCGCGGGAAGTTGCACACGCGATTCCAGCAGGGTACGTGTATGTCAGGGGTGCGCGGGAAGTTCCACACGCGATTCCAGCAGGGTACGTGTATTTCAGGGGTGCGCGGGAAGTTCCACACGCGATTCCAGCAGGGTACGTGTATTTCAGGGGTGCGCGGGAAGTTCCACACGCGATTCCAGCAGGATACGTGTATTTCAGGGGTGCGCGGGAAGTTCCACACGCGATTCCAGCAGGGTACGTGTATATCAGGGGTGAGCGGGAAGTTCCACACGCGATTTCAGCAGGGTATGTGTATTTCAGGGGTTCTGGGGAGTACTACATGTGAATTGGCCGTGTGGGTCCTCCCAGGTGTACGCTCCACAACCTCCACGGCCCCTGCAGGCAGCCCACACCACGGGGGACTACCCTGCACCCCCACTCATGTCCCGCAGGCAGCCCATCCACCATGGGCAGCCCCCACCAGGCCCCCACTCATGTCCCCCTGCACCCCCACTCCCTAGCAGTGCATGGGCACCCTCCACCAGGCCCCCACTCATGTCTCCCACCACCCCACCCCCAAGCAGTGCAGGGGCACCCTCCACCAGGCCCCCACTCATGTCTCCCACCACCCCCACCACCCAGCCACCAGGGGCACCCTCCACAAGGCCCCCACTCATGTCTCCCACCCACCCCCACCCCCCAGCCACCATGGGCAGCCCCCGCCAGGCCCCCACTCATGTCCCCCTGCACCCCCACCCCCAGCAGTGCATGGGCACCCTCCACCAGCCCCCACTCATGTCCCCCTGCACCCCCACCCCCCAGCAGTGCATGGGCACCCTCCACCAGGCCCCCACTCATGTCCCCCTGCACCCCCACCCCCCAGCAGTGCATGGGCAGCCTCCACCAGGCCCCCACCCATGTCCAACTCATGTCTCCCACCACCCCCACCCCCCCAGTCACCAGGGGCACCCTCCACCAGGCCCCCACTCATGTCTCCCACCACCCCCACCCCCCACCCCCCAGGGGCACCCTCCACCAGGCCCCCACTCATGTCTCCCAACACCCCCACCCCCCAGTCACCAGGGGCAGCCTCCACCAGGCCCCCACCCATGTCCAACTCATGTCTCCCACCACCCCCACCCCCCAGCACTGTGGGGCACCTGCCAGCAGGCCCCCACCCATGTCCAACTCATGTTCCCCACCACCCCCACCCCCCAGCACTGTGGGGCACCTGCCAGCAGGCCCCCACCCATGTCCAACTCATGTTCCCCACCACCCCCACCCCCCAGCACTGTGGGGCACCTGCCAGCAGGCCCCCACCCATGTCCAACTCATGTTCCCCACCGCCCCCACCCCCAGCACTGTGGGGCACCTGCCAGCAGGCCCCCACCCATGTCCAACTCATGTTCCCCACCACCCCCACCCCCCAGCACTGTGGGGCACCTGCCAGCAGGCCCCCACCCATGTCCAACTCATGTTCCCCACCACCCCACCCCCTAGCACTGTGGGGCACCTGCCAGCAGGCCCCCACCCATGTCCAACTCATGTTCCCCACCACCCCCACCCCCCAGCACTGTGGGGCACCTGCCAGCAGGCCCCCAACCATGTTCCCCTGCCCCCAGGTCTTGACGATACACAATCATGGCAGTAATGGGCAGCATACCCAGCGCAAACACCCAGCCAAGGATTGCATCCACCCACATAGCAAATGCAATTACATGATACAACCCCAATGGCAAGTATGTAAATGAACACATGTCCGTCATACACACATACACAATGGGTGCAAGTGAATGTCAAAACCCATATCATGACATGCATGAAACCAATGAGAAAATACCAGAAAAGAAAGTTATAAAAACATGTATTCTCAAAGAAAATGAAGTAAACTAATCAAACATACAACAATGGGGATAACAAAATAAATTGACCTTGTCCGATAAGTAATGTAAAAATCAAAAAAACAAAGGAATCCAAAAACTAATGTTGTCCAAAGCAAAATCATGGTGAAAAAAAATAAGGAAAAACCATTGCCTCATGGTGAACACAAATGTAAATCAAAAAAATGTATTTTAAAAAATCCAACTATACACAAGAATATTCCAGGGTCCATGAGCCCAACACTATAAATGAAACCTACTACTACCTAATAAAAAAACTATATACAGAAAAGTGGCCATTGTCCGAGCGGTCCAAAAAAATCTCATAAAATAAAGGAAACCTAACACTAACTAACTAAAGAACTATATACAATGGCAGCGGGCAAGTCCTGCGGCTCACTCTGTGATGTTGCCGGCCAGGGCATCATCGAACTCCATGTCGCTGTCCTGGAGGCGGGACTCTGTCCTGGCCCCGAGGTCTCGCAGGGATAACCCCATGTTCACCTCAAACTCCCTGCGAGCTTCCTCGAGGCACTCAGCCCGCCTCAACGCCCGACGCATGGAGAACTCCGCCCTGACGATGGTGAGCCGCTCCTCTTCCGCCCGCTGCCGCTCCGCACCTATCCGCTGGACCAACTGCTCCCACACGGAAGACACTACCATCCCAGGGTTCTCCTGCCCTCCGGCCGATGCCTGCCCCTCTGATCTTGATGGCCCCGAGCCATGATGCCTTCCACGTCGAGCCTGCTGCTGCCTCCGACGCCACTGCCTCTGCCAGCACGACGGCATCCAGGATGATGGAAACCACCGACGCCGTCGTGCACGTGCCCTGCCCGATGATGCCGTCACATCCTCCATCTGCTGGGGTCCAGTTGCTGTGTTGTCCACCCCTGCTGGACCTCTGACTCCCGACTGTGGCAGGGATGGGATCCCCACCGAGCTGGCTGCATTGGTCAGGGCAGGTCCACAGGGGGCCCTGGTGGCATGTGGGCCGGAAGACAGCAAGGAGAACGACTGGCGTATAGTCTCCACAGAGGAGGAGAGGGCCGCCAGATTGGCCAACACATGCAGGAAACCCCCGAACATGGCCGATCCCAATTGGGCCACGTCGGCACGGTGCTCTTCGTGATGACGTGCGTGCTCCTCCTGGGAAGCACGCACGGCATCACGAATCACAGCCGTGCGCATCGCGACCCCAATCAGGACCTTCTCCACACGGCCAGGGGTCCCCTCGTCCGCAGGTGGAGGGGAGTCAGATGACATGGACATCCCTCTACCTGCGGACGGGCCTGGGACGGGGCATCCCTGCTGGTGCAAGGTGGTGCACACACAGGTTCAGGGACAGCGACATGCACAGGCCCCTCCACGGTGACCTGTGCTGCCTCCTGCCCCTGCCCCTGGACTGCACCACTTGCACCAGCAGGGATGCCCCCACCAGGCCCCATGTGCGCCTCAGTGGCGGCTTCCTCCTCCTCTGTGGAAACCACCAACCTGGATGGCTCCTCGCCATCTACCGCCGTAGCAGGCCCCTGTGGGGGCTCACCCACCCCTTCCGCTGCAGCCGTGGGGGCATCCCCGCCGCCTTGCTCCACAGCGCGTCTCCGCCCTCTCCTTCACTAGCCGCTGCGTAGAGGGAGACATAGAACACAAGCATCAGGGTACTGTACAATGGTCCCCTAGACAGGAAGCAATAGCAGATGAGTGCCACTGTCAAAGTACACTTCCATCATGTCACACCACAACACATGTGTCAGTCCAGGCAAAACACACACAGTGACAGTCATGGTGCGTGCCATGGACATTTCAATGCATGTCCAATGGACTCTCGAATCATACAATGTAATGGGACTCACATGCATCATGGGTCATGCCTATCACATGCACACACTTCACCTCAGTCACATCCATCTGGCCCCGTACACCCCAATCACAGTGCATACAAGGATGACCAGGCTGCATCAGTGAATCTGTACATTGTCACAGACATGTGTCATGCATCCATGGCACTCACAAGTCACAGACACGCAGGTCAGGCACACAGACATGGATACCACATATGTATCTGGCATCAGCACCCATCCCTCGCCCCCACCCATGTCCAGGAACAGAGACTGCCATGCTCTCATGTGTGCAATCTGCACAGGGCTCCCCATGTCGCATTCAAACACATGCAACAACCGTGCGGTTCACACATTACAGGTCGCACATGCATTCCCATGATGTCCCTGCACACATACATGCGTACATGGCCTATGTCACACATGCAGGCAAGTATCAGACAACCAGCACACTGCAACATGCCCTGTCTCACACAGCAATGCTTGGCCACTTACCGCTCAACTCCAGACGGGTCTCCCTCTCAAGGACCTGGGCGTGGAGCGCTGGGTGTGCGCGTTCCAGGACCCTCAACTGGATGGAACTCATGCGGCCCCGGCCCCCCTCCACGAGGCGCCGGGCCTTCATGAGGGTCCTGGACCTCAAGTCTTCCCAGCGCTTCTTGACCTTCTGGATGGTGCGGGTTGCCACCCCCTCCGCGTTGATGGCAACCACACAGTCGGCCCAGATCCTGTCCCGTCCTTCCTTGTTGGCGCGGGACGATCCGAAGAGGGCATCATACTGCCCCAGGACTTGCTCCACCAGGACACCAACTTCGGTGGCAGTGAAGCTGGTGCCCCTCTGCCCCTCTGGCTGGGGGTTGCCACTGGTGCCAAATGTTGATGTGCCCGACATGGCAACCCCAGGGGCAGGAGTGGGTGGGCAACTGGGTCCAGGGGCTGGGCTGTGGAGCGATGTTATCCGAGTCGGGAGTCTTCTGTTCCAGCAGGGGTGGACACAGCAACTGGACACCTGCAGATGGCTGATGTGCAGGCACCAAATGGCAGGGCACGGTGGCGGCAGGCAGGCAGGCAGGCAGGCAGCAGCAGATGGCACGTGGGAGGCTGCTCGGGGCACTGGGGGGCAGTAATTCGGCCTTCTGGGCAGGAGCGTGGTCTTCCGTGTGTTTTCGCGTGGCCAGCTTGATACGGAGTGATTTGGCACGTGAAAATCCTGCACGGCAGCGTGAAAATCGAGGAAAGGCCCTTAGCGCGTAAGCGCGTCAGCACGCGTACGCGATTTCATTGGACCAAAGGCCCTTACAGCGTAAGCGCGTCTGTGACGTTTTGCGCACGGGCGTTGCCCTGGCAGGGCTTGGTGATCCCGCGTGCCTTTATGTTCTGTACGTGCTTTTCGTGCGGTGCGTGTGTTTTCCATCCGTTGGGGTTCACACGCTATTACTTCACAGCGGGTGTTGGCTACGCGTTCTTCTACACGCAAGGCAGACGGTGAGTGGTACCCCGCTCCCCCAGCGCGAACCCCTGAAATACACGTAGCCCGCTCCCCCAGGCCCGATCGCGTGAAAAACTTCACGCGAACCCCTGTAATACACGTAGCCCGCTCCCCCAGGCCCGATCGCGTGAGAAACTTCACGCGAACCCCTGTAATACACGTAGCCCGCTCCCCCAGGCCCGATCGCGTGAGAAACTTCACGCGAACCCCTGAAATACACGTAGCCCGCTCCCCCAGGCCCGATCGCGTGAGAAACTTCACGCGAACCCCTGAAATACACGTAGCCCGCTCCCCCAGGCCCGATCGCGTGAGAAACTTCACGCGAACCCCTGAAATACACGTAGCCCGCTCCCCCAGGCCCGATCGCGTGAAAAACTTCACGCGAACCCCTGTAATACACGTAGCCCGCTCCCCCAGGCCCGATCGCGTGAAAAACTTCACGCGAAACCCTGAAATACACGTAGCCCGCTCCCCCAGGCCCGATCGCGTGAAAAACTTCACGCGAACCCCTGTAATACACGTAGCCCGCTCCCCCAGGCCCGATCACGTGAAAAACTTCACGCGAACCCCTGAAATACACGTACCCTGATGAAATCGCGTGTGGAACTTCCCGCGCACCCCTGAAATACACGTACCCTGCCGAAATCGCGTGTGAGACTTCCCACGCACCCCGGCATACACGCACACGTATTTTTTGTCAGCGGGTGTCCGTGTTTGTGGGTACCCCTTTGCACGTCATTTGTCCTGGAGGGCCACAGTATAGGACATTCATCATGGCAGTATATAGGTGCTATTTGTTGGCGCACCTTTTGGCGCACATTTCTTACAGCCGCAGAGACGCTACCGCCTGCTTTCTTGTGGCGGTCGTGTTTGTGCCTGTGCGCTGGTTTGAGCGTGCGCTTTTTTCCCCTATTCTATTCCATGAATACGTGTTGTAGGCGAGCGTGAGGGCGTTCCGCGCACTTGTGCCATGTACTTCCCCCGTGACGCCCACGTTTTGGCAAGTTGTTCCCCATTCCAAGTGTTACGCCCGTTTTCCGCCTACTTTTGTTGCGTGCGCCGCGCTATGTGCGAATTTCGCTGTGGCCTGTGCGATTTTCGCTGTGACCTGGCGCACGCTGTTAGATGGCCTGTGCGCCAACGTGCGCCACGCACTTTTTTATCGCACATCCGCTGGTTTTCTCGCGCACGGACTTCCATGAATCGATGTGCGCTGCTTTTCGTGCGATTTTCGCACTTGCACTGCGATTTTCGCTATTCCACTGCGATTCGCACGTTTTTGCCCACTTGCGCCACGCTAATTATTCCATGAATCGGCCTCTTAGGCTTTTTCTTAGAGTGCCATATTGGGTCCCACCAGTGGTATCCAAACCTTGGTCTGTGAAAGAATAGAAATGGGAAGCAACCAGAGCGTAAAGGGCAAAGAGGGAGAAAGGTCAAACGCACATGAAAGATGTGTGCAGGTTAGAAAAGGATTAGGGATTTAGATTGTGATAGTTTGCAATCCAGTAGAGTCAGTATAGAATGACCAAGCAGAACGCTGATCAGAAAAGCGCAAATGCTTGATGCCTCTGCAAACAACCATGTACCCGTGTGGGCATTTTCTAGTACTTACTGAGAAGTACTGAAATTAGGCAATATGTGGTTGCTCAATTAACTTGAGGTGTGCTCCAACGTACCCTTGCAGTGTGGTGGCTTGTTTGTCCATTAGGTGATCCCATAACCTGACAGAACCCAGGACGATAAACCTGGGGGTTCCCTGACAACTGTCAGAAGTGAAAGGACTTGGGTGGGCTGTGTACAAGGGAAATGCGGTGGACACACAGGGGAAGGGAAACCAGGTGTGTGGGCCACCTCTCGATTGCCATACTTGCATGCCCATATTCTGAATAACTGGTGCAGTGGGGGTGAATAGGGTAATATTCTGATAATATAATATGTTGGGCCTCATAAATTGTGCGGTGCGGTAAAATGTGGCAGTGATACCTTATATTGCCGCAGCGCCCAACTATGAGTTAGGCAGTAGGTTGGAGGATTCACCTCCAGCTATGAGCTGGAGGGAAATCTGCCTCCTTTCTGGCAAATTTTGGCTTAATTACCAGAATCCCTCATGGCGTCCTATGAACTCCAATTATAATGGGGCTAACTCCTCCACCAACACTTATAATCTGGCGGTAATACCAGCGGACCTAGTGGCGGTAACGCTATTACAGTTTGGTGATATCTCTGCGGATTTACTGCCGAGATACCTCCAAACTCGTAATGAGCCCTATTGTCTGAGAGTGTAGTCACGTCACAGCTCAGGGCTCCTTTACAAGAGGCCTGACTGTGTAACATGACTGTCACCACATAAGATTGTGACACGCTTGTTGCTTGCATAGCAATGTATGCAACAGAAAGACCACCTCACAGCACTGCCCAAAGCGGTGAGGGAAGGAGTGGGAGTCTTTGAGGCCGGAGGCCTACAATGTAAATGTCAATGCGGCCAAAGTTATGCTCTAGAGAGCCCCTAAGAGCTGAATGTCCACAAAAGGCCAGTTCTATAGATGGGATAACTGAGTGATTCTGAGGATCATTCCATGTTAGAATGGCCTTCGGTATGTAGGTTCCTTGCTGAGAATATATATTCTGAAGCTGATGTACTCTGGCCTTGCCAAAAGGGGGCGAGAACCCCTCTCAGCAGGCAGTGGGAGGCCTACTAGGGAGAAATCCAGCGCCTGTTCAACCCCTGAGGTGGTTGGTGGCAATTAAGAGGGCCCCACTTCCTGTCCCCATATTGTGTCAGTCTATTCTGAGCAGTCCACCTGTATCTCATGCCATACATCTGATACAAGATGCTTGATAGTGTTTTCAAACAAGGGAACATCAAGGACCAGCAAAGCGGGAGCATATGTAGTATGTCAGCCCAAGAAAAATACGTGAATCGACCACCATCAGACAGCTTCACCGGCTCCTGTAATAAGTTTCCGGAGGATTGGAGGGGAGAGAGTAGCGCAAGCGACCCCATCAGCATGTGGTGGTCAAGGAGACCGTGCAGTGCTATAAAAGCACGCCCGCGAGCAACTAGCATCGGCAACGAACACCCTTGACTACTATGGACTGTCTCGAGGGACACAAACCCTTTCAATATCATGATTTATCTTTGGGGCAACACGGAGACAGTGCCCTAGCACAAACTCGAACATTCATCCTCCCGGCCACCATTGCCATTCAGGTGCAGATCAATGTGGAAGAATTGGGCAAGTCGTACTCCACTACTTATAACCGTGGCTGCCTACAGCAGATCCTGGGAGGGAAAGACAGGGGCAGATCGGCCAGGGACAGAGGCCCAATTCAGGCAGGAGTAGAGGGATAAAAGAACCCTGCAGGAAACACGAAGGTTGGCTTATTCGGGTGGGGTCAGAGGAGGTGTAAAACGATGGGAAGAGCAGGAGCGAGGAAGGAGCAGCTAGTGTGGAGGTGATTTCTAGAGAAGGGGAGGTTGTTGGCGAGTGAGGAAAAGTGCTATTGCGGTTTGAGTCTGTGTGTTAGTATGGCAAGTGTGGTTAAAAGAGTTGAGATCACTAGTGGCTGTGAAGTGTGTGGTTCTGATTGAAAGGAGGGTGTCTGACAAGTAGTTATGTGCATGAGGGAGTAGTAGTGTGTATGATGGAGTATTCGTATGGAGGAGGGAGTAGTGCTATAAAGAAGGGAGTGGTGGTGTGGAGGAGGGAGCAGGAAGATCAGAGAGAAGGTAGTAACATCTAAGGGTAGAGGTGAGGATCAGACGGCATAAGAAACAGAAGAGGGAGGCAGGAGAAAGTAGAGATGGTGGGAGTTGAGGCAGGGAGAGAGTAGAAGAAAGTATTGTAGAGGGAAAGCAAAGAGTGAGCATGACAGAAGAAGAACTGAACCCAAAAGGGTGTCTGCCAGGCAAAACTCCCATATCCCAATAGAACACAAACACCTAGACAGAGTAGGGACAGTTAGGAAGACCCGGAATGAGTGTAGTTGGATAAGGGAATCTGTCCTTACATCTTCACATCTAGTGCAAGGCAGGCCTGGCCAGTAAGGCTCAATCTTCTGTATCTACTAACCTGTGGGTAGAGGGGAGGTGCTAAATAAGATGGAAGCGAGAGAGAAACTGCCCACAAAAATGGAAATAAAAACTCTTGATCCATTTTCTAGGTGTGTATTGGATATAATCAGAGATGAATTCAGTGCAATTTGAATCAGGATATGGTGGACAACATAGTACCAGAGAATCCATTGAGGTTTTAGCAGATAGAATGATTTTTACATGTAGGATGTCAGCTTTGTTATTCATGGGGCTTACAATGCTAGTGACATGTAATCATCTTTCTAAATAAGTGTTAGGAAATGTGTTCCACGTGCAGCTTTTCCACCTACTTCCGTGGGACCCCCAACATATCCTACAATGGTGTGTGCAATCCCGGACTGATTTTTGGGTTTGGGGTCATTTTCCTCACCACTTCCTATCTCAACAGACTTGTTTTGGGGCAGTGGTCAGTCCTTATGGCTACCGGTGCAGGGGGACATGAATACTTGTTCATGTAGATGTATGCCAGGAGGAAATACATAGCTAGTCCTCACAATGTTTGCCGACCAAGTGAGATGAGTAGAAATGAAGGTGTGGCCAGGTCTTGCTCCTAGTGCAACTCTGTAGCCATCTGCATCTTGCAGCACTAAATTATCTTACATTGTACAGAATACCAATTACTATCAATGTTTGACTCGTTTGGCATCCAGGAAACTGCTCTAGACTGGTACTACAGTTTCTAGTGGGACAGAGGGCACCCCTTCATTCACAAGTAGCGCTTGTGGTGTGCCATGGGGTTCTTTTCTTATTTTGCTCCGTTTTAATAGCTACGCCTTCTAGCCACTCTCATCCAGTCATACAGGTTTGCCTTGTAATGTTCAAAGCCAACACCCAAATGCTCCTTGAGCTGAAGGATGATCTGAATACCTGTCCTAGCAATTAAAGACTGTCTGGAATAGTTGATATTACGGACATTCGTTAAGTCTATCAAACTAAACTTCTGGGAAGCCAGGCCCTCATTACTGGCATCTGTCCAGAGTTTATTAATGAAGAGATCAATACCTTGCATTTGCAAATTGCTTATCTCAATAGCCGTCTTTATAGCTTATATTTTGTTAAGCTTCTATCAGAAGGATTGATTTAACTTACCATATTTATCATACCCCACACGTAAGTTAATTGGACTTTTCCCTAAATTACCCTCTTTTCTGCTTTTTCCCCTTATGATTTTGTATACCCACTCTGTACATCATTCAACGATATACTTTTACTTTACACCCATGGCACCCTTCAATGTTTTTGTATAAGACTGTTTATCATTGTTATGATCATTGGGGTGGCATTGCGACATCATCGGGCTACTACACTATGATGTCATCGACACGTCATCACGCTATCACATTCTATTAAAAGGGGCCTTTGTGTTCTCAACTCCGTAGGGGGCACCGTTCTTTGATATCTGATTGAGATGTTCTCATTTGAAGGTAATCATTTGGTCTCATACTATTTTCCACTAATCCATATAAACCACTTTGGCCCTGATTCATGGAAAAGTGTGCATTTCTCACGCAATTGCAGTGCGCCGATAATGACACTGCGCGAGCCTGCGTGCGGAATAAAAAATATGAGCCACGCGTATTCATGGAATGTACTGTGCAAAGTAACCTTATTCGCAAGTCACGCCTGGAAACGCCCCCGACACGCCCCCACGCAAAGCATAAACAGCCAGAAGAGCTACCTTTGCGTGCTCTCCAAGAGCGCAAATACACGCACCCTTCACACTGTGTGTGGGATCCCCCACAAGGAGGCTTGCATCCTGGGGACCGTACGCAGGGTCCCCCGTAACTGTTGGCAGCCTGACAACATCCGTATGGAAATTCGTAAATCGGGTTAAACTCAAAAAATCTGCATGCATACTCCTGTAAATCGTACCTGCACCCAGCTACACAGCCTACGTGCACCCCTAAGTTACATCAGAACCTCTTAATCCGACTTGCAAACCCAACTATGTGCTGCGATTCCTATGCGCAAGTGTCTTTACGCATGCCTCGCGTGGCATAGAGGTCAATGTATTTGTGTGGCAATTTCTATGCCGAGAGGCTGCGCTGGTTCCATGAATATGTGTCACCTGGCGCAATTGTGGGTGTGCAAGAGATTGCTTGCGGGCCATCCCTCAGAACACCCACTTTTTCACATGTTCTTGCCCATTTTCCGCCTCCTTCTCAGCCCTCTGCGCAAGCCACATACGTGTATTCTGAGGGGTGCGCGGGGAGTTTTACACACATTCTCACTAGCGCGAGAGGGGTACGTGAATTCTGAGGGGTGCGCGGGCAGTTTTACACACGTTTTTGCTAGCGTGAGAGGAGTATGTGTATTCTGAGGGGTGCGCGGGGAGTTTTACATGCGTTTTTGCTAGCGTGAGAGGGGTACGTGTATTCTGAGGGGTGCGCGGGGAGTTTTACACACGTTTTCGCTAGCGCGAGAGGGGTAAGTGTATTCTGAGGGGTGCGCGCGCAGTTTTACATGCGCTTTCGCTAGCACGAGAGGGGTACATGTATTCTGAGGGGTGCACGGGGAGTTTTACACGCATTTTCGCTAGCGCGAGAGGGGTATGTATATTCTGAGGGGTGCGCGGGGAGTTTTACATGCATTTTCGCTAGCGCAAGAGGGGTACGTGTATTCTGAGGGCTGTGCGGGCAGTTTCACATGCGATTTGGCAGTGTGGGTGCTCCCTGGTGTGTCCCTACCCCCGTCCCCATGCCCCGCAGGCAGCCCACATGGCACCATGCACCTGGGAGCCCTGACACATGTCCCCCTACCCCACCCCCAGTGACAGGCACCTGCCAGCAGGCCCTGACTCATGTCCCCTCACACAACACAACATCAAGATTCAGACTCATGGCCCTTATGGCCACCCAAATCCCACCCCACGCCACCCCAGTCCAAACACCCAACCAAACCTTCCATCCTCGCCACATTGAAATCCCCATGTCATGATAGATCCCAAATGGCAAGGATGCCAATTAATACATGTCCGTCAGACACACACAATGTCCACACATGAATGAGAAAACCCACATCGTGACATGCACAAAACCAATGAGAGAATACCACACAAATGAAGTATGAAATAAAAATGTATTATATACAAAATATAAGGAACAAAAGAAAATCACACAAGAAAATAAATAAGAAATAAAAGCCTGAATGTCCAAAATGAATGAAAAAATGTCAATGTTGATTTCAATTAAATCCAACGTAAAATTGCTCCAAAGCGTACCTTCGTTAAACCAAATCCCCCCCAAAAAAAGAGAAAACCATTGCTCCATGGGAAACAAAAATATGCAGTTACATCCATTCCAGAACTATATCCAATGTAAAAATCCAGGGTCCATGAGCCCAACAATCCAAAGGAAACCTACAAAAAACCCTACATAATAAATAACTATATACAAAAAGGTGTGGCATAGTCCATACGCCCCAAATGAAAGAAAAATAGAAAGGAAACTTACACCTACATAGCTATTTACAAAGGCGGCATGCCAGTCCCACAGCTCATTTTGTGATGTTCCGGGCCAGGGCATCATTGAACTCCACGGCGATGTCCCAGAGGCGGGCCTGTTATTTAGCCTCGAGGTCTAGCAGAGATGCAGCCATGGAATCCCTCAACTCCCTGTGAGTTTCCTCGAGGCCCTCCGCCCGCCTCAATGCCCGGAGCATGGAGTTCTCCGCCCTGACCATCCTGAGCCGTGCCCTCTCCACATCTATTTGCCGGCCCAACCGCTGCCACACGGAAGACACTCCCAGTCCAGGGTCCTCCTGCCCCTCGGCCGATGCCTGCCCCCGGGGTGTTGATGGCCCCGAGCCATGATGCCTCCCACGCTGAGCCCGCTGCTGCCTAAGACGCAACTGCCTCTGCCGCCACGACAGCCTCCGGGCTGATGTAATCCCCCGGTGCCGTAGTGCACATGCCCTGCCCGATGATGCCATCACATCCTCCATCTGCTGGGGTCCAGTTGCTGGGGTGGCCACCCCTGCTGGACCTCTGACTCCCAACTGTGGCAGGGATGGGATCACCACCAGGCTGGCTGTGTTGTCAGGGGCAGGTCCACAGGGGTCACTGGTGGCATCTGGGCCGGAAGACGGCATGGAGAACGACTGGTGCATAGTCTGCACAGAGGAGGAGAGGGCCGCCAGAGTGCCCAACACATGTAGGAAACCCCCGACCATGGCCCCTCCCAACTGGGCCACATCGGCATGGAGCTCTTCGTGATGACATGTGTGGTCCCCCCAGGAAGCACGCACGTCATCACGAATGTCACGCGTGCGCAACGCCAGACCAATCAGGACGGACTCCATACGGTCACGGGTCCCCTCGTCTGCAGGTAGAGGAGTGCCAGATGACGTTGACCTCCCCCCTACCTGCGGACGGGCCTGGGATGGGCATCCCAGCTGGTGCATGGTGCTGCAGTCACAGTGTCAGGGACAGTGACATGCACAGACCCCTCCACAGCGAACTGTGCTGCCTCCTGCCCCTGGCGCTGGACTGCACCACTTGCACCAGTGGTACCACCCCCACCAGGCCCCATGTGTAGCTCAGTAGCGGCCTCCTCCTCTGTGCACACCACCAACCTGGATGGCTCCACACCGTCTTCTGCCGTCGCAAGCCCCTGTGGGTGCTCACCCGCCCCTTCCGCTACAGCCGTAGTGGCAGACGCGGCACCAGTTCCCTCGCTCCCGGATGATGGTAATTCCTGGGAGGGTGACTGGGCCTTGCGTCGCCGGCCGGTGGAGGCATCCCCGCTGCTTTGCTCCACAGCGCCGTCTCCACCCTCTTCTTCACTCGCCACTGTGTAGAGGGAGACGTAGAACACAAGCATCAGGGTACTGTACAATAGTCCCCTAGACAGGAAGCAATAGCACATGAGTGGCACTGTCAAAAGTCACTTCGATCATGTCCCTCCACAACACATGGGTCAGTGCAGGCAACACACCTGCAGAAACAGGCATGGCGCATGCAATGAACATTTGCATCCATGCCCAAGGAACTGTTGAAACATACAATGGTGGGTTGAAACTCACATGCATCATGGGTCATACTGATCACATGCACACACATCACCGTAGTTTTATGCATCTGGCCTCGTACACCCCAGACACAGTGGATACAAGGATGACTAGGCTGCATCAGTGAATCAACACATTGTCACGGACATGTGTCATGCATCCATGGCATTTACAAGTCCCACACACGCTACTCAGACACACAGACATGCACACCATACATGTCCATGACAGCAGCACCCATCTCTCACACCCCAACCATGTCCAAGAACAGAGACAGGCATGCATTCATGTGTGCATTCCGCATGCTGCTCCGCATGTTGCATTGTAACACATACGCCATCCATGTGGGTCATGCATGACTGGACTCACATGCAGCACCATCATGTTCAGACATGCACACCCTGTTTCACACAGCAATGCATGGCCACTTACCGCTCGAC
This sequence comes from Ambystoma mexicanum, assembly GCF_040938575.1. Classification (NCBI taxonomy): domain Eukaryota; kingdom Metazoa; phylum Chordata; class Amphibia; order Caudata; family Ambystomatidae; genus Ambystoma; species Ambystoma mexicanum. Next base: position 401,605,072 of record NC_090938.1, on the reverse strand, counting down.
TCCAGACGGGCCTGCATCCTGAGGATCTGGTGGTGAAGCACTCGGCAAATGTGCTCCAGGAGCTCATCTGCTGGTTAGTAAGCTCGCCCCAGCCCCGGGCCTTCTTGAGCGTCCTGGACTTGTAGTCCTCCCAGTGCTTCTGGACTTGTTTGATGTTGCGGGGTGCCACCCCCTCCGCGTTGATGGCACCCACTATGTCTGTCCAGATCCTCCTCCGTACTTCCTTGTCAGCGTGCGATGGTGTGAAGAGGGCATCAAAATGCCCCAGGACTTGCTCCACCAGGATGCCAACGTCGTTGGAAGTGAAGCTGGCAGCCCTCTGCCTCTCAGCTGGGGGGTTGCCACTGGTGCCAGATGGTGTTGTGTCGGACATGGCAACCCCCGAGGCAGGTGTGGGTGGGCAACTGGGTCCTGGGGCTGGGCTTTTGAGCGATGGAATGCCAGTCGGGAGTCTTCTGTTCCAGCAGGGGTGGTCACAGCAACTGGTCCCCTGGAGATGGCAGATGTGCAGGCACCAAATGGCAGGGCACGGTTGCAGCAGGCAGCAGCAGATGGCTTGTGGGAGGCTGCTCGGGGCTCTGGGGGGCAGAAGGTCGGCCTTCTGGGCAGGAGCGTGGTCTTCTATATGTTGTCGCGTGGCCAGCTTGATACGGAGTGAATAGGCACATGAAAAAACTGCACGTCAGCGTCTAATTCGAGGAAAGGCCCTTAGCGGGCGTTCCCCTCATCACGGGTGCATAGTGATTCAGCACGTGAAAAAACAGCACGTCCGCGTGTGAATGCGTGTAATGCGAGGAAAGGGCCTAAGCGCGTAAGTTAAGTGACGCGCACAGGCGTTTCCCTCAGGTTAAAGGTGAGCAGGGCCATCAGTTCGCTGTACGTGCCTTTCGTGGAGACCGACGTGTGTGTTGCTACTTCGTGTTGTTTTGCGCACCATCAGAACTTCACAGCGGATCAAGGACGTATCTCTTCTTTTGGCGGGGGTATTGGCTACGCGTGTTTTTCATTATCACGCTAGTCTGACGGTGAGTCGTGCATGCTATTTTTCCCACTGCGGGTGCCCCTATGTATCGCGTACCCGTTTTCAAGGTCATAGTAGCTTGCGTGTCCCAAGCGTATGTGTTTTTGTTGTCCCTGGGTGCCACTGCGTACTGCGGGAGGTTAATTCCACACACGTGGGCTACCGGGGGTTGCGTGCACGGTTTTACTGCAGTTTTGGGGTGCCTGAGCGTTGCGTGACCTGTCACTTTATCACCGGGGTCACATACAGCCTTGCAGGGGTGCTGTTAACATCTTGTATCCCACCCCCTTCACCCCAATTGCCCAGGACAATTGTCGTGTACACCTCCCATTGGCACCAATACATCTGTGCCGGCACTACTACATCTGTGCCACGGCTGGGAGGCCACGAAAGGTGAGGGGCGCCTCAGCTGGGCGTACTCCACGTGGCGGGCATGGTCAGGGATTTGGCCGGGGTGACCAGGGAATAGGGGGACTCTAGGGTGGCTGCAGAGGGGGAAGAGACAGGGGTGCGCCACTTCGGCACGATGTTGTGCCACGTGTGGGTGCAGTCGTGACACCACCCCCTGCGGCTCCGGGAGATGCAGTTCTTGCATCTGGCACTGGTGCCCATTTGACCCGGCAGTCCGTTTCATCGAATGCCACGGGCCCAAGGGTAGTGGTAGCTGCAGCTGAGGACACCACCACCCAGGCTCAGGGTCTGCCAACGCAGCCTGCGTTGGTGCCTGAAGAGTCCCTGTAAGATTTCCAGGAGGTCAGGAGGCACACCGTATGTGCACGCAGGGCTGCCCTGACCGAGGCACGTGTCCCTGGGGCAGTAATGTCATCTGGTGCCCCGACCAGCCGGGTGTTGGCAAGTGCATTGGCAGATGAAGTGGACACCACACCGGTTGTGAGTCTACCATACAGGACAGACCCGGTCAATGACGCTGGCACAGCGGATGTTGCTGCGCAGGGTCCATTCCAGGGCACCCAGCAGCCACTGACACAAGTCAGGGCTTCTGTCCTCGTTCCACCTGCCACTCCCTTGGTTCAACCCACCAGCGCCACAGCCCATACTGATCAGGGCGGCATTTGCCAGCCAGGGACCGGATCACTGTCCAAGAGGAGGAAGGTTGCACCTGCAGTAGAGGCTGGGACCCCAGACACAGCTCCGGCCTCCGGCACGTCGAGGAAGAAGCCTTTCTGCGTGCAGGAACTGGACTTCCTTGTGGACTACGTCCGGGACCACAACCGTGATATGCTAGTGGGGCCGAATTGTCAAACTACGGCTGCCCAGCGTATGTCCCACTGGAAGCAAGTTGCAGATCGTGTGAGTGCATTCGGCCATGAGGTGTGCACAGCTCAAGAGTGCAAAAAGCGTTGGGATGACCTCAAACGCAGTACTAAGGCGAAGCGTGCCTCCAATTACAACATGACTCTGGTGACTGGCAGTGGGCCACCACCTGAGGAGGAAGACCTCACTTCGCACGAGTCAGTCGCTGCGGAGTTCATACCAGCAGGAATGGTCGAAGGAGTGAGAGAGATGCTGGACTTTGATGCCCCGTCCAGTGAGTGTTGTTGCGTGTTTGTCGAGGCCATGTGTGGTTTGCTTGTGTGATGTGTTGTGCTTGACTGCCACTACATGTCATGTGTCCATGATTCCCATGTGCAAGTCATGCAATGCTTCACTGATGCGTGCCTGCTGTGCAGGATGCTAGACATGTAGAGCAGACGGGGACTGTCCTCATGGCCACACTTGCACCCCACTCACATGCTACTCACCCGGATGCCCCTCCGGTCCATGTTCCAGCTCACTGGCCCTTCTGCATGTAGCGTGGGGTGTCTTTCCTCTCAGCACTAGGACTATGTCATTGCATGACTGACGTGCATGTGTCTTCTGCCTGCATGCGGGTACTCCACGTAGGCATGCTCCCTTGCCCCTCCACCCCCCCCCTGCACCACAATTTCACCATGGCACTGGTGTGCATCATGTTGGCGTTCTGCAATGGCCTGTTCAAGGCTCCTGTGTACATGCAAACTTCCACCAGCCAACCTGCCAGACACATGCAGTGGGGTACATCCTCTGTCCTTGATGCAGGGTGTCTCACTTGGACTGTGCAGATGGCAGATGCTCCGCAAGGACATGAGTGCCCATTCATGCTCCATGTGCATTCCATTCATGCCCCCATGTGTGCCTGACAGGATGATCATTGTAGTACGTGTCCAGGATGACCTACATTTCATGGCATTTGATCATCCATTCCATGCCCACTCTGGCTCAGTCCAGCATCACACACAGGTTTAGGGTATCACAGTCTGTGTAGGGCACAGGCCTCACCCTGTTTTAGGCCCACTGACTCTGTTCAACTGGTGTAGTGGCTTCTGCACACATGGTTGCATTACTGAGGGTTCATCATGTGTCCTGCTTACTGCCCCATCATCATATGATGTTTTCTCAGTTGACTCAGATGATGCAATTGACGCTAGTCAACACTGTCTGCCAATACACAGGTCTCTGGTCACCCTTTCGCTGCCATGCAATGCCTCCCTGCATTTTCACTTAGGGGGGTTTGCTTGTAGCCATGCAACCCATTGCATGCACATTGCACGTGATGCCTGAATTTGCCCTTGCACTGCCTTCACGTTTATTGATAGACATCATAGTGTACTTGTTCATGTAGATAGTGGGTAACGTACACATGTTCTGCACTGTATCAACCCACTTCTGAGCCGTGTTACACCCTTCTACATGCCTACTCACTGATGCAATGTCAAAGTTACCTGGCATGTATGGACAGTTTTTCATCCCTTCTCTGTCATGTATGCGACGGGCACAGGTGCATCCTGTGACACTTGTACTCAGTATTGGAACTCCCTAGTGGTTGTTTAGATGAGTTGATTGGTCAATGTGTGTCCTATACCAACTGGCATAAGGCACTGATTGAATGTAGCCTGCCAATCGGGTTGTAATGACTGTGGAGCATCCTTCACGTGTGTATGTGTGCACTTCCACATACATCAAGCAAGCAGCGTTATAGCTGCTTGCTTTGGTGTATTGGATGCTGGTCATGTTCTCAATACAGGTGTATGGGGAAATGGGTGTTTTTGAATGCTTTCACATGTACATATGCAAGCAGCTTCAACGTTGTGTGATGCAACATTGCGAGAAATCACTTATGTGTTTGTGAAAATGTCCATTTACACATGTGTCTTCCACAGCTTTATTGTTGACTGACTAATATGCAGTTGATAGGCGTTTATGCTGGTGAGATTTCTGCATTGCGCAAGTTATGTGGAACTGGCATGATCCCAAAGGTTCACTGTTGTGCAGTATGTGTATGCCCAGGCCCACTTAGCTACTATTGTGGGTCCTGGCCAGGGAGATTTCCACAAGGAATTATGTAATCGGGCACAATCATAGCCCAATGTGCTCAATCAGGCCCTCAGGGGTGTTGTGGAGGCCTCATGTCCTGTAGCTCGGACGGTACTGGGCGTTATGGTCCCTCATGCCTGGTTGCAGGCCCTTGCTTTGCTTGGGACATTCACTATATCTACATGGCCCATGCCACCCGGTGCGGGCCGAGCTGCAGATGGATGTAGCTATATTGATGATGATGCTTTAGTGATGCATGTCTACATGCATGGTACCTATGTCATTGTGTGTTTGGAATCACTTGCAGCAGTGGTCAATTTGCAGTTCAGAAATGCTTATGGTGTGTTGCATCTCTTAGTTGCCATCTGTCTTTTCTGCCTGTGACATGTGCCTGACAGAGGTGGTGTCTGATGGAGTTCACATACTACATTTTGTACTTGTGTAGGCTTTTCTATTTAGACACATCCATTTCTGCTTTTGGGATGTGTTTGCATGTCAAGGCCACTGGATGCATGACAGGTTCTCATTTGTGTGTGACATGTCTGCTTCATGTGTTGGCTGTCAATGTGATGTCTGTGTGTGTGTTTTATGTGCTTCTGACATGTGTACTAATGTTAATCTTTTCTCCACTTTTCAGATGATGACACATTGGAGCCAGAGGATGGTGTTGTCATGCCAGACTAAGGGTTGCTATTACACCAGCAAACTAGCACAAGTGGGGGTCGTGGGGGGGTAGGCCACAAGAACCCACTTGTGTTCCAGACCATCTTGTCTAGGGCGGGCAATGAGTCTAGCTCGGATGATCACTCTGATGACAATGTCGAGTTGGATGTGCATCGGGTCCATTCGTCAGGGGTGAGTGATTCTGATGTGGACGCTCCTCCATCCGCGACACCTGCACTGAGGGGCCAGACAGTGTTGGGACCTCCACCTGTGGTGGATCGGGACGCAGGGTCACCCTCCACTCTAGTTGCTGATGTGCCTGGGGCATCACGTCAACAGAGGAATGTAGTCCTGCAGCCGCGGGCTGTGCCAACCCAACAAGGACATCGGCTCTTTGGGCCCCGCAGGTGTCAAGCCCAGCAACGCGGTGGCCGCGCGCCACTGGGGTATACTGAGTGGGAGCAAGCCATGGTTGCCAATTCAGAACACCAGGGGGCAGCAATTGATAACATCGCTGAGAGCATGGAACGTATGGCCCAATCCGTGCTACCCCCTGCTAGGCTGGTGGAACTCCAGCAGCGGGTGGCACAGTCCACGGCCCGCTCGCTCAGGCTGGGCATGGCGGCCTCAGACAGGGCACGCTGAGCTGAAATGGTGTCTTTGCGTCAAGCAATTGCTGCTCACGCAGAGGTACACATGGAGGCCATGAGGGTTGACTATGAATCCCTCAAATCTACTCTGGCTGTGCTCATGATGTCCCAGAGAAGGCGGTCAGAGGAGAGGTTGGAGCATCTAGAGAATACAATCTTGGCTGAGCTACATGCTTGCCGGGAGATGTACCAGTTTTCCAGCCAGGCCATGCAGGAAGAACTCTGTGTTACACGTGTTACCTTGCAAGAGGAAGCACGCGTATCACGTGAGGTTCTACATGCTGACCTACGTGTCATCGCCGCACAGAACCAGGCTCAGCCGTCACGCAGACTTGATGCCGACAAGGGGCAAGCTGCGCCTAGGCATGGTCAGGGTACTGTGCCACCTCAACCTTTTCAGCCAGAGGGTGATGAGGACGATGAGTTATCTCCCACACAGGTCGAGCTGTGCAGGCGTTGAGCCATTGGAGTTTTTTTTTCTCAACATCATCGCATGTGGGTGTTGAGTTGCACCCTGTGCCTCCCCCCTCCTGGGTGCCTTTCCCCACCAACCCCCGGGTCGTATGTGGGCATTTTTGATTTTTATTGTTAGTTTAGTTAGCTAATATGGTTTTTGATAGTTAGTTTAATTTGGTAATTGTGATGCTGGAAATGCATCGGAGGGACAGGGCCTCCGTATCCTTGTCCTTTACTGCCTTTTATCGTGTGTTCTGTCGTGTTTTCTGTGCAGGAGTTCATGTGGGACTCCTGGCGGTGCAGCTCTCTCTTTTGGTTTGGTGAACAGACCCATGGGATACCCTTATGGCACCCATGGGTGGGGGTACAACCCTGTGCCCCTAGTGTATGTTTTTGGGCACTTGTGTGTGGCCCACAGAGCAGGGTATGGGCTGGTGGCAGCCCCATACTGAATTTGACAGGTGCTCTGAGTATCCTCCATTTTGGGATGCCCATGCCCTGTCATTGGTATCGGTAGATTCTTGATGGAGACAAAATGGCCCCCATGGCCTCTTACCTTCCATCACCTGTTACCTTGATCTTCCCGAAGTCCCGGAGAGCCCTGCCTCTGTCCCTTCCCCCTAACTGGCTGTTGGGTGGAAGTTCCATATGGTAGTGTGGGGAAGTGCCGACCAGACTGGCTTGAGCCTTCTCAACGACCGTATGTTGTGGGTACGCCTGTGGGTGGGACCTGGGTGAATGGAGTGTGTGACGAATACGCATTCTATGTTGTGGGTGTCTAGTATCTGGTTGTTAACACAATGACTGAGGCAGCCCTGCCAAAACAGGTATGAATGCAGTATGGAGTGTTGAATGGCTCGGTACTTGTCCCAATGCACATAACTTGTTGTGAGTGTCTGGAGAGAACTGAATGGCCTGAATGCACTGTGTGCCTGATTGGCTGCTTGCCTGCCTGAATGCCCTTAGTCGTGATTGGATGCTTGAGTGTGACTCAGCGGAATGAATGGGAGATCAACAGTATATCTGGGGACCTCTCACTGCTAGGAATCGTGTTCAGAAGCTGAAGTCCACTATGACGAGTAACTAGAGTAACTTAAGCTTGACCTTGAAGCCCTGCTGGACGAGAAGAATTGCTGTTGCTCTCCTTCACAATCTGAAAGCGGCTGTGCCTCCAAGGACTGACCCAGAGAGGACCTGGTAAGGCGCCCTCTTCCCGAGCTACGAGGGACCATTGTGCACCAGCAGATCTTTGCCAAAGCTCCCTGGTAGACAGACCTTCGACAGGCTGCCGACCCGAGACGGGGTCCGCCGCGGAATCACAAAGTGAAGCGCCCGGACTGGTGTCCGCCACTGTCGACAACCGCTGTCGCCAACTGGAGCCGCTGTGCTCCCGTTTGCCTAAGACCGTCATTGGTCCGAGGACGCTCTCGTTCGCTGTCATGATGCCTACCTCCAAGGAGCCAGGTCCGACCAGCAACCCCAGAGGCAGGCATCATTTCCCCCAGGGAAGTGCCAGCGGGCCCAAGCTGGGGCCCTTTGGACACAGTCCTGGCGCCTTAGGCGCCAGGCTCATGTTGGACCCCTGTCCTGGTGCCTTAGGCACCAGGCTCATAAAGCTAGACATGTGTTCAAGTGTTTTAAGCTGCACTTACCTGATGGAGACCATGCTGCTACATCCAGGCCCTCTTGAGGCCTGAATGGAACTACTTTACCTTTGGAACTACTTTCCCCTGGGTGTGGTCGGGGAAGGTTACATACCTGATCGGTGGAAGGATACATACCTGGAACTTCTTCCAAAGCTATTTAAACCACGCCCGATCAGCAACTCACGCTTCGCGTTGTTCTGCTCCTCGCAGCTGGACGCTCACCGTGTCAGCTCCTGCATCTGGACTTCAGCCACGCCTGTCAGCATCCTGGGTCACCTGTTAAGAGAGAATTGAAGAGAAAGAAGACCTTACCTGCTAAAGATGCATCACGGAGACATCACACCGACAATCCTGAAAGGGAAGACATCATTTTAAAAGCATTTCGCTTCGATCGCTGCAGCGCTGCATTTCACTCACCTTTCCTGGGCACCTCCATCTTCAGCAGCGATCATCCGGATCCGCAGCCACTTCCCAGAGCCTAGAGAGAAAAAGACAAGAACACAAGGTGAGAGAAGGAAGGGAATAGGAAAAGCTTAGTTTCCTTCTAAGACTTACCTGTTGGGTCATTCCCATTTCATTTCGGGTCCTGCCGCTTCCTGGCAATCCGGACCCGGCCTCTATGGGGAAAAAAGACAAAGACATTGAATGAGCGAATGCAAAGACATTACCCGAACGCTCATCCAGAACTTACCTGTCATTTACTGGAACTGCACGTTTCACTTCGGGTCGGCGCCATATCTCCGGCAATCCGAACCACGGCCCCTAAGGGGAAAAAGACATAAGCGTTAGCGCTTGCTGCAATAAGACAATGAACATTATTATTAAGCTTGAACTTTTGAACTTTCTACAGAACTCGTACAGCGCCTTACCTGAATAGTCAAGCTTATTTGAACTCCCATCAAACCTCAATCCAGTGAAGTAACTGGGTTTCAACGCGCCCCTGCATCAGAAGCAGGATGGAGAACTCATCCTTCCAGACCCTAAGGTGAGACTTCACGGGGAATCGAGGAAGGGTATCGTGGAGGGTTGGAAGGGAGTGGGAGGCGTGAGCATTATTCCGTCAGTAGATAATACTCCCTTTTCACGCACAGGGGAATATTCCTGCGAGCCAGAGAGTCCATCTTCAGAGTCCTGCGCTTCACCATTGAAGAAGCATCAGCACTCGAAGCCAGACCTGCGCCTCCGTGGGAATCAGGTGAGCGTGACATTCGCATCGTCGCTGCTGTATCCTGCTGGAGAAGGCCTGACCGTCAACGTGCCGAGGAGCATCCGCCGGTAGGTTTCCCGCCACCTAAAGACCAGAGAGACACCGATGACTCGACACCTTTGCAGTCCAGAACTAACGACATCGAGGTGCCTCGGTCGCCTCTTCCTTGCAGGACGTTTACGCTTTGCCGTCAACGAGCACCGCTAGGAACGAAGCTACCACCTCACCGTCATAGCTCGACCTGCTCTCCGTCGGACATTCGACGACCCGTGACTCCTGCCTTAAAGGGAGGGCACTCAAGAAGGGGCGTCGATTCCCCAACGAGGAACGCTACAACGTCAAGGTACTTTGGGGTTGCAGAACTATTGGAAAGTCTAGTGTGAACAATATATGGACTGGGCTTGTGATACATCTTTGCTTTACAGGTTGCCCAGGTGGGGGGATCACCAAACAGAACTGTGTCTAGTGGTAAGGGGCCAGCATTCTGCCAGTTGTTCAACCAGCTTGCTTTCCTTCCTCTCTCTACTGCTGGTTTCCTCTTTATTGATTTGTGTGACATTTTGACAGTATAGTTGATGCACTTTAATGAGATCTGATAATAGTTGTGGTACCACTGTAGAACGGTATGTATTTACCATTGCTGATTTTCTGAGCACAAAGTGAGTTATTGTGATAGTGTACATAACCTTGAATATTAATTATATAAAGACTGTGTTTTAACCAATACACTGTGTGGACATTCCTTTGTGAGTGTTTGGGGACTACACTGTACTTAAGAACCAGCCCGCATCACCTCCTGAGAAGCTAGGCCTTGATTGCTGGACTATGTTACCAATAATAGAGAATCTTGGCTGGGGTCCTCTGTGCTTCTCCTCTACCATTTAGAGAGCGGAAGTACAGACACCCCCCTCCGGCGTCTTTACAGTAATATAGGTTTTTTATAGTTAGTTTAATTAGTTAATATAGTTTAAAATTGCTTGTCTATTGTGCATTCATGTGACGGTGTGGTGCTTTGTGGCTTTTGAAAGCACCCACTGTCTGTTCCAGCTGGGCCCTTCAAGCTTGTCTCGTATATGTGTTTGCAGCTTGGGATCCTGGCTCACATAGGCCACTCCTGCTTCCCTTATCTATGGGCTTGCAAGGATGGTTCGGTGTAACAACCATTTACACAAGGGCTTTGGACTTTCGTCATATCTGTGGCCTGTCTGCTGCTTTACTACTTGTGTTAACACCCATAGTGGGGATTGAGCGGGTTTTATCCACGGCATGTCTGTAATCAATTTGGGTGAGTACATGATTGATGTGTCCATTAATTGATGTGGATAGTGATGTATGTTCTTTTCTTGCCTGTATATGAGCTTCGTGCATTTCATGCTGTAGACGGTAGCTTGCACCCTTTGCCTGTCAAAGTCACACTGATGGTGGGAGGAGTTCGGATGTAGGTCTCTAACATGGCCCAGTGGCAACCAGCATGAAGACACACACACTCAGGGAACTTTTCAGCCTTATTAATAGCTTTTATGCCCTTTCTGCAGGAAAATGAGCCTCCAGACTACCTTTTCCAGCAGACACAGGGCCAAATACTACTGAAACCTGGCCACGTTCGGTGGTGCAGACGTGCGCATATGTGCGCAAGCAGAAGCACAGGGCTTGTGCTCAGACGTCCGACAGAAGCAGACTTGTTTCCAGGAGCTCCAAGCAAGGTGAGCAGCACAAGGGGACACACTGCAGCCAACCTTCCACCAGGCCACTTGCACATGCATGCTAAGTAGCGCCAGTGCTGGGGAGCTTGGCCAGGCATTGTTGTAGAAGCGCACAGTACAGCTAAAATGCTTTGAGGGACAAATGCCAAGTAGCTTTACAAGTTGTCAGGGGCACACGCAGGGGCCGTCACACATATCCTCCAGTCCCCCCTGCTCCATAGAAGCTGAGTTATTAGCGCAGTAGCATACCTAGCCAGAAACTAATACAGCGCACAGGGACACCCAGTGAGGCACAGCCTTGTGTGCAATGCATATCATTTGCATATGCAAATTGCCACGTGCACTACCCATTGAAATCCACGGCTGCCAGAACATGACTTGTACTGAAGACGCACCTCGCTATAGGCGTCTAGCAGCTCACCCAGGGACCATTCTATCATGTGTGATTCTTGGCGCATTGGTCTTTCATTTACCGCACGCCCACGTGCGCCTGACTTTGCATTGACAGTGTATGAACCATCACGGGGGCAAGCTAATGTATACGTACATAGCAGCAGACAAGAGTGTTTATTTGTGGAGAAGTCACTTACTTTGGGGCATGAATGGTGTTGTGTGTGTGTTGTAAACACACACAGATAAGTAACTCATGCTCTTTTTGCAGCATTGAACTGATCCTGTTACCGGACCTGAGAGTGTGCAGGCAGGAGGCCAGCACTCACCCCAGAGATAAGTCTCTCTTTGTCTTGCATTTGACTCATTTTGTACAATGTGCATGTAGAACATGGTTTCTCTGATTGAGTATGTGTTATTGTCAATAGTTGTATTTTGCCTACTTTCCCTTGCCAATCCAAATCCCCTCTCCTGTGCTAGGCCTGTGTGCACTTCGCAGCGGTGAGAGTTTAGGTGGAAAATGGGGCCACAAGCTGGGTCCGGTCTGCCTCGCCATGTGCCCTTTCCCCTCCCATGGGCAGCGCCTGTGCATGTGGTTGGGGATGTGGGGGCACCACCATGTCCACCGCTACGTCCCGCCCTGTTGCAAGATTGTGCAGGACACATGCTGCCACAATGATCCTGCACACTACTGGGGGTGCATATAGTAGCTGGCTGCCAGAGCGGTCAAGGGAGCGGAAGCGTGACTTGAGCACTCCGAATGTGTGCTCAACTATGGCCAGGGTTGCAATATAGGCATCGTTGTATCTTACCTGGGGTGGTGTGGTGGGGTTCCGGATTGGCGTCATCATGTGGTTGCTCAGAGGGTAGGCACTGTCCCCTGGGGAGGCGATAATGGTTGTGATTAGTTGGGTTTGTGTATTTGTGTGTGACATGCATGCATGTGCACAGGCATTTGTACTCACCTAGGAGCCATTTGTCGCCATGCTTCCCAGCTTCCAGTCCCCGGCTCAGGGCGGACATTCTGTATATGAAACTGTCATAGGTTGAGCCAGGGTAGTTTGCATAGTCAGAGGTGATGATTCCCTTTGCATCGCATACAACCTGCACGTTAATGGAATGCCAGTGCTTGCGGTTTCGATAGATGTGCTCAGTGGCCCTAGGTGGACGTAGGGCCACATGGGTGCAATCTATGGCACCAAGCACTTTGGGGAAGTGTACAACCCTGTAGAAGCCCTGGACCACGGCCTGCCTCTCTGCGGGTGTTCTGGGCATGTATATGTGCCTGCGGACTGAGGGGCGCGCAGTCATGATTGCCAACACCTGGTGTAGGCAGCATGACTGCGTGGCCTGTGATACCCCCCCCCACTATGGCAGTTGTCCTCTGAAATGACCCAGTGGCCAAAACATGCAGGACATTGAGCACCTTCTCCAAGGGGTTCAATGCTTGGGAGCACAGGATGGGTGATGTAAGGTCATCTTCCCACTCCCTGACCAGGTCTAGGATGATACGAGGTGGAAACCTATACCTGCCATAGAGTTGGTCGTCAGGCATCCCAAAAAGGCTGGTCTGGGGCAGAAAAATGCGGAGCCTGGCTATTCTCCTCCTCCTGCGGTGTCCCACGAGCAGTGCTGCGACAAATGGGGCATTCATTGTAGCTGTATATACGTTTTTATTGTTGCGTGCACTTTTATACTGTGCATGGGGACGCTTCGACCTGCCTTCGTGTGGCGGACGTGTTGATGCCTGTGTGCATATTTTGGTGTGCGCTGGTTTCTCGTATTCAATTCCATGAATAAGTGTTGCTCACGTGACTGTGGGCGTTCCGTGTATTTCCCTGCAGTACTTCCCCAGTTACGCCTTCTTTTTCACATGTTGTTCCCCATTCCGCATGTTACGCCCAGTGTCCCGCCCCCTTTTTGGTGGGTGCGCCGACGTTGTGCGCTTTTGCTGGGCGCGTTGCTCACAGCGTTCGGGGTGTTGCTTTAAAGTGTGCGCCCATGCACGCCACGCTCGGATTTGGCACACATCCCGCAGTAAACAAGCGCAGGCCCATGAATCGCACGCGTGCGCTTGCTTTTTCACGCTTGCGCCGGCTTGCGCCAAGATTTTTGCCGCACATTTGTTCCATGAATCGGCCCCCAAGTATTTTCTAGATTGTTTACCCTCACATTCCCTCACATAGACATTGGGCCTCATTAGGACCGCGGCGTTAGCCCTGCCGGTAAAAACGTCATGGCTGCTGCCGGAGTCATTATTCCCCATTCCTGTTCGAGGCCCATTGGACTCAATAGGAGTGGGGAGGACGGATGCACCGGCACTGTGTGCAACAGTGACGGTGCATCAGTCAAGAGCTGCGAACGAGTGCCGTTCCGCCCACCAGGTCTGACCTGGTGGGCGGAACGCCACCTGCCCACAGAACTCGGAGCATGCCGGTCCGGTAACAACGGTGCCGGTAGCTTACCGGCACCGTTATTCCCGGACCGGCATACTTATAATGAGGCCCATTGTATGTTTATTGAGCATATCATACCTATTTGTTAATCTTCGACTGTAATTCAGTATATTGGTGTGCAGGGGACGCAAATATCCTATAGTTTAGGATACTATCTTTCACCTCACATGTCTCCAGAGTTGTGCAACATCCAAGTATTGCAAGATGTACTCGGCTCTTGCCTTGAACCTGCAAAATCTATCAGAAATGTGTTGGTTCTTATCAATGCCTACCTCCCCCTCACGCCCAAGCTAACTGCGTCACCAGATACAGCACTTTCCCATCACCGGGTCGCTCTGGTGGATGTTATTTTTCACCGAGACCCCACAGAGAATATTAAGGGGATTTATCCGTATGGAGGTAGGCCCAGAAACCACTGCTGGCGGACTACTCAAGTTAAACGAACGCTGCTATCACCTCTCCCCCTCCTGGCAGTCTTTCAGGTGGTTGATGGTCTCCAACTGTATAAATCACAAGGGCCAGTCTGTGCCTAAAAGGTCCATGGCACGGTCTTATTTTCCTGGATTAATTCTCACTTTAGAATTCTCACGCTGCCTCTTCAAATACTCGCCAAACAACCAAAGTATAACTTGAGACCAGCCGCCTCCAAACTATAGAAGCATTTTCACTTAAGGAATATCTAGTTGGGTGGCACAGATGTGTCAGTACAGACCTCCCAACTCTGCATCTCTCTACACAACCTTGTGCATAAAGTAACTGATAATCTTTTTTCTGAAAGACCTTCAAAACCTGTCACTGTTACAACTGCCTGACACAGTTTGGTCCTTATCACGAGTTGGGCGGTATTCTGGCGGCAAATTTAATGGGATACCACCCAAGGCAATTAGTGTTACTGCAAATTGGTCTGGCGCTACTAGCGTCGGATCGCAAGTTGCGGTGGTGGGGTAAGTCCTCATTATTTTTTTAGTCCAAGGGATTCCGTGGGGCATTGTTGGTGCAATTACTGCAGCGGTAATTGCGCCACGTTAATTGTGCCAAGAGTGGGCGGAATGTCAGCGCATACACCCCCAGCTCAGAGATGGAGGTGAATTCTCAGAGTTGCCCCCATTTAGGGATCGGGCGGAGCAGTGATGCAGCGGTAATAGCATTAGTGCCACATTTTTACCACTCCGCCCAACTCCTGATGTGGTCCAAAGTCCCTTGCCTGGCTCTGAGGATGAAGGATGGAGTGGACCTAGAGTTAGGGTGTTGCCGCCTGCTAAGTGATGCAGGGCTTGGGGGTGGTATTGGGAGAACCACCTGGACCACCCCACCACATGGTAGGATATTGTCACTGAGACAGAACCTAGATTACTGCCCCTTTAAGGGACCATTATGCCACAAAAGTACATGCTGAGTTTTTACTCTCTCGTACTCAGATACCCCCCCAATGAAAGTCGGATCTCTGTAAATTACAAGATGAAGAAGGAATATTAGATCCAAGAGAACCAAGTACATTAGTACTGCAGAGAGCCTTGAGAGAAAGGGAAGAGAGAGGGGACGAACATGAGCGTGACTCCTCATGCATGAAGTCTTTGACTTACTAGTAGCTGATAGTGAGTGAGGAGATGCCATGGAGCATTCAAAGCTTCTCGGTCCTGCGTATACGCACTGTGATAGGAGAAGACCGTGAGGATCAGAGTGACAGGAGGGAGGAATGAGAACGTATTTCCTTGGGAAAAAGATTATGAATCATCAAGGAGGTGAAGGGGTTGGGAACCGGTGTCAGGTGCCCTAGGCAAAGAGTAGAAGGCCTCAATTCCCCAGCCTACCGACCAGCCAAAGTGGCCTATCCACTGCTGGATGCTTTGGGGCTGGGCTCCTTGCCTTTTCTCTACCACTGACAAGGTTTGAAGAGCACAAGACCTATGTCCTTCGAGCAGAGTGTCCAGGGAACTCAAGGATATGAGCGGATAAATTTAAGACAGTACAGAGAGACAAGGAAAGAACCACAGGAAACACTGAAACCCCTCAGACTCTTAGTGACTGGAAACGATTAAGGTTTATCGGGAGGGAGCCTGGATTGAAATAATCCTTATTGGTCCAAAAGACATTTCATTAGTTTGAGACCCCAAGGAAAAGTTACCCTGCTGTTTTGTTTAGGTTGATATTAGCCCATGTTATTCCAAATAAGCCTGTAATCAAATAGGTACACAGGATCCTATTCATATGTACCACATCTTACTCCACCAATAGGAACATAGATTATATTATAAAAGAAGGATAAGATAGTAAACTTTCTCTACTTCCACCCCTCCTTCTTCCCCAACGATTAGACACCTCTGACAGATTCTCCGGCACTACAGGTCTTGAGACCATAGACTGCGTGCAACATTCCAAATTTCAAAAAACATTTTTATTTAATACAGAATATTTAAATTAAAACATGAGATACTACCCACACCTAACACAGTGTACAAAACTACCACTAAAACCTACAAGCTAAATTTCAAATAAACCACTTACAAAAGGACACAGACGAAATCACATATGTACATAGAAAAAACCTAAATGTGTCACTAAAACAACATATAAAACAAAGGGGGGTCTGGGAATCTCTCTACCAGCACAAACACAGCCCAATGACCTGTTCTTGGGTGAATAACCCCTGGGAGAGACTCTACCAAGTCTTTAGCTCACTGTCCCTTTCACAGAAAAGAAATGTCCCCGCATATCAGCCTTTGTCCTGCCCAGGGGCAGTCCAGCGCCGAAATGCTAGGCAATTCTCCTCTGAACAAGAGTACCATCAGTAACCCCATACACGTGTTTCAGCCTTGTTGGGCATCATCAGTGAGGTGAAACTGTTGCCTCTATAAGAACAGTGAGCAAGGGGTCCACGTCTGGATCGCCCTGTTAACTTAGGGTGAAACCCAAAGTCAATTTATTCAAAACAAGGGGGGTCTGGGAATCTCTCTACCAGCACGAACACAGCCCAATGACCTGTTCTTGGGTGAATAACCCCTGGGAGAGACTCTACCAAGTCTTTAGCTCACTGTCCCTTTCACGGAGAAGAAATGTCCCCGCATATCAGCCTTTGTCCTGCCCAGGAGCAGTCCAGCGCCGAAATGCTAGGCAATTCTCCTCTGAACAAGAGTACCATCAGTAACCCCATACACGTGTTTCAGCCTTGTTGGGCATCATCAGTGAGGTGAAACTGTTGCCTCTCTAAGAACAGTGAGCAAGGGGTCCACGTCTGGATCGCCCTGTTAACTTAAGGTGAAACCCAAAGTCAATTTATTCAAAACAAAGGGGGGGTCTGGGAATCTCTCTACCAGCACGAACACAGCCCAATGACCTGTTCTTGGGTGAATAACCCCTGGGAGAGACTCTACCAAGTCTTTAGCTCACTGTCCCTTTCACAGAGAAGAATTGTCCCCACATATCAGCCTTTGTCCTGCCCAGGGGCAGTCCAGCGCCGAAATGCTAGGCAATTCTCCTCTGAACAAGAGTACCATAAGTAACCCCATACACGTGTTTCAGCCTTGTTGGGCATCATCAGTGAGGTGAAACTGTTGCCTCTCTAAGAACAGTGAGCAAGGGGTCCACGTCTGGATCGCCCTGTTAACTTAGGGTGAAACCCAAAGTCAATTTATTCAAAACAAAGGGGGGTCTGGGAATCTCTCTACCAGCACGAACACAGCCCAATGACCTGTTCTTGGGTGAATAACCCCTGGGAGAGACTCTACCAAGTCTTTAGCTCACTTTTCCTTTCACAGAGGAGAAATGTCCCCGCATATCAGCCTTTGTCCTGCCCAGGGGCAGTCCAGCGCCGAAATGCTAGGCAATTCTCCTCTGAACAAGAGTACCATCAGTAACCCCATACACGTGTTTCAGCCTTGTTGGGCATCACCAGTGAGGTGAAACTGTTGCCTCTCTAAGAACAGTGAGCAAGGGGTCCACGTCTGGATCGACCTGTTAACTTAGGGTGAAACCCAAAGTCAATTTATTCAAAACAAAGGGGGGTCTGGGAATCTCTCTACCAGCACAAACACAGCCCAATGACCTGTTCTTGGGTGAATAACCCCTGGGAGAGACTCTACCAAGTCTTTAGCTCACTGTCCCTTTCACAGAGAAGAAATGTCCCCGCATATCAGCCTTTGTCCTGCCCAGGGGCAGTCCAGCGCCGAAATGCTAGGCAATTCTCCTCTGAACAAGAGTACCATCAGTAACCCCATACACGTGTTTCAGCCTTGTTGGGCATCATCAGTGAGGTGAAACTGTTGCCTCTCTAAGAACAGTGAGCAAGGGGTCCACGTCTGGATCGCCCTGTTAACTTAGGGTGAAACCCAAAGTCAATTTATTCAAAACAAAGGGGGGTCTGGGAATCTCTCTACCATCACGAACACAGCCCAATGACCTGTTCTTGGGTGAATAACCCCTCGGAGAGACTCTACCAAGTCTTTAGCTCACTGTCCCTTTCACAGAGAAGAAATGTCCCCGCATATCAGCCTTCGTCCTGCCCAGGGGCAGTCCAGCGCCGAAATGCTAGGCAATTCTCCTCTGAACAAGAATACCATCAGTAACCCCATACACGTGTTTCAGCCTTGTTGGGCATCATCAGTGAGGTGAAACTGTTGCCTCTCTAAGAACAGTGAGCAAGGGGTCCACGTCTGGATCGCCCTGTTAACTTAGGGTGAAACCCAAAGTCAATTTATTCAAAACAAAGGGGGGTCTGGGAATCTCTCTACCAGCACGAACACAGCCCAATGACCTGTTCTTGGGTGAATAACCCCTGGGAGAGACTCTACCAAGTCTTTAGCTCACTGTCCCTTTCACAGAGAAGAAATGTCCCCGCATATCAGCCTTTGTCCTGCCCAGGGGCAGTCCAGCGCTGAAATCCAAAGTCAATTTATTCAAAACAAAGGGGAGTCTGGGAATCTCTCTACCAGCACGAACACAGCCCAATGACCTGTTCTTGGGTGAATAACCC
This sequence comes from Ambystoma mexicanum, assembly GCF_040938575.1. Classification (NCBI taxonomy): domain Eukaryota; kingdom Metazoa; phylum Chordata; class Amphibia; order Caudata; family Ambystomatidae; genus Ambystoma; species Ambystoma mexicanum. Next base: position 401,586,557 of record NC_090938.1, on the reverse strand, counting down.
CTGGAGAGACTCTACCAAGTCTTTAGCTCACTGTCCCTTTCACAGAGAAGAAATGTCCCCGCATATCAGCCTTTGTCCTGCCCAGGGGCAGTCCAGTGACGAAATGCTAGGCAATTCTCCTCTGAACAAGAGTGCCATAAGTAACCCCATACACGTGTTTCAGCCTTGTTGGGCATCATCAGTGAGGTGAAACTGTTGCCTCTCTAAGAACAGTGAGCAAGGGGTCCACGTCTGGATCGCCCTGTTAACTTAGGGTGAAACCCAAAGTCAATTTATTCAAAACAAAGGGGGGTCTGGGAATCTCTCTACCAGCACAAACACAGCCCAATGACCTGTTCTTGGGTGAATAACCCCTGGGAGAGACTCTACCAAGTCTTTAGCTCACTGTCCCTTTCACAGAGAAGAAATGTCCCCGCATATCAGCCTTTGTCCTGCCCAGGGGCAGTCCAGGGACGAAATGCTAGGCAATTCTCCTCTGAACAAGAGTACCATCAGTAACCCCATACACGTGTTTCAGCCTTGTTGGGCATCATCAGTGAGGTGAAACTGTTGCCTCTCTAAGAACAGTGAGCAAGGGGTCCACGTCTGGATCGCCCTGTTAACTTAGGGTGAAACCCAAAGTCAATTTATTCAAAACAAAGGGGGGTCTGGGAATCTCTCTACCAGCACGAACACAGCCCAATGACCTGTTCTTGGGTGAATATCCCCTGGGAGAGACTCTACCAAGTCTTTAGCTCACTGTCCCTTTCAGAGAGAAGAAATGTCCCCGCATATCAGCCTTTGTCCTGCCCAGGGGCAGTCCAGCGACGAAATGCTAGGCAATTCTCCTCTGAACAAGAGTACCATCAGTAACCCCATACACATGTTTCAGCCTTGTTGGGCATCATCAATGAGGTGAAACTGTTGCCTCTCTAAGAACAGTGAGCAAGGGGTCCACGTCTGGATCGCCCTGTTAACTTAGGGTGAAACCCAAAGTCAATTTATTCAAAACAAAGGGGGGTCTGGGAATCTCTCTACCAGCACGAACATAGCCCAATGACCTGTTCTTGGGTGAATAACCCCTGGGAGAGACTCTACCAAGTCTTTAGCTCACTGTCCCTTTCACAGAGAAGAAATGTCCCCGCATATCAGCCTTTGTCCTGCCCAGGGGCAGTCCAGCGCCGAAATGCTAGGCAATTCTCCTCTGAACAAGAGTACCATCAGTAACCCCATACACGTGTTTCAGCCTTGTTGGGCATCATCAGTGAGGTGAAACTGTTGCCTCTCTAAGAACAGTGAGCAAGGGGTCTACGTCTGGATCGCCCTGTTAACTTAGGGTGAAACCCAAAGTCAATTTATTCAAAACAAAGGGGGGTCTGGGAATCTCTCTACCAGCACGAACACAGCCCAATGACCTGTCCTTGGGTGAATAACCCCTGGGAGAGACTCTACCAAGTCTTTAGCTCACTGTCCCTTTCACAGAGAAGAAATGTCCCCGCATATCAGCCTTTGTCCTGCCCAGGGGCAGTCCAGCGCTGAAATGCTAGGCAATTCTCCTCTGAACAAGAGTACCATCAGTAACCCCATACACGTGTTTCAGCCTCGTTGGGCATCATCAGTGAGGTGAAACTGTTGCCTCTCTAAGAGCACTGAGCAAGGGGTCCACGTCTGGATCGCCCTGTTAACTTAGGGTGAAACCCAAAGTCAATTTATTCAAAACAAAGGGGAGTCTGGGAATCTCTCTACCAGCACGAACACAGCCCAATGACCTGTTCTTGGGTGAATAACCCCTGGGAGAGACTCTACCAAGTCGTTAGCTCACTGTCCCTTTCACAGAGAAGAAATGTCCCCGCATATCAGCCTTTGTCCTGCCCAGGGGCAGTCCAGCGCCGAAATGCTAGGCAATTCTCCTCTGAACAAGAGTACCATCAGTAACCCCATGCACGTGTTTCAGCCTTGTTGGGCATCATCAGTGAGGTGTAACTGTTGCCCCTATAAGAACAGTGAGCAAGGGGTCCACGTCTGGATCGCCCTGTTAACTTAGGGTGAAACCCAAAGTCAATTTATTCAAAACAAAGGGGGGTCTGGGAATCTCTCTACCAGCACGAACACAGCCCAATGACCTGTTCTTGGGTGAATAACCCCTGGGAGAGACTCTACCAAGTCTTTAGCTCACTGTCCCTTTCACAGAGAAGAAATGTCCCCGCATATCAGCCTTTGTCCTGCCCAGGGGCAGTCCAGCGCCGAAATGCTAGGCAATTCTCCTCTGAACAAGAGTACCATCAGTAACCCCATACACGTGTTTCAGCCTTGTTGGGCATCATCAGTGAGGTGAAACTGTTGCCTCTCTAAGAACAGTGAGCAAGGGGTCCACGTCTGGATCGCCCTGTTAACTTAGGGTGAAACCCAAAGTCAATTTATTCAAAACAAAGGGGGGTCTGGGAATCTCTCTACCAGCACGAACACAGCCCAATGACCTGTTCTTGGGTGAATAACCCCTGGGAGAGACTCTACCAAGTCTTTAGCTCACTGTCCCTTTCACAGAGAAGAAATGTCCCCGCATATCAGCCTTTGTCCTGCCCAGGGGCAGTCCAGCGACGAAATGCTAGGCAATTCTCCTCTGAACAAGAGTACCATCAGTAACCCCATACACGTGTTTCAGCCTTGTTGGGCATCATCAGTGAGGTGAAACTGTTGCCTCTCTAAGAACAGTGAGCAAGGGGTCCACGTCTGGATCGCCCTGTTAACTTAGGGTGAAACCCAAAGTCAATTTATTCAAAACAAAGGGGGGTCTGGGAATCTCTCTACCAGCACGAACACAGCCCAATGACCTGTTCTTGGGTGAATAACCCCTGGGAGAGACTCTACCAAGTCTTTAGCTCACTGTCCCTATCAGAGAGAAGAAATGTCCCCGCATATCAGCCTTTGTCCTGCCCAGGGGCAGTCCAGCGACGAAATGCTAGGCAATTCTCCTCTGAACAAGAGTACCATCAGTAACCCCATAAACATGTTTCAGCCTTGTTGGGCATCATCAATGAGGTGAAACTGTTGCCTCTCTAAGAACAGTGAGCAAGGGGTCCACGTCTGGATCGCCCTGTTAACTTAGGGTGAAACCCAAAGTCAATTTATTCAAAACAAAGGGGGGTCTGGGAATCTCTCTACCAGCACGAACATAGCCCAATGACCTGTTCTTGGGTGAATAACCCCTGGGAGAGACTCTACCAAGTCTTTAGCTCACTGTCCCTTTCACAGAGAAGAAATGTCCCCGCATATCAGCCTTTGTCCTGCCCAGGGGCAGTCCAGCGCCGAAATGCTAGGCAATTCTCCTCTGAACAAGAGTACCATCAGTAACCCCATACACGTGTTTCAGCCTTGTTGGGCATCATCAGTGAGGTGAAACTGTTGCCTCTCTAAGAACAGTGAGCAAGGGGTCTACGTCTGGATCGCCCTGTTAACTTAGGGTGAAACCCAAAGTCAATTTATTCAAAACAAAGGGGAGTCTGGGAATCTCTCTACCAGCACGAACACAGCCCAATGACCTGTTCTTGGGTGAATAACCCCTGGGAGAGACTCTACCAAGTCTTTAGCTCACTGTCCCTTTCACAGAGAAGAAATGTCCCCGCATATCAGCCTTTGTCCTGCCCAGGGGCAGTCCAGCGCCGAAATGCTAGGCAATTCTCCTCTGAACAAGAGTACCATCAGTAACCCCATGCACGTGTTTCAGCCTTGTTGGGCATCATCAGTGAGGTGAAACTGTTGCCTCTCTAAGAACAGTGAGCAAGGGGTCCACGTCTGGATCGCCCTGTTAACTTAGGGTGAAACCCAAAGTCAATTTATTCAAAACAAAGGGGGGTCTGGGAATCTCTCTACCAGCACGAACACAGCCCAATGACCTGTTCTTGGGTGAATAACCCCTGGGAGAGACTCTACCAAGTCTTTAGCTCACTTTTCCTTTCACAGAGAAGAAATGTCCCCGCATATCAGCCTTTGTCCTGCCCAGGGGCAGTCCAGCGCCGAAATGCTAGGCAATTCTCCTCTGAACAAGAGTACCATCAGTAACCCCATACACGTGTTTCAGCCTTGTTGGGCATCACCAGTGAGGTGAAACTGTTGCCTCTCTAAGAACAGTGAGCAAGGGGTCCACGTCTGGATCGACCTGTTAACTTAGGGTGAAACCCAAAGTCAATTTATTCAAAACAAAGGGGGGTCTGGGAATCTCTCTACCAGCACAAACACAGCCCAATGACCTGTTCTTGGGTGAATAACCCCTGGGAGAGACTCTACCAAGTCTTTAGCTCACTGTCCCTTTCACAGAGAAGAAATGTCCCCGCATATCAGCCTTTGTCCTGCCCAGGGGCAGTCCAGCGCCGAAATGCTAGGCAATTCTCCTCTGAACAAGAGTACCATCAGTAACCCCATACACGTGTTTCAGCCTTGTTGGGCATCATCAGTGAGGTGAAACTGTTGCCTCTCTAAGAACAGTGAGCAAGGGGTCCACGTCTGGATCGCCCTGTTAACTTAGGGTGAAACCCAAAGTCAATTTATTCAAAACAAAGGGGGGTCTGGGAATCTCTCTACCATCACGAACACAGCCCAATGACCTGTTCTTGGGTGAATAACCCCTCGGAGAGACTCTACCAAGTCTTTAGCTCACTGTCCCTTTCACAGAGAAGAAATGTCCCCGCATATCAGCCTTCGTCCTGCCCAGGGGCAGTCCAGCGCCGAAATGCTAGGCAATTCTCCTCTGAACAAGAATACCATCAGTAACCCCATACACGTGTTTCAGCCTTGTTGGGCATCATCAGTGAGGTGAAACTGTTGCCTCTCTAAGAACAGTGAGCAAGGGGTCCACGTCTGGATCGCCCTGTTAACTTAGGGTGAAACCCAAAGTCAATTTATTCAAAACAAAGGGGGGTCTGGGAATCTCTCTACCAGCACGAACACAGCCCAATGACCTGTTCTTGGGTGAATAACCCCTGGGAGAAACTCTACCAAGTCTTTAGCTCACTGTCCCTTTCACAGAGAAGAAATGTCCCCGCATATCAGCCTTTGTCCTGCCCAGGGGCAGTCCAGCACTGAAATGCTAGGCAATTCTCCTCTGAACAAGAGTACCATCAGTAACCCCATACACGTGTTTCAGCCTTGTTGGGCATCATCAGTGAGGTGAAACTGTTGCATCTCTAAGAACACTGAGCAAGGGGTCCACGTCTGGATCGCCCTGTTAACTTAGGGTGAAATCCAAAGTCAATTTATTCAAAACAAAGGGGAGTCTGGGAATCTCTCTACCAGCACGAAGACAGCCCAATGACCTGTTCTTGGGTGAATAACCCCTGGAGAGACTCTACCAAGTCTTTAGCTCACTGTCCCTTTCACAGAGAAGAAATGTCCCCGCATATCAGCCTTTGTCCTGCCCAGGGGCAGTCCAGCGACGAAATGCTAGGCAATTCTCCTCTGAACAAGAGTACCATCAGTAACCCCATACACATGTTTCAGCCTTGTTGGGCATCATCAGTGAGGTGAAACTGTTGCCTCTCTAAGAACAGTGAGCAAGGGGTCCACGTCTGGATCGCCCTGTTAACTTAGGGTGAAACCCAAAGTCAATTTATTCAAAACAAAGGGGGGTCTGGGAATCTCTCTACCAGCACAAACACAGCCCAATGACCTGTTCTTGGGTGAATAACCCCTGGGAGAGACTCTACCAAGTCTTTAGCTCACTGTCCCTTTCACAGAGAAGAAATGTCCCCGCATATCAGCCTTTGTCCTGCCCAGGGGCAGTCCAGCGACGAAATGCTAGGCAATTCTCCTCTGAACAAGAGTACCATCAGTAACCCCATACACATGTTTCAGCCTTGTTGGGCATCATCAATGAGGTGAAACTGTTGCCTCTCTAAGAACAGTGAGCAAGGGGTCCACGTCTGGATCGCCCTGTTAACTTAGGGTGAAACCCAAAGTCAATTTATTCAAAACAAAGGGGGGTCTGGGAATCTCTCTACCAGCACGAACATAGCCCAATGACCTGTTCTTGGGTGAATAACCCCTGGGAGAGACTCTACCAAGTCTTTAGCTCACTGTCCCTTTCACAGAGAAGAAATGTCCCCGCATATCAGCCTTTGTCCTGCCCAGGGGCAGTCCAGCGCCGAAATGCTAGGCAATTCTCCTCTGAACAAGAGTACCATCAGTAACCCCATACACGTTTTTCAGCCTTGTTGGGCATCATCAGTGAGGTGAAACTGTTGCCTCTCTAAGAACAGTGAGCAAGGGGTCTACGTCTGGATCGCCCTGTTAACTTAGGGTGAAACCCAAAGTCAATTTATTCAAAACAAAGGGGGGTCTGGGAATCTCTCTACCAGCACGAACACAGCCCAATGACCTGTTCTTGGGTGAATAACCCCTGGGAGAGACTCTACCAAGTCTTTAGCTCACTGTCCCTTTCACAGAGAAGAAATGTCCCCGCATATCAGCCTTTGTCCTGCCCAGGGGCAGTCCAGCGCTGAAATGCTAGGCAATTCTCCTCTGAACAAGAGTACCATCAGTAACCCCATACACGTGTTTCAGCCTTGTTGGGCATCATCAGTGAGGTGAAACTGTTGCCTCTCTAAGAGCACTGAGCAAGGGGTCCACGTCTGGATCGCCCTGTTAACTTAGGGTGAAACCCAAAGTCAATTTATTCAAAACAAAGGGGAGTCTGGGAATCTCTCTACCAGCACGAACACAGCCCAATGACCTGTTCTTGGGTGAATAACCCCTGGGAGAGACTCTACCAAGTCTTTAGCTCACTGTCCCTTTCACAGAGAAGAAATGTCCCCGCATATCAGCCTTTGTCCTGCCCAGGGGCAGTCCAGCGCCGAAATGCTAGGCAATTCTCCTCTGAACAAGAGTACCATCAGTAACCCCATGCACGTGTTTCAGCCTTGTTGGGCATCATCAGTGAGGTGTAACTGTTGCCCCTATAAGAACAGTGAGCAAGGGGTCCACGTCTGGATCGCCCTGTTAACTTAGGGTGAAACCCAAAGTCAATTTATTCAAAACAAAGGGGGGTCTGGGAATCTCTCTACCAGCACGAACACAGCCCAATGACCTGTTCTTGGGTGAATAACCCCTGGGAGAGACTCTACCAAGTCTTTAGCTCACTGTCCCTTTCACAGAGAAGAAATGTCCCCGCATATCAGCCTTTGTCCTGCCCAGGGGCAGTCCAGCGCCGAAATGCTAGGCAATTCTCCTCTGAACAAGAGTACCATCAGTAACCCCATACACGTGTTTCAGCCTTGTTGGGCATCATCAGTGAGGTGAAACTGTTGCCTCTCTAAGAACAGTGAGCAAGGGGTCCACGTCTGGATCGCCCTGTTAACTTAGGGTGAAACCCAAAGTCAATTTATTCAAAACAAAGGGGGGTCTGGGAATCTCTCTACCAGCACGAACACAGCCCAATGACCTGTTCTTGGGTGAATAACCCCTGGGAGAGACTCTACCAAGTCTTTAGCTCACTGTCCCTTTCACAGAGAAGAAATGTCCCCGCATATCAGCCTTTGTCCTGCCCAGGGGCAGACCAGCGACGAAATGCTAGGCAATTCTCCTCTGAACAAGAGTACCATCAGTAACCCCATACACGTGTTTCAGCCTTGTTGGGCATCATCAGTGAGGTGAAACTGTTGCCTCTCTAAGAACAGTGAGCAAGGGGTCCACGTCTGGATCGCCCTGTTAACTTAGGGTGAAACCCAAAGTCAATTTATTCAAAACAAAGGGGGGTCTGGGAATCTCTCTACCAGCACGAACACAGCCCAATGACCTGTTCTTGGGTGAATAACCCCTGGGAGAGACTCTACCAAGTCTTTAGCTCACTGTCCCTATCAGAGAGAAGAAATGTCCCCGCATATCAGCCTTTGTCCTGCCCAGGGGCAGTCCAGCGACGAAATGCTAGGCAATTCTCCTCTGAACAAGAGTACCATCAGTAACCCCATACACGTGTTTCAGCCTTGTTGGGCATCATCAGTGAGGTGAAACTGTTGCCTCTCTAAGAACAGTGAGCAAGGGGTCCACGTCTGGATCGCCCTGTTAACTTAGGGTGAAACCCAAAGTCAATTTATTCAAAACAAAGGGGGGTCTGGGAATCTCTCTACCAGCACGAACACAGCCCAATGACCTGTTCTTGGGTGAATAACCCCTGGGAGAGACTCTACCAAGTCTTTAGCTCACTTTTCCTTTCACAGAGAAGAAATGTCCCCGCATATCAGCCTTTGTCCTGCCCAGGGGCAGTCCAGCGCCGAAATGCTAGGCAATTCTCCTCTGAACAAGAGTACCATCAGTAACCCCATACACGTGTTTCAGCCTTGTTGGGCATCACCAGTGAGGTGAAACTGTTGCCTCTCTAAGAACAGTGAGCAAGGGGTCCACGTCTGGATCGACCTGTTAACTTAGGGTGAAACCCAAAGTCAATTTATTCAAAACAAAGGGGGGTCTGGGAATCTCTCTACCAGCACAAACACAGCCCAATGACCTGTTCTTGGGTGAATAACCCCTCGGAGAGACTCTACCAAGTCTTTAGCTCACTGTCCCTTTCACAGAGAAGAAATGTCCCCGCATATCAGCCTTCGTCCTGCCCAGGGGCAGTCCAGCGCCGAAATGCTAGGCAATTCTCCTCTGAACAAGAATACCATCAGTAACCCCATACACGTGTTTCAGCCTTGTTGGGCATCATCAGTGAGGTGAAACTGTTGCCTCTCTAAGAACAGTGAGCAAGGGGTCCACGTCTGGATCGCCCTGTTAACTTAGGGTGAAACCCAAAGTCAATTTATTCAAAACAAAGGGGGGTCTGGGAATCTCTCTACCAGCACGAACACAGCCCAATGACCTGTTCTTGGGTGAATAACCCCTGGGAGAGACTCTACCAAGTCTTTAGCTCACTGTCCCTTTCACAGAGAAGAAATGTCCCCGCATATCAGCCTTTGTCCTGCCCAGGGGCAGTCCAGCGCTGAAATGCTAGGCAATTCTCCTCTGAACAAGAGTACCATCAGTAACCCCATACACGTGTTTCAGCCTTGTTGGGCATCATCACTGAGGTGAAACTGTTGCATCTCTAAGAACACTGAGCAAGGGGTCCACGTCTGGATCGCCCTGTTAACTTAGGGTGAAATCCAAAGTCAATTTATTCAAAACAAAGGGGAGTCTGGGAATCTCTCTACCAGCACGAACACAGCCCAATGACCTGTTTTTGGGTGAATAACCCCTGGAGAGACTCTACCAAGTCTTTAGCTCACTGTCCCTTTCACAGAGAAGAAATGTCCCCGCATATCAGCCTTTGTCCTGCCCAGGGGCAGTCCAGCGACGAAATGCTAGGCAATTCTCCTCTGAACAAGAGTACCATCAGTAACCCCATACACGTGTTTCAGCCTTGTTGGGCATCATCAGTGAGGTGAAACTGTTGCCTCTCTAAGAACAGTGAGCAAGGGGTCCACGTCTGGATCGCCCTGTTAACTTAGGGTGAAACCCAAAGTCAATTTATTCAAAACAAAGGGGGGTCTGGGAATCTCTCTACCAGCACGAACACAGCCCAATGACCTGTTCTTGGGTGAATAACCCCTGGGAGAGACTCTACCAAGTCTTTAGCTCACTGTCCCTTTCACAGAGAAGAAATGTCCCCGCATATCAGCCTTTGTCCTGCCCAGGGGCAGTCCAGCGACGAAATGCTAGGCAATTCTCCTCTGAACAAGAGTACCATCAGTAACCCCATACACGTGTTTCAGCCTTGTTGGGCATCATCAGTGAGGTGAAACTGTTGCCTCTCTAAGAACAGTGAGCAAGGGGTCCACGTCTGGATCGCCCTGTTAACTTAGGGTTAAACCCAAAGTCAATTTATTCAAAACAAAGGGGGGTCTGGGAATCTCTCTACCAGCACGAACACAGCCCAATGACCTGTTCTTGGGTGAATAACCCCTGGGAGAGACTCTACCAAGTCTTTAGCTCACTGTCCCTTTCAGAGAGAAGAAATGTCCCCGCATATCAGCCTTTGTCCTGCCCAGGGGCAGTCCAGCGACGAAATGCTAGGCAATTCTCCTCTGAACAAGAGTACCATCAGTAACCCCATACACATGTTTCAGCCTTGTTGGGCATCATCAATGAGGTGAAACTGTTGCCTCTCTAAGAACAGTGAGCAAGGGGTCCACGTCTGGATCGCCCTGTTAACTTAGGGTGAAACCCAAAGTCAATTTATTCAAAACAAAGGGGGGTCTGGGAATCTCTCTACCAGCACGAACATAGCCCAATGACCTGTTCTTGGGTGAATAACCCCTGGGAGAGACTCTACCAAGTCTTTAGCTCACTGTCCCTTTCACAGAGAAGAAATGTCCCCGCATATCAGCCTTTGTCCTGCACAGGGGCAGTCCAGCGCCGAAATGCTAGGCAATTCTCCTCTGAACAAGAGTACCATCAGTAACCCCATACACGTGTTTCAGCCTTGTTTGGCATCATCAGTGAGGTGAAACTGTTGCCTCTCTAAGAGCACTGAGCAAGGGGTCCACGTCTGGATCGCCCTGTTAACTTAGGGTGAAACCCAAAGTCAATTTATTCAAAACAAAGGGGAGTCTGGGAATCTCTCTACCAGCACGAACACAGCCCAATGACCTGTTCTTGGGTGAATAACCCCTGGGAGAGACTCTACCAAGTCTTTAGCTCACTGTCCCTTTCACAGAGAAGAAATGTCCCCGCATATCAGCCTTTGTCCTGCCCAGGGGCAGTCCAGCGCCGAAATGCTAGGCAATTCTCCTCTGAACAAGAGTACCATCAGTAACCCCATGCACGTGTTTCAGCCTTGTTGGGCATCATCAGTGAGGTGTAACTGTTGCCCCTATAAGAACAGTGAGCAAGGGGTCCACGTCTGGATCGCCCTGTTAACTTAGGGTGAAACCCAAAGTCAATTTATTCAAAACAAAGGGGGGTCTGGGAATCTCTCTACCAGCACGAACACAGCCCAATGACCTGTTCTTGGGTGAATAACCCCTGGGAGAGACTCTACCAAGTCTTTAGCTCACTGTCCCTTTCACAGAGAAGAAATGTCCCCGCATATCAGCCTTTGTCCTGCCCAGGGGCAGTCCAGCACCGAAATGCTAGGCAATTCTCCTCTGAACAAGAGTACCATCAGTAACCCCATACACGTGTTTCAGCCTTGTTGGGCATCATCAGTGAGGTGAAACTGTTGCCTCTCTAAGAACAGTGAGCAAGGGGTCCACGTCTGGATCGCCCTGTTAACTTAGGGTGAAACCCAAAGTCAATTTATTCAAAACAAAGGGGGGTCTGGGAATCTCTCTACCAGCACGAACACAGCCCAATGACCTGTTCTTGGGTGAATAACCCCTGGGAGAGACTCTACCAAGTCTTTAGCTCACTGTCCCTTTCAGAGAGAAGAAATGTCCCCGCATATCAGCCTTTGTCCTGCCCAGGGGCAGTCCAGCAACGAAATGCTAGGCAATTCTCCTCTGAACAAGAGTACCATCAGTAACCCCATACACATGTTTCAGCCTTGTTGGGCATCATCAATGAGGTGAAACTGTTGCCTCTCTAAGAACAGTGAGCAAGGGGTCCACGTCTGGATCGCCCTGTTAACTTAGGGTGAAACCCAAAGTCAATTTATTCAAAACAAAGGGGGGTCTGGGAATCTCTCTACCAGCACGAACATAGCCCAATGACCTGTTCTTGGGTGAATAACCCCTGGGAGAGACTCTACCAAGTCTTTAGCTCACTGTCCCTTTCACAGAGAAGAAATGTCCCCGCATATCAGCCTTTGTCCTGCCCAGGGGCAGTCCAGCGCCGAAATGCTAGGCAATTCTCCTCTGAACAAGAGTACCATCAGTAACCCCATACACGTGTTTCAGCCTTGTTGGGCATCATCAGTGAGGTGAAACTGTTGCCTCTCTAAGAACAGTGAGCAAGGGGTCTATGTCTGGATCGCCCTGTTAACTTAGGGTGAAACCCAAAGTCAATTTATTCAAAACAAAGGGGGGTCTGGGAATCTCTCTACCAGCACGAACACAGCCCAATGACCTGTTCTTGGGTGAATAACCCCTGGGAGAGACTCTACCAAGTCTTTAGCTCACTGTCCCTTTCACAGAGAAGAAATGTCCCCGCATATCAGCCTTTGTCCTGCCCAGGGGCAGTCCAGCGCTGAAATGCTAGGCAATTCTCCTCTGAACAAGAGTACCATCAGTAACCCCATACACGTGTTTCAGCCTTGTTGGGCATCATCAGTGAGGTGAAACTGTTGCCTCTCTAAGAGCACTGAGCAAGGGGTCCACGTCTGGATCGCCCTGTTAACTTAGGGTGAAACCCAAAGTCAATTTATTCAAAACAAAGGGGAGTCTGGGAATCTCTCTACCAGCACGAACACAGCCCAATGACCTGTTCTTGGGTGAATAACCCCTGGGAGAGACTCTACCAAGTCTTTAGCTCACTGTCCCTTTCACAGAGAAGAAATGTCCCCGCATATCAGCCTTTGTCCTGCCCAGGGGCAGTCCAGCGCCGAAATGCTAGGCAATTCTCCTCTGAACAAGAGTACCATCAGTAACCCCATGCACGTGTTTCAGCCTTGTTGGGCATCATCAGTGAGGTGTAACTGTTGCCCCTATAAGAACAGTGAGCAAGGGGTCCACGTCTGGATCGCCCTGTTAACTTAGGGTGAAACCCAAAGTCAATTTATTCAAAACAAAGGGGGGTCTGGGAATCTCTCTACCAGCACGAACACAGCCCAATGACCTGTTCTTGGGTGAATAACCCCTGGGAGAGACTCTACCAAGTCTTTAGCTCACTGTCCCTTTCACAGAGAAGAAATGTCCCCGCATATCAGCCTTTGTCCTGCCCAGGGGCAGTCCAGCGCCGAAATGCTAGGCAATTCTCCTCTGAACAAGAGTACCATCAGTAACCCCATACACGTGTTTCAGCCTTGTTGGGCATCATCAGTGAGGTGAAACTGTTGCCTCTCTAAGAACAGTGAGCAAGGGGTCCACGTCTGGATCGCCCTGTTAACTTAGGGTGAAACCCAAAGTCAATTTATTCAAAACAAAGGGGGGTCTGGGAATCTCTCTACCAGCACGAACACAGCCCAATGACCTGTTCTTGGGTGAATAACCCCTGGGAGAGACTCTACCAAGTCTTTAGCTCACTGTCCCTTTCACAGAGAAGAAATGTCCCCGCATATCAGCCTTTGTCCTGCCCAGGGGCAGTCCAGCGACGAAATGCTAGGCAATTCTCCTCTGAACAAGAGTACCATCAGTAACCCCATACACGTGTTTCAGCCTTGTTGGGCATCATCAGTGAGGTGAAACTGTTGCCTCTCTAAGAACAGTGAGCAAGGGGTCCACGTCTGGATCGCCCTGTTAACTTAGGGTGAAACCCAAAGTCAATTTATTCAAAACAAAGGGGGGTCTGGGAATCTCTCTACCAGCACGAACACAGCCCAATGACCTGTTCTTGGGTGAATAACCCCTGGGAGAGACTCTACCAAGTATTTAGCTCACTGTCCCTATCAGAGAGAAGAAATGTCCCCGCATATCAGCCTTTGTCCTGCCCAGGGGCAGTCCAGCAACGAAATGCTAGGCAATTCTCCTCTGAACAAGAGTACCATCAGTAACCCCATACACATGTTTCAGCCTTGTTGGGCATCATCAATGAGGTGAAACTGTTGCCTCTCTAAGAACAGTGAGCAAGGGGTCCACGTCTGGATCGCCCTGTTAACTTAGGGTGAAACCCAAAGTCAATTTATTCAAAACAAAGGGGGGTCTGGGAATCTCTCTACCAGCACGAACATAGCCCAATGACCTGTTCTTGGGTGAATAACCCCTGGGAGAGACTCTACCAAGTCTTTAGCTCACTGTCCCTTTCACAGAGAAGAAATGTCCCCGCATATCAGCCTTTGTCCTGCCCAGGGGCAGTCCAGCGCCGAAATGCTAGGCAATTCTCCTCTGAACAAGAGTACCATCAGTAACCCCATACACGTGTTTCAGCCTTGTTGGGCATCATCAGTGAGGTGAAACTGTTGCCTCTCTAAGAACAGTGAGCAAGGGGTCTACGTCTGGATCGCCCTGTTAACTTAGGGTGAAACCCAAAGTCAATTTATTCAAAACAAAGGGGAGTCTGGGAATCTCTCTACCAGCACGAACACAGCCCAATGACCTGTTCTTGGGTGAATAACCCCTGGGAGAGACTCTACCAAGTCTTTAGCTCACTGTCCCTTTCACAGAGAAGAAATGTCCCCGCATATCAGCCTTTGTCCTGCCCAGGGGCAGTCCAGCGCCGAAATGCTAGGCAATTCTCCTCTGAACAAGAGTACCATCAGTAACCCCATGCACATGTTTCAGCCTTGTTGGGCATCATCAGTGAGGTGAAACTGTTGCCTCTCTAAGAACAGTGAGCAAGGGGTCCACGTCTGGATCGCCCTGTTAACTTAGGGTGAAACCCAAAGTCAATTTATTCAAAATAAAGGGGGGTCTGGGAATCTCTCTACCAGCACGAACACAGCCCAATGACCTGTTCTTGGGTGAATAACCCCTGGGAGAGACTCTACCAAGTCTTTAGCTCACTTTTCCTTTCACAGAGAAGAAATGTCCCCGCATATCAGCCTTTGTCCTGCCCAGGGGCAGTCCAGCGCCGAAATGCTAGGCAATTCTCCTCTGAACAAGAGTACCATCAGTAACCCCATACACGTGTTTCAGCCTTGTTGGGCATCACCAGTGAGGTGAAACTGTTGCCTCTCTAAGAACAGTGAGCAAGGGGTCCATGTCTGGATCGACCTGTTAACTTAGGGTGAAACCCAAAGTCAATTTATTCAAAACAAAGGGGGGTCTGGGAATCTCTCTACCAGCACAAACACAGCCCAATGACCTGTTCTTGGGTGAATAACCCCTGGGAGAGACTCTACCAAGTCTTTAGCTCACTGTCCCTTTCACAGAGAAGAAATGTCCCCGCATATCAGCCTTTGTCCTGCCCAGGGGCAGTCCAGCGCCGAAATGCTAGGCAATTCTCCTCTGAACAAGAGTACCATCAGTAACCCCATACACGTGTTTCAGCCTTGTTGGGCATCATCAGTGAGGTGAAACTGTTGCCTCTCTAAGAACAGTGAGCAAGGGGTCCACGTCTGGATCGCCCTGTTAACTTAGGGTGAAACCCAAAGTCAATTTATTCAAAACAAAGGGGGGTCTGGGAATCTCTCTACCATCACGAACACAGCCCAATGACCTGTTCTTGGGTGAATAACCCCTCGGAGAGACTCTACCAAGTCTTTAGCTCACTGTCCCTTTCACAGAGAAGAAATGTCCCCGCATATCAGCCTTCGTCCTGCCCAGGGGCAGTCCAGCGCCGAAATGCTAGGCAATTCTCCTCTGAACAAGAATACCATCAGTAACCCCATACACGTGTTTCAGCCTTGTTGGGCATCATCAGTGAGGTGAAACTGTTGCCTCTCTAAGAACAGTGAGCAAGGGGTCCACGTCTGGATCGCCCTGTTAACTTAGGGTGAAACCCAAAGTCAATTTATTCAAAACAAAGGGGGGTCTGGGAATCTCTCTACCAGCACGAACACAGCCCAATGACCTGTTCTTGGGTGAATAACCCCTGGGAGAGACTCTACCAAGTCTTTAGCTCACTGTCCCTTTCACAGAGAAGAAATGTCCCCGCATATCAGCCTTTGTCCTGCCCAGGGGCAGTCCAGCGCTGAAATGCTAGGCAATTCTCCTCTGAACAAGAGTACCATCAGTAACCCCATACACGTGTTTCAGCCTTGTTGGGCATCATCAGTGAGGTGAAACTGTTGCATCTCTAAGAACACTGAGCAAGGGGTCCACGTCTGGATCGCCCTGTTAACTTAGGGTGAAATCCAAAGTCAATTTATTCAAAACAAAGGGGAGTCTGGGAATCTCTCTACCAGCACGAACACAGCCCAATGACCTGTTCTTGGGTGAATAACCCCTGGAGAGACTCTACCAAGTCTTTAGCTCACTGTCCCTTTCACAGAGAAGAAATGTCCCCGCATATCAGCCTTTGTCCTGCCCAGGGGCAGTCCAGCGACGAAATGCTAGGCAATTCTCCTCTGAACAAGAGTACCATCAGTAACCCCATACACGTGTTTCAGCCTTGTTGGGCATCATCAGTGAGGTGAAACTGTTGCCTCTCTAAGAACAGTGAGCAAGGGGTCCACGTCTGGATCGCCCTGTTAACTTAGGGTGAAACCCAAAGTCAATTTATTCAAAACAAAGGGGGGTCTGGGAATCTCTCTACCAGCACAAACACAGCCCAATGACCTGTTCTTGGGTGAATAACCCCTGGGAGAGACTCTACCAAGTCTTTAGCTCACTGTCCCTTTCACAGAGAAGAAATGTCCCCGCATATCAGCCTTTGTCCTGCCCAGGGGCAGTCCAGCGACGAAATGCTAGGCAATTCTCCTCTGAACAAGAGTACCATCAGTAACCCCATACACGTGTTTCAGCCTTGTTGGGCATCATCAGTGAGGTGAAACTGTTGCCTCTCTAAGAACAGTGAGCAAGGGGTCCACGTCTGGATCGCCCTGTTAACTTAGGGTGAAACCCAAAGTCAATTTATTCAAAACAAAGGGGGGTCTGGGAATCTCTCTACCAGCACGAACACAGCCCAATGACCTGTTCTTGGGTGAATAACCCCTGGGAGAGACTCTACCAAGTCTTTAGCTCACTGTCCCTTTCAGAGAGAAGAAATGTCCCCGCATATCAGCCTTTGTCCTGCCCAGGGGCAGTCCAGCGACGAAATGCTAGGCAATTCTCCTCTGAACAAGAGTACCATCAGTAACCCCATACACATGTTTCAGCCTTGTTGGGCATCATCAATGAGGTGAAACTGTTGCCTCTCTAAGAACAGTGAGCAAGGGGTCCACGTCTGGATCGCCCTGTTAACTTAGGGTGAAACCCAAAGTCAATTTATTCAAAACAAAGGGGGGTCTGGGAATCTCTCTACCAGCACGAACATAGCCCAATGACCTGTTCTTGAGTGAATAACCCCTGGGAGAGACTCTACCAAGTCTTTAGCTCACTGTCCCTTTCACAGAGAAGAAATGTCCCCGCATATCAGCCTTTGTCCTGCCCAGGGGCAGTCCAGCGCCGAAATGCTAGGCAATTCTCCTCTGAACAAGAGTACCATCAGTAACCCCATACACGTGTTTCAGCCTTGTTGGGCATCATCAGTGAGGTGAAACTGTTGCCTCTCTAAGAACAGTGAGCAAGGGGTCTACGTCTGGATCGCCCTGTTAACTTAGGGTGAAACCCAAAGTCAATTTATTCAAAACAAAGGGGGGTCTGGGAATCTCTCTACCAGCACGAACACAGCCCAATGACCTGTTCTTGGGTGAATAACCCCTGGGAGAGACTCTACCAAGTCTTTAGCTCACTGTCCCTTTCACAGAGAAGAAATGTCCCCGCATATCAGCCTTTGTCCTGCCCAGGGGCAGTCCAGCGCTGAAATGCTAGGCAATTCTCCTCTGAACAAGAGTACCATCAGTAACCCCATACACGTGTTTCAGCCTTGTTGGGCATCGTCAGTGAGGTGAAACTGTTGCCTCTCTAAGAGCACTGAGCAAGGGGTCCACGTCTGGATCGCCCTGTTAACTTAGGGTGAAACCCAAAGTCAATTTATTCAAAACAAAGGGGAGTCTGGGAATCTCTCTACCAGCACGAACACAGCCCAATGACCTGTTCTTGGGTGAATAACCCCTGGGAGAGACTCTACCAAGTCTTTAGCTCACTGTCCCTTTCACAGAGAAGAAATGTCCCCGCATATCAGCCTTTGTCCTGCCCAGGGGCAGTCCAGCGCCGAAATGCTAGGCAATTCTCCTCTGAACAAGAGTACCATCAGTAACCCCATGCACGTGTTTCAGCCTTGTTGGGCATCATCAGTGAGGTGTAACTGTTGCCCCTATAAGAACAGTGAGCAAGGGGTCCACGTCTGGATCGCCCTGTTAACTTAGGGTGAAACCCAAAGTCAATTTATTCAAAACAAAGGGGGGTCTGGGAATCTCTCTACCAGCACGAACACAGCCCAATGACCTGTTCTTGGGTGAATAACCCCTGGGAGAGACTCTACCAAGTCTTTAGCTCACTGTCCCTTTCACAGAGAAGAAATGTCCCCGCATATCAGCCTTTGTCCTGCCCAGGGGCAGTCCAGCGCCGAAATGCTAGGCAATTCTCCTCTGAACAAGAGTACCATCAGTAACCCCATACACGTGTTTCAGCCTTGTTGGGCATCATCAGTGAGGTGAAACTGTTGCCTCTCTAAGAACAGTGAGCAAGGGGTCCACGTCTGGATCGCCCTGTTAACTTAGGGTGAAACCCAAAGTCAATTTATTCAAAACAAAGGGGGGTCTGGGAATCTCTCTACCAGCACGAACACAGCCCAATGACCTGTTCTTGGGTGAATAACCCCTGGGAGAGACTCTACCAAGTCTTTAGCTCACTGTCCCTTTCACAGAGAAGAAATGTCCCCGCATATCAGCCTTTGTCCTGCCCAGGGGCAGACCAGCGACGAAATGCTAGGCAATTCTCCTCTGAACAAGAGTACCATCAGTAACCCCATACACGTGTTTCAGCCTTGTTGGGCATCATCAGTGAGGTGAAACTGTTGCCTCTCTAAGAACAGTGAGCAAGGGGTCCACGTCTGGATCGCCCTGTTAACTTAGGGTGAAACCCAAAGTCAATTTATTCAAAACAAAGGGGGGTCTGGGAATCTCTCTACCAGCACGAACACAGCCCAATGACCTGTTCTTGGGTGAATAGCCCCTGGGAGAGACTCTACCAAGTCTTTAGCTCACTGTCCCTATCAGAGAGAAGAAATGTCCCCGCATATCAGCCTTTGTCCTGCCCAGGGGCAGTCCAGCGACGAAATGCTAGGCAATTCTCCTCTGAACAAGAGTACCATCAGTAACCCCATACACATGTTTCAGCCTTGTTGGGCATCATCAATGAGGTGAAACTGTTGCCTCTCTAAGAACAGTGAGCAAGGGGTCCACGTCTGGATCGCCCTGTTAACTTAGGGTGAAACCCAAAGTCAATTTATTCAAAACAAAGGGGGGTCTGGGAATCTCTCTACCAGCACGAACATAGCCCAATGACCTGTTCTTGGGTGAATAACCCCTGGGAGAGACTCTACCAAGTCTTTAGCTCATTGTCCCTTTCACAGAGAAGAAATGTCCCCGCATATCAGCCTTTGTCCTGCCCAGGGGCAGTCCAGCGCCGAAATGCTAGGCAATTCTCCTCTGAACAAGAGTACCATCAGTAACCCCATACACGTGTTTCAGCCTTGTTGGGCATCATCAGTGAGGTGAAACTGTTGCCTCTCTAAGAACAGTGAGCAAGGGGTCTACGTCTGGATCGCCCTGTTAACTTAGGGTGAAACCCAAAGTCAATTTATTCAAAACAAAGGGGGGTCTGGGAATCTCTCTACCAGCACGAACACAGCCCAATGACCTGTTCTTGGGTGAATAACCCCTGGGAGAGACTCTACCAAGTCTTTAGCTCACTGTCCCTTTCACAGAGAAGAAATGTCCCCGCATATCAGCCTTTGTCCTGCCCAGGGGCAGTCCAGCGCTGAAATGCTAGGCAATTCTCCTCTGAACAAGAGTACCATCAGTAACCCCATAGACGTGTTCCAGCCTTGTTGGGCATCATCAGTGAGGTGAAACTGTTGCCTCTCTAAGAGCACTGAGCAAGGGGTCCACGTCTGGATCGCCCTGTTAACTTAGGGTGAAACCCAAAGTCAATTTATTCAAAACAAAGGGGAGTCTGGGAATCTCTCTACCAGCACGAACACAGCCCAATGACCTGTTCTTGGGTGAATAACCCCTGGGAGAGACTCTACCAAGTCTTTAGCTCACTGTCCCTTTCACAGAGAAGAAATGTCCCCGCATATCAGCCTTTGTCCTGCCCAGGGGCAGTCCAGCGCCGAAATGCTAGGCAATTCTCCTCTGAACAAGAGTACCATCAGTAACCCCATGCACGTGTTTCAGCCTTGTTGGGCATCATCAGTGAGGTGTAACTGTTGCCCCTATAAGAACAGTGAGCAAGGGGTCCACGTCTGGATCGCCCTGTTAACTTAGGGTGAAACCCGAAGTCAATTTATTCAAAACAAAGGGGGGTCTGGGAATCTCTCTACCAGCACGAACACAGCCCAATGACCTGTTCTTGGGTGAATAACCCCTGGGAGAGACTCTACCAAGTCTTTAGCTCACTGTCCCTTTCACAGAGAAGAAATGTCCCCGCATATCAGCCTTTGTCCTGCCCAGGGGCAGTCCAGCGCCGAAATGCTAGGCAATTCTCCTCTGAACAAGAGTACCATCAGTAACCCCATACACGTGTTTCAGCCTTGTTGGGCATCATCAGTGAGGTGAAACTGTTGCCTCTCTAAGAACAGTGAGCAAGGGGTCCACGTCTGGATCGCCCTGTTAACTTAGGGTGAAACCCAAAGTCAATTTATTCAAAACAAAGGGGAGTCTTGGAATCTCTCTACCAGCACAAACACAGCCCAATGACCTGTTCTTGGGTGAATAACCCCTGGGAGAGACTCTACCAAGTCTTTAGCTCACTGTCCCTTTCACAGAGAAGAAATGTCCCCGCATATCAGCCTTTGTCCTGCCCAGGGGCAGTCCAGCGACGAAATGCTAGGCAATTCTCCTCTGAACAAGAGTACCATCAGTAACCCCATACACGTGTTTCAGCCTTGTTGGGCATCATCAATGAGGTGAAACTGTTGGCTCTCTAAGAACAGTGAGCAAGGGGTCCACGTCTGGATCGCCCTGTTAACTTAGGGTGAAACCCATTGTCAATTTATTCAAAACAAAGGGGGGTCTGGGAATCTCTCTACCAGCACGAACATAGCCCAATGACCTGTTCTTGGGTGAATAACCCCTGGGAGAGACTCTACCAAGTCTTTAGCTCACTGTCCCTTTCACAGAGAAGAAATGTCCCCGCATATCAGCCTTTGTCCTGCCCTGGGGCAGTCCAGCGCCGAAATGCTAGGCAATTCTCCTCTGAACAAGAGTACCATCAGTAACCCCATACACGTGTTTCAGCCTTGTTGGGCATCATCAGTGAGGTGAAACTGTTGCCTCTCTAAGAACACTGAGCAAGGGGTCCACGTCTGGATCGCCCTGTTAACTTAGGGTGAAACCCAAAGTCAATTTATTCAAAACAAAGGGGAGTCTGGGAATCTCTCTACCAGCACGAACACAGCCCAATGACCTGTTCTTGGGTGAATAACCCCTGGGAGAGACTCTACCAAGTCTTTAGCTCACTGTCCCTTTCACAGAGAAGAAATGTCCCCGCATATCAGCCTTTGTCCTGCCCAGGGGCAGTCCAGCGCCGAAATGCTAGGCAATTCTCCTCTGAACAAGAGTACCATCAGTAACCCCATACACGTGTTTCAGCCTTGTTGGGCATCATCAGTGAGGTGAAACTGTTGCCTCTCTAAGAACAGTGAGCAAGGGGTCCACGTCTGGATCGCCCTGTTAACTTAGGGTGAAACCCAAAGTCAATTTATTCAAAACAAAGGGGGGTCTGGGAATCTCTCTACCAGCACGAACACAGCCCAATGACCTGTTCTTGGGTGAATAACCCCTGGGAGAGACTCTACCAAGTCTTTAGCTCACTGTCCCTTTCACAGAGAAGAAATGTCCCCGCATATCAGCCTTTGTCCTGCCCTGGGGCAGTCCAGCGCCGAAATGCTAGGCAATTCTCCTCTGAACAAGAGTACCATCAGTAACCCCATACACGTGTTTCAGCCTTGTTGGGCATCATCAGTGAGGTGAAACTGTTGCCTCTCTAAGAACAGTGAGCAAGGGGTCCACGTCTGGATCGCCCTGTTAACTTAGGGTGAAACCCAAAGTCAATTTATTCAAAACAAAGGGGGGTCTGGGAATCTCTCTACCAGCACGAACACAGCCCAATGACCTGTTCTTGGGTGAATAACCCCTGGGAGAGACTCTACCAAGTCTTTAGCTCACTGTCCCTTTCACAGAGAAGAAATGTCCCCGCATATCAGCCTTTGTCCTGCCCAGGGGCAGTCCAGCGCCGAAATGCTAGGCAATTCTCCTCTGAACAAGAGTACCATCAGTAACCCCATACACGTGTTCCAGCCTTGTTGGGCATCATCAGTGAGGTGAAACTGTTGCCTCTCTTAGAACACTGAGCAAGGGGTCCACGTCTGGATCGCCCTGTTAACTTAGGGTGAAACCCAAAGTCAATTTATTCAAAACAAAGGGGAGTCTGGGAATCTCTCTACCAGCACGAACACAGCCCAATGACCTGTTCTTGGGTGAATAACCCCTGGGAGAGACTCTACCAAGTCTTTAGCTCACTGTCCCTTTCACAGAGAAGAAATGTCCCCGCATATCAGCCTTTGTCCTGCCCAGGGGCAGTCCAGCGCCGAAATGCTAGGCAATTCTCCTCTGAACAAGAGTACCATCAGTAACCCCATACACGTGTTTCAGCCTTGTTGGGCATCATCAATGAGGTGAAACTGTTGCCTCTCTAAGAACAGTGAGCAAGGGGTCCACGTCTGGATCGCCCTGTTAACTTAGGGTGAAACCCAAAGTCAATTTATTCAAAACAAAGGGGGGTCTGGGAATCTCTCTACCAGCACGAACACAGCCCAATGACCTGTTCTTGGGTGAATAACCCCTGGGAGAGACTCTACCAAGTCTTTAGCTCACTGTCCCTTTCACAGAGAAGAAATGTCCCCGCATATCAGCCTTTGTCCTGCCCTGGGGCAGTCCAGCGCCGAAATGCTAGGCAATTCTCCTCTGAACAAGAGTACCATCAGTAACCCCATACATGTGTTTCAGCCTTGTTGGGCATCATCAGTGAGGTGAAACTGTTGCCTCTCTAAGAACAGTGAGCAAGGGGTCCACGTCTGGATCGCCCTGTTAACTTAGGGTGAAACCCAAAGTCAATTTATTCAAAACAAAGGGGGGTCTGGGAATCTCTCTACCAGCACGAACACAGCCCAATGACCTGTTCTTGGGTGAATAACCCCTGGGAGAGACTCTACCAAGTCTTTAGCTCACTGTCCCTTTCACAGAGAAGAAATGTCCCCGCATATCAGCCTTTGTCCTGCCCAGGGGCAGTCCAGCGCCGAAATGCTAGGCAATTCTCCTCTGAACAAGAGTACCATCAGTAACCCCATGCACGTGTTTCAGCCTTGTTGGGCATCATCAGTGAGGTGTAACTGTTGCCCCTATAAGAACAGTGAGCAAGGGGTCCACGTCTGGATCGCCCTGTTAACTTAGGGTGAAACCCAAAGTCAATTTATTCAAAACAAAGGGGGGTCTGGGAATCTCTCTACCAGCACGAACACAGCCCAATGACCTGTTCTTGGGTGAATAACCCCTGGGAGAGACTCTACCAAGTCTTTAGCTCACTGTCCCTTTCACAGAGAAGAAATGTCCCCGCATATCAGCCTTTGTCCTGCCCAGGGGCAGTCCAGCGCCGAAATGCTAGGCAATTCTCCTCTGAACAAGAGTACCATCAGTAACCCCATACACGTGTTTCAGCCTTGTTGGGCATCATCAGTGAGGTGAAACTGTTGCCTCTCTAAGAACAGTGAGCAAGGGGTCCACGTCTGGATCGCCCTGTTAACTTAGGGTGAAACCCAAAGTCAATTTATTCAAAACAAAGGGGAGTCTTGGAATCTCTCTACCAGCACAAACACAGCCCAATGACCTGTTCTTGGGTGAATAACCCCTGGGGGAGACCCTACCAAGTCTTTAGCTCACTGTCCCTTTCACAGAGAAGAAATGTCCCCGCATATCAGCCTTTGTCCTGCCCAGGGGCAGTCCAGCGACGAAATGCTAGGCAATTCTCCTCTGAACAAGAGTACCATCAGTAACCCCATACACGTGTTTCAGCCTTGTTGGGCATCATCAATGAGGTGAAACTGTTGCCTCTCTAAGAACAGTGAGCAAGGGGTCCACGTCTGGATCGCCCTGTTAACTTAGGGTGAAACCCATTGTCAATTTATTCAAAACAAAGGGGGGTCTGGGAATCTCTCTACCAGCACGAACATAGCCCAATGACCTGTTCTTGGGTGAATAACCCCTGGGAGAGACTCTACCAAGTCTTTAGCTCACTGTCCCTTTCACAGAGAAGAAATGTCTCCGCATATCAGCCTTTGTCCTGCCCAGGGGCAGTCCAGCGCCGAAATGCTAGGCAATTCTCCTCTGAACAAGAGTACCATCAGTAACCCCATACACGTGTTTCAGCCTTGTTGGGCATCATCAGTGAGGTGAAACTGTTGCCTCTCTAAGAACACTGAGCAAGGGGTCCACGTCTGGATCGCCCTGTTAACTTAGGGTGAAACCCAAAGTCAATTTATTAAAAACAAAGGGGAGTCTGGGAATCTCTCTACCAGCACGAACACAGCCCAATGACCTGTTCTTGGGTGAATAACCCCTGGGAGAGACTCTACCAAGTCTTTAGCTCACTGTCCCTTTCACAGAGAAGAAATGTCCCCGCATATCAGCCTTTGTCCTGCCCAGGGGCAGTCCAGCGCCGAAATGCTAGGCAATTCTCCTCTGAACAAGAGTACCATCAGTAACCCCATACACGTGTTTCAGCCTTGTTGGGCATCATCAGTGAGGTGAAACTGTTGCCTCTCTAAGAACAGTGAGCAAGGGGTCCACGTCTGGATCGCCCTGTTAACTTAGGGTGAAACCCAAAGTCAATTTATTCAAAACAAAGGGGGGTCTGGGAATCTCTCTACCAGCACGAACACAGCCCAATGACCTGTTCTTGGGTGAATAACCCCTGGGATAGACTCTACCAAGTCTTTAGATCACTGTCCCTTTCACAGAGAAGAAATGTCCCCGCATATCAGCCTTTGTCCTGCCCTGGGGCAGTCCAGCGCCGAAATGCTAGGCAATTCTCCTCTGAACAAGAGTACCATCAGTAACCCCATACACGTGTTTCAGCCTTGTTGGGCATCATCAGTGAGGTGAAACTGTTGCCTCTCTAAGAACAGTGAGCAAGGGGTCCACGTCTGGATCACCCTGTTAACTTAGGGTGAAACCCAAAGTCAATTTATTCAAAACAAAGGGGGGTCTGGGAATCTCTCTACCAGCACGAACACAGCCCAATGACCTGTTCTTGGGTGAATAACCCCTGGGAGAGACTCTACCAAGTCTTTAGCTCACTGTCCCTTTCACAGAGAAGAAATGTCCCCGCATATCAGCCTTTGTCCTGCCCAGGGGCAGTCCAGCGCCGAAATGCTAGGCAATTCTCCTCTGAACAAGAGTACCATCAGTAACCCCATACACGTGTTCCAGCCTTGTTGGGCATCATCAGTGAGGTGAAACTGTTGCCTCTCTTAGAACACTGAGCAAGGGGTCCACGTCTGGATCGCCCTGTTAACTTAGGGTGAAACCCAAAGTCAATTTATTCAAAACAAAGGGGAGTCTGGGAATCTCTCTACCAGCACGAACACAGCCCAATGACCTGTTCTTGGGTGAATAACCCCTGGGAGAGACTCTACCAAGTCTTTAGCTCACTCTCCCTTTCACAGAGAAGAAATGTCCCCGCATATCAGCCTTTGTCCTGCCCAGGGGCAGTCCAGCGCCGAAATGCTAGGCAATTCTCCTCTGAACAAGAGTACCATCAGTAACCCCATACACGTGTTTCAGCCTTGTTGGGCATCATCAATGAGGTGAAACTGTTGCCTCTCTAAGAACAGTGAGCAAGGGGTCCACGTCTGGATCGCCCTGTTAACTTAGGGTGAAACCCAAAGTCAATTTATTCAAAACAAAGGGGGGTCTGGGAATCTCTCTACCAGCACGAACACAGCCCAATGACCTGTTCTTGGGTGAATAACCCCTGGGAGAGACTCTACCAACTCTTTAGCTCACTGTCCCTTTCACAGAGAAGAAATGTCCCCGCATATCAGCCTTTGTCCTGCCCTGGGGCAGTCCAGCGCCGAAATGCTAGGCAATTCTCCTCTGAACAAGAGTACCATCAGTAACCCCATACACGTGTTTCAGCCTTGTTGGGCATCATCAGTGAGGTGAAACTGTTGCCTCTCTAAGAACAGTGAGCAAGGGGTCCACGTCTGGATCGCCCTGTTAACTTAGGGTGAAACCCAAAGTCAATTTATTCAAAACAAAGGGGGGTCTGGGAATCTCTCTACCAGCACGAACACAGCCCAATGACCTGTTCTTGGGTGAATAACCCCTGGGAGAGACTCTACCAAGTCTTTAGCTCACTGTCCCTTTCACAGAGAAGAAATGTCCCCGCATATCAGCCTTTGTCCTGCCCAGGGGCAGTCCAGCGCCGAAATGCTAGGCAATTCTCCTCTGAACAAGAGTACCATCAGTAACCCCATACACGTGTTTCAGCCTTGTTGGGCATCATCAGTGAGGTGAAACTGTTGCCTCTCTAAGAACAGTGAGCAAGGGGTCCACTTCTGGATCGCCCTGAATTTTCCTTATTTTGTGCCATCTATATTTGCAAAAATTTGCATATGTCTGTTGCTTGATTTTTGCAATGCTGTGTCGATTTCTTTTGAATGGTTTTGCGTCCCCCAGTGCACTTTCTTCTCAACACTGCTTCCCCTTGTTGTTGGGTGGTTTGATGCAAAGATGGCCGCTAGTTTTTTCTTACCGGCTAGTACCTAACTGAAGAGTGTAGTCGTTCCTTAGTGTTCACTAGGAAGATTGCATGTAAAAGATGGCCGCTGTATTTTCTTGCCGGCTAGTATTTAATCGAAAAGTATAGTCCTTTCATAGTGTTTACTAGGAAGTGGTGAGCGTTTTGCTGCACTTGGTGAAAACACATGCTGGTGCTGCACGGTCTTCTTTCAAACCCTGCGAGTCATTAGCGAGGAGTTTGTTTCTCCTAATCTAGAGGTGAGCATGTTGTTCTTGAACTTTAGTAGCTACATTATTTTTAGTGATGTTGGTGGCTATTATCCCTTTTCCGCAGTTTTTTACTTACTGAACATTGAGGTGTTGTGTACTATCTCCCACTACTTGGTCACGTTCAGCATGTTTTTACACATTTAATGGCTGTGAAGTCCGCTGGTGTATGACACTACCGTTTGGAAGCATGAGCTCTAATGCACGACCTAGGCTGGGCTTGAAATGGTTTCTTTTCTTCCCTTTTTTACACATTTGGGAGCCGTGGTATATCGGTGCATTTTAATGCTCTTTGAGATGGTTGGTGACCGCCCTTCTTATATTACAGATTGGTTCTGCGTCCTCTTTTGTAATCATCTGCAGACTTGGTTGTCATTACGAGGGATTTTGTCCCCTTGCCCCACGTTGTGGGTGGCTTCACTTGCGTGAAGGTAATTTTTATTTAATATATCCTGAACAATTCATGACTGTTGTCCTGTAGTGATCTGTGGCTCATTGGTAGTGTGATGTGTCCTTTCTAGGTGTGACGATATTTTCGGCGGATTGAGACGCCTTTTGAAGTATCTTGGTTTTTCAATGAAGAAAAATTAGCCTATCTGTCATTTACAGATGTGCGTTGAAGATTCACCACATTAAGGTAAATCTAATTGGTTTAATTTCTAAACCTTTTTGTGGAATTGTTCTCTTGACTGAGTCAACTCTACTTTTACATTTGGTAATACCCCCTCCCCTGGGGATCTGATTAGTTTCCTCTGTTTCCCTTCTTTGCAGGCTGGTTGCCTGAAACTACCCATTCAACACGATGTTGAGAAGAATAGTGGATGTTTTAAAGGTTCCCCTGAAGAATGTTCGCCCGAAAGGGGCTTTAAAGAACAGAAACATGTTGGGATTATATGTTGTTTTAGTGACACATTTAGGTTTTTTCTATGTACTGTGATATGTGATTTCGTCTGTGTCCATTTGTAAGTGGTTTATTTGAAATGTAGCTTTTTAGATTTTGTAGGTTTTAGTGGTAGTTTTGTACACTGTGTTAGGTGTGGGTAGTATCTTATGTTTTAATTTAAATATTCTGTATTAAACAAAAATGTTTTTTGAAATTTGGAATGTTGCACGCAGTCTATGTTGTCAAGATCTGTAGTGCCAGAGAATCTGTCAGAGGTGTCTAATCGTTGGGGGAGAAGGAGGGGTGGAAGTAGAGAAAGTTTACCATCTTATCCTTCTTTTATAATATAATCTATGTTCCTATTGGTGGAGTAAGATGTGGTACATATAAATAGGATCCTGTGTACCTATTTGATTACATGTTTTCAAAGGCTCTTGTGGTCTCGTAGGTTGTGAATAAGGAGATATTGTATCACACCAGGACACTACACTACTAGCCATATAACATGGCTACAGCCTCAGACAAGTGCCTAGCATATAGCGAGGAACATGTGAAAAAATTGTTACACACATTATCAGTGCTGGCTGGCACCAGTGAAAATGAGATCAATATTAACAGCAATGATCAATGGGACGAATCGGTCCAATTAAGGAAACGCCTTATTCGTACTAAACTGCATGGAGCTATTATGCTTGAGTATTTGAAAAATCAGGCCCTTCCTCAAGGTCTCATAGTGAGAAATGAGCCACGTCTATTTTTAGACAATAAGGAATTTAAACTAAAATGGAGTTACATATCTAATAAATGTGGGAGGGACTGGTTAGTCCTAATCATAGATACAGCTACTGAACTGTCAAAGAAAATAGAGATAGATTTTACAAAGTTGGAAGAAGAACTCAAAAAAGATCTTGATCTAGATAAGTTCAAAGTAAAACTAGAACAACACCTTAAAGGGTTAGTAGATTTTAAAAATGATACTACCCTAGAAAGGGTCAAAAGGTTGAAAAAAGACCTCACCAATTTTACACATGAAAAGGCCTTCCCTTATGTTGTAGAGGGCCATAACTTTGGTAACACATTTCAGATTCCTAAAAACAATAGACGTGTACATTTTAGGGATACTTCATATAGCTCAGGTGAAGATAGCACAGGAGACAATGAACCTGTAGCTCAATCGAACCCGGGCAGAGGCAGGGGAAGGGGCCAGAGAGGGGGCAACAGACAAAGACAAAGGATGCCTTTTTTAGGGCAGGGTCCCAACCGAGGGGATTGGGACAACCAGGTCAGGACACGGAGCCGAACAAGGAATCAGTGGTGATTAACTTGTCCAACTATGTACTTTCAAGTGAAGAAGAGAATACTCTCAACAGGGGCCTCAGCTTTGTTATGACCAAAACCCATGATCCCTTTGAATTTCGTACTGAGTTTTTTGCATTTATGCGTAAAGTACGCCTTAATGAATATTTCAGTGAACACGAGGGTTACAATAGTAATAACTGCAGTGGTCTGTGTAATCCATCGACCTTCTGTGCACCCAGCTACTCTCACACCGCCAAATCCACGGTATTTGAAAGACAAGTGTTGGCTGAAGTTCTAAAGTTAGAATCCTGTGAGAAATCTCATAATTCGAACTTTAGTAAACCCCAGAGAGATTCTGTTCTAAAACTTGCAAAAGATAAGAATCTCATTATCAGACAAGCAGATAAAGGGGGAGCTATTGTCTTGATGAATCGCAGTGATTATGTTAAAGAATGTGAGAGACTTCTTTCTGACAGTGTGAGCTATTTGAAACTTACTTGTGACCCTACTGCTCGGCTGATGAAGATCATAAAAGAAAAAGTTACTTTGGCATATGACTCAGAGATGATTAGCAAACAAGAATTTGAATTTCTAATAAGGGAACAAGGCAGGGTACCTGTGTTCTATATTTTGCCTAGGGTGCATAAGAGATTGGTAGACCCTCCCGGACGTCCCATAGTCTCTGGGGTCAATTCCATTTTAGAACCATTGTCTAAGTTCGCAGATTTTTATCTGCGCCCATTTGTGATGAAAATGCAGAGTTATTTGAGGGATACTACCGATGCCATCAATAAAATAGAGAACATAGATTTTGTTCAAGGCAACTCTTTATTGATAGATTTGGATATTCAATCCCTCTATACTATGATACCACAAAGGGCGACATTAGAGGTTGTTGAAGAAATTTTGCTGGGCAGAGAGGATGGACACCCTGTGAGCAGTGCCTTTATTTTGTGGTGTACTGAGTTTGCCCTTACCCAAAACTTTTTCCAGTTCCAAGGAACTTTTTTCCAACAGATAGAGGGCACTGCCATGGGTGCGGCCATGGCCCCTAATTTAGCCAACCTCTATGTTGAATATTTTGAAAAAATTGTGATATACCCAGCCACTAATCCTTATATCCATCAGTTGAGGAAGTGGCTGAGGTATATAGACGATATACTCATTGTATGGGATGGTACGAGAGAAGAAGCTGAGTGCTTTATGACCTGGTTGAACCAACAGAATCTTTTTCTGAAATTTACGGGATCCATATGTGACTTTGAGACTCATTTTCTGGATATTACCATCTTTCATGAGAATGGAGTGTTAAAAGTGAAGCCCTACACAAAGACTACTGACAAGAATTCTCTTCTGCACTTTAACAGTCCATCATGCTAAGCATTTGAAAAACAACTTACCTTTTGGGCAGTTTTTAAGGTTAAAAAGGAATAGTAGTAGAAAAGAGGATTTCCGTCTAAGTGCGGACGCACTTACTCAGAAACTGCGAAACAAAGGCTATCCAACTAGAGTGATTAAGACTGCTTCAAAAAGAGCATACAATAATAACCGGGAGGCTCTTTTGGAGAAAAATGTGAAAATAAAGAGAAAGATTGGTACTGTTTTTGTTAATACTTTTTCAAATTTATCATACAAAATTAAATCTATTGTGATGAAAACTTGGAAAAAGGTATACAGAGGAAAAGAAGCCTTGCCCCCTTTGGTGGCCTTTAGAAAAAGTCAAAACCTAAGGAACATTTTGATCAGGAATGATGTAACTGAGAAAAGTACACCACTGGTGAGACAAACCAGGTTATGGGGTTTACCGGAAATAAAAGGCCATTTTCCTTGCGGTAAATGTAGTATGTGTGCCCAAACTAAAGAGATTAGATATATACAAATTTTACCTAATCTGAAATGGGTGTGTAATGAAATGACCAACTGTAACACATCCAATGTTGTGTATTTAATCACATGCCCCTGTAGCCTATATTATGTAGGCAAGACTAACAGACAATGTAAAGTCAGTATGGTGGAACATCGGAGCTGCATCAGAAATCAAGTGATTGCAGCTCCTTTAGTGAAACATTTTCTTGATATGAAACATGGCTGCAATGACTTTACGTGGTTTATTTTGAAGAAGGTGCATGGCCATAGGAAAGCCGAGACAGACCAGAAATGATTGAACCTGGAACAAAAAATTATTTTTAAATTGCAAAGTAATGTTCTGGGGCTCAATGAGAGTATTGATTGGCATCTGGTCAGCCAAACATAAATGTTTTCTGCTATCTGACTATTGTTTACAATTTTGGCTGTGTTTTGAATTTTTTTGAATTTTCCTTATTTTGTGCCATCTATATTTGCAAAATTTTGCATATGTCTGTTGCTTGATTTTTGCAATGCTGTGTCGATTTCTTTTGAATGGTTTTGTGCCCCCCAGTGCACTTTCTTCTCAACACTGCTTACCCTTGTTGTTGGGTGGTTTGATGCAAAGATGGCCGCTAGTTTTTTCTTACCGGCTAGTACCCAACTGAAGAGTGTAGTCCTTCCTTAGTGTTCACTAGGAAGATTGCATGTAAAAGATGGCCGCTGTATTTTCTTGCCGGCTAGTATTTAATCGAAAAGTATAGTCCTTTCTTAGTGTTTACTAGGAAGTGGTGAGCGTTTTGCTGCATTTGGTTAAAACACATGCTGGTGCTGCACGGTCTTCTTTCAAACCCCGCGAGTCATTAGCGAGGAGTTTGTTTCTCTTAATCTAGAGGTGAGCATGTTGTTCTTGAACTTTAGTAGCTACATTACTTTTAGTGATGTTGGTGGCTATTATCCCTTTTCCGCAGTTTTTTACTTACTGAACGTTGAGGTGTTGTGTACTATCTCCCACTACTTGGTCACGTTCAGCATGTTTTTACACATTTAATGGCTGTGAAGTCCGCTGGTGTATGGCACTACTGTTTGGAAGCATGAGCTCTAATGCACGACCTAGGCTGGGCTTGAAATGGTTTCTTTTCTTCCCTTTTTTTACACATTTGGGAGCCGTGGTGTATCGGTGCATTTTAATGCTCTTTGAGATGGTTGGTGACCGCCCTTCTTATATTACAGATTGGTTCTGCGTCCTCTTTTGTAATCATCTGCAGACTTGGTTGTCATTACAAGGGATTTCCTCCCCTTGCCCCACGTTGTGGGTGGCTTCACTTGCGTGAAGGTAATTTGAATTTAATATATCCTGAACAATTCATGACTGTTGTCCTGTAGTGATCTGTGGCTCATTGGTATTGTGATGTGTCCTTTCTAGGTGTGACGATATTTTCGGCGGATTGAGACGCCTTTTGAAGTATCTTGGTTTTTCAATGAAGAAAAATTAGCCTATCTGTCATTTACAGATGTGCGTTGAAGATTCACCACATTAAGGTAAATCTAATTGGTTTAATTTCTAAACCTTTTTGTGGAATTGTTCTCTTGACTGAGTCAACTCTACTTTTACATTTGGTAATACCCCCTCCCCTGGGGATCTGATTAGTTTCCTCTGTTTCCCTTCTTTGCAGGCTGGTTGCCTGAAACTACCCATTCAACACGGTGTTCAGAAGAATAGTGGATGTTTTAAAGGTTCCCCTGAAGAATGTTCGCCCGAAAGGGGCTTTAAAGAACAGAAACATGTTGGGATTATATGTTGTTTTAGTGACACATTTAGGTTTTTTCTATGTACTGTGATATGTGATTTTGTCTGTGTCCGTTTGTAAGTGGTTTATTTGAAATTTAGCTTTTTAGATTTTGTAGGTTTTAGTGGTAGTTTTGTACACTGTGTTAGGTGTGGGTAGTATCTTATGTTTTAATTTAAATATTCTGTATTAAACAAAAATGTTTTTTGAAATTTGGAATGTTGCACGCAGTCTATGTTGTCAAGACCTGTAGTGCCGGAGAATCTGTCAGAGGTGTCTAATCGTTGGGGGAGAAGGAGGGGTGGAAGTAGAGAAAGTTTACCATTCCAAATAAGCCCACATTTCTCACTGATCACCACTTTTCCTCTGGGATACATGTTTCTGCGAGAAATATTGCAATTCTCTATAAAAATCTTATATTCTTGCCACTTTTGAGAAAAAGAAAAGTGGTAGGTGGAAGGTTGGGAGTGCCCAGTTTTTAACTTTCAGTCTTTGATTAGAGTTACTTTTTTCAGCATTTCATGGAACACTTCCTCGTAGGAGGCATAAAAGAAGAAAGTGAATGTGCCATTGCTTGATCTTAATTATTGGTTCTGCAAGTGAAATGTTAATTTTGCAATGTACTCCACCCTATAGTTCTGTTTTAAATTCTAGTGGCGAAAAATCTATCTCTCCTCTGGGTTCACTCCCATGAGTTCCATTAGCAAATGCGCACATTCTCTAATTTCTTGTCTTTCTCCCTCCTTGCCCACATCACTGGAGCATCTGGCCCCCTGAAATCTATCTAAATCTATCTAAACTAATATTCATGCATTCAAGTTAACTTTTAAACTTCACCTTCCCTTTGTGGAAGGGGCCCCTGCACTTTCCTGGTAAATCTTTCCCTGTCTCTGTGAGCACCACTCCATTACTATCAGTGGAAAAAACGTTAGTTAATATAGAGGTATGGTGATCTTATTCAATGCAACAAAACCCTTAAAAATTCAGCAGGTGTGGGGAGTGATGACCACCTTAACTCGACATCAGGACACTGAGTTAAGATGGCCATCACATCCCACACCTGTTGAATATTTTAAAATCTGCTATACGATTTACTCCAAACACTGAAAAGGCACATATGAAATGCTTTGCCCATGTTGTTTCTTATTTGGTGTAAATCTGTCCAGCGGTTTTCGCGTTACTGGTGTTCAATCAATCAATTTTTTTCCACTATGGTAAAAAGAATGGGTGTAGTCTTCAAAGTTTTTCTTGGGGGGGAATTGTACTCCAAATCTGCCCAGTGATTCAAAAATTATTAGCAATAGAATTTGGGGAAAGGTCTATGTAAACAGGCTTTACCCTAACTGTAGGGCGGAGTCCGCCACCCTAAATGCAGACATATCCCTGTATATACTCCTCCCCGTTTCCCTTTGTCACTGGCACTGATTCTACGGGTGTCTGCACTACTCAAGTTAACATACAGATACCTTTTTGTAGACCTGATTCCATCATATATGTCTAGGTTCCACTGTAAACTGGCATCCGAAGCGACGTCAATTATTTCCTCACTTCCGACCAAGAGAGCAAAGAACAAAGGGATTAGAAAAAAATAATAATAGAGACTTTGGGCCTCATTACGAGGTGGGCGGTAAGGGATACTGGGCACCGGTAAGGAGACTGATGCCGGTAATCCCTTACCGCCCTATTCCAAGGTCCCTTGGCAGAGACCGTAAGGAACGTGTGTTCTGACCACACGTCCCTTACGGGTCCCGCTAAGGGACCAGGGCGCTAATAACGGGCTTGCAAGTCGCGAGCCCGTTATTAGCGCCCTCCCCATTCCCATTGAGCCCTATGGGGGCTCAAATGGGAATGGGGAATGGTTTGTTCAATGGGGACATACCGGTCCCGCCAGGGTCGGACTACACTGGTAGATCCCCATTGAACAATACCGGACTCGGTCACGGTATGGGAGGCAGCCATGGTGCTAATAGCACCATGGCTACCGCCCATCTCGTAATGAGGCCCTTTATCTTTTGAAATACACTCACACCAGATGGGAAACTTTAGGATTTCCGTTACTCCCACAGCCCTGGAGAGCACCTCTGTAGATCCCACTGCATCAAGCAGCATCTAATTAGCAGGAAAGAAAGGCGCCCCATTCCCCTCAGCTTCTTCTTCAGGACCACAGGTATCCCAAAAGAGGAATGTTGGCTTGGCAACTGTTTATTGATGATAATGGCCACATACATATGGGTTATCATTCATCCTGAAGTAGTTAGGCGTGCCACCGGTTTGGGGAAGGAGAGGAAGTTTACTTCAACAACAGGACATCCAGCCTCGTCAGTCAGAGACAAGTGACAAGTCATCAGGAATGTTAGTTCTCTAAGAGGAAGAATGGAAAAGTGTGCTGTCATACACTCTGCAATGCATGCTTTGTCACAAGCATCACAGACTCAAGCAAGTTATGCGTAACATCACCACCCCGCCCTAACTGAGAAACCACAGATGCCTAACTAAGGTGAACAGCGGACACCGTTGGCAAACACAGCACCAGCCCTCTGCTCCACTAGCTCCCAGGGAGAGCGGAAGACCTAGCTCCCCGGCATCCAACTTGCTTCCACGTCAGTGGGCACACCCCATGGTGGTTGATTCATTTTCACGAGAGCCCTGATGAGAGCTGAAATATTAAAGTGTGAAACGTGTTGGCTCAGACATATGCTAATTAAGGCTTGAATTGCAGGCTCGGAAATATGCAAACATAAGGTTTGAATTACATAACTTCATGAACATTTTAAAAGATAGCGACTTTTACAATGGATTGGACTGCACCGTCCTTTCCATTCGAGGTTCCTAATTGACTAACAACTGATTTCCCTGAAGTAACTATGAACCATTGTTGTCTCTTGCCTTGGGTCTTGGGAAGGTAGTCACCACCGGCATTGGTTTTGTGGCAACTCACTCAATTCCCTTCATGAATGGCAACTCCATTAAACACTGGTAAGGTTTGTAATACCCAGATGACTTGTTTTGTGCTTAATGCCCTTTCTCTTTTTTTTGTTTTGGCTATTAGGTGGCGATTAGTTGCCACCTAATAGCCAAAACTATTGCATTGCACTACCGTTAGGATGGTGATGACATTTGAGCAGCTTGTGGGTATTGTTTGTCTTTTACCCAACCATTGACTGCCCATGGCCCAATTATCCCTTTCCCCACCAATACCCTTGCCCACTCCACTCAAAGTAAATCCGCTTTGCACTAGCTCTATCATGCAGTAACAGTCACAGGTTTTGATACCTATTTAGCAGACTAACTGAACATATTATCAAGAGCTGTAACAGAGCATCAGCTTTCGAAGTCCTAAAGGCTTCTTCAGATGCTTCAGAGTGAAATGATCAGTAAAGAAACGCCACAGGACAGTCCATGCTCAAAGCAAAGAGAAACAAAAGCATTCTAAACTTCATTGGCTGAAGGAACAGTATTCATGGAATGCAGGTCTGGAATTGCTGTCCTGGAAGAATGGAAAATGGAAAATATAACAATTTGAAGATAGTCCAGCTTTCTAGCTGAGAGTTGCATTGAAAGAGGTCGGAGGACATTCGGGTGCACTGTGGCATACCTACACTGCAGTAATCCTACTTGTGAGGAGTACGGTTTGAAGAGTACTGTTGGGGCCCTGGATTACATGGTGGAGAAAAAATTAAAAGTGTTCT
The DNA here is from genome assembly GCF_040938575.1 of Ambystoma mexicanum. Lineage (NCBI taxonomy): Eukaryota > Metazoa > Chordata > Amphibia > Caudata > Ambystomatidae > Ambystoma > Ambystoma mexicanum. The sequence continues at coordinate 401,550,176 of NC_090938.1, read as the reverse complement.
TCCCCTGAAGAAGGTTCATGCATTTAGTGCCACGATGAACTGAAACATGTCGGGACTGTTTATTCTGAGTTAATAACACTCAGTGATTGGAAATGTTTAAATCATTATATAAATTGTATATGTAGATGTATTGTATTGTCATGTTATAGGAATGGATGTGAGTGAAACTAGTAATTTGTATTGTAGATGTATCCACTGTATGTTGTGTTGTGGGGTCCTTTTTACTGAAAATTCTGTTTTAGAGCTATTTTTATAAAAGAACAAGTTGGGTTGTGATTCAACCTAGTAAAATAAACTATTTTTGATATTATAAAAAAACAAATAAGTACTAGGTCTATTTTTTCAAGACTATTGGTATTATGAGGGGCTTTCAGCATCACACGATATGTAAAGATCAGTGTTGAGTGGGGAATGTATTTTCTGTCTCCTTTATATGATGAAAATGATGGTTATCCCCTAACCGTGAGAGAGAGGGAATGTTAAAATAAGGGGAACGGTAGACCTTTGTAAAGGTAGTAGCACATGCAACCATCACATGACTCTTCTGCTCAGAAGGCTAGCACCGATGCACATGCAATCATCACATGACTCTGCTGCTCAGAAGGCTAGAACCTATGCACATGCAATCATCACATGACTCTTCTGCTCAGAAGGCTAGCACCGATGCACATGCAATCATCACATGACTGCTGCTCAAAAAAGTAGCACTGATGCACATGCAATCACCACATGGCTTTGCTGCTCAGAAAGCTAGCACTAATGCACATGCAATCATCACATGGCTCTGCTGCTCAGAAGGCTAGCACTGATGCACATGCAATCATCACATGACTCTTGTGCTCAGAAGGCTAGCACTGATGCACATGCAATCATCACGACTCTTCTGCTCAGAAGGCTAGCACCGATGCACATGCAATCATCACATGACTCTTCTGCTTAGAAGGCTAGCACCGATGCACATGCAATCATCACATGACTGCTGCTCAAAAAAGTAGCACTGATGCACATGCAATCACCACATGGCTTTGCTGCTCAGAAAGCTAGCACTGATGCACATGCAATCATCACATGGCTTTGCTGCTCAGAAAGCTAGCACTGATGCACATGCAATCATCACATGGCTCTGCTGCTCAGAAGGCTAGCACTGATGCACATGCAATCATCACATGACTCTTCTGCTCAGAAGGCTAGCACTGATGCACATGCAATCATCACATGACTCTGCTGCTCAGAAGGCTAGCACTGATGCACATGCAATCATCACATGACTCTTCTGCTCAGAAGGCTAGCACTGATGCACATGCAATCACCACATGACTCTGCTGCTCAGAAAGCTAGCACTGATGCACATGCAATCACCACATGACTCTTCTGCTTAGAAGGCTAGCACCGATGCACATGCAATCATCACATGACTGCTGCTCAGAAAGCTAGCACCGATGCACATGCAATCATCACATGGCTTTGCTGCTCAGAAAGCTAGCACTGATGCACATGCAATCATCACATGGCTTTGCTGCTCAGAAAGCTAGCACTGATGCACATGCAATCATCACATGGCTCTGCTGCTCAGAAGGCTAGCACTGATGCACGTGCAATCAACACATGACTCTTCTGCTCAGAAGGCTAGCACTGATGCACATGCAATCATCACATGACTGCTGCTCAGAAGGCTAGCACTGATGCACATGCAATCATCACATGACTCTTCTGCTCAGAAGGCTAGCACAGATGCACATACAATCATCACATGACTGCTGCTCAGAAAGCTAGCACTGATGCACATGCAATCATCACATGACTGCTGCTCAGAAAGCTAGCACTGATGCACATGCAATCATCACATGACTCTGCTGCTCAGAAGGCTAGCACTGATGCACATGGAATCATCACATGACTCTTCTGCTCAGAAGGCTAGCACTGATGCACATGCAATCATCACATGACTCTGCTGCTCGGAAGGCTAGCACTGATGCACATGCAATCATCACATGACTCTGCTGCTCAGAAAGCTAGCACTGATGCACATGCAATCATCACATGGCTCTTCTTCTCAGAAGGCTAGCACCGATGCACATGCAATCATCACATGACTGCTGCTCAAAAAAGTAGCACTGATGCACATGCAATCACCACATGGCTTTGCTGCTCAGAAAGCTAGCACTGATGCACATGCAATCATCACATGGCTTTGCTGCACAGAAAGCTAGCACTAATGCACATGCAATCATCACATGGCTCTGCTGCTCAGAAGGCTATCACTGATGCACATGCAATCATCACATGACTCTTCTGCTCAGAAGGCTAGCACTGATGCACATGCAATCATCACATGGCTCTGCTGCTCAGAAGGCTAGCACTGATGCACATGCAATCATCACATGACTCTTCTGCTCAGAAGGCTAGCACCGATGCACATGCAATCCTCACATGACTGCTGCTCAGAAAAGTAGCACTGATGCACATGCAATCACCACATGACTCTGCTGCTCAGAAAGCTAGCACTGATGCACATGCAATCATCACATGGCTCTGCTGCTCAGAAGGCTAGCACTGATGCACATGCAATCATCACATGACTCTTCTGCTCAGAAGGCTAGCACCGATGCAGATGCAATCCTCACATGATTGCTGCTCAGAAAAGAAGCACTGATGCTCATGCAATCACCACATGACTCTGCTGCTCAGAAGGCTAGCACTGATGCACATGCAACCATCACATGACTCTGCTGCTCAGAAAGCTAGCACAGAACAGATGCACATGCAATCATCACACAACTGAACTGCTCAGAAAGCTAGCACAGAACAGATGCACATGCAATCATCACACAACTGAACTGCTCAGAAAGCTAGCAGAGATGCACATACAATCATTAGAAGGAATTGTGAAACGCTTGTCCTGCCCAAGTGAAAGGTAGATCTACTTCAAACAACGCTTGGGTTTAACCGGCAGTTGGGGCATTCATCATGTAGAGCTAGCTTGTTCCCGGCAGCTGGTAGTACTACAAGTAAACACAGACATCTGCTAAAGGGTTGGTTGCCATCCCTGCTGGAGGCGCGCGGATGCCTCTGGGCGCGGGAAATGCGGGAAGGACTCGCTGCGCATTGTAGTGGTTCTCTGGGGAGTTCCTGCTGTCGACCAGTCTCTGCTTGGTGATGAATACAGCACTGGGTTCTGTCAGGGGAATGCACAGGACGCCTCAGATTCCCGTTGCACGCTGGAGGGATATTGATTTAGTCCATTCTTTGTATTGTTGGTCACAGATCATTTTTACACTGCTTGTAGATTGGGGATGATGAGTCAAGAGTGTAATCTGAATGCATTGTGGGAGTCGTAGTCCAGCTCCTGTAGTAAAGAGTTTTGCACTGTACGGATTGACTGCTGATAGAATTTATGATGAGGCTCATAATAGCGTGTCCAGATGTTGGTGGATATTAGTACACCTCTGTTAAGAGGTTTTTCACAGTAGAATGGTGTGTACTGTGCCTGAAAAGATCCAGGACCTCAGTGCTTGTAGCTCACGCCGCCTCATGCACCTTTTAGCCGTCTGGTGCCTAACACTCCACCGCCTCCTCCAGGGGCCTCAGCACCGTCGCGGAGAGCGCAAGCCCCACACATGGGTCGCTTTTGCTTGTTTGCATTCCGAGGTGTAGAGAGCGAGTACCGCCACCCTCCCCATGACCGGTACAAGCACGCAGCCAGTGACGTGACACAGGAGCATGATGGGATGGGTTGAGATGATTGGCGAAAAGGGTGGCTGTGGGCGGCATCCCACCAATCGGGGGGCTTCATTTAAGCTTGCCCAAAGCACACAGGCCCAAACCCAGCATGAAAAACATCACCTCCGCTGCAGTTGCTTCACCACAAATAGAAAAAAGCATTGGCTAAGCCAAATATATGTTGCTCTTGTGTATGCATGGGAGGGGCATTTATCAGGCACTGCCGTAATGGCACTACCTGGCCAAAACATGGTAACAGCTGGAAAATGATTACCGGGGATGTAATAACTCTACCTATAATAACAGTAACAACCTGTCTCGGGAGGATAGCTTCGTGCTCGCCTTGGAAGCAAGACGACTTGGAGCAACACCGTTTCGATCCCGGGTCCGCGCTTAGAAACCTCTGCGTGCTAAGCGCGTTATAAATATCATATCATTATCAATGCCCATCTAATAACTATACACAAGATAATATTGGTTTTGGGAAATGGCCCAAAAAGAAAACAAATAACACATGTAAATAACATAGCATAATACTTCTGAAGACACATTGATTTTGTGATCTTGGGCCTAGGCCACTTCACCTTGACCAATGCTAGCCACCATACAAGAACTTAACAGACCTAGTGCTGAGCAGTTGGAGCTTGGCTTTCTAGTATAGTGGTGGATAGCTCAACAGGCGAGGAAAGGGGAGGGGAGGGCAGGGGAGGGGGGGGACCTTTGTTAGAATTTAACATATAGCATAAACAGTACCATGTTTTCTTTGCATATACAATGTATAGTCCTCCTAACCTCAGAATAGACATCTTTATATAGTAAAAGGGAGCGAGTAAAACAGGAGCAATTATGCAATTCCATACAGTCTGATACATTCACACTACCCACGACTGGCAAGCTGGTGAAACCTCTAGGCTGAACAGTTGCCATCTAAACATCCAATAATTGGACCCCACAGCAAATGAAGCCTCCCGCTTTCACCTTCGGAAAGTAAAATGGAGTCAGAGTCAGGAAATACTTTATTTCCAGTTCAAGCCCATACAAGTGCAATAAGAAACAGCACAGGCAATATGTAAGACATTTCAAAAGACGGACTCAATATTACAAAATAATATAACATTTTAGCAATTGCGATGAAGTGTGGAGAACACACACCTGGATTAGGATATACTCACATTTACAACCAAAGAGGTGCATAGTTCTTAGATCTTAATTGCCATGTGCTTTTGCAAGAAAACTGGACGCTGCGAAAACGACCTCCTTTTGGGCGGACATTTTGCACACAGCCAACGCATCACACAGGGAAACTGGCTGGTATTTCAGAAGTCGCGGGAGAAACCATCTTTTTCCATAGGGTGAAGTATTTAGGTGAAACAAAAAGAAAATGAACGGTAGTTTCAAAAGTAAAATGTACCCACCCAAGTAGTAGTTCTCGAGCATGTTAGTCTACCAGTTGACCCTTGTTGCCATAGTATATCCTTCCATTTTCCAACTTAAATAAATCCAGCAATCAAAATAGATTTAAACAGCATTGGCGTATCCGTTTCATCAGCGAAATCCCCTTGTTGAAGAAACCATTCATCAAAGGAAAGATGCTTAGCACAAGCTCCTCCCCCAAAAATCACACTTCATGTATAACGCTCCAATAGCGCTGTTATTGGGGACAATTTATTTATTTATTTAGTCATTTATATAGTGCACAAATCCCAGAGGCATCTAGGCGCTTTTAGCTTAAGAGATTGGTTACATCAGGAACGTATTGCAGGCGGTTACAGTCATATGCAGTCCAGCGCAGTGGTAGCAAGTTACAGGTTATATCAGGGTTGCCCAACATGCGGCCCGAGGGCCGCAATGCGGCCCTCCAAGCCATTTTATGTGGCCCTCGAAGCCCAAGAGCACAGACAAAGCATTAGGGTTACTTTTGTACGTTTTGCATTTACTTTATACACAGTGAGTGTTGTGGATGCAGTTTCAGGGTAGGAATCGTAGTCCACACACATTACGATTTCCATTGGTTGAGAAACGGCCAATGGAAATACTGTTACCATGCAAGGCAGGTCGTAGTAGTGGAAATAAATACAATAAATACATGCCTTGCACAGTAACACTATTTCCATTGGTTGTTTCTCAGCCAATGGAAATCATAATCACATAATGTGTGGGTGGAGTGACTGGCACACAGCGCCACCTTCACACATCTGCTTTGGCGAGTCCGGGGCAGAGCCATCGTGAGCCAGCAGCTCAACCAGCCCAGTGTCACGGTGCCACGTGCGGTGCACACTGAGGCCTAGTTCTCCTTTCTTCCAGCAGTGGGAAGTACTGCTTGCTATATTTTCCGACATATGTTTGTGGCATGCAGTGCTTTTGAACCTCCGAGATACTGCTGGCCAGATACACCGAAACACAAGTATCTGGCAAGCAGTATCTCAGAGGCTCAAAAGCAGCGCGGGTCGCCTTCATGTTTGAACATTCCACCTGGGGAGGGAGGGTACAATTTGCATCACGTTTTGAAAAAAACCTCCCCCTTGGGTACTGTTCAAATTATGTCACAAAAGGAATGATTTTCCAGATGATTTTACCACATGTGGGAATTAATTATTTGCCAAAATGTCTAGGCAACACAATCACGCCATCCACACCCGGAAAAGCAGCACAGCAGGTAAAATGCCTAGGGCTCTATCCAGTTTTTGTTTTTGCAACTGGCAAGTGCTAATCTGGACGAGGCAAAACAGCCCTTGGGAGGTGTCTGTGTCCCTGCCGGAGGAAGGCCAGCTGCGGGAGTGAATTTTCAGAGCGCATATCACCCTAGCCCACCAGATCCAATGCACCGTGGGCTTTACAGCAGACACTATGAGGTCAATTCCCTCCACGGTTCCTACAACATTGCCCTCAGCTCAGCTGGAGTGATCCGAGTACCGGCGCACTGGCCACCCCTGAGCGCTGGGAGAGGAGGGCACCCGGCCATGTCTAGTTCTTCATACTTTAAGATTGTGCTCACATTGCGTTTCTTCAATTAGGTTCACCTTTGGTTGATCGCTTTTCCCCATTTTATCTGTTGGATTGGATTATGCTTCTTTCATTAACACAGAAGTAATGAATGTATTACAGTAGATACGCTGCCATATGTATAAGGCACACTGCACAGGCAGCATCAATCATTAACACAGAAGTAATTAATGTGTATTACAGAGATAAGCTGCCTTATGTATTGGGCACAACACTGCACAGGCAGCATCAATCATTAACACAGAAGTAATGAATGTGTATTACAGAGATAAGCTGCCATATGTATTGGGCACACTGCACAGGCAGCAATCAAATCAATAACACAGAAGTAATGAATGTGTATTAGAGAGATAAGCTGCCATATGTATTGGGCACAATGCACAGGCAGCATCAACCATTAACACAGAAGAAATTAATGTGTATTAGCGAGATAAACTGCCATATGTATTGGGCACACTGCACAGGCAGCATCAATCATTAACACAGAAGTAATGAATGTGTATTACAGAGATAAGCTGCCTTATGTATTGGGCACAACACTGCACAGGCAGCATCAATCATTAACACAGAAGTAATGAATGTGTATTACAGAGATAAGCTACCATCTGTATTGGGCACAACACTGCACAGGCAGCATCATTCATTAACACAGAAGTAATGAATGTGTATTACAGAGATAAGCTGCCTTATGTATTGGGCACAACACTGCACAGGCAGCATCAATCATTAACACAGAAGTAATGAATGTGTATTACAGAGATAAGTTGCCATATGTATTGGGCACAACACTGCACAGGCAGCATCAATCATTAACACAGAAGAAATTAATGTGTATTACAGAGATAAGTTGCCATATGTATTGGGCACAACACTGCACAGGCAGCATCATTCATTAACACAGAAGTAATGAATGTGTATTACAGAGATAAGTTGCCATATGTATTGGGCACAACACTGCACAGGCAGCATCAATCATTAACACCGAAGAAATGAATGTGTATTACAGAGATAAGCTGCCACATGTATTGGGCACACTGCACAGGCAGCATCACTCATTAACACAGAAGTAATGAATGTGTATTACAGAGATAAGCTGCCACATGTATTGGGCACACTGCACAGGCAGCATCAATCATTAACACAGAAGAAATGAATGTGTATTACAGAGATAAGTTGCCATATGTATTGGGCACACTGCACAGGCAGCATCAATCATTAACACAGAAGAAATGAATATGTATTACAGAGATAAGTTGCCATATGTATTGGGCACAACACTGCACAGACAGCATCAATCATTAACACAAAAGAAATGAATGTGTATTACAGAGATAAGCTGGGATATGTATTGGGCACACTGCACATGCTCAGGCAGCATCATTCATGCTTTGTACAGGACAATGCTGGCCTAAATTGGGAATAGCCAGGATAGACATGTTGCTACAGAAGCATATTTTTAGCACAACTAGCATGACAATGTGTTACATCAGTGACAGTGCTGTCTTACACTCTGGACACATATATCATTAAAATGTGTTGTGTTGTAAAATGTTCTTGTCTGCTGTTGGTGACATGGAATGTTCATGTTCCCCTTTAGAACTGATTGTGAACTTATGGCTTTTTGGTCACCTTTTCTGCTGTAAAATGCACCATTTCGACCCCATATTTGAAAAAGTATTCTTGGAGGGGGAACCCCCCCTCCCCCAAGCCCTCCCTAGATCCTTATAGCTCCCTCGCTACGCTCGGTCGCTCCCACTATTTCAGGAAAATATTAACACATATACATTGAAAGAAATCACAAGCAACTGACCTCAGATCATTTGATGGAGGGGCTCCCTTAGACACTCACTGTCGCTGACACCAAAGCTATCTTTTGGACTGCATGGCACATCATTGCCTGTGACGCTATTGTGTCAAAGGTCTCACAATATTGCTTTTTAATATACTGCTTTGGGTGAGGTTGTTGACTTTTGGCTCACCAGCCCACTTGTTGACAAAAAGCTAATGCTTCGGCCCCACATTCAAAAAGGTTGGACAAGCATGGGTTATATCATTATCATACATTATTTACAGATCTGCTATCACCGTGATTCGTTACACAAGTTACCTGTGTTGCTGACATCATTGTGGTGCCGGTGATTGGGTTGCGACATACAGGTTAAACAGGCAGTAGGCGAGCAGGGATATTGTTATCATCCTGTGTGAGCAATGGAAGAACAGGTGCATGAGATTTAGCTTTAAGGGCGCGCACCAGAGACATTCCGCCGGACTGTATAGGAAAATATGAGCCAAACATTGTGTCCTGTAAATGTAATGAACTAACAATTGATCATGAGGAATGAGGCGCTTTGAAACACAATTTACTTGATGTATAAGCGCCTTACAAATACACAACACATAAATAAATAAATGAGAACTCGGGCAACTAAGAAATTCACAGAAGCCAAAGCCAGACTTCGGTTAAAGGTGATTCCATTCTTTACTGCCAGTGCCACGTCATGTCATTCCAGGGTCCTGAAACTTGCAGCCACCATCCCTCAATAGAACGATTACATCAGTCCTCATCCTGAGGTCTCTGTTTTAAACACCAAGTCCCAAATTGCGGGCAGCAGGCTAATCTCGTTTATATGCTAAAACCGTAATCTTAACCAGATTTCTCCGGCCAACTAAACTCAGCGGTATGGAAATCAAGTGTTTAAACTTTTAACATTGTGGGCCTCATTACAAGTTAGCCAGTCTGGATTTAACGGTGCCAGTAAAACCGTACAGGCACCGTTTTCTGGACTGGGTAACTACGAGTTCTGTGGCAGTGTGGTGTTACACCCGCCAGGTCTGACCTGCGGGCGTGACACCACTGGCCGCAGACGGACGCGGAAACACGGGCGCCATTACCGCATGGTGCCAGTGTTTTCGTGGCCCCCATTCCCATGGAGTCCTATGGTACTCTGTGGGAATGGGGAGTAACGGAATGCCGGACCACTGGGGCTGTAATGCCCTGGTAATTCTAGCAAATCCGGCGCTGGTAAATCCCCACGAGTTTGACGGCAGCCTGCCGGTTTTACCGGCACGGCTACCGCCGGACTCGTAATGAGGCCTACATATCTCAACAAAGCAGAAGACAGAAGTATACACAAATATGTTACCTTAGTAGATTTTGACCCCTCATAATCTGGAATATTGGGAGATTAGGGAACTACATTGAGGTTTAAGAATTACATGTTTATTACCATAGAAGGGACTAAAGTTGCTAGACATCCTTTTTAAGCAGGGGACAGCAAGGGCCGGATAAGACGCAATGAAGAAGCGACCTATCATTACCTTATGGGGCCACCATCACCCCTTGCACCTTACAAGGTGAGATTTCTAGTCATCGTCACTAAAGGGTAGATGTATAGGACATACAGCCAGAGTGAGAAAAGACACCCTTGCTGCATACCGCTAGCCACCCCAAAGCGTTGGGATTTCAGTCTATTAGTTATTGCCAAGGCAGTCAGAGTAGAATATAACCTCTCAATAAGTTATATAAACTGGTAGGGAAAGCCCATTTTGGACATCACTGCTCAGAGGAAGCCCAAATTGACCACATCAAAGGCTTCTTCAGCATCTAAAAAGTAGCAGGCCAAGAGTGAATACGACTTGCGGCAATAACTGTCATAGCCATATCAGCCTGAGCAACTGTAGACCTACCACTGATTAACCCATGTTAGTCCTGGGTGACCAGCTGGGACATCCCGGGGCGGTGCCCTGTCAGCTAGAATATGCAGAACACGGTTATTATCCTTGTTAAGCAAGGGCATAGGGCAATATGGGGGAGGTTTTCTGGGGATAGTTGCCCCTTTTCACGAATACAGGGATGTTAGAAAGAGACCAGCAATTTGACACTGCCCCCCTTGCCATATATACCTAATGAGTTTATACAAGAATGCTGTATCCTTATTCAGAAACCAAAAGACCTCTCCTGGTAACCCATTGTTCACTTCCGTTTCCCTTCAGGGATAATACAGAGGAATTAAATCATTTCTACTTTTTACATTTTTTTATTTTTTTTATTTGTTTGATTGTATTTAAACAATTTTACAAAAGTAGAAAAAGTAAAATAAAATCGATTGGATTCAATCAAATCGATTAAGTTCAAATCAAGTCAAGCTCAAGTTCGTCAGCTGACTAGTTCCTTAATATGTGTGATCCTCGTCTTACTTTACCATTTTCAGTGTTTCCTAGACAGGACTGGTTTGGTTTCCTTCCGATTCCTTGATGCTCTTCGGCGCTTCCAGCCCAATTGCTTTGAAGAAACCTACTACAGAAATAACCCAGTTAGACTTTTCACCACTTGTTAATCGCAGCCACCACTCCTGCTCGTCGTATACGTGTAAGTCCTTGAAGAGATGGCCTAACCAATTTGATAGTTTGTTCTCGAGACCTGAGCAGGATAACAACAGATGTTTCCTCGTCTCCACGTGTTTATCCTGAGTACAGAACCGCCTGCTTCCTGATCATTAAGATATCATTTGTACTGAGTAGGTTCAATCTAAACCTTATAAAGCTTGCTCTCAGATCTTTACATGGAGATTTTAGAAGGTAAGGTAGAGTCTCATTTAATCTTTTAGTATTATGTGGAAAATCCTTTGTCAGAGAACTTTTTTTCTGCCCGCCGACTGTGTTTCAATCCAGTCCATTTCTAGGATTTTCTTATTTACTTTTACTGGGTTGGAAATTAGTTCCTCCTCTGAACTGCCAATTTCTTCTAGTAAGTTCCTGTTTTTTAATCTCCAGGCTCTCAGAATTAGACTTTCACCATTTGTCATTGCAGTGTTAAGGATCTCCAGCATTCGGTTTGAGTTAGGTTGTATTAACTTCCGATATAACATCAAACCGTTTCTTTCAACTATTACCTTAAGAGATGATGAACTCATTTCTACTTTTGCTGGTGGGAAAGTAGGGAGTCACTTGATATGATAGGTTATTTCTAACCACTTAATACCCTGAGGTTTCTAAGCGGACCCGGGGATCGAACCTGTGGTGCTCCGTGTGGTCTTGCTTCTAAGGCGAACACGTTGCCCGTGAGCTATCCTTCTGAGACTTGTATCTAAAGGGAGACTTCCTGTACCCATGCCATCCAAAAATCAGTTATTACCACCAGTCCTGCCGTCGCCTCAGAGTCATATAGCCTACTATGATATTCAGAAAACATAGCTATGACCTCTATGGCTTCTACGTGCTCCTTCCCATTCTTGATCACAGCTATTTAATTTTCATTCCTATCTCTTGACTATCATTCCTACCTCTTTACTATCTAACGCTTATACTGTGCCCTTTTCTGCCCTTGTTCTGATTGAGAATGTATATATTGTCTAAACACATTATCCATCCCTACCAGATAGCGTCTCTTTGTCTCAGCTCTTATCCTGACCAACGACTCAGCTGTTTTCTCTACTCCAATACCTGCAATGTTATATAGACTATGACTTCTCCCGCTGAGCAACAGTACGTTTATTCTTATTGATGTCTTGGGATATATTTTCCACCCGCCTTTCTTTGATAAAATAAGTAGTTACAAATCCTTTAAATAATGCTTTCAATGCTCCCAGACCTAGCCAAAGTGGGGGTACCATAATTATGTAGTATTCATTCCTTAATCTCTCCATGTAATGACACGAAAACAATCTCTATTCTTAGTTTATGAGCGCAAGGGCGATACCCAGATACAAAGAGCACTTTTAAAGGAGAGTGGTCAGATAAAAAATACCCTAACAAATGCCCCCTACTGTTTCTCTATGAATCATCAATGAATCATCAGCACACGGGCTCCACAACTCATAGTGATGTATCTTAACTATTGTTTCTACAGAGCATCACTTACACTTCGATGCACTTATCACTGTCGCACCCTTGTTCTTATATTAATATACAGTGCTAGACAAAATTATTAAGATTCCATTCTGCCAGCCGCGGAAATTAAATCTGTCCGATTTCAATCCACTTTGCCCCAATCTATTGTTTCGCCAGCTCTGCATATCAGAAAGAGCAGCGTGAAGTTGCTTGTGCTGCTGCGTTTACCCAGCACTAATAAAAATGAGCTGCGCAAACTTTCTTGTGTTGCTGCCGAACCTAGCGTGATTTGAAAAAAGCACCACAAACTTAGTACGAATAAAAAAAAACCTGTGCAACGTTTCTCATGCCGCAGCACGAAAGTAGTACGGATCAAAGAAAGGCCCACACAAAGTTTCGCGTTTCGCTGTGCAAAACTAGCACGGATCGAAAACGAACCACAATGTTTCTTGTGTCACTGTGCGAAACTTGCATGCATCGAGAAAGACCTGCACAAAGTTTCTCATGTCGCCAGTGCTGGTCATTGGGCCGGCTCTCGGCGGATCCGAGATCCTGCACCAGATGTGTAGCCGGATCTCGGGATCCGGCCAGAGTCAGCCGCCCAAGCCCATGAACCGCGCTGGAAAAAAGAAAGAAGAAAAAAAAAAGCGTCCGCGACGGCAGCATTGCCGTTTACCGCGGCTTTGGCACTGATGTGTAATGCACAATGCTCACTACATGTACAACTGAAAGGAATCAGTTGTACATGTAGCGAGCATTGTGCTTTACACGCCAGAGTCGCGTAAAAGGCAATGCTGCCCTCGCGGCAGTGTTGCCAACTCCTCAGTGAAGAAAGTAGCTATTGGCTCCCCTAGAAGTCGCCAGAAGTAGCTAGATGACGTCACTGCCTCATTTACATAATTACCTCCTCTTTCCCCCTATGATTTATGGCTTTTGGTGAAGACTCACGGAGTTTCAGTCTTCAGGAAAACGGCCTCAGCTTCCAGCGGCCTCACGTTTCTCTCCACAATGGTGGCACCGGCCCCGGCATCTCCTGCTTAAAGGTATGCCTCGCAGGTGCGGTGCCACCATTATGGCTGAAAGGCATTTTTTTCTGGAGCCTGAAGCTTTCGCACATGAGCGAGAGCTTCAGGCTTCGGAAAAAAATCCTTTTCTTGTAGTGGCCGGGGCTGGCAGGGGAGATTAGTGGGCCCCACAGGGCCCCGCCTCAGATTGAAATCTCGGAGCATGCCGGGGCGGAGCCCTGGCAGGCCCCATCCCACTTAAAGCCCTGGCCGGTGGTAAAAGGCAATGTTGCATTTGTGGGCACTTTTTTTTTTTTTTAAGTATTTATCTGATCGGATGGCCACTACCAACCCCGCCCCCTCTAGACCACGCCCCCTCTTCCCCCAACTCCTCCCCCACCCGCACTTGTGGGATCCCCACCCACATTTTTTCCATTTCCACCACTACATGTCGCTGTGTGAATCTAGCACTGATCGAAAAAAAACGTGCAGTTTATTGTGGCACAGCACGAAACTAGCAGGGATAAAAAAAAAAATTGAAAGTTTCTTGGCACACTACATGAAACCAACATGGAAACAAACCACCACAGTTCGCTCAAAACCGGGCGAAATTTCAGTGGCGGCAGAACTCTAATGCGATTTTGCAGAACGGGCAGAAGCAATTCCAGTGAGAATTCTGCACTTTACGTTTTACAGGCAGAAATGCCATCCACCCCTATTAACGTACAGTCACACATGGGCAAGTTAACCGTGTCTTCTCTGATGACACAAGGAGTAGGATGTATGCTAAACGTATTTACACAATCACAGGTCACCATAGAAGAGAGTCTCGTCTGTAAGCATATCAACAAAGCCTTTGTTCATTTTTGATTCTTTTGGTTTTCAATAATATCATTTCTCAAAAAAGAAATCCGTTGACACAGTAATTTAGTATTTATATAAATATGTAGTTGCAGATGTTTCATCCGAAAATGTCGAAAAGAAAACCCAAATGAACATTTTATGCGTATTCGGCAGTGAAAAAAAAAACCTGAATCACATAATTTCGAATAAGGGGATTTGGGGGTGTGACCCGCCCCCCTTGTTCAAAATTATGGTATGGGAGATTGCAAGGATGTCCCCAGCTTCCATCACATGAAAAGCAGGGACAATAAAGAAAAAAAAGGGACCCTGCAGCGGAAGTTCCGGGAGATGGAAATGACGTCGCAGGGAGAAGCCTGATTCAGGGAGCAGAAGGAAGGTAAGTGGGCTTGTTTAGGGAAGCTTTAAGAGGGTAAAGGGCTGATGGGTAGAGAGAATAAGGAGATTAGAAATGTTAGTTATGCAAAATTTCTCGATTCACATTTTTAAGTTGCCAAATAACCACATACATCCCCAGTAGAAATATTTAAAAAAAACATTCAGTATCAGAAACTTAGGACAGGTATCAGTTCGTTCAGCTAAAAAACCATGATATAATTTGTATACCATTGTTTATAGTCTCCAACCATACAAAAATGTGGGATCCCCTCTAAAAAACACAGTTGAAATAACCTGTTCTATGGGCGGTGTCCCAGTCAGGAGGGTCTTCAACAACGTGTTTCACTCACTGTACCCTTCACAGCGGAGAAATACTATTTGCATATCAGTCTGGTCCCACCCACAAGAGCAGTCCAGAACCACCAACATTGCAGGCAATTATCCTCTGAACAAGAGGACCAACAGCCATCCCAGACACATGTTTCAGTCTTGTTAGGCCTCATCAGTGAGGTGAAGCTGTGCCTCGCTTAGCATAGTACGGCAGAGGCCCCTCCCCGAATTGCCCTCAATAGCTTAGGGTGAAACCTCAATTCTTAAAAAAAAATACAAAAATGTGAGAGCCCCTCTGCTGAGAATGAAAACAGCTAAAATAACCTTCTGTATGGGTCAGATCAGTCTGATATGCAAATGGATATTTCTCCTCTTTGAAGAGTGCAGTGAGCAAAAACATGACCGTAGACCATCCTCAGTGGGATAGATCCCATAGAACAGGGTATTTGACCTCATTAGAGGGGCTCCCAAACTTCTGTAATATAGTCTCCAACAATTTTGATGTGGATAGAGAAGCCTAATGAAACAATTCTGTGGTTTCCTGATGGAAATGTGTCATTTATTTTATTTATTTTTTGTATTTGCAAAGCGCACTGCAGCCCAAAGGCATGAGGCGCTGTTGCAAGCATGTGACTTAGTTACAGGTGCAGAGGATTGCTTGTGGGTTACAGAGAGCAGAAACCTGAGCAAAAATGCAATAATGCATATCCATGAAAAAAAGTTGCTTAGTTAGAAAACAGACTATACAGAGCCGCGCTAAGCACCACAAGTATGTAACAAGACATCAACCATTGGTTCCAAAAAAGAAGTTAGTGGGGGGGGGCGATGTTGAGCAGCCCAAGTTGGCTGCTTATCTCTACAGGTCCGTTAACAGCAAACAAACATCCTCATGTAGTGGCGGTTCACAACGCTCCTCAGCCTTGCAATCCGACACATGTGAAGATAAAGGTACTGGGCATCCACGGCCCAAATATTGGGGAGAAAGACTCAACCCTGCAACTGCTGTACACATCTGCACCACTGGCGGACCTCCGTGACTGTAGAGAGCAGGGCCACTGCGCCGCACGACTCACCTGCCCTATCCACGTTGGCGACCGAGACATCAGAGCTGGAGTGTGCATGGCCCGTTACCAGCAGAGGACAAAGACCCTACCCTGGGACTCCTGCACTACCCAGACCTGCGGCTGGACCTCAATTGACGCCCCTCCCCCGCAGGCCTGCACCATTGTTGCTCCGCTCATATGGCTTTCCCCTGTATCCATGTGTGCGAGGCTGGAGACACTTGGCCCGGCATACGGCGTGGTGCCTTGGGGGAGTGTCCCCGGCCTTGCGGGCGCCTGAGTGAGCGCTGCTGCCGGACCTCCACCCCGAAACTCCTGCCTTCCTTGTTCGCGAATAGGACCGTCCGCCACCTCCCTACTTAGAGACCTGACCAGAGGTGCGGCCCGTCCCCCTTGGGCTCCCACATCTCCATCTGTGCCAAAGGCGGGGGGCTCACCCTTCCCCCTTCTGGTCCTGCGGGCTGCCCTGGACCTGCGACCTCCTTGGTTGGGCACCCCGCCGGACAGACTTGCGCCTGCCGAGCTGGTGTTGCGCTCCCCCAGCGCTCCGCGGCCTGGACCTCTGCTGTGCGTCTGCCTCTCGCCTCATCAGTACGGATACCCATGTAGCTGGGGGTTGTGGCTGACCCGCTGCGGCACCTGCCGGTATTGCTGTGGAGGCCCCACCTGGCGAGTCTGCGGCAGCTGGCTCAAGATCTGGCCAACCACACTCCTTATCATGGTAAAATCACTTTGAGTACTCCGGCCTGTAAGATTTTAGAACCCAGCACATCCCTATCTTGCGCATGTGAGGATTGTGGCAAACCCCAAAATCTGCTTGGGCCCTGACTGAATCACCACACCCACATGGCCCCATAGCTACCAAATTAATATAGCCTTGAGGGTCCGCATTGCAAAACTGATCAACACAATCTTCCCTCTCCTGATTTCAAAGCGGCCCCCTCCACTAGCTACAACGTGATCCGACCTGCCCCAACAATAGCGGGCTATGCCAGGATCATAATTGGAAGTGCTCCCAACCCATTGACTGATCAGCCAGTTGCCTTATCCTCTGGGTCCTTGTCTGAGCCTCACCAACTTCACCGTCACACGTAGCTGCGTCCTGCCGCACCTGCATATGGGGCACGGCGGGCGACTGAACTCCGAATATCAGCTTCTACATCCCACATTTTGAGCCAGAGCATTGTGCACTACGCGGGCTTACCACGATACACACTAAGCCTCATCCCCCAGCGCGGATCTCAAACTCCCCCATTCTGATTCAAACCTCTGCGTCAGGACCACCACCCCTGAACTACGACACTGTGAGACCTCACTCCTGTATCGTCTGCAAGGAGTACACGGCTCCAGACGTCCACTACGGTGTTAATCCATACCCACGATGTCCAACAGGTCCTGCGGCACAGATAAAACTGGAGCCATACACAAATTCGCAAAAGCTACTACTAGGCCTGAGCAGGGTCAGGCTGCCACCTGTCAGGGCAACACGGATACACAGGTGGATCCCCCTGGCCCTAACCAAGCCACCATGATGAAATCTATGACTAAGAATTTTTCCTCTTTTCATGAAAAGTTAGATGACATTAATGAAATGTTGCATCGCTCAGATGCAAGCTGGACAAGCACAGCGCTAGGATTACTGAGGCGGAGACCAGGATCAGGACCAACGAGGATGGCATCACCACACTGCAGAACACAGTGTCTACCTTAGTTTGAGACATGTCAAGGCCAAGTGCGATGATCTGGAGTCCAGGTCTTGGAGAAACAACATACGCATCATCAGGGTTCTGGAGAATGCGCTCAAGGGTCGACTGGAACTGGCAACTGAAAATCTGCTTAAAGACTGGCTGGGTGGACCAGATCTGTCCCCTTTCTTTGCAGTCGAACGGGCACTCAGAGCACTGACGCCTCACCCTAAACCTGGGGATTTCCAGAGGCCGATTATAGCAAAAATCTTAAGCTATAAATGCTCCGGCTGGCACGAGAAAAGGGGAACTTAGACTAGAGGCACAAGTCATTAGAATATTCCAAGATTTCTCCATAGGAGTGCAACAGGAGCGTCAACAATTCATTGGCGTCAAAAAAATTGCTTAGAGAAAGAAACATTGCCTATGCTATACTATTTCCAGCCCGCCTGAAGTTCACCGTTCATAATAATAAAGTGTACTTTTTCACAGTGCCAGACGAGGTGGTGAAGTTCATTGAAGCGCACATTCCTCTGCACGCCCCGGCTGACAACCTAATGGACAATGACTGAACCTGATTGGGCACCTCTGGTGTCAGATGTGATGTTTGGAAATTCTAGCCCGTACATCCTATGTGTATCTAGTACCTATGTTATATTCTGCTTGTCCACGTTACTACCGCTAGACTGGCCGATATAACGGACTACCATCACTGTGCTGAATTATAATGCCTCTATGGCACCACCTTCCTATGGTCCACCTAAAATGGGGGGCCACTGACCCCACCGCAAGACCCTATACTGCTGTCATCCCATACCTATGTTTAATCCTCCTTAAATCTGCAAACCCTAAATGAGGCCCTCCGGCTCCTTATAGTTATGATTTGGAGCGATGGCCGACCATCACGAAACCAGTTTGAAATGTAATGGAACCCCTTGGTTCCCATGTAAGTTGGCTGCATGGCAGCGGCACACCCCGCTGCGACTGCAATGTTGGCTGCTGTTGTTCTCCTGTTACGTGTGAGCCCCTGTTGGGCTACTGTAAGGGTGGAGCCGAGTTGGGGATGGTTCACCGTCAGGAGGGGTTGGGGGTGGGTCAGTCACAGTGTGAGTATGGCACTACGCGCAATGAGTATTCAAAACTGCTTTACCATTGACAGCCTTTGGAGTATGAGCATACATGCATACTGGGATGTTCATTGAGACACTAGCATGTCTATTCAAATAATGTCGTGGAATATCCGTGGTATAAGCAACTTTACTAAGGCCCGTAAAATCATTTCATATGCACAAAGACATGGGGTGAAAGTCCTTCTATTGCAGGAGACACATGCCCTCGGACACCTTGCATCTTGCTTGGCACCCTCCTTGGGCACAAATAGGTTCTGCACTACATATTCTACACAGTCTAGAGGGGTGCTGGCACTGCTTCATAGATCTGTGAAATTTGTATTGAAGAGGAGCCTCATCGACCCCGAGGGGAGGTATGTTGTACTTCATTGTGTACTGGCAGGCCGGGAGTGCATGCTAGTGAACACATACGGTCCCAATACTGATGCCCCCGAATTCTATGATGAAATGTCCTCCATTCTGATGGAATACTATGGGGTCCTATTATCTGGGGCGGGGACATGAATCTTATACTTGATAATGATCTAGACAGGATGGGCACAGCAGCTAGAGCTCATTCACGGGCAGCTAAGAGTCTCCTTTCCCACATGTTATCCCTGGGATTACCAGACGTCTGGAGGACACTACATCCTCGCTTATGCAAATATACTTCTTACTCCTTTGTCCACGATAGCTCCTCTAGAATAGACCTATTTCTGGCTTCAGGCGACCTGATCGGCAAAGTTAAAGATACTAGTATCCTGTCCCGCACTCTGTCTGACCATGCACCAGTGACACTGTGCTTGGAACTCGGGCCATTCCCCCCCCCCCCCCCCACAATGTTTGGCGCTTCAAATCCGAGGCACTTCTTGATGTGGTGTTCAAAGCTGAGATCCTCTCAGACATCAGGACCTTTTTCGAAACCAATCTACTGCCGAACACCACCCTCTGGGTTCGGTGAGAGGCTTTTAAGGTCTACATTAGCGGGATGGCCATTTCTTGGGAGGCGGGTGTCTTAAAAGCCATCAGGAATGATCTACTGTGCTCTGAGACAAAACTCAAGGGTCTGGAACGCGAGCGTGTGACGGATACTACACTGTCCAAACTGGCGCAAATAAGAGAGGAACTGGAGACATTTGAATCTCACGCCATGCGAGAGATAAGGTATCTTGCACACCCAATTTCAGCTAGGAAATATGGTGAGGGCGAAAGACCTGGGCGAACACTGGCTAGACTTGTCCGAGCGGAGGGGGGTAGGACCCAGATTGAATGCATCAAGGATTCACAAGGCGTTCCACAGTGGTCGGACCAACAACTGCTTACGACATTCTCACAGTTCTATACTGATCTATATACCCAACAACAGGTACATGATACACATGATATCCTAGATCTACTTGATGAAATCCCCATGACTCTGGTGTCCCGGTCCACGCATGAGCAGCTAGATGCACCCATAACACTTGATGAGATACTTCAGGCCATCACTGATCTCCCCGCAGCAAGGCCCCTGGCCCAGATTGACTTACTTCAGAGTTCTACCAGGAACACGTCGCCATCCACGGCCATAAACTACTGGAGGTGTGGGACGAGGCACTCCAAGTGTCCATCCTTCCCCCATCAATGCGCAAGGCTCTCATAACAGTCCTCCTCAAACCTGGCAAACATAGCGATGAATGCGGATCCTATAGACCCCTCTCGCTCATGAACCTAGACACTAAAATACTTGCCAAGACACTCACCAACAGATTTCTCCCAATTATGTCATACCTCGTACAAGAGGATCAAAGCGGCTTTGTTCCTGGGCGCTCTACGTCTCTTAATATAAGGAGGCTCTTCAATGTCCTCTCTAGGATAGACCAGGGTGTTGAGGCAGTAGCGGTCATGCTAGACGCAGAAAAGGCCTTCGATATGGTCTTGTGGCAATATTTGTGGGCAGTCCTGGAGAAAATGGGGATTGTCCCTAAAATTATCCAATATATCAAGATACTGTACACATGTCCTACCGCCAGCTCCTGATCAACTCCTTGACTTTGCACTCCTTCGAGCTGCAAAGAAGTACACGCCAGGGCTGTCCCTTTTCACCCATTCTTTTTGCACTAGTTATCGAACCAATGACGGACTACGTCAGGGCAAGACATTCCCGCAAGGGCATACGCCTAACCAATCCCCTGGAAATATTATCATTATATGCGGACGATGTTCTATTATACGTTAGAGACCCATCTACTCATTTAGATCCCATACTGAGAGATATAATTCAGGTTGGAACCTTCTCGGGCTTCACCATCAACTACACGATATCTGAACTCTTCCCCCTTACCGCTGTAACCTGACAACCAAATTGTGAATATTGCCTCCGATGGTCCGCTGGCGGCATCAAATACCTGGCCGTCCACGTAGCCTTATCCAGACCCACCCTGATCACTGGTAATTATACCACCGGTGTGAAATACTTTGAATCTAAGGTGAACAAATGGCGTGCCCTGCCACTCTCCCTGCCTGGCAGACTCTCCTTGATTAAAATGGTCCTGGTCCCCAAGCTGCTATACATTTTTAGGAATGTGCTGATCTGCCCAGGAAAGAAGTACTTTGAGGAACTTCAAACGATGGGTGCCCAATTCCTATGGCATGCGGGTGCGGTTCGTAAGAAATGGCAACAAATGGCTCTGCCCTACGAGAGAGGGGGATTCGCGGCTCTCGACCTGGCCCTATACTGGACAGCGGCTCAGGCACAATTTGCCACACATTGGTACAAGTACCCCACAACTCCCCCCATGTCAAGTTGGAAAAAATGACCACACCTGAGGTAGACTCCATGACCCTGATCCTTCAACACAAATACATAACCAAAGCCCCAGCTGATCCTATTGCGTCCACCCTTATGGCGTGGCACTGCCTCCTGGACCTCACATCCACTCCTCGCCCTTATTATAAATGGCTTCCCATATGGCGCTTCCCTGGGCTGGAACCATCCCACGACAGGCTCCTTTCACAACAGTGGTCAGCCCTGGGCTACCGCGCATTGACCGACCTTTTTCCGGAAGGGAAGTTCATTACCTCAGAGACGTGGCACTCCAGCCACACATGCTCGGCCTTGGAGATGCTGCAGTACTACAGACTGCGTACTGTATGCCGCGATATGTGGTTGTCATTTCCGGAGGAACCCTCAAATACCCCTTAGCTGCACTACATCACCAACTCCGGTAATAGTAGGAGCATAGTCTCCTCTCTATATAAAATCTTATTAACAAAGCTCCCGGACACCCCAAAAGTCCGAAATGCATGGGCCGAAGAACTCGGACTAGATATCACTGATACTTTGTGGAAGAAAATGTGTTCCCATACAAGTAAGGTATCCCTAAATGCTAGATATCGCTGCATGCAGTACAAAATATTGAATATATTGTACTACACCCCACATAGCTTGTCTAAGTTTACAGTTGGCTGTCCACAGATCTGCCCTAGGTGTCGGGCCAGGGATGCAGACCACACACACACATGTTTTAGTCATGCTCTGCGCTGAACACATTCTGGAGTGGGTGTTTTCTGCACTATCTGAGATTGTAGGTACGGTAATTGATCCAGATCCAATGGCGCTTCTGTTTGGGGTCTGGAAGGACGATGAGCTAAAGAAAATGGCTAGATTCCTGAATGTGGGCAGCATGGTTGCCAAATAATGAATACTGCAATGTTGGAAGAGATCACCCCCCCCCCCAACTTTCAAAATGTGGCTCACAGGCCTCACATGGACACAAACATGTGAGGAGGAATACACGGCCACCTTACCTGCACAGTATCGCCCCAGGAACATCTGGACTGCCTTCTGCAGCTATCTCAACAAAGAAACAAATGAGGTCATGTCCTCTACTTCAACTCCGCCCATCTGAATAAATTGTGAACTGTTGCTCAGATCGCATGCCCATTGCTCAGGTGCATGTTGCCCATAACTGCCATGGTCTATGCTCTTCTGTGAATGTCTGTAATGATGCATTGTTATATGAGGTGCTCAGAACGTGTAACTGCCTTAACTCCGCCAATAAAACAAAAGTTTTAAAAAAAAGAAGTCAGTTGATAGAACAATGTGCATTTATTTGTCAATATGGTTGATCAAAGACAGAAAGTAATATGCAAACAAATATAATGTGCACTGTTATCTTTCTTTTTAATTCTTTATTTAAAATGTTAATAATTAGAACAGGAATGGGCAATAAATCACAAAATCTCATAACACAGCATAAAGGATACACACATTTAGGAACAGAATAATAAAGAAAAACAAAAATAAGACACATCAATATACAATCTTCAAGTTGAACTAGTACCTACTCAAAAAAGCTCCCCAGACCTTCACATGTAAACTCAATTTTCCCATTTTTCTGTAAATAAATTTCTCAATATTCGCTAAGCAGTTAATTTCTGTAATCCAATCCTCCAAAATTGGTGAGTCACGAGATTTCCAGCTCCTCAAAATAATTTGTTTGCAAATAGAAGCACCTCTGAACAAAAATGTATTTTCTGATAGCGAAAGGCCTTCAAGCAAATCATCGCAGCCTAGCACCATTGTTTTAAAATCCAAGTCAATATTTTGGTTCAAAACCCAGAGACAAAGAATACAAACCTCATGCCAAAACCCACAAACCCTCACACAGCCCCACAGAAGATGTTCCATACTGCCTTTCTCACTCCAGCAACACCAACAAACATCAGAGTCAGACAAACCTCTATTTTTAAGCCTTTCCGGGCTCCAAAAAACTTGATTGAGACTTTTAATTTGTCTCGAACGTTCAGTCAAACTTACTGAGCAAAGCTTCATGTTCGCACACGACACAAGCCATAGGTCAGAAGTGATTTCACAACCCACTCTTATGCTCCATTCATTAAGTAATTCGGTATTCTCTTTATAATTTGATACAATTCGATGATAAACCCTACTTGCAAGTGACTGAACGCCAGTAGTGAAAAGTTCAACATTCGCATCCCCATCAAAATGCACTTTACCAATACATCTCTTCAATTTCCTGAAGTCCGAGATAGAAACATTTTCTACAGTAAAAGTAGCACTTAGCTCAGTAAAGTCAATCCATTTCTACAAATATCACTAATCCATTGAATTCCTCCGAGAAAACACTCCGGCCAAAACAACACCTTGCCATTGTCCGTTATAGCTTTATTTAGCCAAATAGATGCCTCAGGCGATTTCAGAGCAACCGAGCTACACATCTCATAGATATTCTTCCAAACATCTCGATGAAACTCAGTCAAGGGACATCTCCTACCATGTTTGCCAACAGTCGTGAATATCACTCTTGGGGCGAGTGGGCTCATCACACTTGCCTCAGCCATAGCCCACTCATTAGGAGATTCCTTCGAAAAAGGAAGACAAAATTGGCAAGAGAAGGCCAAATGATATGCCTTAAAATTCGGTACACCTAGCCCCCCCCTTCTCGACCGGAAGCTGGAGTTTCCAAAGCTTCAGTCTTGGCGGTTTCTCATCCCAAAGAAAGGACTGTAGAGTGGTATCAATCAACTTCCAATAATATTGACCAATTTTCAGGGGAAGCATACTCAGAATATAATTAATTTTTGGCGCAGCATTCATCTTAAGCGCATTTACCTTACCCCACAGAGATAGATGCAAAACGACCACCGTTGGATGTTCAATTTCAGTTCCCCACAAACCATATCCATGTTCTCTTCAACCATATCACTTACACCAGGAGTCAACCAAACTCCCAAGTACTTCAGTTTTTTCTCACACCATTGAAATCCAAACCCCACCACCAAAGACTTATCACAACGTGCAGTCACTGGCATTACCTCCGATTTAGACCAGTTAATCTTATATCCAGCCACTTCATGAAACCAATTAAGTGTGTTCATCAACGAATGTAAAGACAAATCCAAGTTCTTCAAAACTAATAAAAGATCATCTGCGTAGAACCAAATCTTCTGTTCAACACCGTGAAAGGAAACACCTTGCAAATTCAAATCACATCTCAATGCAATAGCCAGCGGTTCAATGGCTAGGACAAACAACAATGGTGACAGCGGACAACCTTGCCTAGTGCCCCTATGTAAATCAAAAGACTCCGACAATAAGCCATTAGTTTTAACATCTGCTGTGGGGCGAGCATATAGAAGGGCAACCCACGCAATGTATTCCTCTCCCAAGTTCACATTTCGTAAAACCATAAACAAATACTGCCAGTTAATTCGATCAAATGCTTTCTCAGCATCTAGGGAGAAAACCACCACGTCTTCATCTAAATCCTGTGCATGGGACATGGTCAATAGCAAATTCCTGATATTACTGGAAGTCCTACGACCTTTAACAAACCCAGATTGGTCAGTGTGGATAAGCTTCGGCATGAGTTGTTCAATACATAAAGCAAGTAATTCAGCCAAAGTCTTATTTTCAGTGTTTATCAAACTGATTGGCCGATAGTTTGACGGCAAGTTACAATCCTTGCCCTTCTTTAAAAAGACCGAAATAGTAGCATGGTTTGTAGACAACGGGAGAAAGCCAACTTCCTTGGATTCAGTAAACATATCCTTCAAAAGACCCAACACCCTCTCTGGCAGAATTTTATAGAACTCAACCGGTAATCCATCAGGTCCCGGAGTCTTCCCAGAATTCAATTTACCAATGGCAAACCTGATTTTATCACTTGTGACCTGTCTGTTCAACTCTTCCTTCTCATCACAATTAACCTTTGGAACATCCAACCTGTTCACAAATGGTCACCTTGACCAGTAACATCAGATTAATTTCTATATAGATCAGCATAAAAGGTCT
The DNA here is from genome assembly GCF_040938575.1 of Ambystoma mexicanum. Classification (NCBI taxonomy): domain Eukaryota; kingdom Metazoa; phylum Chordata; class Amphibia; order Caudata; family Ambystomatidae; genus Ambystoma; species Ambystoma mexicanum. Next base: position 401,524,397 of record NC_090938.1, on the reverse strand, counting down.
TAAAGACTGCATTAATCTCACGTGGATCAAAAGTGGTCACACCATTCCCATCCTGAATTGAAGTAATGGCTCCCTCAGAGTGTTGTTGTCTCAATCTGTAAGCTAGCCACTTATCGCACCTTTCGCCTTGTTCGAAATAAGTACATTTGATCCTATACAAATCGCTATTAGCTTTCATACACAAAATGTCATCCAATTCTTTCTTCAACTTCCTCAACTCATTCCTCTTACCATCATCATTCGTAACACACACCAATTCTCTCGTTACCTCAATGATACGAGCATCAATATCAGAAGTCAACCTATCTAATTTCTTCCTTTTGCTGCTAGACAAACGTAGAGCAAGACCTCGCTTTGTACAATTAAAGGCCTCTCAGACAGTTCTTTTACTAAGTTCTTCCGAAGTATTTTCCAACAAAAAAATTAAGCTTCAGTCCTAAGCTTCTCCAATAGGACATCATCATATAAAATTGATGTACTCATTTTCCATTGAAACGATCTACAGCATTCAAAGTTCAGAGCTACACTCATAAAGACAAGAGCATGATCAGTGACAGCAATAGAACCTATACTGCTCTCTAACAAATTTGCGGTCATCACACCCGCCGTGAGTAGCATATCAATCCTCGAATAAGTAGAATGTGAGCCAGAATAAAAGGTAAACTCCCTGACATCAGGGTGTTGCAGCGTCCAGCAATCTTTCAAATCAAAATCTTCAACAAGAGTCCTAAATGAACGAGCGTTACTCACCAATATAGAAAAAAAGTACATATTCATGACCTGACCATTACCCTCGTGATGTAATAAGAGCAATGTATCTCAGCAACATTAGGGTCCATATTAAACTCAAGATTAAGTAATTATCAATCGGAACCCCCCAATGTAGCAAAGAAAAATTAACCAGGTCAAATGGCAACCACAAATCAAGTACTAAATGCAGTATACTAGTTAACTAACACACTTAATAATATACTTATTTAGATCTCCAGCTTTACCTAAGCCCAATAATGGCAAACAATCAGGAAACGGTATAGACTAAATAGCCCTGGCCACTTTGTTCTATTATCCAGAAGGATAGATTAATGCACATATAAAATAAGCAATATCACGTTTTATTTAAATAAAATAATAGCAAACTGAACACAAATTAACACCGCCGCCCCCATCACAAAGGAATTGCAACCGCTATCCGCCCTCAATCTGATACAATCACAGGCAGCCATTAAAGACTAGATGTGGGGGCACACTGCAAGGGCATTGTAAGGAGGTGGCGATGGCAAAGGGGGACAATAGAGAAAAGTATTAATTTTCATGTCCGCTCTAGCACAGTGTCATTGTTTGATGCTCTGTTCCAAGTGCAATATACCAAAACGGAACTCATGAAATGAGATCCCAGCCATGTTTATATCACATTACCATGTGATCCACCAAACAATGATTGCCACCTTAATCGCCCTGACAAGACGTGTTACTTTCAATACACTTGTGCTGGCAAGGGCCCCTTTTAATTCTGAGTGAGCACCTTTAGTCTTTGCCTGACAAACCAAGCCATGCTAAAGCTTGGGAAATGCAGTGCGCTCTCCTTTGCCTCTCGCCTCCCCAACCGTACGTGGCATTTGCGAAAAGAACAATGCCCTCCAACCCTGATACAGTAACGCTTGGGTGAGCAGGCTAGGTCGCCCCCAAGCATGTTGTAAGGAGTTCATGTCTGGATTTCGGGAGTCAGGCAATTTGTGGCACCAGGCCCCCCCCCAATTTGTCTTTGACGGTAATTCCACGTGGCAAGGGGAAGGGGGGTGGCGGCCGGGGGGGTTTGGCAAGGGATAGGCTCCAACAGAGTATGTGCTTGTGTCGGATAAAAGAGAGGCTGCCGCGCGAATTGCTCGTAACCCATGCAGAATGAACACCATCCTCCCTCCCGACACTGATACAAAATTCTGGGTGCATGGGCAAAGTAGGGCATGAATGCACAGTGGGAGATCATTGGGGGAAGGGGAGGGAGGGATGCGTATGCGCGCGCGCCCTCTCTCAGAAAGGCAGTGGCCTTTGTACACAAGAGCAGGCTCTTTCCTTTAGCAAGTCCTGAGAGAACAAAGGCCAGCCGGTGTAACGTCTGGAAAGCGTGGGCATTTTGAAATGCTGCTCTCCCGCCCATGCGAGCCCTGCGCACTGGAGCAGACAGCCGCTGCGCTCCCCATGGTCGGCCCTCTGTCCATATAAGCAGCCAATTCCTCTCTGCCGCCACACACAGTCTCAGTCAGATCCTAAGCCGACCATGCAAGAATCATTAAGGCATGAAGCATAGCTGGCATGTGAAGAAAGGGGAGGGGAGAAGAAACGTCAATCCATATTCCACCTCACCGTGTCCACACCGTGTTCTGCCTCACCGTGTCCACACATGCCAGTCGAGCGAACGCACTGCAACGCCCCCACTTCCCAGCAGCTCCGTAGTATTACATCCCATCTTTCTGGCCCTCGGCGGTGATCTCGCGTATCCGGAGACAGACATCCGGGCATGTGACTGATCAGCTGGTCAGATGAAGGATGGGTTCTTTCCTCAAGTAAACAAGCTTCCTCCAACAAGTCCCGAGCCAAGATTCCACAATAAAAAAAGAGTGCTTAAAGGGATTTAACAGATCAGTAAATACGTTTCCACAAACATGAACTGATAAGAACCAATCTCGCTAGAAAAATGAAAGTACCATGTACCAGTGTCAAGAAAATCCTAGTACCATATGCCTATGCCATCACGTGTTTCGACCCTCTAACGGGTCCTCCTCAGAGCAGGCAATAATTAAAATATGGACAATTCATCCAACTGTAAGCAGGTCAACACATGGGAATACTAAATAGAAAACAGTCAAACAGAGTTTACAGTGCATGGTATATGGATAGACAGGTGAAGGGAGATCGAGGGGACCACCAGCTTCTTTATACAAACAACGTTTTAATGGCTTTCCTGAATGCCATGTGAGATTCAATGCTCCTTAGGTGCGGAGGCAGAGCATTCCATTGAGTTGCCGCAATGAAAGGGAAGCTAGAGCCTCCTGCCCTAGTCCTGATGGTTTTGAGAATGGTGACCATGTTTGTGTATGCCGTCCTGGTGGGTCCCTCGGTTCGGGGTTTACCAAATCTCTGAGCGAGGTATAGTGGGGCCTTATTATGGAGACATTTGACATAATGTGTCCAAGGGGCTAAACATTCCAGATGTGGATTATCTTGGCATGCATCCTGGCATTTCAAAACAAGATCAAAAGTAGGTGAAATGCAAAACAAATGGATGAGAAAAGTTGTCAGTCTTTAGTTCGTCAACTCTGATGGTAGCGTGTGAGGTTTTACATTTTTATGATACTCTCCAATTCTTCCTCTGCATTTCACAGTTGCAGTTGTAGTGAGTTTTGGAGGGATATCTACATTTCTCCGAATCCAATTTCACCTAATGGGAAATCTTCGAAATGTTTTTTCTTCGAATTTGCTTGGATAAGTGGGTACATTTTTTTAAAAAAAAAGGATGGAAGTGGGATAAAGGGATACAATAAGGTAGGGGGAATTGGGTGGCGTGGGGGGTCTCCCCAACATAATAAAACAAATGAAGAAAACAAATTTGGAAGATTTCAATTTAAGGTGAAGTAGATTCGGTGAACTCACATACATCCAGTTCAGGATGAGTCATTTGGGCGAGCTGTCACTGAAGCGTTCCTGAAGAATCCATTAAATGATAAAGTTAGTCCATGACACATGCATGCCTGTAAACAGTACGTCTGAAGACAATAACATGTTTTAGTGACAGTAGTTAGCACGTGGACCCTCGCCTTACCCCAACCCTTTAAGAGATTATACACGACCATTGTCTACAAAAAAACTGCCTTCAATCACATATTTTTCCACCAATTATTTTGAAGAAGTCCGGTGAACACTCCATATGTTTCCACACAACTTAAAAGTATCGGTTCCATTTTAAGTTTAAGTTTTTTTCCACAGCTCTGAAGCCTTTCACTAATGAACCAAGTATACCTTTTTCTTTTTTCATACCCTCGTGGAGAAAAAAAGCATTATGAATAACCCTAGCTGTCCCCTGTGTATACAGTATCACAACATATTATCTCCCTCACACCTCAGGTCTGTCATTAGTTGGGTGCATGGAATGTCAAGGCCAGAAATAATGAACTCCCCCTTCTCTCAAATGTAATATCTCTATAAAAGTCACACATTTCAACACCTGCAATTATTAACCAAAGCGGAGTGATGAGGGAGTGTTCCTTGTGTGAGGGTATCGACGTTTGCTGAGCGGATTACCTTGGATTGCAGTATATTCACTAGCTCCATTGCTGCAAGGAGGAGCTAGCATACAAAAACCCCTCTCACTCGCGGAGCGACGCAGAGTGACGAGGGAGTGTTCCTTGTGTGAGGGTATCGACGTTTGCTGAGCGGATTACCTTGGATTGCAGTATATTCACTAGCTCCATTGCTGCAAGGAGGAGCTAGTATACAAAAACCCCTCTCACTCGTGGAGCGACGCGGAGTGACGAGGGAGTGTTCCTTGTGTTCCGTGGGTAACGCAGGAAAAAGGGTGGAAAGTTTGAGCCGCGATTTTGGAACACTGATAACAGTGCTTTGCAATGGAAACACGACGACAGCAGTGTGCTCGCGCAAAATTAACACGCTGTGAGTCCGCCCCTGGGTGGATGCCAAAGAGATCGTTGCTGCAATCCCAAGTAAGTGAGGGGCAACGAAAGTGCTCTGATCCATTCTCATCAGACAGTGGTGACATTGATGGGGATGCTGATTTTCAGACTGTTATGCCAGATTCAGAATGTCAAGTGTTTGTTGAACCTCTAGGTGCAGAGAAGCTAGACATAGGAAAAGTAGCGACCATTCCAATGTTCATAGTCAAGAGCACTAATGGTGTCCAAAGGGATCTAAACCCCCCCTGAGAGTGCCCTACAGATACTGGCGAATCACAATGCCCCTCCGCCCCCCCTGTCCGAGCGAAAGCGAATGGAGAATATGTCCGTACCGCATGACACTCTAGTCCCCTCTCCTGTGTTAAAGAGTGTGTGCGAATCCTCATTATCTACTTTCTTCAAATCGTGCAGACACCACAGAACGGATGCCGGGAGATCAAGATGCTGAGAGGGTGCCCGCGCTTGCATGTGAGACTGGTGTCCAGGATGTTGACACCCCACTCTCGAGAGACCAAACAAATGGCAGGAAGCACGCTCCAAGCGCAAACGCAGACCCTTTAACATCCTTGGCACCTAACGGGACAAAAAAATTGCCCAATGCTCAACGTCAAATTCCGTTTCATCAACCCGGCTTGATAAAATGTCTGGCTGTTTCAACAATACAGAAGTAAATGACCAGGATGACCTTACTAAGATGAAAGTTGGAAACAATGACATCGACTTGGAGGTAGATTTACAGGACTCCTGGCGAGCTACTAGTAATTCTCAAGGTAAAAAAACTACGATCCCCAACCTTTTCAGAAAGGGCAATGGCAACAGTGATATTGCGGATCTGATGTTTGCACAACCTAAGTTTGATAGTGGAATGAGCTTGGACCGAATGACAGGCAGAACTCTTTGGACGTAGCTGAACAGATCATAAAAGACATTATGGCCATAACTGAAAAAGTAAATCTGCGTAATGAAGTAGCAACAGGCTTCAAACAAGATACTGGCAATCGCAATGAAATGTTAGCCGCAGATACTGACCCAAAAGGCAGGGTCAATGCACTGTGGCAAAAAACAGAAAGAACAAAAACATCTAACACATTTGTAAGATCTGAACGAGCTAAAAGAAGATGAGTAGACTCAAGTCCAATGACCGATTTGTGCTGCTCGCAAAAAAGAAACACAACGAAAACGAGGCTGGGTACCAGTAATGAGAAAAACATAACACCAATGATCAAAAACCCAGAGCAAAGGTGTGTTGAGTCCGTGTCATCTACGGACGATACCTCCACAGATGAATCAACGTTTGACGCAGCTTATCAACAAAGAAAACACAAATCAATAAGAATATCTAATATATCTAAATTAAGAGCAAATAAGAAAGAAGTGATACAAAAGAAATGTATTCACAAAGTGACTGAAACTCTAATTAATAAACTGAGGCCAAACCTGCTGTCAGCAATGGCTACTGCAATTACACCTCTAGCCAAAATATACGAACAATTTAACGAAAGTTATAGAGATCAGAACACACTTATTGCTCTCGTAAACACCAAGATGGTCAGCCTTGAGATAAAGCTACAAGAACTGAAAACTCAGGCACAAAAAGATAAACATGAAGATGTGTTAACAGCAAACATTCTAAAGGATGCCCTAAAAAACTCAGGAGAGGACAAAATGCTATTGGCAGAAGTGGCCATGGATCCTTATCGATTTTAAAGAAATACCATGGAGACAGAAATGATTCTGTGTATATACAAAATTATACAAATAAAGACTTGAGTGCATACAGGATAAAAGCAATGGCTTTAAAACCAATGTGAATATGAGCTGGACGAGCAAAGTGAGAAACCAAACTGAGCCAGAAAACCAAAGGGTGAATGGCCCAATAATGGAAAATAAGGACGAAGACAGAATGTCCAAAACGATTTCCCCAAAAAATAAGGCAGTAGAGATGGCTGCACCCACAACCTCAAGAAATGCTGAGGGGTTGTAATTTGATAACATGAGTGCAAAAAACAAACTGACATTTAAAGATGACAATCAAAAGAGATCTGAGGCAGTTTTGTATGACTTTGACCCTGTGGCTGATACTTGTGAACAACCACCAACTAACTCACTAGTTGCTTATAAGGATGAAGAAGTGGTGGTGAATGCTCCAAAAGAAAGCTATTCCATTTTTGAAAAAGATAAAAAAAATACATGAAAACGTAAATAAGCAACAGAACGGAAAAAAGGAACCTCTAAAAATGAAGAAAAAAACAAAAAATATGACAAAAGTAAAAAACCAAATGCAAAGAATTTGTGTAAGTTTCTGAGAAACTTAAAGGCTTTAAATGTAACAATTCAAACGACCAGTAATAACATAGTAGGAAAAGAGTTTAAGATCATCACAACGTTGAAAGAACACATGCCAGAAAAAAAAGATATTGCGCCTAAAGAATCCCAATCAGTCGTGGATCCGCAAGCTGAGGTACCCACTTAAGAGGATTTACTTAATGTGTCGACTTATGAAATAAGTGATGAAGAAGAGGGAAATGAACAATCATATGAAGATGATGAAGGGAGGTCTAATTTATCATCCCAATTTGAGGACACCGAAGATATAAATATGACGAATGAACCTTTTCGCGAAGTAGCAAACTCATGGAAACGAACAGTTGCGAAAATGTCACCTGAAAAGAAATCAACATGTAAAGATGATGGTGAGAGTGAAAGACCTCAGGCCTTCTAAGATTTCCTCACAATGGAAGAAAGAAGAGACAGGGCCCTTGTTACACTGAAGATAACAGAATGTTGAACAAAAACCTCTTACAAAGAGCGAAATCAAAACATGCAACTTGAAATAAAGAAAAACCAACATATAACCAAAGAACCTGAATCAATGAACAAAAGGAGCAAGCCGATAGAAAGGCTCAATGTTGAAACATGGAGAGTGGACAAAAGAGCGAAACCAATGAATAAGCCGCAGTATAATAAATTAAATCAAGGAGAATCTGAATTTCGGCTATTGCTCGAGAGAAATGAACCCAAAGAAGATGGTTTGATCCTAAACCATTATAATGGTATGCAGCTCCTAAACCACCTACCAAATATGAAAATGATCTCATCTAACGACATAAAGAGAGTGGAATTTATTGGAGAATCTACTCTAGAGTGCTGCATATCCACTCGAAAATTGTCCAGGATCTTATTTTGCGGAATGCTGAAGAGTTATACTATCTTGGGTTCCTTATACAAGAGATCAACACAGCAAGTTACCTTGAGGGAAAGTTAATAGATACAATGATTAAAGAATGTGATGAACTCAATACACCTCATGGCATAACAAAATGCTTTAAAAACACACAGGAAAATAAAACAGCTCAAAAAGAAGCCCCAGACGAACTAGGATGGGACAGGGAAAATCTCACTGAACTAATGAAACTAAAAAAGCATTTCAGAGTCACCATTGAAACCCAAAACTGTAAAAAAAAGGACCAAAAAAACAACAGAAGAAATGCAGCTAAGAGGAACTATCGAAGATAGCTGGACTTGGGTTGCTGGCGCTCTACGTGCTAAAAAAGACAGTTAATATAAGGAGGATCCCTATGGAAATTCTACAACTGTGGGTTCCTGGAACACCCGTGGCTCCGCTCATTTACTTCAGAAGTCAAATAATCTATTGGAGCCACTCGATATCATTGCTGTCAAGAAACTTTGTTGATTGAACTGCCTTTAGCAGAAGGCTATGACCTTGCCTTCAATCCAGCTATATGCCAAGTAAGAGGCCGTCCAGTGTCCGGAATGCTCACCTTGGTTAAAAGAAACAGTGGTCTATGAATTATTAATACCACTAATCCATCTTCCTATATTCAGATGACCACAGTTGTGAACCAACGCAGCAATGACACTCAAATTACAAAGATATATATTATCAATATATATTGGCAACATAAAGCTGCTGGAGAGTGTGCATTTGTTGACCAAGTGTGTGATCTTATAGACCATCTAACAGACAATGAGGACAATACCACGATTATATTATGTGGGGACTTTAACATGGACCTTATAAAAGAAATTGCAAAGAGAGGAAAAGAGACCCATCTGGATACTTTCCGAAAAAATATCTGGGAAGAATTTGATGTTAGAAGTATGGATATTCTCAATGGTAACACAATCGGTGATATACCAGCTCAAATGACTTGGGAGAGAGATACACACAAATCCATTTTGGACTACTTTATAACATCTAAAAGCATGACAAAGAAAGTTTACAAGATGAAGGTCATTAAAACCACCTTAAGTGATCACAATCTAATAACTATTTCTTATAATATGGAGCCAACAAAAGAACCCATGAAATGGAACCACAAAATCGAAGTGGAACCAGGAGGAAATCGGTTGAGAATAAGTAGTACGAAAATAAAAAATCTCACAGCCACATTAAATACATGGGACAAAGAAGAAGTTGGGGCAATGCTTGAATATGACACCCTTCTACAGATATACAAAACTCAAACAAATAAAAACATGAAAGACCAAGTGAGAAAACATGCATATGACCCAGAAGTAGTGGGTAAAAAAAGAGCCTTGAGAAAGCAACTACGAGCAATAGAATCCACTAATAAAACAAGAGCCGATAAGGACACAGATAAAAGAAAAATGAACATGCAATATTAGAACTGGACGAAATTGCATAAAGTGGCAATGGAACAAAATGATGCAGAAGCCATGGTGTCAAGTTTAGTCCAAAGAAATTCTAGGGACTTCTGGGCTGCAACTAATGAGTTATAGAGACCACAAACTGCTAGTCTTTGTAATGTGGTCACAGAGGAACGATGGATTGCCCACTACACGGCACTCTTTCAGAAGATTATAGATGAGGAATCATCTGAAGTGATGAGTGAAGGGCCATAGAACCTCTGTATAGAAAGAGATAACATCTTTATTAACATCAAGAAATTAAGCACATCGCGTGCCCCAGGACCAGACGGCTTAACAAATTAAAAATCCGGAGGAATGGTCTGACTTTTGCCACAAGCTGTTTAAGATGGAACTAAATCTAGAAAGAGTACCGAAGACATGGAAAAGAGCCAAAATTGTACCAATTTTTTAAAAAGGCTCAAGGTTGGAACCAAACAACTACAGACCTATTGCACTACTCGACGTAGTGGAGAAACTCTTCGCAAGCCAGCTGTTGAACCAATTGACAACATGGATCAACAAGTCTGGACTAGCTGATTTGAGGGAAACTGGCTTTGTCAAGGGGATAGGATGCAGCCTAAACCTATTCATCCTGAATACACTGAAAATGGAGGTGTTAAGAAAAAAACACTTATTTATATAGCATTTATCGATCTGGCTCATGCCTTCGATGGGGTGGATAGAGAGATGCTGTGGAACAAAATGAAAAGAAAAGGATGTCCACCAAGTTTGGTTTCTGCAATAATCGCTCTTTATTCAGAAACTTCTGTACATGTCCATCTTGACCAGAGAGGCCACATTACCCCACTGATTCCAAGTAATCGTGGCGTCAAACAGGGTTGTCCCTTAGAAGCCACACGCTTCAACTTCTTTGTATCTGATGTGGGCAAAGCTCTGGTTAATGTAAACTCCTTTCCTCCCAAGTCAATGATGAACATATTAATATGATCCTATATGCAGATGATATTGCAATTTTGGACCTAACACCAATTGGACTCCAAAGGAAGATCACTGCTATAAAGATTCATATTGAAGAAAATAAGCTGGAGATCAACGTACAGAAAACTGAGATCCTGGTATTAAAGAATTTACGAGGAGTCCACAACCAAAAGCCCCCTCAAAAATGTCAATGAAAGTTGGGCAAAGATGTACTTAAAAGTTGTTTCTGAGGCTAAATATCTAGGTATCACAATAAGTGCTAGCATATGTGATGAACTTATCATAAAAAAGCTGGCGTCAAAATGTAATCAGCTTGCTGTACAAGCTTCAAAACTTAACATAAAATATGGAAAATTCTCCATGCTCCCAGTTGTTCGCTTCTACAGAAATAAAATAATACCAGCACTAACATATGGAGACCGAGACCCTGTTTGGAATCGATCAAGTGTTTTGGTCAAGATGCGAACATGTGATATGGAGAAGAATTCGTAATCTGCCCAAAGGCTTTACAACTGCCTGTATGATGTATGAGCTAAGTCTCTCGTCCATGAAAGCGACTGTTATTTGGAACTAATTAACCCTCTACAGAAAAATTGTGGGAGATGATAATATTCCACAATTTGGGATTCTATAAAAATTTAAAGAGCACTCAACGGAGGGACTTCTGAATGTCTGGCAAGCAACTTGTGAAACCATTCTAAACCAGCTAAATACTAATAAGCAAACTCTGGTGCAGAATCCAGATTCAGTCAAAAAAAGACTATTAGTACAGGACTGGATTGATACGCAGGACAAGAGAAGACAACACAAAATAATGAAAAATGCTCCAATGGAGGCAAAGAAATTAAATGAACTCCCAAAATATTTGACTCAATTCCCATGCAAAAGGGGGAGAAGAGTTTTTATGACGCCATGGGCATCTCTTACATCAACTACGCCGACGACACACAGATCCTTCTCACTCTGACAGGCGACTATGACACGGATTCTGCTACCCTCAACAACATCTACAACACAATTCAAATGTGGATGGCTATCAACGGCCTCTGCCTTAACTCCGACAAAACTGAGCTCCTACTCGTAGGCTCCCCTGACACCATCAAGAAACTTGACGCTCAGTTCAGCCATTTCACCATTGACTCAATCACGATCCCAGTACTTGACACGGTAAAAACACTAGGCGTCTACTTAGACTCCAATCTATCCATGACCAGACAAGTAAACGCCATTGCCTCCTCGGACGCTTACCATGCAAAACTCCTTAATGCAATCAGACCTTATCTGTCAAAAGACACCTGCACTAACATAGCCAGGGCCATAACCGGCTCGCGACTTGATTACTGCAATATTCTTTTCCTTGGGACCTCCAACAAAAATCTTGAGAAGCTCCAAGTAATACAGAACAGTGCCCTACGCGCTGCACAAGGCATTGCCAAGAGAGAGCACATCACCGCTGCCAGAAAAGCTTCCCACTGGCTCCCCATAAAGGAGAGGATCCTATTCAAGGCTCTAAGCATCACCCACAAATGTGTCCATCTTGCCGCCCCAATGTACCTTTCGCAGAGGATCCACCTCGTCTCCTCCACAAGACCCACTAGATCACCCTATGCCAGCATGCTCTCAGTACCCAGGGTAAAAAGGACCAGAGCAGGGGGCTCCAGTTTCCCGTACCTCGCTGCCGTACACTGGAACACCCTCCCTAGCTCCCTGCGCTCTGAACCCTCACTGACCGCCTTTCGGAAAACCCTGAAAACGACCCTGTTCATCTAACAATTACATGGCCTAGCCCTCATAATTGTATTGTATGATGTATTATGTGATATATCTGATCACAGGTCACTGCCTTACTGTAACCCAAGGCACAACCTGCTCACATTGTAACTAAGTCTTCCTTGCAAGTAACAGTGCCACAATGCCCCTGGGCTGCCTGCGCGCTATATAAATTTAATAAATAAATAAATAAATAAATGAACTTCAGATTAAAGGAATTGGGAAGAAAAAAAAACCTTGTACCAGAGAGGGAAGCGATGCGAAGAGGAGCTTGCATGTCGGCTTTGCAATAACCTTGTAGAGCCATTAAAACATTTGGTGCTATTCTGTCCTACTCTAAGAGATGAAAGAACCAGATGCATGGGCAAAGAGTTGGGTAAATATGCCACGTATACTGTAGAAGAATGGTGGAGAGCCATGCATATCGGGGAAAATAACAAACTAACATTTGCACTGATAGCATTTTTGGATATGATAGCAAATTGTTTGCGAACTAATAGAGATGCGAGAAAGCATGAGGAATCCGTAGAGTCTCTGGTGGCTTAATAGCCGCTAACTGAATCTAAAAAGCCTTTATTTTTAGTTATTTTTTTCAAATATGTTTTTATTGGTATTTATGCAAGCCAGCTTAAAATTGCATCATCAGAGAAGCCTTTCGCAGAAGGCCTGCAAGTAGGGTGTAATGACAAAGAACGGTAACAAAACAGAAACATAAACGGAACACAATTTAGGCCCAACGGTGGGTGAGTCTTTGGGGGTCTAGGGAGGAGACAGAGGGGGGAGCTGTCCACAGGGGGGTGTATGGGGGAGGCTGAGTGTCTTAGGTTGACGGGACCAGTGGCGGGGCGTTCCGCTTGTTTGGGTGCAGGGTTGTGATGCGGTACCAGATTCCCCGAGTCTCGGGGCGCCGGAGGGAGGGATGGGTCGAGCCAAGAACTGTTTGCAGATGGCAGAGTTGTGTCCTGTTCCACCTTTCCCGGCTAAGCCTGTACCCCCATCCAGCGAAGGTTGGGGGGCTGTCTCGCTAGGCCCAGAAACTTCCTTCTGTAGTCCAGAAAGGGGGACCAGATTTGTTCAAATTTGGCGGTGCTATCAAATCTTATGGCTGTGATCTTTTCCGCCGCCACTGTCTCCCAACATTTGGACCACCACATTTGTATGGATGGGCCCTCAGGGTGCTTCCAGAGTCTGGCCAGGGCAATCTTTGCTATTTTCAGGAGTTGGATGCATAAATCCGCTATGCGGCCTGTTAGCGGGAACTGTCCCACGCCCGTAGCCCCCAAGAGAACGATGCCTGGGTCCCAGGGGTTTGTGAGGCCTGTTATCCCTCAGATCTGGTCCAGAGCCTCCCTCCAGAACAGCGTGGACTTCGGGCAGGTCCAGAGCAAGTGAAGCAGCGTGCCCCGGTCGGGGCAACCCCTCCAGCACTGTGGGGGTATGCACGGGTTGAATTTGTTTATAGCTTCTGGGGTACGGTACCAGCGGTAACACACCATGTAGGCACCCTCTCTGTCTGTTGTGCATCTGGAGCTCTGGTGGGCTCGAGCCCAGAACTGGCTCCATTCCTCCGGCTCGATGGTTCTGCCAATGTCCCTTTCCCATTTGAGCATGTACAGTTCTGTCTTGGACGGATCCGACCTATCAAGCAATTTGTATAAGGACAAACTTTTCCCTTTGGGGGGATTCAACGAGAGGGTCCGCTCCAGGGCTGTTAGCTCTCTGCCGCCTAGTTTCTTGGCCGCTCCGCTGGATAGCCAGTACCTGAGCTGGGCATAGCGGAATCTCTCAGTTTCAGGGATCGAGAATATGGCCTTGCATTCCTCGAAGTTTAGCAGGTTCCCGTAGAAATCTGCCATGGTTCTCAAGCCGCCATCCTGCTATCTGCTAAAGGTGTTTGGGGTGAGACCTGGGGAGAAGTCAGGGTTGCCCCAGATTGGGGTGAGCGGACCTGTCGGGCTTCTGCATTTCCAAAGTTGGGCCGCTTTCCTCCAGCACGACACAGTGTTCCACATTGCCAGTATCGGGTCCACCTGTCTGGGGATGTTGCCTAATTTCAGGTGGGGGAGGGCTTCAATTGGGGACAGGCTCCAGTCCTCCTCCAGTTTCAGCCATCTGGCTCGATTGGTGGTTGTTCTCCAAGCAAAGGCATGAGAAATCTGGGCTGCGAGGCAGTATCTGGCCACATCTGGGACCCTCAGGCCACCAGGGCCGGGCCACGGAGCATGATGTGTCTTGGGATTCACGGTTTCTTGCCCTCCCAGACATATTTCAAGATAGCTCTTTCAAGTTTTTGCAGGGCTTTCGTGGGGACGGTTGTGGGGAGCGCCAGGCAGAGGTAGAGCAGTCTCAGGAGCAGGTTCATTTTCAGTACCGAGATGCGGCTGAACCAGGAGCTTTCCTGCTTGCGCCAGCGGCTGAGGTTGTCTCTGAGATCCTTGAATAGTTGTGGGAAATTTGTTCTGTATATGTTTTCCGATTTGGACGGGATCTGGACCCCCAGGTAGTTTATCTGCGCTTTGGCCCACTGGATCGGGTAGGAGGTTTGCAGATGCTCCACGAGGCTGCCCGGCATGTTGACTCCCATAGCGATGGACTTGGCGATGTTTATCGTGAACCCTGAGGCTTCTTTAAATTCCTCCAGCTCCTTCCATAGGGCCTGCATGGACCCCTCTTCTCGGGTTAGAGTCAGCAGTATATCGTCCGCATAGAGGGCTGTTTTGTAGGATTCTCCCTTAAGTTCCAAGCTCTGTATTGACGGGTTGCTCCGGATCCTGCTGGCCAGTGGTTCCACGGAGAGGGCGAAGATGAGCGGGGAGAAGGAGCACCCCTGCCTGGCCCCCTTCGTGATGCTGATTTTTCTGGAGCAAGCTCCGTTCAATCTCAGGTGGGTGGACGGATGCTGGTAGTTGGCGAGGGCCCATTTCCTAAAGTACGGGCCGAACCCATAATGGCGGAGGGCTTCGTCTATGTAGCCCCAGTCCAGCATGTCGAATGCTTTGTGAGCGTCCAAAGGGAGAACCAACAAGGGGGAGCCCATTCTGTGCACTGACTCAATGATATCGATCGTTCTTCTGATGTTGTCCTGCATATTGCGCCCCGGGATAAACCCTGTTTGGTCCAGGTGGATGATGTCTGGAAAGATGGGGGCCAGTCTGTTGGCCAGGATTTTGGTGAACAGTTTGGCGTCATTGTTCAGCAGTGTGATAGGTCTGTATGACGTGCAGAGTGTGCAGTCTTTACCCGGTTTTAAGATGAGGAATGTGGATCACTCTTCCATGGATGGTGTGGCGGCCCCAGGTGTTAGGAAGGAGTTGAACAGGGCAGCCAGCCGCGGAGCCAGGATATGGGCAAATTTCTTATAAAATCCTGTTATGAGTCCGTCGAGACCAGGGGACATGTTCTTTAGAGCGTGAATCGTGTTTGAAACTTCCTCTGTTGTGATTGGCTGCTCCAGGGCTTCTAGCGCCGGGTGTCTCGGGAGCTTCTGGGTGGCCGCCAGGAAACTGGCAAGGTCAGGGGCGGCCGCGGGGGGGGGGGGTGGTTCAGTCATAATGCCTTCGTGGTTCTGCGTCATAAGGTCAAGCTTCTCAGCCTCAAGGTAGCGCAGGGTGCCGGCGTGGTCCGACAGGCACTGGACGAAATTCCTC
Source organism: Ambystoma mexicanum (assembly GCF_040938575.1). Lineage (NCBI taxonomy): Eukaryota > Metazoa > Chordata > Amphibia > Caudata > Ambystomatidae > Ambystoma > Ambystoma mexicanum. The sequence goes on along the minus strand of NC_090938.1, from coordinate 401,508,682 downwards.
GTTTGAGTTTTCTTCAGTTTGTGCGCTAGGAGGCGGTTCGTATTATTGCTATTAAGGTAGTAAAATTGCTTGGTGTACTGCAGGGCTCTGGCCGCCCGGTCTGCCTGGTGCATTTCTAGTTCTGCCTTCGCTCGTTTGAGGTCACGGCCGGTGGCATTGCCTGGGCGCTTTTTGAAGCTGCCTTCCAGCTCTATTAATTTCCTCTCCAGGTTGGTTTGGTGTAGTTGGTTCAGACGGTGGAGCCTTGCTGTGGCATTCATGGCTACCCCCCGGATCACCGGCTTCATAGCATCACAAGTGGTCACCCGGGTGACGTCCGGGGTGGCGTTCTCCTTGAAGTAGTTCACCAGTGTTTCCTCTAATTCGGCATAGATGGCTGTGTCCGAGAGGATGTGATCTTGGAGTTTCCAGGGCCTGTGGTGTGGTTTCAGAAGCCCCAGGGTACGTAGGCTCAAGGTCACTGGCGTGTGGTCTGAGATGGTGATGTGTCCTATGTCAATACCCTCAACGCAAGGGGCCAGAGGGCTGGAGGCCAGTATCAGGTCAATCCTCGAGTAGCCCTTGTGTACAAGAGACAGGTGTGTATAGTCTCTTGCTCCTTGGTTGAGGAATCTCCAGATGTCTAAGGATTCTGTTTCCCTTAGGAATTCGGCCAGGGCTAGGGCGTTAATGAAGTCCTCTCTCGAAGGCGGGAGGGTTTTGTCCAAGTTGGGGTCTGGTGGCAGGTTGAAGTCCCCCCAATGAGCAATTGGCCTCTGGCGAAGGCGGCTATAATTGGCAGGAGCTTACGGAGGAAAGGGCCTTGGTCCTTGTTGGGGCTGTACATTGCGACTAGGGTGATCGGAAGCTTGACCAGTAGGCCTCTAAGTAGCAGGTATCTGCCCTCAGGATCCTTTTTGGTGGAGACCTGAGTTAAGGGCAGATTGCAGCTGGTGAGGATTGTGACCCCTCTTTTTTTTTGTTTTGCCAAGGCGAAGAAGCGTCTTGGATAGCTTCTGAAGTTGATGCGCATCTCGTCAGGCTCCAAGAGGTGCGTTTCCTGGAGGAAGACTATGTCTGAGCCCAGGCAAGCTAATTTTTGCTCCACAAGTTTCCGTTTCCTAGGTGCGTTAAGGCCCCAGACGTTCCAGGTTGTCACTTTAATGGGCTGTTCCGGGGTCCCCATCTGAGGCATCCGTGGAAAAGTGTTCTATCGCCCTCCGCCGCATTGTATCCCACTGACCCTTTTTGATATGTCCTTTTTCTGTTGAGCTCTCCCCCTCCCCCCAATCCCCTGAGTGAACATCCAGGTCAGCCTGAAATCAACGGGGGCAGGCGACCGTTCCAACACGCCAAGACAGTTGAAGGCAACGGTGCCTCCTGTGTAACCGGTAAAGCTGATAGGGGGTGCTGCGTGGGGGACTCCAGGGAGTACCCTTCAAGCTGGCCAACGGGCCTCGGCGGGAGGTTTAGGGGCCTCCATGGCATGAGAGATTTAAGAAGTATGTGAAATTGTTTGGTTCCTGATGGGCAAGCCCCCGGTGGGGATGGGTCCTCCAGATCCTGGACTGCTGGATTCATGTGCATGATCTCCATCTGGTGCGAGGGCCCAGGTTGCGGGGAGTTGCGGGCTGGTGGGCTGCCCAATCTGGAGAGGCAGTTCGCGGCCTTAGCTGTTGTCATTGTTCTTATTTTTGGCAGGGGGGCGCGCGGCCTGCGCCATCTCTCGACTTGGCTCCAGGACTTCAGGGGCTACCGCGGACCTCCCCCAGGGTTCATGAAGTTTTCTGCTTCTCTGGGGATGAGGATGTGGGGGGTTTTGCCCTCCCAGGTGAAGGAAAGGGAGGTGGGGAAACCCCAGCGGTATGCGATCTTCCTTGCGCTGTGCCAGTCAGCCAGTGGTTTTAGGGCTTTCCTCTTTGCCAGGGTGACTGCCGCTAAGTCCTGGTATAGGGAGATAACCGAGTCCCAGAAGAGTACTCGGGGGGGGGGGGGGACTTTCTAGCCTTGCGCATGATCTCTTCTTTGATTGTAAAGAAATGCACCCTCACTAGGACGTCTGGAGGGGAGGCGTTGCTTTGCCTAGCCCTGGTTCTGTGGACTCTGTCGAGCTCTAGGGGGGCCCCATCTGGGAGGGTCAGGATGAAGCGTAGGAGGTCGTTGACATAAGGCCCCAGCTATGCATCGGAGATTGTGGGGGGAATTCCCCTCAGGCGGATATTGTTGCACCTGGATCTGTTCTCGGCATCCTCCTGTTTCAACTCCAGGGCCTCGCACCTGGCCTCAAGCGCTACAACTCGGTCCACACTCTCGTCGATTTCAAAGTTCTGCTCGAATAGGGTGGTTTCTATTTCTTCCGTTCTTGACTCAATTTCGCTAACCCTTTTGTCCAGGGTGGAGATCTTGCCTTTCAGTTCCTCCGTGCTTTTTTGGTATTCTTTAGTGATCGCCACGAGAAGGTCCTGGAGGTCACCTTTTGTTACCCCTTGCGCTGTTTGGTCGGGGGTGGTATCCCCCTGGGAATCCGAGCTGGGCTCTCCGGGGCGCTCTCCCCGCTTGGGCTTCTCTGTCGTAGATGCCGTGAACAGGGTGGAGATGTCCGCTTGCTTCGGGGTCTGGTGTTCCTGGACATTCTGAGATATGGGTCACTAGGCCTATAGGTGCGGCCCCCCAAGCCGGTCTTTGGTTGAGGGCTGATGTCCTAACTTCCGCCTGTGTCGGTTGAGGCAGTGCCGGGTTCCCAAGCACCCGATGCGCAGCTGAGGGGCTCCTGGTTCAACAGGCGTACCGGGAGCACATGGCAGAGGGTGGGTGGGCACACAGAGGGCCCGCGTGGTACCAGGCCCGTTAGACTGTGAGGGATCTCTCAGTGCTGGCAGGGCCTGGGGAGCACAGGTGTCATGTCTTGGGTTGCTGAGGTGGGGGCCCCCAGAATGCGGTGCCGGCGGTACAAGGCCCCTGACCAGGCGTTTTTGGGGGCCGGCGAGAGGAGGCCGGGTTCCAACAGGCTGCAGATAGCGAGCAAAGTGGGCCTAGGTGCCCAGCGTAGTGTTCAGGGCACCAGCAAGTGCCAGGACCAGCCGTCGGCAGGAGATTCCCACCCGCGCGGCAGGAGGCAGTGCAGGGGCAGGTTGCAGCATGCTGTGTCTGGGGGCCTCAGCAGATCTTCTTGGCCCCACTCCCTCCCTGGCAGGAGGAGGGACCGGGAGCGGGGCGATGGACCTCTCGGCTGATGTTTGAGGGTACGCCCCCCCCACGCTCTGGGAGCTTAAAGGATTAGAGACTAGGAGGGGGGAGAGTGCAGGGATCATCCCCAGAATCGCGGCACTGCCAAGTCTAGACACCTTATCCCCTGGGTTCGGGGTCAGGATGCAGGTGTGCGGCAAAGGACTCCCCGGTGCGGCAGCGTGGGCGTACCTGTCCAGGAGCGGGGTTACCGCTCTCCCGAAGCTCACTGCTACTGTAGCTGGGCACGCCAGGCAACGGGAAGAGCAGGCCCCTCCTCCGCCTGGCGCGGAGTGCCTCCAAAGCTGCAGGAGCCTATGGGGGTTCTGCCACCGGCGTACCCCTCCACGAATGGGGCCGCCGCACCCTCAGGGCTCACTTCCTCAGGTGAGGACTGCGCTGGGTGGTAGGGAGAGGAGGCACACCTCCCCGGTCCTGCGCAGATTTCCCCACTCCGGCTGGAAACGATGGGGGATCCAGCCGCTCCCTCCTCCCACTTTGCAGGTGCCCCCCTAGCCGCACACAGGGGACTCACTCCGCCGGATCCAGGTGCCGCCTCCTCATTTAGCGGGGCACACTGCGTTCCTGGAAGTCTCCCCAGTGCCGGCGGTGATCCCCAAGCCGCACTCCGGACCCGGCATGCAAGGGGGGCCGGCAGTTCCCTGACGTTTGGGGGCCCGCGGCGTGCAGAGCGCCTGTGTAGTGCAGGTTGTCACCGAGGGCCGGGCAAGGAGCGGTGCCAGGAGGGCTTCAGGTTGACGGGATGCCGCCCAAGAGGTCGCCGAGGCTAGCCTTTCGTCCGACGGGTGAGGAGCTTCACAAGTTATGCGGCTCCCGCCATTTTGGAGCGGAGGTGCGGAGACCTCCCCGGCCGCTCATCAGCTGGGGGTTTTCTCGGGATCTTGCCAATCCTGCAAGCTGCAAGTCAGTCACCGCAGGCAGGAGCCCCACCGCAGCCGGGGACAACGTCAGTTGAAGTCGGGAAGTCAGCTCCACCGGGGCATTTTCTTGTCGGCGTGTGGACACGGTCAGGAGCTCTCAGAGAGCTAGACCAGCCATCTTGGAGCCAAGCCACGGCCCCCTAAAACGCCTTTATTACCCCTTGATTGAATGCGCTATATGTCAATTAAATCTTTTGTTAGGCGGTCAGAAAGTAGCATTCTGTCGACCACTCTTGAACGAGGATTTATATGTATAGAAGAAAAGGGAAATGTTTTGCTATGTATTTTTCAAAAGTGGGTAATAAACTAAAAAAATAAAAATAAAAAAAAAAATTATTAACCAGTGAGTGATGCAAAAAACACTTTTTATGGTGCAACTGTTTCATTCATCTCCTATTAAAAATAAAAAAAAACGAATAGGGTTTAATTTAAATAATTTGATCCGTAAAAAGTAGCAATGATGGCCATCGATAGCTTGGTTAAAGTTAATTGTTGTGTCAGCCAAATTAATTCATCAATGCTAAATGAGTGAGGCACCCGCCACCATAGTACCCACATTTATTAATTGTTTACTAGGCATGGCCTTATCCCCTCTAGCAACAGTCAGTCTTATTTAAAATGTCTGTGTTCTTCGATGGCCTCCTACATCACACACATTCTCCACAGTGCCTGTCTGGTACAAGCCTAACCTGCGCGGTCCTCTTCTCAAGTCAGTAGAGAGGCAGAGCCCAAATCAGGAGCCATATAAACACAGTGCAGAAACTCCAGTATAGTCACAGACGATGACCAGCCTCAGAGAATGTAAAAGGGACGTTTCTTGACTGGAAGCAACACGGAAGGTACACATATCAATTTATAGGTCACGGCTACTGTTTAGAATGGATCAGGAAGTACACATATGCAAACATAGACTGGTATTAGAAGATCAACAGGGTTTTCAAGTGGTGCTGCTATTACTGAGGAAAGAAAAAAAAGTACTTTGTGTTGCAGTATATCAATGATCACTTGTGTTTTATATGAAGCAACATTATAGGGTGATGATTTTCTGAAGAGCTTACCTTACAACCAAAACGCTCTTATAAGCTGATTATTTTGAATGAGTGATGGATTGGCCATTTTGACAGGTTAGGCACCATGAGACTGAATGAGTTGCCCAGGATCACACATTGGTTATGAGGGGAAGCAGGGATTTGGGCTGCTGTTTCCACATATGACCATGTGGTCTCCCTTCTCTTGTTACAGCAAGGTAGAATTATTTCTGAATGTTTGACTTAATTACCTAACATGATAACCTGTTTGTAGCAGTGACTTGGAAGCTACACAAATCACATAACCCATCATCACATTGTTTAAAAATAAATTCTGTACATACACATGTTATTCAAGCGAAAGGATAATAATTGTTCATCTTCTCCTTAACCAAGTGCACTGCAAAAGTATCAGAATAGTAATATATGTGACACTACAATACGCCATCTGGGTTGATTAGTGTATCTGTGAGCTTTATGTACTCTCAACACACATACTTGTGCATTGCTAATTATTATGGGCAGAATAACATTCGGAATTGTTCAAAAAAGCAAACTGTTTTCATGTCAGATAAGCAAGCCTGAAAATAAGCTTTCTGGAGGCCTGTGACATGTGGTTGAAGTTCTTATATCTTCCATTCACATGAACTGCAAGAAAAGAAAGAGAAGCACCTGGGCGGCTGAACAATGGCACACACCTTTTCACCAAAGACTGCACTCGAATAGGCAGTGAATAAGATGATGTGTCCAGCATCGCAGTGGTGCCCATTGCCAAAACTGGGAAATGAGCATCCACACCTTGATTCCCCGGTCTCGAAGGTGCCACCGAATGACCTCGACTGAATAGCAAAATTTGCTGTTGAGTTCAGGTGGCTGCCAGTTTTTACAATCTACTTTTGGAGGAACCAAGTTCTAAAGCTGTACCATACTAATGCTACGTCAGTTTTAATAAGTGGTGCTATTTGTTGCAGGCCTGCTAATATTTTAGCACCAGAGGTATTATGATCACCAGAGTATAAATACACTCAATCAATCTCAGAGAGAGGAAAGGATCACTCGGGTTAGCCTGATGTGATCAGGTGAATCACCAGTAATTTCTGCAACACGTGTTTAACACACTAAGCTATCTTCTGTACAAGATTGGGACTTGAATTTCTGAATGTACATTTTGAGTTTGATTATTGCACATGATCAATATAGTCACCAAAGAAAAGTGAAAGCAATACACGACTTGTGCTATAGTGAAAAAACATATTGGATCTACTCCTGTGGACCCAGGACACAATAGAGGCTAATTTTATCAGATTGAAATGTACTTGTCAACAACAGCCAGGCAGCAGACTCAAAGCTAAGAGCCTCAGCTGTGCGCCATACACTATCATGACATATTATTTTTGTGAGAAAATTGTGGGGCACTTATTCTTTTTAAACAAGGAGCCATGTGGTGGACCTACTAAGGTGTGAGCCCTGCGCATGTGCCCCTTTTGCCCTCACACAAAGACGTCACTGCCCCACCCTCATGCCAAAACACTATGGAACGTGCCTGATTCATGGAACATTTGCCTATGGGATTGCAACATTATAAAACACTTCCATGAATCAGGCCCTATTTGTCCAAAGGCAATATTGTTTCACCATTCATTCCAAGAAGAGGGCCCACATCCGGGTCTGCATCTCTGGAGCATCCAACAACATGGCTGAACTCTTTAAAATCTGCAAGGAATTAGTCAATCCTTCTGCAGTCTCCACCTCACCTCTTCCCTCTCAGTCCCTCTGCACTGCACTGGCCACCCACTTCACTGCAAAAACTCAGGCCATCCTGAGCAGTCTTTCTCCACCCCCCCCATCCTCCCATCGCCCTGTTACCCCTGGTGCCCCAATCTGCCTCAGCCTCTTTCTTCTCCTTCTCTCCTATCACTTTAGATAAGGTCACTAGGGTTGTCTGCTCTATGAAGGTCTCCCCCAAACAGGTCTCTCCCTGCTCTTCCAGAACTATTGAGGACAACATCGGCTCCCTTGCCCCTGCACTTGCCGATTTCGGCAATCACTCGCTCGCTACTGGGTCTTTCCCCTCCTCTTTCAAGCACTCTCTTGTGCGCCGCCTCCTGAACAAGCCTTCTGCCGACCCCTCTTGTCTGGCTAACTACCGCCCAATCTCTATCACTCTCTTCTTTGGGAAACACCTGGAGAACCTGGTCCTCCTCCAACTGGCCCAGCATACTGAGCTCACTGGGTGCATACACGACCATCATCTGTATTCCAAGCATCCAGAGGCACGGAAACTGCTTTTCTGAACACCCGTGAAGAACTGCTTGCATCTCTTTTGAGTCTAACTCCCCTGCTGTTCATATTCTACTTGGATCTTTCCTCTGCATTTGATACTGTTAACCACTCCATTCTCATAAAACGGCTCCAGGATGCCCTTGGTATCGCAGAGCGGGCACTGGACTGGCTGTCGTCCTTCCTCACTGACCGTCCCTCCCAGGTCATCTGGGTTCTTTCTCCTCTCCTCCTTGTATCTCAACCTGTGGCATTCCCCAATGCTCTAACCGCTCACCCTGGCTCTTCAGCGTCTATCTCGCTCTGCTTGCTCACCTTATTTCCACTTTCTCCCCTCACTTCCAGTGTTATGCAGATGACACATAACTCTTCTTCAAACTTCTCACTGATGCTATCTCTACTTCCTCTACCATCTCCGACTGCCTATCTGCTATCCAGTACTGGTGTGCCTCTAATGGTCTCTGCCTCAATGCCAGCAAGACTGAGATCCTACCTATTGGGATGCCCACTCTCTCTTTCTTCCTTTCACTCTGGTCACTCTCTATACACTCTCCCCCTTCTCCTGCATCTGAAGCCAGAAACCGCCCATTTTGAACTCCACCTCCTCAGAGGTATCCTTCCTTTCCTCACTTTCCCCCAGAAGGTTAATGTCTCTAGAGCTATGGTACTCTCTCTAGGCTGGACTCCTGCAACAGCCTCTTCCTTAGTCTACCATTTTCCTCTCCCCGGCCCCTCCAGCTTGTCCAGAATAGGGCTGCAAGACGGATCTTTGGCCTCAAGCCCAGAGACCGGATCTCTCCAGCACTAAAAATCCTCCATTGGCTCCCGGTTGGTACAAGGATCAAATTCAAATCCATCTGCATCATCCATAAGGCTGTCTGGGGCCGAGGTTCAATGTATCTACAACTTGCTTTTAGCAAATACTTTCCTTCCAGATCTCTACGCTTCTCCAGCTCCAACTCTCTGCTTGGCAGGGGCTTTTCTAAGCAGCGAGCTGGTGACAGATCTCTCTCTTTGGCTTGCTCCATCCTCTGGCACAGCCTCCTCCTTCCTCTCTGCCTTGAGCGAGATCTCCTCAAATTCCAGAAGCTCCTCAAGACTTTCCTCTTCAACTGCTCCTTCCCCCTCTCACTCCCTTGCTAATATCCCACAGTCCCTGAGAATGGTGGCCTGGACCTTATGTGTCCCCCCGGGCCCCGGCCTTCCGCCCAATCGCTCTTAGCCTCTGCACCATCCCAGCACTTTCCTCCGGGCACCCACGGGCTTGTGTTTCACAGGCCTGCACTTACTATTGGCTAGGATCAATCTGTACCAAGCGATCTCTGCCAGGCACTTAAAGTTGCATAATAACTGACTCCTTGGCACTTCCCTCTGTGGAACTCTTAGCACCTATCCCCCTTCGCTGTCCCTTCTCTTGCTCCCTGCACTTGCACGTTCTGAATGCTCACAAGGCCTTGTAGGTCCATCCCCTGTTCATCAGTTCATTTTATTTGACTTTGTTCCCATGTGCCCTCCCCTTTGCCCTGTGGGTGCTTTAAAACACAATTTCTTGTTGTATAAGTGCCTTACAAATGCACAATAAATACATAAAGAAACATAATTGTTGTTGGCTCACTCTGTTAAGAAATACAGGATACAACAGTAGACTTGCACATAAATACAGATGACTTCAGAAAGTGATTTACCCACATAGCTATCTTCTCGAACACCTTTACACTCACTTATCATAAATATGCATTAAATGTTGTTATAGCACATGATCAATATATTATCCAATGATATGTATAAAGGCTACACACATTTAGTATAGCATAACATGTATTATTTAGACTATAAACAGAAGGTATTAGCTGATTGGTTGAACAAATATGCCTTTGTGACCATTCCAAATGCACCATGTAAAGAAGAGCACAAGAGAAATTAATTTAAATGGGCTACTAAATGTGGCAACAATGGCAAACCTTACAGGAATTTCTTTGTCTGCAAAGCTTTGTAACAATTGTTCAGCATCTGATCTACAATCGGTTTCAAAGCTATGAGCTATGGCTCTCCTTTGCCATGACAAATAATAAGTCATACACAAATTCAAAATATTTCTTTTTCAAAAGTTCGATTGTCTGTCCATTTTTCTTTCTTTTGGTGAACATCAATCCATAACACAATTCTCCACTGTCTTTCATTCCCTTTGTGCCAGCACAAGTTCTTGAATCTTGCATTCCCATATTTTCATTGAGGGCCAAAACTGCTAAATGTGTCCTTGTGTCCATGCCATCAATGCTGAAATGCCATATTTTTAGATGATATTTGAGTTACATGTTGTGTATTACCTCTAAATCCAATGTGTGGCAAAATTCCGTAGGGCATATTCAATCTTCACAAGGGCTGCATGAGATAGGGCCCCAGGCTCCATCCATTTCTTCCTCCTCTCCTGTACCTCGCTCAGTGGTGGATGTACGCACAAATTATATTTACTATTTATTCTCCATGAATGTTTTCTGGCAGCTTGCTAGAGCAGTGGGCCATTTTCTGATGATTATTTGTTCAGATTGATCAAAACTGGGAGATCTCCACCAGAGAGGATTCATTGTTGACTGAGACAAATTTTTTATTTAGTTATCCACAATATGTTTTTTGCCTGCAGCATTGATTTTCTTGGCTGCTGATTTAGACACATGTCAAACATCGAATTGATGCCTGATCTGTGGCAACCTCTCTTGCATGACTTTGGCTGTGGTCGTGTTCAGCTTCTAAACTTCTACAGTGAAGACGTTCAATAGATTTGTTTAAAAAAATGCTTCTTCCTCACAACAGAGAAATTGCATTCTGTACCCTGAACCACCACAGAGCTTAGAACGTTTCTCATGGTTGCAGTAAATCGAGGCATTTAGAACTGACCATCACCAGCCAACCAAAGCCTTTTTCCTACAAGTTCATTGTCCAGTGTTGCCTGCTTTGGCTGCTATGCCTCCTCTATTGCAAGGAAGAGGTATTGGCTCTGATATTTGAAGTAGGAGTTCTTTAACAGGAACTGTAGTAGAATAAATCCACATACACATGACATTTTGGTGAATGTCTGACCACCAAACAAAAGTGCACTTGAACTAAGAAGATTTCCTGCTGCAACGTTATCAAGAAAAGGTTGAGCAGCCGTAATGTTCATATTTACAGGTTCCTTGCATTTTTTCAGTTGGTTCCAGTTATATGTTATTTAAACTGAATACATGGTTTGCCACAACTGTCCCAACAGTTGATGTGGTGAATTTCAGCATCTTTAAAATATCGGTGGAGTCGTGGGCACAGTCAGTCTGCGTCAGTCCACTTGATATTTTTGTTCTGAGAGGAGCTGCAGCGACGTGATTCTATTTTAGCCTGAATTCCAGTACTGTTGCTTTAAGGTCTGCTGGCTGTGGGCGGACTCTATAAAACTTCCAACCAAGCACAAAGCGTGCCCGGAGTCGTGCACAGAGTCAGTCTGCGACAGTCCACTTGATATTTTTGTTCTGAGAGGAGCTGCAGCGACGTGATTCTATTTCAGCCTGAATTCCAGTACTGTTGCTTTAAGGTTTGCTGGCTGTGGGCTGTGGGCGGACTCTATAAAACTTCCAACCAAGCACAGAGCGCGCGCGGAGTCGTGCACAGAGTCAGTCTGCATCAGTCTGCGACTGGCCGTGGCTGTGCGCAGAGCTGTGCCTTCCGCTATGACTGCACAATCAGGCCAGTGGGGGCCTCTGACAAGGCGTAAGACTATTCAACAACGTCGGATCCAGAATCTGTGGACTGCTCTAAAGGCAGATTCTGCTTCCGACACCTCAAAGGTAAGCAACGTCTCACGCAAACATGTGTCAAAGGTATTATCAGAACTTTCTGAACAATTAGAACTCACAAAACTATGACTGTCCCTGTGACCCCTTTTTTAATGGGTAAAACCTCTGAAGTTTCATCTGTGGTCAGCTTGTGTTCACCAGTAAATGAAAATGGGAAAGAAAGAGCCACAAATGGGCATTCTTCGTCACCTGGTAACCCCGATAACTCTGATTGTCAGCTGACCCAAGCCCCTGCTTATTCCAATGCCGTAGAGCAGTTTCCTGTGGCTCCCGAAGCTGCCCATAACTTAACTACAGAAGCTGGAGAGCTCATTGAGCCTGAGTCTGAGTCCGAGGAAGCCGATGTGGCCACTCGATCAGATAAGCTTGTCCTGAACACTGACACATCGTTACAAAGACCTTTATTAACCTTAATTGACTTACCTTCTATTGGATTCAGTCCACCAGGAACACTTTCTTTTAATGATATAACTCAGATGACGTCGAATCAAATCACTTTTGAAACAGCTGATGATTTTTTTTCGCCTTTTGAGTTAACGGACGCGGAGCTAATGGAAGCCTCCCAAGACGATGACGAAAATGAAAGTTCGAACGCTTCCGCAGCAATTATGTCTACAGTTATTCCAGTTACGCCCGTTGATAAAGGTGACGTGGTCGTGGCCGACGGCCTCTTAACTGTTGATACTGTAAGACATAAAATACAACAAGAAAACATGAAAGTATCATCTGAAGCCTCCAATTTAGCGGACTATGTAAGGAAAACACCACAAATGATGTCGCACGGCATCCTTAATTACACACAGTTCCAGCCTGTCGAGGAACACAAGATGCCACGCACTTTCCAGTTTCCTCTTGTTTGTATGCACTCTAATGCAAATCAAAGACTACCAGATCTCCCACACAGTTGCAATAACGACGCTAGCACCGAATACTTGAAAGCACATCAGGGGGATATTGGTTGTGCTTCGATGGAAAAACGTAACAACATTGGCTTAACATCAAGTGACAAACGATCTTCTGGTGGTGCAGTGGATCGAATCTTGAATACAACACAAAGTAAGCTCTGAGTGCAATCTCATAACAAGGATCCATTAAGCACCCTGAGAAATGGGGAATCACGGTCAAAGTCAATACATCTTTTGCAAGATACCTTACCAACTGTAGCCGTGAATTCATCGACAACCAGCGATCCCCAATCAGAGACTGTACATAATTCGCACTCATGTTTGGCGGAAAAAAACCAGCTCTGAGTCGAAACCTAGTCTTTCTTCAGCCGCAGCGATGCAGATCTATAATAATGTTCTGGAAGCCTCATCTGCAGCTTTACTTCCATTTTTGAAGATGTATGAGTCTCTGCTTGAGGCTTATAAAGATCAGACATCACTCATTATAACCTTAAAGGAAAAGATGGACAAATTTGACTCTGTAACAGACTTTTAAAAAAATCAGCTGATAGAAGAAGCTGAATATACAAGGCGATGGCAAGAGCGATTAAGCGATCTTGCCGCACGTCATCATTGTCAGAATGACACTTTATCTGACGGCTTGCTTGACGCCGTAAAATGGATGCGACATTCTTCTACCATGATGTGTTTAAATATTGAGACACTAAAAAATTAATCAATGTTAGTTGCAAAACCCGATATAACATCTGTTAGTAAGCGTCCAAAACCAACTCAAGTCCCTATTGAATTTGAAGAAAGAACAATAAATACAAAAGATACTGCTACAATTCTTATGCCTATAGCTCCAGTAAAACCCGTCTCTAATCCGGTTGTTATAGATGTAACTACAAACTTGGACGTGCTTCACCATGAGCTTGCCACTGTCTTAATGACGAGCCAACAAGCCAAATGCCAAGTTCCAAGCTCAACCTCAATAACGCCTTTGGTTTCCTTTGGAATTTTCAAAGGCTCGGCAAAATCAATTGAGGCCACTATGAAGTTGGTTCAAAAAACACTGTCTATTAAAGCACAGCAAACAGTGCCTGGAAAAAGAGTGCACAACACTAAAATTTTTTCACAGAAAACGAAGTCACGGAAATTCATCAGAAACGCAACTTCCAATGTTAAGTCTGGCCTATTTTGCAGAACAGATCTGTCAAAACCAGATGCTCAAAAAATTGTCCCCTCTGATGAAAAGTCTATTAGGGGACACGGCTGTTCCGTTGTCCCGGCAAGCAAACGACAAAGAGTTGAATCAGACCTGGAAAGCATCATGAGTAAGTCATCGGGATTAGCGATTGAAATCTGTGACCTCTCTACATACTCTGATGAAATTTCAAATGATCACTCTATTGTCCATCTCCGTGTGGCCACTGAAGCCCCTCATGTTGGACTTCTGCAAACCCTAAAACCAGAGGTGTGTCGGGACAAGAAACTTGAAAACAGGTTGAATCCTACACATACAAGAGCTCAAGAAAACAAGAAAGCCCGCTATACTTCACGTGCCTCTGCATCTCTAGGTATTAGTAAAAGTTCTTTGAACTGTAAACTGAGACTACAAAATCTGCATCAGGAAGATTGCGATCTGAACCTGAATCATAACATCGTGTTGAAATTGCTTGTATTCCATCGCTTCGTATGATAATGTCCGAAGACAATCGAATTGTAGAGTATGCTACTGAAAAGTGCTGTGATCAAGTTCTGCTACACATCACTTCAGCATCAGTTCGTAACACCATTCTGAATGCCTCAGATGAACTGTTAGTCTTTGGGTTCGACATATCTGTTGAACCGATATGCTCCGGATCTGATATGGCTGTTACAAGTTCAAGGAACGCATCCCGAGGAACCCTAGAGCAAAGATGTGCTGACCTACGTAGAGCAATGTCAACTTCAGAAACCAAAATATCGAACAATAATCATGTTCTAAAAAAACATCACCTATAACGATGTAGCAGGTCGGCGCTAGCCACCAGTGATTGCACATGAGTGCATGCGCAAATTTATATCCTGGAACACTAGAGGATTCATTCATTTATTCAACAAATTTGATGCTGAGTTGGAAAAGGTTTTTGTCATCTGCCTCCAGGAGACATGGTTGAGTGAGCCACCGTCCAGAGATGGTTTCTTGATTCTACTCAACCCCGCAATAAAAAATGCAAAGGGGCGACCATCTTCTGGTTTACTGATGATGATCAAGATAAATATCTGGTGGAGGCTCATTGAATCGTTCAGTCCTAATACTTTTGTGCAAGGCGCTCTGCTTCAGACCACCGATGAAAACCTTCGCACAAGGAAGCATCTGCTTATTTTAAACGGGTATTGGAATCCGACAAAAATAAGCACCAAGACCTTTCTCGACTCAATGACATCCTACATTGACAAGGCTTTACTTAACTATAAGAACCTATTAATAATCTGTGCTGGCGACCTGAATTGTTCGTGGTTCAAACACGATCATGTTAACCAGACGTTCAAATTGTTATCACATGATGAAGTAACAAGTCAAGGGCATCAGTGGAGCCAGTCATTAGGCAATCGCAACTGTAAAATGGTGAATGGACACGTACCAGGTGACCAACCTCCTCAGCAAACGTGGTCAACCCATAACTCCCAGTCAATAATTGATTATTTTTGGGTATTTCAAAACTTATTTGAAAGGGACATGACGCTCACAATAAGTACTATGTCAAGTATCGATCATAACCTTCTTCGGTTGGCTTATATGGTGGAGTGGACAAATGTAAGAAGAAAATACAATCTTCCAATTTCAGTAAATACTGGTGGCAATCGCCTTAGGATCGATAGCTTCATGATCCAGAAACTCAGCCAGAAATGTTATCATGATGCTGCACTGTCGGTTAACTATGCTCCTTTGCTTTCTGACTTTACTACAGTTAAAGCTTCTAATTGCATAATGGGTCTGAAACACAAACATTTATCGTCCATGTTATTGACACAAGCCAAGCAGGCGATGCAACGCGACGTGAGAGCTTTGAAGAAGTGCCGACATACACCTAGCGATGAAAATGCAATCAAAACCGCAATTCATTCGCGTCGTCAAGTATATCGAAATTGGCTAATATCTCAAAAATCAATAATCGAACAAGATAAAGCTGAGATATTAATGAAGCATTTATTTAAGAACGCCCGTGAAATCTGGGCAATTCTGAACACAGGAAATTCGAGACATCTCTCTACCTCGTCTAATGCGATTGACGCCACCAAATGGGAACACCACTTTGCAAATATTTTCAGTAAACTATCTTATGAAGTAATGAGAGTCCAAGAACACGGTTTGACATCATGGGACCTGCAATTAACAGTGGAAGACATCAGGGATGCAATACGGGCCCTGAATAGATCTCATGCAGCAGGCCCAGATCTAATAACAAATATGATGCTGAAAAAGAACGAGGAACAATGGGCAATCTTCATCGAATTGCTGTTTTCACGACTGTCTTCATCGATGACGATCCCAGAGTTCTGGCGCAAAGCGATCATCGTGCCAATCTATAAAAAGGGCAATCGGGCGGATCCAGCCAACTATCGCCTGATTGCCCTGCTGGACACTATAGGAACATTTTCTGCCTCTTTCTTACGACAAAAGCTAGCTGCATGGTCAGTGTCTGAGGAAATCTCTGACATTCGGCAAACCGGTTTTACTAAAGGTGTTGGCGTCGAAGTAAACTTGCTGTTATTAAATATACTAAAACTTGAAAGTATGAAGGCAAAGACGAGATTATATCTAGCTTCCATCGACCTGCGGGGAGCTTTTGACAGTGTTAATCGCTGTAAACTGTGGCAAAAACTGGCAAACTGGAATTGTCCTAGTAATTTGGTTGAACCGATAAGAGCACTACATACAGAAACTGTTGTCAGTATAAGACTAAACAATCAGGGCTCTCTATCTAAGCAGATACCAACGAATATGGGAGTGAAACAGGGATGCCCACTGGCCGCTGAACTGTTTAAATTGTTCATCCCTGACCTTCCTGCTTATCGCAAGGACGTGCGATGTTTTCTGCCAAACCTAAACAACAACAAAGTAGGATGCATTATATATGCTGATGATGTGGTCCTCTTAGATCGGACCCAGATAGGCCTACAACGTCAGTTAAAAAATCTACATGAACGCTTTCAACTGGAAAATTGACGACAAATACCTTGACGTAGTCAACTCAATCAGATACTTGGGAATCACATTCAATAGTTCACTTCATGAACATCATTGGAAGCTTGATATGGTAAACTGAATGATTCAATTCAGTCTACAAGGTCAGTTGCTGAACAAAAGTTACGGAAAGCTCACATTAGCTCCCGTTTTGACATTCTATGTTCAAAAAGTGGTACCTGCAATTACTTTCGGGTCAGAATCTGGGTGGAATATCGATGTCATGTTTTGGCAGAGCTGGAAGTTTTTTTTTTGCGGCGTGACTTGAAGCTTCCCTCCTACATCTCGATGATTCACATAAGATATGAACTTTCCCTAAATTCTCTGCACACTTGTGTCATGTGGAAATCTCTAATGGCATGCGTAAGATGAACTTGATTCCTATAGCTCCAGCATTTCAAATCTTTTCTGTGAGAGCAGGCTCAGGAAAAACGAAACTTTTAGAAGAGTGGAAACTAATTATGGCATCTATCTTATCTAGCGCTGACTTCAATCTGAATGATCTTATAATGAGACCACAAGCTGCAAAAAAGAAGTTCGAACACTGGTGTTGGATCCAGAATAATGCTCGACGCTAAAAGATGTCGACAACGTTAGATTCTGGAATAGGTGTACATAAGCTAAATGTCCCAAGCCGATATCTAACAAACTGTCCCTCTCGACATCATCGCGATCAGTTCCTGAGATTCCATCTAAATGCAGTGAAAACAAAAGAGATGATGTGGTGCCGTCATTCTAACGAAGTAAAAGACAACTTGTGTCGTTTCTGTCATAATGAAATCGAATCCCTTGAACATCTCGTCACTAAATGCACGCAGATTACTTTAAAACGGATGCAACATTTAGGAAAATACATTCCTGTTGCTTCGAGCGGCCGAGACTGGTGGTCATATGCCGCTGCTGGTCATTGTATCAAATTAAGCTGCGCTGTAGTAGATTTTGTGGACTCTTACGGCTAGAAATGAACTTTTGACCGAATTGAGACAATCTTCTTTTGGACAATCGAGGTGGAGCACTGCAGCACTCACTGTTTTAGTAAATTTAGGAATACGTAGTCATGTTGTAATAAATGTCTGATGCCACAGTGTTCTCACTGAGGCAATGCAGGCTGATGTTTCAATAATAAAATAAAAAAATATCCAGCATGCAGCCCTCGAAAATTATGTATTTAGGTTCCCACAACAAATCTTATTTTGGCAATTCACTTTCTTATACTTCAATAATGGTAATTGTTTCTTATATACCAGACATACCGTAGTGTAGGTCAAGCTCTTTATTATCCAAACTATTTTGAAGCTCTTCTGAAGCTTCTAAATGTGATATTTCTGGTGGTTGGGAATTAATCATAATATTGCAAAATTGACCTCTTGAACATGCAAGTCGGGCTTTGTTGGGGTACATTGGGAAAGGTATTGGTCTGCGTTAAATCTTATTGCCTTTCTTCTGTATATAATGGGCCTGAGTATAAGTTGGGCAGTATGCAGTAAAAGTGGTGGTAAAGGAATTACTGTGGGCCTCATTACGACCCAGGCGGTAAGGGGTTTACGGCAGCGTAAACAGCGCCGACCCTTACCGCCTGATTCCGAGGTCCCTTAGCGCCATGGAGGTTTTAACACCTGCTTTTAGCAGGTGTTAAAATACATGGCGCTAAGGGACCTTGTTGTTAATTACGCCACCGTAATTTACGGTGGCGTAATTAACGCCTTCCCCACTCCCATTATGCCCTATGGGGCAAAAATGGGAATAGGGAAGGGTAAATGGGGATTGGGGACTTACCGCCCCGCCAACCTCGGAATGGGGCGGTAAGTCCGCCAACCACCATGGCGTAAACGTAGTTTACGCCATGGTGGTAAAGGTACGACCCAGGCGGTAACTTACCGCCTGGGTCGTAATGAGGCCCTGTCACTTTTACCACACCCTAATCTTGCTCCCTGGAGGGACTCTCTGATCCTATCTGTGCCTAACTGTTCCATAGAAGAGGCCTTGCAGGCTGGATGGCTCGTTAACTGAGTTTTGTGTCCCAATTAAGTCCCCTGCATTCTATCGGCAGACAGCATTTCTCTGCTCCAGGAAGGGTGAGATAAGTGTTCTGGCACCGCTGGACCCCATACCTCGGTTCCCTTAAAGGGCCAGTAACTGCAGGATGACCAGTTTCAGGAGAAGCAAAAGCCCTGTGCTTTGGGACTGAGTGGTGCCTAATTTCCCAGGTTCCACATTGTCTTTGCTTTCCAGGTGTAGAGTCTGGGACCCTTAAAGTGACATTGGGGCTCATTCTAAGTTTGCGGGTATCCTTGCGGAAAGCCTACCAGGATATTAACAAATGTATTTACCGTTACCGCCACTTGGTCTGGAGGAATTACAGGCGAATTACAAGTGGCGGTAATGAAGGTAAACGTGTGGAGGATTTGCCTGTATTACCCGCACCGACAATACCGGTAATACAGGCTATTTTTGCCCGTAAGTCACCAATCAGGTTCCGCACTGGCAAACATGCAGTTGGCTGGTGTGGTAATGTGCCGGTATGCATTAATACCAGCACATTATTACCACAGTGGCCAACTTAGAATGAGCCCCTAGTTGGTGTTGTGTGTATGCCCCCTGCCCAGGAATGGGCACTAAATGATGGCGACCCTCCCCTGGGACCATCCCCCGCTAGTTTTGCGAGGCGGTCAGGCCCCTTGGTCACCTCACTGCAGCTCCCCAGAGTGAGGCAGGGAAATATGTCACAAGACATACAAAGTACGCAAGCAAGGTTAAAATACTCACGAATGTATGCCATTGATCTGTGTTATGCGCACTGGCTTACGTTGATGTTTAAAGAGCGTTGGTGCAGCAGTGGCAAGTCATCTCTTAGTCAGTCTGGGGGGGCCTTATTTGTAATATCCTCCCACTTGTAGATTGCTGCTCTAAAGCATTTCTCTTTTATCTCCTAATATTTCAATAGTGGATCCATCAATGTCATGGGGTTGAAAGCCATAGTTGAGAAGCCATTGTTGGATCAGTGGAATACATTTTGAGAATATGTGTAGTATTGTGCTGTGCATTTTGGTATGTGTAGTGCTGGAACATCCGATGATGACGCAAGATGGGATTTCACTAACAAAAGCAACTTTGGTAATTTTGAAAAAAAAAAAGACATTGGGCCTCATTACAAGTCACCCGGTATGGAAATAACGGTGGCGGTAAACCCGCCGCCACCACTGTTTCCATACCGTCTGACCTGGCGGGTTTAACACCGCCCGCCTGCAGGCAGACATGGAAACACCGGCACCATCACGAGATGGTGCCGGTGTTTCCATGGTCCCCATTCCCATTGAGTCCTATGGGACTGGGGGTTTACCGAACTCCGCATCCGGAATTCCCAGGTCACCGGGGTTGTAATGCCCTGGTAATTCCGGGAATCACGGAGGCGGAATGGTAATACAAGTCCGGGGGTAACCGAGCCAGAAAAAACGGCAGGTTACTGCCGGACTCGTAATGAGGCCCATTTTAGAATAATGTGACTGTCAAAATAAGACCCAATAATATAAAAAATCGCATTAGCATTCTCACATATTTCCAAAGAACGAATGCACAGTATCATAAGTCGAAATCAATTCACTCCACACTTGAAATTAATATTTGTACATTTTTGAATTTACAAGTATGGATGAGAAGTACATGGAACCAACGTTAAAACGTTAAAACATAAATGAGAGACATTGGCCCTCATTATGTAAAACGATGCCGGTAAAGGCATCGGTTAACGCTCCGGACGATTATGACCTGATAAAGCGATATTAGCGGCACCATAATTAACGGTGCCGCTAAAAGCGCCAAGGGCGCGGGCACGCGACAACCCATGCCGCAAATACCGGCATGGCGCAAAGTGGGGAACATTACGAGTCGCGCGGACATGCAATTAACGCCCTAGTGAAGGCCGTTAAGTACCTTACCGCCATGGTGCAATACCGTCATCACGGTCCAACCGTAAACGCCCATGTGCAGTGTTCCCAACTGCCACAGGTGCACACAATCAGCACAGGTGGAGGCAATGCAGTACAGACTGGGCAAGCACAAAAGGAGCACACCCCATCCCTTCCCACACCCAGTCACACTCCACAATTATTCCAATACTACTAGCAATGCTGGGGCTGGAGGACCTGATTGCAGTGGAAGTGCTACAACAACAACAACAACAACAACAGGCAGCACAGAGGAGACACAGGAGGAGAAGGAGGGCAAGGCAGGGCCAGCATGCCCCATCAGCACAGCCAGTGGCACCACGCAGGCAGCCCCCAATCCCATGCATCAGAGCCAGTCCATACAACCTAACCGCTGAGCAGAACCACACCCTGTACTGTCTGGACCGGGACACCATCACCACCATTGTGGACATGATACATGACGACATTGTCAGCGTGATTGAAACACGCACTGCCATACCACCCCCACTGAAGGTAGTGTCTGTGCTCCACTTCCTGGCCACAGGCACCTACCAGCACACAGTGGGGCACTTGCATGGCATTTCACAACCATTCTTCTCACGTACGCTGAATCAAGTGCTTGATGCCCTCCTCAAGCACACAGACAACCACATTTCCTTAACACGGTCTGCCCAGGAGATCTCACACACCAAAGTAGGATCCCATTCACTGGCCGCCATACCTGGTTGCATTGGCGCCATCGACTGCACCCATGTGGAATTGGTGGTCCCACATGCCATGGAGGTGGCGTACCGCAACCGTAAGCTATACCACTCAATCAACGTGCAAACGTTATGTGACTCGAACAGGATCATCACACATTGTTGTGCCCGATTCCCCGGATCAACCCATGATTCAATGGTCCTGCGGAACTCCACGATACCACGCTACATGGAGCGACATGCAGGGCAGAGATCCTGGCTTCTCGGTGAGTCGCATGTTATGCCCATAGAAATGTGATGTGGGTAGGTGATTGAGGTATAGATGCATACTTCACCTGGCTGAGATGGGGGGGGGGAGATGCATACTTCACCTGGCTGAGATGGGGGGGGGAGATGCATACTTCACCTGGCTGAGATGGGGTGGGGAGAGATGCATACTCCACCTGGCTGCAAGTGCCAGAGGGAATGGAGCATGCTCATACCCCAAAGCAGCCCAGACTGGAGCTGACACCTGACCACATAATGCAAGATGTAAGCAGCCATACCATGTAAATGAAGCAGTGTCGCAACCATTCCACAGCCATCTGCATGTGCACTGTACCAAATCAGAGCGCATCCCCCTCAACAAAATACAGCTACAAGCAATGACTATAGCCAATGCACGGCACCAAACACCATCAACTGAAAGGACAGTCCCCCATAACTGCGTACAAAGGAGTAACATGAGGGTCAAATACATCAATACACCACTACACTGACACAGAGGCCCAACCGAATTGCATGACACCATTTGTTGTGCGTAGTGGGATCATCATGAGGCTGACATCAATGGTGCCAGGATGAAAGCATACAAATTACTGGACATCTGCCAGATCACAGAAACAACCGCCGTGGACTGACACAGTGCATGAGCACTCACAAGGAACTGGACCCCCTGCGGCCACTAGTTGGTGGCATGCAAACCAGTCCATAAGAGGAATACACACATAGCAGTCACATCGTGTGTCTCCATTCATACATGGAGATGGGGTTGAATCGAAGAAAAAAATGCATGCCATGGTGTCACTTAATGAGGTCAAATATGATGTGATGACTTACACATACATTGTTGTTCACATGCAGGTGATGCAGGCTATCCCTTGAAGAGGTGGCCCCTTACCCCAGTCCGGAACCCTCAGAACAGGCACGAGGAGGACTATAATCGTGCCCATACACGAACCTGTGTGGTGAATGAACAGACATTTGGCCTCTTGAAGGCACGGTTTCGCTGCCTCAGCAGGTCTGGTGGGGCACTCCTGTACCGCCATGAGAAGGTTGCAAAGATCATCATGGCATTTGTCATGCTACACAATATGTGCATCAGACGGAATGTGCCCCTGCCCCCTGACGCTGAACTGCAACCACCTGACGAAGAGGATGAGGAGGGTGGGGATGGGGCAGCACCTCAGGGAGGCAGCGATGCACATGAGGGACGTGACATGCGTCAGACTCTGATCAACCAATGTTTCTAGCACACATGGACGGGGGGTGTTACATGGAGAGGGCACTCGGGGCACTGGGTGTGTCAGGGACATGGACACTGTAGACTGTTAACCAATAAAGCACACGTACGCAATAAGCAATGTCCACACATGTGAATTATGAGTAACCAAAATGTGTATTGAAGAAGCAAAACTAAGTGAACAAGCCCACCACCCCACACACCCTTTCCCCCCTCCCCCCTCAACTCCCCAACACACCCTCTCCCCCCTCAACTCCCCAACACACCCTCTGCCCCACCCCCTCGAATCCCCAACACACCCTCTCCCCCCTTCCCCCTCAAATCCCCAACACACCCTCTCCCCCCTCAACTCCCCAACACACCCTCTCCCCCCTCCCCTCAAATCCCCAACACACCCTCTCCCCCCTCCCTCCTCAAATCCCCAACACACCCTCTCCCCCCTCCCCCCTCAACTCCCCAACAAATGTTGTGCAGTACAGTGCACCAGTGGACAACATGGCACCAGTATGCAAGGATGTGCCTACTGGCCTCCCCCTCTTCCAGCACCAGGTGCCCCCCTGTCTGATCGGCGCAGGTTCCTGCCAGACCTGCGCACGGGGCTGGTCCTGGTGGAACTAGCAGCTGAAGATGTGCTTGGCTGCTCTGATAACTGTGGTGGACGCATGTCCCGCATTGCAGCCACCATCTCAGACAGTACGTGCCGCACTGAGGCCAGTTCTACACATATGTCCTTTGAGGTTGACTCTCTTGCTGACTTCAGGGATGCAGTACATTCACGGATGTCGTCCCTTACACTACCACATTCAGTAATGTGCTGGGTCAAGAGGCCAGTGAGCTGCTGCTGGCACCTTACAATGTCCTGGATCCCCTCTTCGGTGTTTGGGGCTGGGGTGGATGTTTGAGGGGTTCCCGAAATACTGTGTTCCTCGGGGACAGTTGGGGTAGGGCTTGGAGTTGCTGGCCATGAGTTAGCCGGAGACAGCCTGTGCATGCTGGTGTCGGGCAGGCTGCATGGGGACAGGTGTGGGGAATGCAGGGGGCCAGTGGGGGGAGTTGGAACATGCAGCACATCCCCTTCCTCGTCATCAGAGATTGCTGCTGTGGCAGCTGTTTCACCAATTGTGCTGCTTGCAGCCGATGCATTCCCTTCTGCCTCCGACACTTGGGTGATGCTGGCTGTTGTGGGCGCCATAGTGGGGGACGTAGAGCACATTGGTGCTGTGGCCTGTGGTGTGCTCTTGGCCTTCCAAGGTTGTGGCGGTTGGCCTATGCCCCTTGAAGTGGAGGGGCGGTGTTGTCCCTCCTCGGCCCTGGCCTAGTTCCCTGGTGTGGCACCGGTGTCCTCATCAGCGCTGTCAGATTGTGTGCCTGTGGGGGACCAAAAGAGGGAGAGGGTTAGTGATGGGTCTACGGGCATCGGGCATGCATTGGGGTGGCTGCATTGATATGGAATGGTAGATGATTAACATTGGGGGGAGTGACATACGGGTTGCCTCACTCTTGGGTGGGTGATGCATGGAGGCATTTGGGTTGCAACACAAATGGGGTACATCATGCATGTGGACGAGGTGATGCTCTGCACTGCCTGTAGGCAGTATTGTACTTATGTGTCTGGTGGACCCTAATATACATCATTGCACTGTCAATTCATGTGGACATCATCGTGGTGGCATTGGCATTGTTTGATTAGAGACACCTACCTGCATCGGCTGATGACGGGGCTCCTCTCTCCATGTCCCCAACTCTGTCTATTAACTCAGTGCCTATGGTGGAGGCACATATCTCCTCCCATGGTTGGAGTTTTATGGGCGACTCTGCACCTCCACCTGTCGCCATCCCAAGGTTTCGGTTTGCCAACAGTATGCTTCTCACACGTAGATGTAGATTGTCCCATCGCTTGCGGCATTGTTTTGGTGTGCGGGGTGTGGTGGCGACAGCACTCACTCTCTGGGCGACCAATGCCCAAATCTGTTTTTTGCGCAGCAGCGCTGGTCGGGACATGTCTGTTGCAAACACCACGTCTGCATGCTCCTGCAGTGTCTCTGACACATAGTGAGCTCCTGAGCTCCTCTCTGGAGAAGCGCTCCTGGCGCAGCCAATCTCCACTTTTTTTGACAGATTTTGGCATCCTAAATTCAAACAGGTGGTGGTTGAGGTGTGTGGGAGTTCTGGGGGTCAGATGGCTCCTGGCTGTGGAGGATGGCAATGGGTTGTGTTTTTAAACATGGCCGCCGTACTCTTTCCCATTCCTGTGCTATGACGCTACTTCCGGTTCCGCTTATTTACGGTCACCGCTAATAGCGGTGTCCGCTATTTGAGGTGACCGCTATTAGCGGTGACCGCTAATGCCGATGGCTAGGATGCCGGAGGTGCTATTTGCACTGTAGACGATGCCAGAAAGGGGAATTTTTTGGGCTTTGCGGCATGGCGGTGAGTTCATTACCGGCATGGCGCAAAGCTCGTGCCCACGAACTCGTAATGGACCGCTTTTAGCGGTCTATTGCCAGCACGGACACGGTAATTGCACCAAGCCGGTAATGACCGGAACTTACCGCCAGGGTCGTAATGAGGGCCATAGTTGCTTACCTTTAGTGCTTAGTGTCGAGGAAAAATGCTGGTTTCGTGAGAAGTGTTTGCCCAAATTAATCTGCAGTAATGATGGAATTCTTTAGCCAATTGCTATTTTATACCCACTGATCCTGATGTGATTATGCCATGTGTGAGCGGCCTCTGGATAGGCCATTCTTTGGTTTTTGTGCATTTTAATCCTCTACATGTGCCCTGCTACACACATGATGTGTATGATGTCTAAGGCTGTGGGCGGGCATATTTAGGAACTATTATACAGCTGATAAAAATAAATGGACCCAAGTGCTCAATGGCATGAAAATGTTACATGACGGCATCAAGATAAGATGGAGACAGAAGGGGTGAGGTGCTGACTTGAAATACTTTTACTGTACCCCACTGCTACCACACCCTGGAGGGATATCCTCTTCAATTCCATTAGCAAGTGCTATTGCATGCAGTGGTCTCTTGATGTAGTTATGCAATATGTAGGCAGAGACTGGATGGGCTGCTCTTTTGTTTTTGAGTGTTTTCTTCAGCTGGCTTTGCCCAGCTTGATACATGATGCATATGGATTTCTTGGGCTGTGGGCATCTGGGCGTGTGGATTGTGGCATGTCTTTGAAACCTTTATACCTTTGATAAGTAAATTGACAGTGAAACGAGGACTGCTGTGCTATCATTTAAGACTTGTACCAGGTCCAGGAGGCACATCCTGTCCAAATCACATTGTATTTAGGGTGTGGGCGGTGTGATGAATCGAGAGTTTTCGTCCCCTCTTCCTGGGAGGAGCCACCCCGTGTGAGGCTAGGGAGTCTGGGCAAGTGGGACCTCACTGGTGTTGACTCCCCTCTAGAGGACACACATATTCATTCCCATAAGGAACTCCCTATACCAGCAAAAACATCTGCTTTTATGGGATTATATTTTTATACTAAGTCAAACGGAATGCCCATTGGTCTTCTGATGTATATGTAACTGAGAGGAATCGATTGAGAGGGAAAAGAGAGAGCCACGTGCAGGGGAAGCCCTCTGAGGTAGCTACTCCCTAGAAAGGCGGAGCATTGAGGAACCACAGAGCCTGCGGTTGTCAGCAAAGGGGAGAATGCCAACCGAGAACACGGGAAAACTGTTGTTTCAAGCAGGGGCGAATCTGATGGCAGGACGGAGCCCACAAGACCGTCCATCGTGGTGGCACAACCACGGAAGATCGTGGTGGACCTGAGATCTGACGAATGTAGCCAAAACCAACTGGAACGGGAGAAGCAAAATCTTCTGCTGGATGGGTGAAACTGAACATCTCGAGTTGACCAGAAGCTCTGAGTGACTCCGCGGTGGAGTCAGGAAGACCGCAGCAGAGCCACAACTTCTCGATGCTAGACCCCAGGAATCTAAACCACTGAAATGAAGGTACCAGAGTACAGCGAGAGAAGGGGAGGCAACAGCGGCTACATACTAAATATGAAATTAAATATAAGAATGAATGTGAAACACAGAGAAAATACAGGAGTGTCTACTGGGAAGAACCCAGGAAGTTACCAAGTGTTACACTTGTCAAACATTGGAACATTCTAGGAAAAGGTAATGAAAGCCATTTTATATTAAGTTTAAGTACAAATTCCAGCATTAGAAGAGAACAAGAGAAGGGTAAACCAGTGGAAAGGCCCCACGAGTGGTGGAACCACTATAGGGAAACGGAGGATCAAGAGAACCCAAGTGGCATACTTTATAAGGACAGCATAGAAGTGAAAACAAGAGGAAGAGACTATATTCAAAAGAAAAATAAGACGTACAGTAAGGTCCACAGAAAGTCTGGCAAACACCAGGGAAGATTAACAGGAAATGTTACTACGAGCTACAGGAGTTCATGAGAAACCTTGTGAGAGTTTGGACCAATAGTACCAATTGACTGATTTTGAAAACATAAAGATAAGAGAAACCTTTCGTGTGGAGAAAACCATGGAGAAAAGGTGTCACACCCAGCAGGCGAAAAGGGAATGTGCCTGAGAGAATACAAACTGGCAATATTTAGTTATTACTTTTGGTGATAGGGCAAGTTCGAAGTAAGGTTTTGGACTGTGGACCTTTCATTTTGGACTCTTACCGACAGACGTGCACCCTTATTTATTTCTGTTAGTCAGGGCCTATTCCCCATAGCAGTAGGGCAAGATAGGCATCTTCTCTCATTATTTAAATAAAACCTTCATCATGTCTACCATGTGTCCAAATCCTTGTTCTCGTTCGCCACAGCGGACAACGGTTGGGCAGTGCTTTGTGCAGGGAACTCGAGGCAAAGGCACGTCACTCTTGAATTATAGTTCAACAAAATCTTTGTTTCGATTAATAGAATGATCAGGATTATGGTCAAATGCCTTTTAGGTAGAAGGGGAAGCTCCTCTACAACTAAAGACAAGCTTTTGTGCTCCCACTGTTCCCTTTATGATTACACATAAGGGTAAAAACATATTATAGCAAGTCATTGCCCTAATCTATAAAGAAATGTCCAAATGATGTGACCAACAGAAAAATTCTGTACCTCATTTGGACCTTGGTTTCAGGATTCAGGAGTGGAATGGATTGGGGCAGTTGTGCACTTCAGATAAGACTTCCACTTCCAGGGCTGAACAGCACTTCCCTCTCTTGCGAGTCTCTCTAAGCAAGCATGGCCTTCCCCCAGGCAACATTCCTACGAGGAGTCCTCCCTCCAACAGCTCCCCTTATATCAAAGTAGCTTCAGCAGCAGCATCTGCTTCATCCGGGTCCAAGACACAAACTGCACTTTCCCAGTCCCTTTTATACCCATGTGTCTCTGATGTATCAGACCCTGATTGTTTCTGTCCTAAGCTCCTTGGCCTCCCTCCCAGGGATTGGTTTGACTCAGTGATTACCTAATTTACTCCTACTATCTCTTTACCAATCTGTTCTTAGTATTGTCCAATGGGTGTATGAATGTCCACGCTTCCAGCCTGATGACTGCTTGCATGGACTTCGGCATTTTGTGCAGTGTCTTGAAAATAATATCACTCTTCCCCTGGCATTCTTCATTAATGCTGCTTATTCCCACTATGTTGTTCCTCGGTAGTCAAACCCTGCAAGCACTGAAATACTGAAATCACTCTGCGGAGTATTAGCAGAGTGTGTGGTACCTGTGTCCTGGAAGCTACCCTGCTGGAGACTCAGTAACTTTTCCATTGCTATTGCTGGAGGTGGTGTCTGAACAAAAGCTACACTTTTGACGTGGAGCGTCCGCGGAGTGTTAGCAGAGTGTTAGCTGAGAGGGCGCAGAAGTCGCCATCGACCTAAAATGAAGCATACCAAACTATTCAAAGAAACATGCCCCCCAGACACGGAGCCGCACGAAAATGTCCCGCGCCTGCAATGAAAATGCCGCCCTCGAGGAGGAGGAGGAGCAATGCGCCATGCTCCCCGCATCTGCCTCGCCTGTCATCACCCATGTATGCGAGCTCCTGTGTGCCTGTTGTGCCTCACAAAGTGAAAGTGACACGCCCATGAATCAATGTAGCCCCCAAGAGGTCCCTCCAGCTCGCGAGTCGCTACAATGAGGACAATGTGATCACTGAGAAACAAGGTACGTGTCAATCATGTGCTAGTCCCCACCGCTCTATTGTGCACGACCCCATTGCCCCCCTCCTTACCAGTTATGTGTGGGCAGTGTCAGGGAAAGCGAACGGCCCCTCTTGACGCTGGCGCCGGCTGTTGCATCTGAGCGCAAGCGGAGGTGTGGCCAGAGGAGTCACGTGTGCTCGTCCGGGCACTGCTGTCCCGAGGGAGGGGCGGGTGGGGCCCTCTGAGGACGGAGGAGGAGTGGGAGGGCTGAGTCCGACTCAGCGGGTCGGAGCCCTGGAGCCTGTGGGACAGAGCGAGGAAGTTTTCTATTTGCCCAGAGAAGAGGCATTCTTCACTTTCGCACAATGCTACAAAAAAACAGGAATAAGGAATCCTGTGGAAGCGCAGACTCGCCCCTATACGTGGATGCTGTGGGAGAGCTGCCTAGGGCCCCTGACAACATTCAGTCAAATCATGTTGCCAGCAATGCTCAAGTAGTTGCATAATCTCCCAAGGAATTAGATACCCCAAGAAATACACAGCATCCACTGCAGAACGGGACTGTGAGCAATGCCAACATCGGAACTAAACTACCACTGAAACAAATGATATCAAAAAACATTTCATAAACCACACCAATGACCACCAAAAAAGGCGGTCATGGGGCAAACAGAACACAGCTACAAAACACGGCTCATAATAGCAAATCAAGAGCAAATACTCTTTCAGATATAAAATTGATCAGATGGCATTTTAAAAAGAAAGAGCTATGTCCCCTATTGAAATAAACCCTAGATCCCAACAGGGAGCCCAGCACAACGACAGTTGATGCCGAACGGGTTGCACAGGAAGTGACCGATCAGGAATTACTTCCAGCATCAGGAAAATGCAATCTAATAAACTGCTCGCCTGAGCAGAGGCAGCCAAGGAATGGGGAACAGTTGAACATATCTAAAGGAGACAACACTCTACGCAGTCCATCAACTGAAGAAAAAGAGTCAGCTAAGGCACAAAGCATAAACAATGAACCTCCTGACTCAAATACGCAAGAAGTGAGCCAAGGTCAGCCTCCCAACAGTTCAACTCCAGATGAAGAAACATTGGTGGAGTTCAGCAGTCCAACGAAAACCTCCACTCCTCACTCTATAAGAGCTAAAAGAACAATTGGAGAAGTGGACCTAAACACATCCACCTCACAGGTGGCTCCAGAAAACAAAAGAAGATCATAAAGAAAAATGCCATGTCCGCCCCAGAAAAGCAGATTCACCAAGAAGCTGCTTCCAGCACCCCTACACTTGCACCTAAAAAATGGCCCAGAGGAATGGCTAGAAAGATCCCAAAGAAAGGACATAAGTGCAGACTCAACCTCAATTGAGAGCTGGGTGGAACAAAAAGAGTTCTCCCAAAACAAGCCTAAAAAAAAGAGCCAGGGTGAAAACATCCACAACAATGTTATCTCGGAAATTTTACAAGCAAACACTGAGGCCTGTGCCAACATGCAGGCCGCAGTTGGTTCCATGGTGACAATAACCATGGCACCCTTTCTCAAGCTATATGAAGCCCTCCAGGAAAACTATAAAGACCAGTACACCTTACTGGCCTTAATACAATCCAAACTAATATACGTAGAATCTTACATTAATGCCATCAAAGAAAAGAGGGCCAGAGAGAAAGAAACAGAAAACGTCATCTTCAAAACCCTCATTGATCTAATGGAGGATGCCGGAGAGGATAAAAGAGCCTTTCACCACTGTTTCAGTGACACAATAACCCTTTTGAAACCTGAACCAAGCAAGCAACGTGGCTTAACCGCAGAAAAAAGTACATAAACAGAAAAGAACTCGCATTGCCTTGACAAAGATAGAGAAGCTGCAAAAGAAATACCGGATGCAAATAAACAAATTAAAAAAATGGATCCTGTGATCATAACGGGAACACAAAACACTGCTAGAAAGGAAAGAGAAGAGAGTGCACTTAAAACTGGACCAGAACAAATATCAGACTCACACGCAGTGATAATAAACAGTTTGACAGGCCACGTTGAAAACTAAACTACATCAAAGCAAAACAAATAACTATTCCCCCTATTTGCCCCAGAGAACACAAGCGAATCAAAAGTAAAAGAGTTAGGAGCCAGACCCAAACAACTTCCAGAGAAACTTAATAAAAAGCAAAATATTCTGATCGGGAAACAAAACAAGAAAACAAAAAACCTACTGCTTCCAAAACATACTTCAAGCAAGGGAACTTGCAACTTCATTCGTAATTTGAAACCCTTTGATGACGTGCTACACAAGGCTGAGCAAACCACCCACTCAAACAACCACCAAAAAGAAGATGAAGGACGGCAAAACCTGAAAGAATGACAATTTATCACAATAGATATCTCAAATGCTGGAGAAGCAGACCAAAATGATGGCGAAGACCAAGACGCCTTATTTCTCCTCTCCATCTATGACAGTCACAGCGCACTAGAATCTGATAGCCAAAAGTTCTTAGAGGGGAGTTGGAACTTGGAAGATGAATATGAGGAACCCGAACCAAGATAGATAACATCCTCCCTGTTCCACACACTTCAAGAAAAAGGAGACCAGTTGGAATCTAAAAACTCAAATGAAACTAGACAACAAAAACTACTTCAAGCCATGCTGACCCACTCAAATCAAGATCGATATAATAAGAGAGGCCACCCATCGCGGGAAACCCCGACAAAGGAGAAACAGAGCCAAAGCGATCAAACTCAGGCCAACATTGCCTCGCAAGACCGAGAAAAAAGAGGGGAGAAACACAGCGGACACAAACTCGTAATTGAGAGGGTATTGAAAGCAAAAGACGGTCTAATTCTCAATAGATCAAACCTCATGAAACTACGCCACAATGTACCACAATTACGTGTCGTAGAGCCAAAAGACATATAAATTGTGGCCTTTCACAAAGAAGAAGAAACCGATCGGATCTGCATTCATTTGTTCTCCAAAGCAGTTATGAATCTAATCTCGACAGCTGCTGACGACCTTAAAATACTTGGCTTTGATCTCAAGTTGCATGAATCTGCAAACACTGAACAAGGAACAAAACAGACTAAGACCACCAAACATCCATCGAAACGCAGCCCTTCAAGGGAAACATATTCTACAGATGATCAGAATGTCAAACCAACAAGGTCTCTCCAACTGTCCTGCAAGGACCAAACGCCCTTCGAATGAGGATAAAAGGATGTGCTGAAAACAAGGCTGAGGATCATACAGTGAACAGTGAAGCCCCAATTGTGACAAAAATCGACACAAAAAAAACCATGGGACTGGCTAGCTGAGACCCTAGCCGCAAAAAAAAGATACTAGACTGAATGCCCAGACATCATTAAAATCTGCGGAAAGCCTCATGGAACACGCAAGGTTTTCGACATTTGTTTGAACAATTAAATGATGCGCTACTAACGACAGATATCTGCATCCAAGAATGTTAGCTGTTAGAGACCCCAATCATGAACGGGGCTACGTGTCTTTTGAATAAAGCATACAAAGGACAGAAAGGAAGACTATTGGCATGCCTGTTAACCATTATACAGAAAGACTTCAAAGGCAACATAATACGGGTTGTGACTCCTTCACCACTTATACAAATAATAATAATTCAAAATGAAAAAGGTGGAACAACACAATTTGAAAAGAAGACGCAAATAATAATTAACCTGTATTGGAACATCAAAGCTAAAGATGGTGATAAATTCATGGATACTGTGACCAAGCCCATCAACGAGTTAAGAGCAGAATATCAAAACCCCTCAATAATTATTTGCGGTGACCTAAACATAGACTGTACAAAAAGGAAAAACCTCGATGGCCGCACAGGTAAAAAATAACAGAAGCTTTCTCGCACGCAAAATTGGTTAACATAGATGAAAAGCCGAGATCTCCTACAGTTGAATTGAAATGCAACTGGCGACCTACAAGGAGACCCGACCTGGACATCACACAACCTAAGTGCAACACTGGACTATTTCTTTGGTGATCGCGAAACCTTCAAATCAGTTTCTTCTCTGAACATAATACCAACAACAAAAAGCGATCACCAAATACTCATTCTTACGTGTTCACTTCCAATTAATCAACACAAAAGTGGCCCGGAAAATCAAGAAAATTGGGCTCACAAGGTTGATGTGAACAATGGCCTAAATAGACTGAGACTGGCACCAAACATGATTGCTACTCTCAAAAAAGCAATAGAGAGCTGGCAGTCAGCAACCAACACAGGTGTAGAATACGAAGCCTGTTTTACCATCTTTAGAGAAACACAAGGCCACAATACAAAGCCCAAAATAGTCAGACAACACAAACATAACCCTGAATTAGCAGGAAAAAAAAGCAGGAAAAAAATCCCAACTGGCATCGAAGCTCAGGGCACTAAAAAACAGAACACCCAGTGTGCAATTGATGAAAGGACAACATTAAAAAAAAGCATATCGAAATTGGACCAAATCCCATAGAGCCTAATTGTTCCAAAAAGACACCGAACAAATGCTGATAGCATCTAACAAAAATGCCAAATTCATGTGGTCACTACGGAATCAGAATGCTGAATGAGGGAAAATGGACACAACATTTCCAAGAAATCTATAGTGAGTCTTCAAATGATGTCGATTGCACACAAGGAAACTCCAACGAGGCTGCATGGAACATATCATTCGAGAAGTCTGAAATGATGTCTCTAATCAATAAAGCCAGCAATTCCCAGGCCCCCGGGCTCAACGGCCTGTCTAATGCCATACTAAAACAAGCCCCAGAAGTGTGGACTGACATGTGTCATGTACTATTTACAAGAATCATCAATAACAAACAAATACCAGAAACATGGACAAAGGCAATCATTATTCCAATCCATAAAAAGGGGGACAGAGCCAGCCCGAGAACTATCGACCAATATCTTTATTGGATGTGATAGGCAAAATCTTTGCTGGCATCCTCCTAAAAAGACTGGAAGAATGGATACAATTGTCAGGGAACTATGATCTCAGGCAAGCGGGGTTCCTCGAGAAAGTCGACTGTGGCTTAAATCTACTCATAATCCCGTTGAAGACGAAAACCATCTGTGAAAACCAGAAGCTATAACTCGCCTGTATAGACATGGCCACCACTTTTGATAGAGTGGACAGACAGATATTGTGAGCCAAGATGGAGCGGAAAGGATGCCCGGTAGATCTAGTGGCAGCAATTAAAGCCCTCCACACTGATACTTCCATACAAGTGCGGCTAAATCAAAAGGGCAATCTAACCAAGGCAATTTCAACAAAAAGAGGCCTAAAACAAGGGTGCCCATTGGCGTATATACTCTATAATTTTTACATCCTGGAAATAAAAGATTGGCTCGAACCAATAGGAGCATGTTCGCCAAAGATAGGCATCACTGCAATAGGTCATCTACTGTATGCAGATGACCTGATCATCTTGGACAAGACCCCAATTGGTCAACAGAAAAAGCTTGAAGCCCTGGAGGTTTACGTCAAAGAAAACAAACCAAAAAAAAAATCCTGACAAATCGGAAATTCTTATAATCAAAAAATCGAGAGCAGGAGTTCAAAAACCCTTCAAATGGTGTGTTGATACTAAGCCCATACCGATAATGACAAGCTCGAAATACCTGGGAGCAATAATAAGCGGCGATTGGAACGATCAGCCATGGATTCAGCATCTCCACCATAAAATGGACCAGCTCACGGCACAAGCCTTAATCCTGGAAAGAAGATATGGCAAGTTCTCGATCAAACCAACAGTGGAGTTTATTATTATTATTTTTTTTTATAATGCAAAGGTAATTCCAACAATAACCGACGCTGGTGACACAGCGCTCAGAATTCCGTGGGAAACCTGGGATAAGGTTGAAGCCAGGTTTTGGAGGAAAGTCCTGAGAATTCCGCCAAGCATTCCAATGAGCATAATTCGACACGAACTGGCCCTTCACTCCATGAAGGTCTCGGTCGTATGGAAAGCATTGTCAACATTCAGAAAGACACTTGTAAAAGACTGTCCCCCACAATATGCAATCTTAAAAGTCGAAAATGAAAAAGCCCCATTCTAGCCTTTGACCATCTGGAAAGAAAAATGCAATGAGATCCTACAAAACTTGCATGTAACAAAAGACACTTTATGGAACTACCCCAAGAGGGTAAAGACCCTGCTCCTATATGTTGTCTGGACACAAACAGAAAGTGCCCATGCCACTTCCAAATTCCACACACTTTCAACAAGAACCACCACAGTACCAAAAATGTTGACTGGTTATTTGAAAAAGAGTGCAAACCCCACCCATCGGGACCTAATTTTATGGTTTAGACTCAACATCCTAAGAACAAAAACAAATCTTAAGAAATACGGTATAGCAAGTGATACCACGTGCCGCCTTTGCAAGCAGGACAAAGAGTCCTTACAGCACTTGACATTGTACTGTACTGAGTTAAATTCAGCAAGAGTAAAACTGCTACAGCCAACATTAATGCCGGCCTGTGAGTTAGATCCAGATTTGTGGTGGTCAACTCGGTATGACAACCCAAACCAAAAAACTACAAGAGCACTTGGAATGTTCCTCCAAACAACGCTAATTAGACTAGAAAAGAACCAAGCAGTTCCTCAACAAAAGCAAAAGGACTCTTTGTCTGTGGAGCCTGCCCGAAGTAAGGATTGTGTCAAAGACTAAGCCAAACCATGGAGGATATAAACCGAAATGCACTGATAGAAATGACACAGAAACAAAAGGAAAGACTATGTCGATGGTTTGGCCATGTAATCGAGACACAAAAATGTTCTTTTAAAGCAAATGTCTGTATTTATTTACCCTAAATGCTTAATAAAAAAATAAAACAATAAAAAGAAATCATTTGAAAGAAGAATATCAGGGCCAATGGCATGAGGCCTGGTCTGAAATTGAGACCCTTTCTCAGTCTTTTTGATTTATTTATTTATTTATTTTTTTTAAAAAAATTATTTTGATATAGCTGAACAATTCAACTTTTCAAAACAATACAATGCATAAAATTCACTGCATTACATTACATTATTACTTATAAAGGAAGAACAGAGCAGAAAGTATACATTTACACATCAATTTCAAAGGCCAATGATGGTCTGGTCTAACTCATTACTTATTAAGTAATTCCAAGATTACTTAACTATAACAGGTAAAATGATGTCAAGAAATTGTACTAGTAATCGGATTGTAGAAAATTTCATATCAGTACACACTGCTTCATAAATTTGCATGTCATCTTTTTGACTATAAAAATTCATTGAATTAAGGAAAAATTGTGAGCGTTGCTCGTGCAGGGCACTGCAAGAAATAATCAAATGTTGCAGTGTCTCCTTTTCATCAATTAGTCCACAATAGCGACAATAGGACAAATTAATTGGAATAAAATGCCGCCTAGCAAGGACTTCCCTGGTTGGATACAAATTCAATCTAAACCGTAAGTATTTATTCCTTATGTCCGCTGAAGGACATTTTAACAAATAAGGCGCAGCATAACCTAAAGGTTTATGACCAAAGATACTTCTGTTGAAGTCTTTAAATTTAAGACATACTGCTTGATTGGAAATCCATGTCCATTGATAAAACTTTTTCTTTGCCCGTGCAGAATTTTCAAGTAAAAGTGGTATTGATATGTTAGCTTCAAGCAAAATATCAATTACATAATTACGCCACGTGCGCGGATAAGATTGCGTGGAGGGGATCAAATACCGTGCTACAGTGCTTAGTGTATTGTTCATTCCCAGGCCCAATAAGCACTTGCGGAAAAAGACACACATCCGCCATTTGACTCTAGAAGCAATTGAATTCAGGCCAAGTTCAAATCTTACTATAGGCATGGGAACACAGTTTGGTAAACGTAAAACTCTTTTCCAAAATACCTCTTCAAGCTTATTCCACATTTTATTGTTAAAGCCAAGCTTGGATTCTGCAGCATATAACAATACAGGTATTACCTTTTGTTCATAAAAGAGTAGAAGGTGTTTTAAAGTGAATTTGCCGTACTTGAAAATCAAAATTTTTGCTTGAGAAATCAGATTAATTAATTTAGACTGCACATTTTTTATATAAGCCTTGTCAATTAGTGTATTCTGTACCATGAGGCCCAAATATTTATATTCCGAAACAATTTTCAAGGCTTCACTACCGATAGACCAAATAAAAAAAGTGTATTTTCTATTAACTTGGAATTTACACGTCAAAATCTGAGATTTATCAAAATTTACACTCAGGTGATTGTCTTCAGCATAAATTGAAAGCGCAGTTAATAGGTTTTGTAATCCTTTAGGAGTCTGGGATATTAAGACCAGATCATCAGCATATAGTAGCCATCCTATACGCTGACCTCCTAACTCTGGGGCATCGGAGCAAACCCCAGAGAAAAGTTCACTCAAGTCAAGAATAAATAGATTAAACAAAAAAGGGGCTAATATACAACCTTGTTTGAGACCCATGTGTGTAGAAAAGGAGGATGACAAAAGCCCCTCTAAATTTAATCTTACACGCCTGGTAGTATTAGAGTGTAGCTGGACAATAAGAGTTAGCAGTGAAGGTGGACAGCCTAAAAGGTGTAATTTTTGAAACATAAGTTCTCTCTTTATAGAGTCAAAAGCTGACCTGAAATCTATAAAAGCAAAATGTAAAGGTTGCTTCCGTGCTGCATATTGAGATTTTAACATATTAATAGTCATAATATTAGGCAAAGTACCAACTCCTGAAATAAAACCAGATTGAAAAGGGTCTGTCAAATGATTATTTTTGGACTACACATGTAAGTCTCTTAAGATTAGACGACAGAAGATTTTCCCTGGTACGTCCAACAAGGATATTGGGCGATAACTAGCCGGGTCGGAGCGATCACCTTTTTTATAAATAGGGACAACAATGGACTGTTTCCATGATGGTGGAATACACTGGGTCTTATGTATATTCGAAAAAATGGAATACAAAATTTCAGCCCATATTGTAGGGAATTGCTTCAGATACATGTTTGACAGACCATCAGGTCCAGGGGTCCGTGAGCAATTGGCTTTATTAATAAAAAATAAAAGATCTTCTTTATCAAAACTAAGGTTAAATGTCGTTTGGTATGTGTTAGGAAAGATTTCGTTATTGTAGGGAACTTTCCTTCCATGTGGCAACCCCTAAACTTTTTGCTATTGTTTTCAACCTGTTTTCTTGACTTTGCCAGAGAAGTGCAGCCTTCTGCCGTACTCCTCTGGGCTTTCGCTCCTTTCTTACGGGGAAACTGACATGCCCTTAAGACAGTCAGTACCGGGGAACGCTGTTTCCCGTAGTTTCTTTTATCGTGTCGCCATTTTAGTGCAACACGACACAAGAGGGCACTGTAAGCTAAGTTACAGCTCTCTTGGGTCTCTAGCCTTCTACAGACCCTAGACACTCTTGTAGGATGGTTTTTGGATCGGTGCAAGTCATTCAGGGACTGGGCTGGTGGCAGCGATCATTTGGTTTATTTTGAGCTCCTTTTGCCGTTCTGAGCACGTTTTTGCCGCGAACACAAAAGGGTGGCCCGGCTACACAAAATGGCCGGACCACGAGGCTCCTTTGTCTAGTCCACTGTCCGTCTTGCTCCCTTTACCTTCCCCCGGGTCAGGCGACCCGGGGCCTTCCTTATTTGGGCATGTAGTTTCCCGCGAAACACGGTTGCTTTCGCGGGCTTCTACATGTCGTTTGAGTGCCCCCAGGATGTGGGATGGGCTGTCTGGTCCCAATACACATCCTGGGTGCCAGAGAGTCTAGGGTGGTGTGAATGCCTGGGACCACTGTGGTCCGTGATTGGTCCACGTATGGTATGTGTGTTGATGAGCGGATCTCCCATTGGCTCCCCTCCGTTTTGGCGCGAAGGGAACCGTGGATAAGAGGGAGCTGGAAACACCACTACCATGTCGATCTCCTGAGTTCTTGCGAACCCAGGGATACAGGAGCCAAGTATCCTGCGAACACGAGGCTGGACCGAGGAATCGCTGGTGACCCCCTGAAGAACTTCTGCTCCTCATTGCTGTCGTCCGGTGAAGCCCTTTCCACCTAAGATCGAACAAGAAGGCCTGTACTGGCGCTTCGACCTATTGGAATAGCAGGACCAGCTATTCCCGGCACCTTCATCAACTCCTGCCGTAAGCCTTCGGAAGTGTCTCTGGGCCATCCAGTTGACTGACCAGCTTACTAAGGAGTCTTGCTCTGTAATCGCCGACAGGTTGGGTGGTATTCTGAGTCCGGGGCACGCTCACACGCTTCGTTTGCTTAGCAACCCTAAGCTAGAGGTGAGCAGTGCTCGTTTGGCTTGAATACACCCGGCCGTTCCGTTGCCCTGCTGTGGCGACAAAACTGTGCTTGTTTCTTCGATCGGGACGTCTTTTTACTCTGCACGACGACGAGACGTTCCCTGCTCTTCAGAACCTGCCAGAAGCTGCATCTATCGAGGAGAAGCTCGGGCCTGCTTGCTTCGGGGACCGGTGAGTAGATTAGCTAGGATCTGGTCGCCCTCCTGCAGTGCCCTTTGCTTTTCCCCGCTGTGAATACAGCACCCCTTGTCCGTACTCGCGCCCTGCTTCTGCCTCACAGTGGAGGCTGCGCTAGAGTCGCGGACCGTGTTCTCCTTCATTAGAGCTCCCTACAGAGCTGTTCAACGTCCTCCGAAGAGCTTCACCTTCTGCCCATTGGCACCGGCGTGTGCAGGTACTTTTGAGCGCTAGGCTCCACCCTTCGTAGGGATTGGACTACCATCCAGTTAGGGGCCTCAGAAGGCGGACATATCACACGCATTGGTTCGCACTGCCTGTTTTCCTTCCCCTGCAGGTGGATAACATATTTCGTGCTGCTAATGCTGTGAAACTGTGTATTCTGTATATATATTGGGTGGATAGTGTATGTGTTGGTTTAATATCGTTGTATATTGCTGCTTTTACTGTGGATATTAGTTTCAAGGCCTTATAATAAATGTGTATCTATTTTTGATATAAACAACTGTTTGGAGTAGTTTGTAAGCGCTCTTGCTTTGTGTGCTCACTGCGGGCTTTCAGTCACCCTCACCCCTCTTGAGACCTAGTCTTGACCGCCGCGATCGCTACCTTGATTGGTCTGGCTTGTCCAGAGGTTACCCTGTTCCAAGTAATTAGGTTGGCCTTCTGAACTTCTGCGCCACCAGGACAGAGTTCAGAAATCCGTCTTAACAAATTGGTGGCAGCGGTGGGATACGACTGAAGGTATCCAGTGTTGCGCACGAGCTAAGGCGTTTTCAGGTTATTCCAACCAGGACACGCAGTAAAGTATTGAATATAACGTTAAAAAGGCCATAGTCCTATCAACAGTATGGAAACGAATACTTTATTAACCTTAAATGCTTCGAAATCTGAAACATTGAAGAAGATGTGTGCAGAGAGAGGGGTTTCCTCTCAAGGCACTAAATTGGAAATGATCCAGAGAATCGTGGCGTGGCAAGAAGCGCAGCTTGACGCTATAACTTCCGAGGACAGTGCAGAAGGTGGTGGGGCTGCTCTCACTGGCAGAACCGACGGTTCTGCCGCTGCACTGATCCATCACGACCACGAGGACAGGGAGGATGTAATGTCTAACGTTTCCTCTGCCAGTGTTGATGGGGAGGCTATGCTTGAATTCAAGAAGCAAGAGCTGCGGTTTAGGCAGCAGGAGCTTGAATTCAGCATAGCCAAACTGAAAATCGACCAGGCAGAAAAACAAAAAGACAGGGATCACCAGTTGGAACTGGCCAAGCTTCAGTTCGCAAATGGGTCCAAGGGTCCTGGACATGGTTCTGGGGCTTCCTCTCATCCACGGTTTCCAAAAGATCTGCTCAGTGTGTATGAGGAACGAAATGACATTATGGACTGGTTAAATGCGTTTGAGTATGCATGCGAGGTTCAGGAGGTTGATAATGCGGATAAGATTGCATGGTTACTCAGCAGACTGCCCCATTCTGGTTGCAGTGCCATTATGGAAATGTCGAAGGCTGAGCGCGCTGATTTTGCAATGTTGAAGCAGACTCTCATTTTAAAGTTTGGGAAGACTCCGACCCAATATTTGAAAAGGTTTAGAGAGTATAAGAAAAAGGAAGGTGGTACTTGGGTGTCGTATGTAGCTGAGTCCCTGAAAAACTTGACTGGCTGGGTTGAAGGTTATAAGGTTTCTACCTTCGAAGGCATGATCAATCTGGTCATGCTGGAACACATTTTTGCTTCTTCTTCCCCGGAGCTTAAGCAGCATTTGGCCGATTCGAAGGAGATAGATCCTAAGAAGCTGGCCATTGCAGCAGATTTATGGGTGTCACATCGAGTGTCCCATAAGGACAAAACTCATCCTGGTAAGCAGGAGGAAGGGAAAAAGTCCAAAGATATGGAGGGTGGGGAATCTGCTAAATCTTCTTCCCATAAGGGCCACAAAAAGAAAAATAAGGGTAAGCCATACGAGAACTCACAGGGTAGCGGAGGTTCGCCTCCGAAACAGAACTCTGGTTATAATAAGCCTCCCTACGTAAACAGACCCAATGGGGCTTGTTTTTCTTGTGGAGCAACTGACCATGTGAAGGGGGATCCCCGTTGTAAGGTTAGGCCTTTGGGGGTCCACTCCGCTAATCTGGCCTTCTCCTCCTACGAGGAAGAAGAGATTACAGGAGCATCCTTCTCCTCAGACTCATTTCCCAGCGGAATAGAGGCTGAGGTAGTTTTAGTGTCCCTGGGTTCCTGGGAGCCTAAAGTCGCAGAGGCGTATGCTAGGATTCCGGATAATACCAAGCACTACTTTAAAGACAGTGTGCTGATCAATGGAGTGGATACTCCAGCTCTTAGGGATAGTGGGTGCAGTCGAACTGTAGTGGATTCTACCTTGGTAGACTCAGAGGAAGTTGCCAGAGCTACTCTGATGCCCACTAAGTTGGCTGACGGCCCCCTCCGTATGTTTCCCGTGATCCCTGTTAATCTAACTTTAAATGGTACAGCAGTTAGGATTCCAGTGAGCATTCAGAGAAACGTCCCGGGAAAGGTCTTGTTGGGCAATGATCTCAGAGCTCTAGGGCTCGTAGGAGACACTGCCGAAAGACCCTACACACGGTCTCAAGCACGGGCAGCATTGGCCAAGTCCAATACGCCGCCCCAGCCGAAGGGGAAACCCAAGGCGAAAGGAGTCAACAAGTCCCGACGGGGGAAAGAGAATATTCCCCCGAGCTCGCCTACCACTGCGGTGGAGGGAGTTGGTCAATCGCCCGAGCCTGACGAGGAGGTGGCGATGCCTGAAGTGTTCGACCCCAACGACCATCCTGAACTAAAAGACTTGTTAGTTGAAGGAGGTCCTGATAGGGACGACTTCAGTAAGGGCCAACGTGAGTGCCCATCTCTGGAAGGCCTAAGGAGACAGGCCTGCTCCCAGCTTGAGGGTGAACCTCCTGGGAAGCATCGGATTTATTGGGAAGGTGGACTCCTGTACAGTGAGCCCACAGAGTCTACAGAAGGAGACCATAGGAGGTTGGTGGTTCCCCTTGCTGTTAGACCCTTCCTCCTGCAGTTGGCGCATGAAGTTCCCCTTGCTGGTCACCTTGGAATGAAGAGGACCAAGCAAAGGTTATCTATGCACTTCTACTGGCCCAAGATGGGGGTGCAAGTAGAAAGTCACTGCAGGAGTTGTGCCTCCTGCCAGTTGTCTGGTAAGGTTGGCGCGACAATCCAAGCTCCGTTGGTACCGCTCCCAGTTGTGGGGGTACCATTTGAAAGGGTAGGGATCGACATCGTTGGTCCCCTTGACCCGCAAACATCCTCAGGCAATAGGTTTATCCTGGTGCTGGTCGACCATGCAACCAGGTATCCTGAGGCCATCCCATTAAAGACTGTAACTGCCAAGTCAGTTGCAAAAGCTTTACTCGGCATATTTACTAGGGTTGGCTTCCCTAAAGAAGTTGTGTCAGATCGTGGCAGCAACTTTATGTCGAAGTATATGCAGGCTATGTGGAAAGAATGTGGGGTCACCTACAAGTTCTCTTCTGCATATCACCCCCAGACCAATGGTCTGGTGGAACGTTTCAACAGAACGTTAAAGAGCATGATTGGGGCTCTGGAGGAGCCCCAGAGAAGAAAATGGGATCTTCTTTTACCATGCTTGCTGTTTGCCTACAGAGAGGTACCACAGGAGGGTGTTGGCTTCAGCCCCTTCGAACTTCTGTTCGGTCATCCCGTACGGGGACCCTTAGCCATCGTCAAAGAGGGATGGGAGATGCCCACTCCCCCTGTTACTACCAATGTAGTTGACTATGTGCTAGGGCTCAGAAAACGGATGGTACTCCTGATGGGCTTGGCTAGTGAAAAGTTGAAGGCAGGACAAGCGCTGGTGAAACATTGGTACGACCAGAAAGCTTCCTTAATTCACTTTACCCCTGGTCAGCAAGTCCTGATCATGAACCCCATAAGGCCTCGCGCTTTACAGGACAAATGGTCAGGCCCTTACACAGTGGTGGAGCCCCTGGGTGAGGTGAACTATTTAGTGGACCTTGGAAGGCCTGGACAGGCTCCAAAAGTGTTCCACGTAAATAGGCTGAAGGCTTTCGTCCCAAGAGTCGAAATCGCAGCACTGCTACTGGCGTCAGACGTCGAGGAAGAGGAGTCAGAACCTCTTCCCGACCTGTTCCAAAGCGGTCCTTCAGATAGCTCCGTTGAGGGTGTCCGAGTGGCCCCTCACCTGACTTCTGATCAGCAGGCTGAGGTGAAAAGTTTGCTTAGGCAGTTTTCCCCCCTGTTTTCACAGTCGCCTGGTTTGACACCTTGGTGCAAACATAACATTGACACAGGAGACAGTGTACCTACCAAAAGTAGGGGATACAGGATGTCGGATAAAGTACGGTCTTATATTAAGACCGAGGTCAACAAGATGTTAGACCTTGGGGTGATTGAACCCTCTAGTAGTCCTTGGTCCAGTCCTGTGGTATTGGTTCCAAAAGCAGGCACTTCTGAATTGAGGTTCTGCGTGGATTACAGGGCTCTGAATGCTGTCACCAAGACAGACGCTCACCCCTTGCCTCGAACTGACGAGCTGGTGGATACCTTGGGTGCCTCCAAGTACCTCAGCA
Organism: Ambystoma mexicanum; assembly: GCF_040938575.1. Taxonomy (NCBI): domain Eukaryota; kingdom Metazoa; phylum Chordata; class Amphibia; order Caudata; family Ambystomatidae; genus Ambystoma; species Ambystoma mexicanum. The sequence goes on along the minus strand of NC_090938.1, from coordinate 401,464,925 downwards.
CGTTTGACCTGACTGCGGGCTATTGGCAAATAGCTTTAGCAGAACATGCCAAGGAGAAGACAGCATTTTCAACTCCCGACGGGCTTTACCAATTCCGGGTAATGCCGTTCGGATTAAAGAATGCACCTGCCACTTTCCAGAGGCTTGTGAATCATGTGTTGAATGGGTTGGACGAATTCTGTCTTGCATATCTAGACGATATAGCAGTTTTCAGTGCCACCTGGGAAGACCATGTGAAACACCTCGGGATTGTGCTCCAGGCTCTTCAGAAAGCCCACTTGACCATAAAGGCGAGTAAATGCCAGATTGGACAAGGCTCAGTGGTTTACCTTGGGCATGAAGTAGGTGGAGGAAGGATACAGCCTCTCCCCAGTAAAGTACAAGCAGTACAAGACTGGCCTACCCCCACTACACAAACCCAAGTGAGAGCCTTCTTAGGACTCACGGGTTATTACCGCAATTTTATGGCAGACTATGGCACCATAGCTGCTCCTCTGACTGCCCTCACAACTCCGAAGAAACCCAAGAAGGTAACTTGGACTGACGAGTGTGAGAAGGCCTTCAATGGCTTGAAAGACTCCTTGTGCCAGGCCCCTGTGCTCAGGGCCCCTGATTATCAAAGACCTTTTATCGTGCAGACGGATGCCTCTGACACTGGGATAGGAGCTGTACTATCACAAGTAGATGAGAAGGGTAAGGAACACCCTATCGGTTTTATTAGTCGCCAGCTTAAGGACAGAGAGCTCAGATGGTCCACGGTAGAGAAAGAATGTTTCTCTGTTGTGTGGGCCCTAAGGAAGCTGCGGCCCTACCTCTATGGGACCCACTTCACTGTGCAGACTGACCATAAGCCGTTAAAGTGGCTAATGAACATGAAGGGGGAGAATCCAAAGTTGCTTAGGTGGTCCATAAGTCTACAAGGCTTCGACTTCACTATTGAGCATAGGCCAGGTGTCCAACATAGCAATGCTGATGGGTTGTCCAGAATGTTTTACCGACCTGAACAAGAGACTCATCCAGGGGTGGATTAGTTCCCCCTGTCCATAGTCTGGGAGGGGCGAGTGTTAGGAAAGATTTCGTTATTGTAGGGAACTTTCCTTCCATGTGGCAACCCCTAAACTTTTTGCTATTGTTTTCAACCTGTTTTCTTGACTTTGCCAGAGAAGTGCAGCCTTCTGCCGTACTCCTCTGGGCTTTCGCTCCTTTCTTACGGGGAAACTGACATGCCCTTAAGACAGTCAGTACCGGGGAACGCTGTTTCCCGTAGTTTCTTTTATCGTGTCGCCATTTTAGTGCAACACGACACAAGAGGGCACTGTAAGCTAAGTTACAGCTCTCTTGGGTCTCTAGCCTTCTACAGACCCTAGACACTCTTGTAGGATGGTTTTTGGATCGGTGCAAGTCATTCAGGGACTGGGCTGGTGGCAGCGATCATTTGGTTTATTTTGAGCTCCTTTTGCCGTTCTGAGCACGTTTTTGCCGCGAACACAAAAGGGTGGCCCGGCTACACAAAATGGCCGGACCACGAGGCTCCTTTGTCTAGTCCACTGTCCGTCTTGCTCCCTTTACCTTCCCCCGGGTCAGGCGACCCGGGGCCTTCCTTATTTGGGCATGTAGTTTCCCGCGAAACACGGTTGCTTTCGCGGGCTTCTACATGTCGTTTGAGTGCCCCCAGGATGTGGGATGGGCTGTCTGGTCCCAATACACATCCTGGGTGCCAGAGAGTCTAGGGTGGTGTGAATGCCTGGGACCACTGTGGTCCGTGATTGGTCCACGTATGGTATGTGTGTTGATGAGCGGATCTCCCATTGGCTCCCCTCCGTTTTGGCGCGAAGGGAACCGTGGATAAGAGGGAGCTGGAAACACCACTACCATGTCGATCTCCTGAGTTCTTGCGAACCCAGGGATACAGGAGCCAAGTATCCTGCGAACACGAGGCTGGACCGAGGAATCGCTGGTGACCCCCTGAAGAACTTCTGCTCCTCATTGCTGTCGTCCGGTGAAGCCCTTTCCACCTAAGATCGAACAAGAAGGCCTGTACTGGCGCTTCGACCTATTGGAATAGCAGGACCAGCTATTCCCGGCACCTTCATCAACTCCTGCCGTAAGCCTTCGGAAGTGTCTCTGGGCCATCCAGTTGACTGACCAGCTTACTAAGGAGTCTTGCTCTGTAATCGCCGACAGGTTGGGTGGTATTCTGAGTCCGGGGCACGCTCACACGCTTCGTTTGCTTAGCAACCCTAAGCTAGAGGTGAGCAGTGCTCGTTTGGCTTGAATACACCCGGCCGTTCCGTTGCCCTGCTGTGGCGACAAAACTGTGCTTGTTTCTTCGATCGGGACGTCTTTTTACTCTGCACGACGACGAGACGTTCCCTGCTCTTCAGAACCTGCCAGAAGCTGCATCTATCGAGGAGAAGCTCGGGCCTGCTTGCTTCGGGGACCGGTGAGTAGATTAGCTAGGATCTGGTCGCCCTCCTGCAGTGCCCTTTGCTTTTCCCCGCTGTGAATACAGCACCCCTTGTCCGTACTCGCGCCCTGCTTCTGCCTCACAGTGGAGGCTGCGCTAGAGTCGCGGACCGTGTTCTCCTTCATTAGAGCTCCCTACAGAGCTGTTCAACGTCCTCCGAAGAGCTTCACCTTCTGCCCATTGGCACCGGCGTGTGCAGGTACTTTTGAGCGCTAGGCTCCACTCTTCGTAGGGATTGGACTACCATCCAGTTAGGGGCCTCAGAAGGCGGACATATCACACGCATTGGTTCGCACTGCCTGTTTTCCTTCCCCTGCAGGTGGATAACATATTTCGTGCTGCTAATGCTGTGAAACTGTGTATTCTGTATATATATTGGGTGGATAGTGTATGTGTTGGTTTAATATCGTTGTATATTGCTGCTTTTACTGTGGATATTAGTTTCAAGGCCTTATAATAAATGTGTATCTATTTTTGATATAAACAACTGTTTGGAGTAGTTTGTAAGCGCTCTTGCTTTGTGTGCTCACTGCGGGCTTTCAGTCACCCTCACCCCTCTTGAGACCTAGTCTTGACCGCCGCGATCGCTACCTTGATTGGTCTGGCTTGTCCAGAGGTTACCCTGTTCCAAGTAATTAGGTTGGCCTTCTGAACTTCTGCGCCACCAGGACAGAGTTCAGAAATCCGTCTTAACAGTATGGAAGCTCATGGCTATCTAGTATAGTGGTGTGGGAGCCATATAAATTAGAATAATATTAAACCCAAGACCCTTCGCTCACCCCATTTATCTGATTAGCAGCCTGATGTCCTGCAGTGGCTTGATTGATAATATCCCACGATTCTTTAGAATTTTTACTTGCCAATACTTTTAACAACTTACTGCCATCTTGTTGATATAGATTAGCCCGCTTACCTCTTAGCCAGTTTCTATATCTGGTCTTAATCAAGATAAGCTTTTTTCTTTGTTCGTCGCCATTAAGTTTAAAAGCCGCCCTTTTTTCTACTCGCACTAAAACTTTCATGGCTTTGATTTCATGGTCAAAGGCGTGAAAGTGAGGGGGTTGTTTTTGTGTATGCACAATGGACGCAGGTTGGAATAGTTGCATTAGTTCATAATATATGACCTTGCGGTTGTGATCTAACGAATACTGATGTTTTAATTGATCATCATAGTGATGTCTAAATGCTTCCAAAGAGGTTTCTGTCCAGTATAATCTATTCCTAGCTGTATTCACATTAATGGAACCCCTTAGGCATTGAGATGCTTCATGGCTCATAAGAAATTTACAAGTCCAGGACATATTAAGAATATTGTGATCACTTACTTCTACGTCTATAACCTGAAATGATTTAACCCTATTCAACATGCGACTATCTACATAAATATAATCAATAATTCCCTTACTAAACGCGCGCTGCCATGTTGCTCTAGCAGGCATATCAGGAGCAATTGATCCATTTAACATAAACAGTCCTCTGTCCTCAACTAGACTCAGCCATTTATTCAAACGGCTCAGCTCTGCACTATGAGTCGAGCCGAGACAATGAAGGTTAAAGTCTCCAGCTATGACAATAGTGTCCACGTTATCATCTAAAACAATAAGGTCAAGTGCCTTGGCCATACTAGCCAAGAATCTCTCATCTGTAATGCTTAAAACATTCCAATATACATTGATAAGTGCACAATGCATATCGGGACCAATGAGCCCTGAAATTTGGATGAAAGAATTGGGAGAAAACCATGGCTCAAGTTTAAGAGCAATGTCTTGTTTAACGGCCACTAGTAAACCAGAAGTGGGTCTTCCAAGTTTTCCCTTCTCAGCTGGTATAAGTAAAATATCATAATTATCCCAGGAGGGAAGATGCATAAGCCAAGATTCTTGTAATAATATGACATCATATTTCGACAAGCTATTAAATCGATTATTCATCAAATGTCGATGTCCCCTGGAATTCCAGCTGATCAAGGAAAAAGTTACCTCATTGTTAACCTGATGCTAACGCTGGGTTTGCTTATGATTACAAGCACATTTTGGAGGACCGGAGTTTGAATTATGATTCATAGATTGATGGATAGGATGCAGAGTATTTCCTCCTAAAGTAGATTCTGTTGTACTTGAATCTACCAAGACTAGGAAACCCAAATCCAGTAATTTTGCTCGAACTGCCCAGATAGTATTAACTACAATTCTGGAATTAATCCATAGTATTACTGAAGACCATTGCGAGTGGTTAGGAAATTCCACTTGTTCTATGTCAATAGAACCAATATCATCAAGTTCTCGAAACTCACTAAATATGCCCAGAATAGATGTACGATTCAAGTGATACTGAGGGGCCGGAGAGGGACAACATTTGAAAGACAGCGAATGGACAGCAGGTCTCCTTGGACGAGAATTCCCATTTTTCGGCTCAGTGTTATTACTAGGTTCAGAAGGTGTTTTATTTATTGAGGCCCCGATTTTGGGCACTTTTCCACCTGCAAAAGTATCAGTATTAAACATTTTAACTAGTGTGGTCTTAATCAATGTTTCAATATCCGAGCAGGAGGAAATTTCTTCTTGTGATTTATTCTTATGAGGCGCTGTCCAAGTGTCATCGATCACTTGTTGTCCTAATCCTAGAGTTTTCCGGGAAACCAGAGAACCAGAGTCACCAAAGCTGGGATTAACATTAGAACTCGAAGTGATAGGCTCAAGAGTAATGGGTTTACAATTTGGTAATACCAGCTTTTTTAAAGGCGGCTGAGCGGCCATATAATCGTCAACAGCCTGTCTGATTTCCTGTCTCTGGGTCATCAAAATCTGTTCTTGTGTAGACTGTATCGGTTGTAGGGTTGACAATTTTTTTGGATTACTTACGGATAAATCCTGATCCACTGTCAACACTACATCTACCAAAGCATTCAGTGGACTGTATGACTGTACAGATTTATTCTTCTCCATGGCCTCTTGAGTCGACTTGGCCTGGGACATTGTTAAATATTTTTTTGTTATTGCCTTAGAGGCCATTCTAGAGTTGGATGATGGGAGTGTAATGTTTTTGACAAATACTTTAATTTGTGAACATCGTTTAGGGGCAGATTTTATATTTTTCGATTTCTTCTGCACATCCACCTTAGATTTCACTTGTTTTAAGGAAGGAGTCTTAGTGCCTGTATTACCAAATAAAGCGTAGTTAGATTTTTTCTCCTGAGTTACAGGGACAGACACAGATTCTTTAGGACTAACCATCAAATCCACAATAGGCTTACTTATATAAGGTATGGTACGATATGTTTGACAATGCTCATCTAACAATACACTAGTTTGCAAGCTTACAGATTTTCTCTGAAGAGATGGACAAGGTGGCAGATGTACATCATTTAACTTGTTCACAACATCAAGATGCCCAGATAACAGCTGATTTAATTGCTCTGAATGCACATCTGCCTTGGCGGCCAATGCTTCAAACAACTTGGCAAGAGACAAGATGGCTGTATTCATGGACGACAGAGCGATAGTAACCATGTTATTTTGTTTATTTGTTACTTCTGTTATCGAATGATGATCGGAAGCAATTTTACGAGGAGTAGGAGCAATAAATGATACTTTCTCTGCAGAAAAGGAGTCACTAATGTTTGTAAACATAATCAGTGATTTGGAGAGGTTATCAGAAAGGGTATGTACCGTAAAACAAGAAGCATTTATATCTACATCTATTACTGCCATATCACTTAGAATGGGTGCTTTAGCATCATTTGCAGCACCTGAAGTAGAAACAGAATTATTAGCAGGAGTATGTGTCTTTGCAGTAAGTACATTTTTCAAAAGTATACTATCTGACAAGGAAACATTTTCTTTAGCAAATGTGACAGTAGGAGTGCCAATAGTTCCACCATTTATTTGTACTCCTGGTGCACCTGCGGTATCTTGAGGGCAACGTGCCTCAGGGACAAAGTTAGTAGTACATTGGTTATATATTGTGGCAGACCTTGTAGTTGAGCCAATTACTTCATCTAATTTGGTAGTCTGACCCTCCTCTTTAGAGTGTAAGTTGTCTGTGTCGCGCAAAAATGGGCGAATATCCATATTCAAGGATGGATCGGTGTTGGATATCGCAGCACGTTTATTTGTACTTGCACAAGGAGTGGAACTCAAGCAACATTTCTTAGTTGGGCAGAGCGGTGAATTGGATAAAGAACGCTCAACATTAGTGACATGAGTTTTAGTAATCTCAGGCATACCCGCTTTTAAGGTGATAATACCTCTCTTCATTGTTATAATTTAATACATGCTTTAAAAACAGCAATTCTATACTATATAAAATTTATCACTGAGCAAATATGGTTAGTGACTTAAGCAATACCGCAAAATACGGCCAACACCATACACATCGCCCACAGCACGCCAAACAGCCGCACAACAGCGCAGATGACGGCCTTGGTGAATGGGCGGGTGCTTTATGGCTCATAATGGGTCACGTAATCTTCCACGTGACACGTGATGGGCCTGCCTCCCCTGGGCAGCGCGCAGAATCCGGCGCACAAGGACCTGCAAGAGCCTCCAACACGAAACCAGTTCGTAGCTCGCAGTGCAGGTAATGGCAGGAGTTCAAAAGTACACGTTCCTCCAGGAACACAATTAAAAGTCACTCGGCACACCGCTCGGGCGGATGGGCGGGTGCTTTATGGCTCATAATGGGTCACGTGATCTTCCACGTGACACGTGATGGTCCTGCCTCCCCTGGGCAGCGCGCAGAATCCGACGCACAAGGACCTGCAAGAGCCTCCAACACGAAACCAGTTCGTAGCTCGCAGTGCAGGTAATGGCAGAAGTTCAAAAGTACACGTTCCTCCAGGAACACAATTAAAAGTCACTCGGCACACCGCTCGGGTGGATGGGCGGGTGCTTTATGGCTCGTAATGGGTCACGTGATCTTCCACGTGACACGTGATGGTCCTGCCTCCCCTGCGCAGTGCGCAGAATCCGGCGCACAAGGACCTGCAAGAGCCTCCAACACGAAACCAGTTCGTAGCTTGCAGTGCAGGTAATGGCAGAAGTTCAAAAGTACACGTTCCTCCAGGAACACAATTAAAAGTCACTCGACACTCTCAGTCTTTTTTAAGAGCTTTTACCTTAGATCGGGGTTCTTCAGATCGTTTGGGCTACAACTCCCACCAGGCCATGCCAATATAGTCAATGGTGAGGAATCATGGAAGTTACATCCAGAGAGCTGGAGGTTGCATGCCCCTGACTTAAATCAAACTACACCAGTGTTTACTTTCACACCAATGATCTACTTGACCCTTCCACGCCAATCTCAAGAGCCTCTAACCCCTGGAGAAGCTCAAGAGAATGAATGTTTCCAGCCTGATCTTGAGATGCTTCCATAAACAAAGGAATGATGCTGGGTGTTCCCATCTCTTGGGTTGTGCATGAATAAGCATAACAATTGATTCTGAATGATTGAAGTTCGTATTCTTAGATATCGTGGCTGCCACATTGGAAGATCGCAAGTCCATACTATCAGGAGTAAGTTTGTATCCTCGTGGTCTCGCATTTTAGGGGACCTAGGCCACTATAGGCAGAGCTTCAGTCATTCAGAAGCTCTTCTCTAGAATGAGGGAAGTGGATTTGCTCACAGAAGAAAGATTATGTGGGTGGCTGGAGACCAGAATAGGAAAGCCATTGCTGCCTTTTCTGGATTGAATGTTGGCAAAACTGTTTCTGTGATGGCTAGCCAAGGCCCCCTGGCTGCAGTAACATTCCCCTGATGTCTCTCTTATAAATAGGGAACTAATAGGCTTTTTTCTTCACGGTTGTAAGAGCCATACCCCGTTTCCGAGATGGAGGTTTTGTTGTTCTCCTCAGCTGTAAGGGCCATACCCCGTTTCCGAGATGTAGGCTTTGTTCTCCTCGGCTGTAAGAGCCATACCCCGTTTCCGAGATGTAAGCTTTGTTCTCCTCGGCTGTAAGAGCCATACCCCGTTTCCGAGATGTAGGTTTTGTTGTTCTCCTCGGCTGTAAGAGCCATACCCCGTTTCCGAGATGGAGGTTTTGTTGTTCTCGGCTGTAAGAGCCATACCCCGTTTCCGAGATGTAAGCTTTGTTCTCCTCGGCTGTAAGAGCCATACCCCGTTTCCGAGATGTAGGTTTTGTTGTTCTCCTCGGCTGTAAGATCCATACCCCGTTTCCGAGATGTTCTTTTAGTTGCAGGGCCAAGCTCGATAGATTTTTTTTTTAATCCAGTTTCCTGGTTAAATCCATCTAGAGAGTAGCCACTGCAGAGTGCGGCCAGATCCCTTGCAATGCAAGTTAAACAGAAAGAGGGCACTGTTAGATAGGGCACCCATCTTCTTGTCCTGCCCAACTGTGCCTCTCCCATTCCCTTTCAAAGCACAGGCTGCATTACTAACAAGCGAAGGGACATCAGAGCCGACAGCGTTGCATTAACCCATTATGACCCCAGGAGCATGTGAGTTATATTTCATACTTTTGCAATAATGGTTCTTACAAGGCATTATGCCTGCCTAATGATGAAGAGTCAGTTTTTCCAATGTTTTTATTTGGTAGCAGCATTGCAAGTCTACAACATGGGTTCCCCTCAAGTGTACGCAGCCTTTTGGCCTGCACTTTTCCACCCCGGTGTGCAACTGACGAAAATTTGGTGGCGGAAGCCATTTGCGCTGCAGTGCAAACATAACGGCTCGCCGCCGTCAAATTAACACCTAGGGGCAACATGAGCTCCAGTCTATCCATCAGAACTAATATTACTGAAAATAAGTAGCTTTTCACAAAATGTAGACCTGAACACAACAGGGAAACTCAGCCGAGGGAGCACAGATTACATAAGGAGAAAGCAGCCATTAAGTCTGTACTCAGTTTGCGCCTAGTAAATGTTTTAATAAATTAATCAATCAACTGCCGATAAAGAGAATTGCTCCTCCTGTGACATTATATAAGTGGTATCAATTACACCACGCTGAGGATATGATCGGGCAGACACCTTTCCCTTCCATACAGGTGAAAAGCCTGAAACCAAACTGAATTTTGGATGCTTTGAAAAAGTCAAATCCCTGACTCTGTCCCAAGACCTGTAGGGAACTCTAGAGTCGAGGAAAGCAGGATGATCAAGGCAATATCACCAGAAATGCGAGCTACCTTAATCCGTACATGGTTAGTTCTGCATAGCCCCCGCCAAATTGCTGGCCTTGACCGATTTCGAGTGATGTCATCCAAAAGTTAGAAGACCCTGGGTGTGATGAGACACCATTCTCCTTTTGCCAAGACCCTGCCACCAATTTCTGCATGCACCCTGGGAAGGGTGATTACAGCCATACACATGGCCAGCATAGACAGGGCATGTAACCACAGCAAGAGATCCAAGACCTATGGTTTTCTTCTGTGCTGGCTCTTACGGATCACAGAAGACCCACGAGCAGGGATACTGCATAGTGGTAGAGGACACACTCTGATGAGACATAATATGCCTGGGAAACAAATCCGAAATGCCAGAGAGAGCCCTCCGCAATTCTGAGACACCAGCACTGAGTGCAGACAAAGGATCAAAGAACATGACAAGATATAGTGAGCCACCACTGGGTCCCACCCACAAACAGGGAACCCTGTGGACGCATGAGACCGGTATGGCAACTCTGAGTTTCCCACCACCTACAACAGTGTGAGGGGCAGAGCTGTAGAGGGAAACGAAAAGCTGTGTGAAAACAACATAAAGTCATGAAACCAGGGCAGGACTTCCGCTCAGAGTTAATATGGCCACCGGGCATTATGTAGGATTGAGAGGCCTGGGGCCGCAATGGCTGCAGCAAATAATACATTTAGAGAATGGATCAATTCTCAAGCCTCATAAAACATCAGACCAGTAATACCCAATCAGTCTGGCCATTAAGAAGGGAATGGAAATGCAAGGCCTATAAAAGGGGAATCTGTATGAAAGATTGAGAAAAACAAATGTATTGTTAATTGTTCGATTTTCACAGCTGAAAATGTAGAACAATTTACCATACTGTTACCATTATAGCAAACAAGAGAAGCGGGGGTTGAAGGGGTGTCCCCCGCACCCTTATTCGGTATAATGGCAACTGGGGTTGCAGGGGTGTCCCCCGCTCTTTCGATAGGAAAAAGTACAAAAAGAAAAAAATAATAATAAAAGGACCCTGCGGCACCGGTTCCCATGCACGTAAGTGAAGGGAACCAGCATCGCAGAGGGATGGAGCAGACAGCAGCACACAATGAGGTGTCCCGCCAACGGGTAAGTAAGGGGGTGGGGTGAGCGGGTTGAAATAATTGTCTGCGGGAGAACAAAATTAGAGTAATTTTCGTTCGAAAAACCTTGCTTTTTTTTTCTTCTGCGACAATTCTATTTTGATTACTTCAAGGATATAGGCCTTCTTTGAGCAGATGGACAGTTTGTATTGCCTTTGAAGCAGGCGGCAGGCCTGTCTGTCAGCAGGTGTGCTCGAAGCCTGCCACTTCCGCTCAACAGCTCTGCACTTGCGTTTCAGAGAGGCTAGATCGGAATCATACCTGGTGTTGCGCTTGGAGGCAGGCTTCATGCAAATCCACCTAACAGGGGCAAGGATCTCTAAAGTGTTGGAGATGGAGAGGTGAAGGTTACCAAGGACTGTGTCAGTGTGAGTCAGTGGCCGGAATGGGAGGCGCAATGAAAGTGATGGCAAAAGCAGCAATTGACACTCGCTTCATCAGTCGAATGAGAGGGAAGGATGCTGGCATTGCGGGCTGAGGCTTAGCTGGCGGACCCAAGAGATCCAGGTGAGAGGACAGGAGAGCATGATCAGACCAAGAGAGAGGGGCAATGAGAGGGTTGGAGATGGGGATGTCTGCTGAGATGAGAGCATCCAAGGTGTGTCCCGCTGAGTGCAATGGACCAGAGGGCAGAATGGTGAGGGCAAGAGTCACACAAGCTGCAGAAGAGTCCAGTGGCAGCTTCAGGGGAGTCAAGGTGAATGCTGAAATCACTCAGAGAGAGAAGCTTAGAGGTGGAGGCCAGGAGAGAAGTGGTGAGGTCAGACCACTCCGAGAGGAAGAGGGAGACCAGACAAGGCATCCTGTGGATGGTGGCAGGAATCAGCAAGAGGATTGAAGAGATAACAAGCCTGCAGACGAGGCATTCGAAAGAAGAATAGGACTGAATGGGTTTGATAGTAGCAGGAACCCATTCAGGGAAGATCAGGTCCAATCCGCCCCCAGACTAGCCTGGGCTTAGAGAGGATCTTGTAGCCCTCCGGGAGCAGTGTGTCAAAAGTGGTGACAGAGCTGGCCGTGAACCACGTCTCGGTAAGAGCGAGGACCTCACAGTTCAAGTCTTCAAGGAGGTGGCAGATGTCAGAAGAGTGTTTAACGGCAAAGCGAGAGTTACGGGTAGCTAAGTGGAGCTAGTTGCCACCTTTCAAGGTCTTCTGAGGAGGGATACAGGAATGTGGTATGCCTGTCGGTGGTGGCGAAGGGGTCAGAGAGTTTGCAGTGGGAGGAGTGGCAGAGAAAGGGAGGAAGTTGATGAGAGACAGAAGACGCCTATCAAGAGGGAGGAGGTTGGGCTAAGAGCGCTGGACCATGACAGTGCCATTCTGTTAGACATTAATGATGACCCTAGCGGATGGGAAATGTGCCAGGAGTACTTTCCATCAGTTTCCCCCATTAATGGGCGAAGAAAAGAAAGGGGAGAACACTAAGAACATATGGGGATTCCAATGGTCTGGAGAGGGAACGATAAAAAGGGTGTCAGTGACTGTCTGCCTGGAAGAAGCGTTGACATAGGTGTCAGCGATGGGCAACAAGTTACTGGGCCTCATTCCAAGTTCGCTGGTCCGGTAACTAGGGTACCGGTGAGCTTGCCAGTACTGTAATTACTGGACCGGCAAACTACCAGGTCTGCTCACGGGTGCCTTGCCGCCCGCCTGGTCTGACCTGGCGGGCGGACCGGCACCCGCGAGCAGACCATGCCAGATGCACCGGCACCATTCTGAATGGTGCCGGTGCACCCGGCCTCCCCATTCCCATTGAGCCCTAAGGGGCTCGAATGGGAATGCAAAGCATTTTTTTCCAGCGCCCAGGAATGGGCAATTATCGGGTCCGGCGGGGCCATAATGAACCGTTAATTGCCCATTCCTGGGCGCCGGAAAAGAAATGATACCGTTGGTAGCTGTGCCTGTTATACCGGCATGGCTACCACCGGTATTGTAATGAGGCCCACTGTGTCTCTTTGGGGACAGCAAGCAGGCAGGATCCCTACTCATCCACCCCGTGGGAGGTCCATTGAGGGAGCGGCCGGGCCAACCCATTACTCTGTGAAGGTGTTTAGAAAAGAAAAATAGATATACACCTGTTCTAACACCTTATTTAATGATAAATGGGACAGGAAAAATGAAAATGAACCCCAATGAATTTGCTCCAAAGCAGAGTCCCAGACTTTCAGTTGTTGAAGGTACCAAGTCATGAAACAACCACAATTCCTCTATTGAAATAAGTTCCTATTTATTTATTTATTTATTTATTGTTTGCTTGTTAGGCGCATATACAGCAAGTAAAATACTCTTTCAAAGCGCCAACAGGGCGAAGGGAGGGTACCAGGGACTGAAACACATTATAAATCAGAACGAAGTGGAGAAAAGTGGCAGTTGGCAGTTAGCGGAGAGCGGTGGCGGTAGTGGCAACGCTTTGCAAACGCCCACCCCCATTCTGCAGAAACGACCGCGACTACAAAGGAAAACATTGGGCGCTCTCCTTCCAGGGAAAACCTGTAAGTACTGTGTGTTCTGTGTGCACGTGTAGAGAGCAAGTCCAGTGGAGCGCCCCCCATCCATACGAGTACTTTAAAGACCGTGAGAAACTCCTCTGTCATCTTTGGTAGGTTGGATTATGATTGGGGACTGCAGGGCTAGACCCTTTGACCCATAATACATCTGCCTCAGAATGTTGAGGCAGCTGTGGCCAGGACTACGTCACAATAATCTAATAGTATTGGCATTGGAATAAAAGGAAGAATGGATCTGACATTACTGAACGGAAGGGCGTCCTTGACGGAAAGCTCCTGTAAGGACTCCCTCCGGTCTGCACAGGAGGAGACATCTCCACTCCCGGTCCCTGAAATGAGGGAACCGGGTAAAACTGTTGTCCGTGAAAGGGGGAGCTGTCCCTTGGAGGTGCAAGTGCAAGTAGGGGCATCCACTACGACAGCAGAGAACATGTTGGCCATAGAGGCACAGAGTGCTACTAGGTAGCCTGGACTACGTGCTATAGCCAGTGGTGAGAATGGGATGTGGAGTCAAGAACTGGACCTCATCAATCCACCTTTGGTCTTGGACTGTGAATTACTACAGTCAGACTCCGGTTCGATGAGTGGAAATGCACCCTAGTGGCCTGTCGACGGCGCTCTTACAAAGCAAATATTTTTTAAATAAAAAACCAGCAATGCCGGGGGCCCTGGAAGGAAATATGGAAAAAAATCTGATTCAGGCTCGAAGGCTAGCAGAGGCTAACCGGCCTCTGGATACAAGGTTGGTAGCTTTGGGCGTCGACCAGAGACATGAGCACTTAGTCGAGGACCCTTTGTCTCTGAACGAATCTCCCTTCATAGAGACAGGCCAGGAAGGATGTATTTCAGACAGGAGCTTTAATCCAGGAGCTAAGTGCATCGGCGAGCCAGGAACCCTTCAGGACGGGACGAGGAATTAAGAAGAACAGCCTCGTGAAGAAACCTGCATACCAGAGGCTTTGAAGGAGTGGGCAAGGGATTTGGACCACACAAAGAAGAGAGCCCGCTCAATGCACTCGGAAACAACCCAGCAAACCTTTGGGACAGGAAAAAAGGCAAAAACAGGTTCCTATACCTTAGAGATCAATAACCCAATGGTAAACCTGATGGAGTTGGGTGTTAGGGGGCATAACTCCTCCTCAGAGAATATGCAGCCGGTAAATTACTCTATTCCAACGGATGAGGACTTATTGATGGAGTTGGCAGCAGCCCAGGTGGAGGTCGAGCAAGGCAATGGATCGCCAGTTAACACTGGAATAGATGCTAGTACTGTCGCAGCCATTTCAATTTCCATGATTCCGTTTATTAAGTTATATGAATCTTTTAATGATTCATAAAAGGATCAGACAACAGTGATTGCAATGCTTTATTCAAAGATGATATTCCTGGAGGGCTTTGTAACAGCATTGCAATGCAATTTGGATAATAACACTGCAAAGGTAATTGAGATCCTACATTCAATAATAGAGCTTATCATGGAGGATAGAACGAAACGCAGAAAAGAGCGTACCCATAATATATTGGAGACGATTACTATTGGAGAGGAATCCGCTCCCACCACCATTTTGTAGAGCCATGAAGATTTGATAAAGGAAGTAACGGCTCATACGTTGACGGAGGGTGGTCGAGTGAAAGAATAAAAATGTGTTCACACAACGTCCACAGAAATTAAAGAAATGACCTCGCTTGTGGAAGCGAATATAGGGGCTGTGCAGCCAATTGGAGAAAAGCATATTGACCTAATTGAAGGAGTAGTGATGGTTACAGCAGGATGCCATTAAAAGGAGTTAACGGGGACTAAAACTTAGTCAGAAAACAGTTTAACTAATTTTCAAAATTGCCAGAGGGGAAGGAGGTGGACTTGGCAGGTGGACTCGGCTCTGGGCCTATCGCCACAAACGAAAAGAAAGGCGCTAAAATTAAAACTGTTAACTAACAGTAAGTAAAACTCAAAAATCTCGAAGCCGAAGACACTCACACCCTTGACCCTCCCAAATTGTTTGAAGAAAACCTTACATAAAAACGTGATCATCCTGGCCCCTAATATTGAGCCCACACAAGGCGTCCACCTCCCAAAAGAATGTTTGTCTAAGGCGATTATACTAACACCAACTCTACCTCAACAACTGCCATTTAAGGAGCGAGAGCCAATGAAAACCTAAATAGAACTTTGAGGAGTTAATTAATCTATCCACATACTCGTACTTGGAAGTTTAATACCAGGAAGAAGCAGAAGTGTCGGAAGGTGGCACTTCGACTTTAACAGCACACTCTAGTGACATCGGTGATGGCGCTGGGTCTGATCTACGCTATGAGGGTGATACATTGAGTAGTGAAGAGGAAGTGGAACATCGGACAGAGACAGAGGTAAGATCTAAAATAAAGGTTGGAAGACAAATTCATCTGCCCCCCATCTCTCTGGTAGGAAAATCACTTTAAAATCTTATGACTCTTATGGCCTTTTTACAGGGCTTTCACGAGAGGATGAATGCCCTGGCTAATAAACAGCTACCTGATAAGAACGCTAAGGGACTTCCTCTCGTAACCAGGCTACCTAAAAAAAGGAAACAGATCTCCAATCTAGAGAACAATGAAGGCAAGCTGCAACTAATTGAGTTTCCAGAAAAAGACTGCTTATACAAGGTTGTTCTTTATCATCGGACAAAGTTAAAAGCCTCCTCTTGAAGGAAGCTCCTAAACTGTTGACAATGGGATTATCGCTCACCATGTATAATCCCACCGTCTGGGAGCAGGGTTCACCTGCGAAACGGAACAGACAGTTTTTTAAGAAAGCTGTTACTCCCATTACAATGAAGAAACATGGGAAATTCTCTAGGATAACAATTGCATTACCAAAGAGAATTAACAACAAGCCACTGGAAAAGAGCAAACTCGAGCTAAATATTACAGTGGACGGATATAGTCAGTACAGACACCAAAGCATTAAACCAGAGTTAAAAACAAGAGGTGTGGAGGGAGAAGATTGGAGATGGCTGGCAAGGGGCCCTGGCAACGAGGACCTCGAGATCATAACACCGAAAGAATCCTGTGGCCCGAGAACCATCAGCCTTGATTTTGGGATGCTGGAATACGAGGGGGTTCCGGCATCTATTTGGGCCTGGAGATATGGACTTTGCCGAATTTAACATGTTTTTTTTGCAGGAGACCTGGCTGTGGGAGCTGCCTGTTTTGGAGGGCTTCACGTGCTATTTGAATCCTGCAATCAAGGGCCATAAGGGTAGTCCCATGGAGGGTCCTCTAACATTAATTAAACATACGGGAGGACTGAATGTACTGGAGACTCTACACCCAACGCCTCTAATCCAGGCCCTGACACTGCAATTGTCCGATTCCAATGAACAGACCCTTGGAACCCTTATAGTTCTGAATCTTTATTGGAACATTGCTTCAACTCTGGCGATGCCATTTGAAAGTCAAGCCCTGCAATTTATAGGCGACTATCTGGGCAAATGGCCCAATTTAGCCTTTATTATTTGTGGTGATTTAAATATTTTATGTTTTCACCCCTCGATGGAGAATTCATTACTGCCCCCCCTAAATGTTTCCCCAGCTGAAGTAAGAGGTCTGAGATGGAGAGAAGAACTGGGTGAGCACAACATAAGAATGGTGAATGGACATCTGCAAAGGGACATCCCCCCAACATCGACTTGGAAGAGGGGTGAGGACGAGAAGATTTTGGACTACTTCTTCGCCTCAGACTTCGTGCATGAAAGACTTAAGACCATGGCAGTTGTGAGAATTAATAATAAGGATCACAACATCTTAAAGGTTAATTCGGATCACTGGCTTACGTACACACTCACCCTCATTACGACCGAGGCGCTAATGGTTTAACGGCGCCGTAAAAGGCGGCGGCGCCGTTAAACCATTAGCGCCTGATTACACGTCATTAACGGCTGGTGTAGACCAGCCGTTCAAGTGGGTGCCGCAAAGGGACCTTGGCGATAATTACGGCAACCGATATTAGCGGTGCCGTAATTATCGCCTTCCCCATTCCCATTATGCCCTATGGGGAAAATGGGAATGGGGAAGGGCAAATGGTGAATGGGGAATTACCGCCCCCGCCAACCTTGTGATGGGGGCGGTAATTCCGCCATCCACCATGTCGGAGACCGGCATGGACCATGGTGCTAATAGCACCATGGTCCAACGCCAGGGTCGTAATGAGGGCCACTGACTCAAAAGAGACAGCATTTTGAAATAAACACAGGACTTTCAAGGCTGAGAATAATTCCAGAAAACATTGTAAGAATGACACAAGCAATGCAGGACAATCGAGCTAGTGTGCAGACACACTTAAGGAACCTAGAATATTACACTCCAGTCCTTTCTATGTTTGTAGAAATAAGAACTCGTGGCATGAAGCCCACATTCGTCAAACACCACTGTTTCGATCAGGAAGTGGCAACTAGGAAATCAGATCACGGCAGACAAGTAAGGTGGCTGATGAAAAGTGTATCGGCCGAGTTCCTAAAAGAAAGAAACAAATTGAAACAGTCCTTTCAAAATTGGCTCAAAGCTCGCAAACCCTTTATGATACAAAATGATGCAGAGAAGATGTTGAAATCGATTTCCTCTAAAAACACCGGGGAGGTATGGAAAGTCTTTAATAATCTCAACAACCTGCAATCATCTGCATTATGTAACGCGGTTCCAGTTGAAGCCTGGGCTAACCATTACAAGGTGTTTTTCACAAAATCTGGAACAGCTGAGCAGCTGTACATTTTAGATTCTTAAGATCGATGGTCTTTTGATATTGACAAAAAAGAGATTCTGAATTTCATAAGCTTGACCAGTACTTCAAGGGAAGCCGGCCCAGATGGCATCATCCAACAACATGTTAAAGAACGACCCTGAAGAATGGGCCTCATTTATAGAGGAACTATTCCATCACATCAGAACAACAAAGAAGATACCTAATTCATGGACCTATTAAATAATTGTTCCAATTTTTAAAAAGGGCGATAGGTCTGCTACAGCTAATTATAGGCCTATCGCCCTATTGGACGTAATTGGAAAACATTTTGCTGCAGTTATCCTAAAAAAGGTGACAGGCTGGAGCAGCTCTACAAATCATTGTGAAATCTGGCAAGCAGGGTTTGTAAAAGGCATAGGCATGTCTCTTAATTTGTTTTTGATCAATCTGTTAAAAATGAGGGCGAAGCAGCAGATGGGCAGTGAGAGATACCTGATCTCTATCAACCTTGCCCAAGCTTTTGACCTAGTGGACAGAGGCATTCTATGGTCAAAGTTTGTTCACTGGAAATGCCCGAAGAAAATCCAGAACCGATAAAGGCGTTACAACTATTGCGTCACACTGGAGTAAGCGGGTAACTTGTCACAGCTAATTGAAACGGAGAACGGGCTTAAGAAGGGATGTAGATTGGCCCTTGAAATCTTTAACCTGTTTATCTCTGATATTGAATCAGATTTCGAGAAAACAAGTTGCTTACCGAAGACTTTAGCCGGTGACTCTCTCAACCGACTACTTTACACAGATGATCTCATATTGATGGATCAGACCCAGATTGGTTCACAATGCCAACTCAACGACCTGGAACTTTACACCAAAGCCAATGGCTTAAAGATTAAAGTCTAGGATCCTGACTTTGGGCGGAAGGTCAGGAAGGAAAATCAAACGTCACATCTGGTATCTGAAAAGGGAAAACATTTGAGGTAGCATCCCTGAAATACATAGGTGTAGACCTAAGTAACTGTGAGACGGATGCATTTTATGAGAAAATACTGCAAGGTAAAGTGAAGAACCTGGCTGCACAGGTGAAAATGATCATGAGGAGGTATTCCAAATTCACATTGTTACCAGTAATCGACTTCTACCATAAAAAGGTAACGCCAGCTTTGACCTATACCTCAGAGTCGATGCTGGCATTACATCACGCCCTTTGGCCTAAACTTGAAGGTCTTTTTTGGAGGCAAGTTCTCAGCTTGCCCAACGCAACGCTGGTGCAGGCAATAAGAGTAGAGCTAGGCTTGAATTCACTGAAGGTGGTCGTAGTTTGGAAGTCTTTGACTTTCTTTAGCAAGTGCCTGAGTGCCGAAGGTGAAGGGGGTCTTGATGTCCTGAAAAGGGCCTTTCAACAATGGAGTGGGGAATGCATTCTTCACCTGGAGAGTGTTGATGCTTATATAGACAACCTGTTGAAAAACCCTACACTAGTTAAGAAAAAACTGATGGACTTCGACTGGATTACCTCATTGAAGGCGAAGGAGAAATGTAATGTATATGGAAGGCCTATTCTGGAAGCAAAGGCAAGGGATAGACTACCAACCTATATGAGTAAATTCCCCTGCGCCCACCTCCGACCAAAGTTCATGTGATTCCGGCTGAAACTACTCCCTATAAGGGCAATTACAGAGAACAGGATGCCACTGCCGAAGAGCAACCTCAGATGCAGACTGTGTGGAGGTGATAACAGATCACTCTATCATATTGTTATATTCTGTCACATACTAAAGGACCACCACACTCGACTACTGGGCACATTTCTTTTGGAAAATAGAGCATTGGATGGCGAAGAATGGTGGAGTATGTTGAATACAGGGGAGAAATTAGCCTTGACCGTGGCTTTACTTGCCTTTATAAAGATTGTCCTAGAAATCATGGAAGCATGTGAAGCATGATTTTGGACCTAGGGGGTGTTCTAGTGAAAAACTGGGCGGTGTCAACAATTGGTTTTTGACCATATCATAGAACCGCCCTGGCAAGAAGGACTGGTCTGAATTAGGATATACTGATTTTGATAATTTTTGATTTTGTTTGCTGTCAAATTTGACTTTGTTTACAGTTAACATACGGATGGTTATGTGTTTGTCCTGACAGTAAAGTTTTGTTTTTTCAAACTATTATTTTAATAAATCACTATATTTAAGGCATTGGAGGGAAAAAGGACAACCCTACTCTGCCTTGTGAGTATTCAGAATGAGCAAGTGCAGCAAAGAAGAGGGCAGAGGAGGTAAGTGCTGGGGAGTCCGAGCTCATGGGTGAGCCACAAATGAAGTGCTTGGATTGTTGTGTACTACACGGCCTGGAGTCACGTTCAGTGTAAGTGCAAACCTCCAGGGCAGACAGGAGCTGGGGCGATTGGGTGTGGGAGGTCAGGGACCCGAGGATGCATAAGGGCCCCTGATACCTTTCACATCAACTGTGGGATTAGCAGAGGTGGAAATAATGGAAGGAGGAGGTAAAGAGGAACATTTTGAGGAGCTTCTGGAATTTAAGATGGTCCTGCTCAAGGCACAGAGGTTGGGGGAGGCTGTTCCATTTGAGCGAGCCAGCTGAGGAAAGCGATTTGCCACCTACCCTCTGTTTAGCTAAACGCTTTACACACAAAGAGTTGGTGCCAGAGGAACGTAGTGGTCTAGAGGGAGAGCCTTGCTGCCCTATTCTGGATTAGCTGGAGGGGTTGCAGGGTGGAAGAAGGTAGATTCAGGATGAGCCTATTGCAATAGTCAAGCCTAGAGAGAATGAGGGCTGGGTTAACACTGAGTCTCTGGAAAAAGTGAGGAAAGGGAGAATTCCTTTTAGAAGGAGTGATCAACCACCTACACACTATTTAGTATTGGACTTAGTATTTAGATATCTACAAATTGAAAAATATATTGGGTTATAACCAAAAAAACACTATTTAAATGTGATCGTACAATTAGTAGGGTAAAATAAGTAATTTGTACCCTGAACTTATCTATGGCGTCAAGGCCAACACCTTACTGAAAGTAGTTAGCAAATTTGGGGTGACCAGATGATGGTGCGCTGCAACTAAATTTATCTGAGTATTAAATCAGTTGACAGACAGCTGCAGTCTATGGAACAATAGTTTACCTCTACCTATAGTAACAATGCAGATATCAAATGAGTTCCATGAACATGCGCTTGCCAAATACAAAGTGAATTCCCGTTGGGTTAATAATTAACACAGTGTTAATTATTAACCCAAGGGGAATTCACTTCTGCATCCTAACTGCAAGTAAATTATTTTCTGGTATTCGGATTTGCTGTTCCTGTATACCTATATAACTGGTATATACTAGCTCCTCTGAACGGGAGGGCCCTGCTCCCAATATATAAACAAGTATTGACAATGCCATTGGGTCTAACATGTTATGCCATGTGCAGCCTCAGACAACTATAACTGGCATACACAGATACAGACCATCTCATGCCAAGTGCAGCCTCACATGCCAGGAAACATGCACCTTATACTGAATACCATCCCATCCAGAGTTCTAGTGCCCCAGGGATAAGGTGCCCTCTTACACTTTAAGGGATGTAATGCCCTGCCCATCATTGTAATTCAAGTGAAAGCTTCTTATCCATAACAAGTCTTTCCAATTCTCTTCCACTTGATGCAGCATGCAACGTAGATACTGTTCTAATGTCTGGTTTGTTCTTTCTGTTTGTCCATCTGTTTGGGGGTGATGGCTAATGGATAATCGAACATCGATTTGTGCCATGGTACAACATTTCCTCCAGAAATTGGATATCAATTGGCTTCCATGATCTGAGATTAGGACTGAGGGGAAACCATGCAGTTTTATAATCTGTTCAAGAAATGCTTTTGTCAGACCGGTAGCGTTAGGAAGTCCTTTGAATGGAATGAAATGTGCCATTTTAGAGAACAGGTACACAACCACTAGAATGGTATTAAAACCTTGACAGGGAGGTAAGTCTGTAATAAAATCACGAGAAAGAGTATGCCAGGGAGCTTGTGGAATATCAAGTGGTTGTAGGAGGCCAACTGGTTTCTGTTTTTGTGATTTATTCTGTGCACATATCCCACAGGATAGAATGAATTGAGCAATGTCCTTACGCCAGGTTGGCCACCAATAATTCCGTTTAACCAGCAATTCCGGGATGGCCTTCGATCAGGGAATCGTGATAACCAGACACGACCGATTCTTGCAGATCTTTACTTGGTAGATATAGTCGTTCCCTGAAGTAGGGTAATCCATCCAGAACCGTGTGATGTTCATTTTGGGAATTCCATTTCTGCAATATCTCGGGGTTCATTAAGGTTTGAATCTTATCTTGAAGTTCACTCAGAGTCAATGTGGTGGTGAGTCCCAGTAGTTTATCACTTGGGATAATTGCAACAGGGTCCAGGGTACTGTTTGTTTTCTCTTCAACACCCATACGAGACAAGGCATCGGCCTTCCCGTTCCGAGCTCCCGGTCGGTATGTTATTACGTAATCGTATTCTGCGAAGAATAGAGCCCACCACAACTGTCGTGATGATTGGGCTTTTGCTGACTTTAGGTATTGAAGGTTTTGGTGATTACTGTGATGGTATGTCTGGCACCTAATAGATACTGCCACCAGGCTTTGAAGGCTGATTTTATTGCCAACAATTCTTTGTCTGTAATTGCATAGTTAAGTTTCGGTGGTGAGAATTTACGTGACCAAAAGGCCACGGGGTGTAATTGGCCTGTCTATGGATCTCGTTGAGAGAGAACTGCTCCCATAGCTACGCTGGAAGGATCAGTTTCCACTACATAAGGGAGATCAGGGCGAGGATGTCGTAAAATTGGCACAGAGGTGAATATTTTCTTGAGTTCTTGAAAAGCCTGTTCCGTCACTTCAGTCCATTGGAATTTTTTGTTGTTTTTTCTCAGTAACGATGTGAGTGGGTGGACTGTCTGTGAGAAATCTGGAATAAATCAGCAATGAAAATTTGCAAAGCCGAGCATGCTTTGGGTTCCTTTAAGTGAAGAAGGTGACGGCCAATTAAGGATGGCATCTACTTTGTGTAAATCCATCTTGACTCCCTTTGGCGAGAGAACAAAACTGAGGAACTCAACTTCGGTGACATGGAAGGAGCATTTCTCGAGTTTAGCGTACAGTTTGTGCTGGCAAAGTTTTGCAAGGACTGAGCGAACATGTTCCACATGCTCTATTTCAGAGGGGAATACACCAGGATGTCGTCAATATAGACCAGGGCATAGACATCGATTAATTCCCATAATACATCATTCATGAAGTATTGGAACACTGCATTGCACAGCCTGAAAGGCATTACCTGATATTCGTACAGGCCATACTTGGTGAGAAACGCGGTTTTCCATTCATCCCCTTTCTTAACACGTACAAGGTGGTATGCTCCTCTGAGGTCTAGTTTGGTGTAGATTCGTTCATCCTTGACATGGTCCAACAATTTTGGGATAAGGGGCAAAGGGTAGCGTTTTTTTACTGTGATTTGATTAAGTGCGCGGTAATTGATGCAAGTCCTCAAATCTCCTTCCTTCTTGGGTATGAAGAATAAGGGAGAGGCTGCCGGTGACTTTGACGGGTTGATAAACCCATTAGCCAGGTATTGATCCAGATAGGACTTCAATTGGAGATTTTCAGTTTCCGTAAATCCATAAATTCGACCACAAGGAACCTGTGCGCCAGGTATCAGGACGATCTGACAGTCATAGTGCCTATGTGGTGGTAATGTGTTAGCCTGTTCCTTCTGAAAAACATCTTGCTAATCCTGATATTCTTTTGGTAAGGTGTCCATTGGTTTCACAATCCCCAATGCTATTCCTTCAACAGATTTCAGTCTCTTTGCACGCCAGTCTATGTGGGGATTGTAAGTTACTAACCATGGCATCCCTAAGATCAACCGCAAATGAGGAGCTTTGATGAGGTCAAACGTGATTGCTTTTTGATGTTCATCCTGACACAGAAGGGTTAATTCTGTTGTGCATTGGGTTTCTGGTCCCGAAGCAATTTCTGTACCGTCAACAATAGTTACCTTTTCAGTTGTTGGTTTTGTGCATAAGGGAAGTCCCATTTCTGTTGCCAGATCTCGATCTATGTAATTACCAACTGCTCCGCTGTCTATATATGCCTCTATGGCATGCATCCGTGACGGTCGTTGGTGATTGATCAAGGTTACTGGCAGGGCAAAATGTGAGGTTCTTTGACTCATCCTTCTCGCTCGACAAGCTGACCTCTACGCTTGTCGGGCCTCGTATTTTTCCGATTCCTTTCCATCATCTTCTTTCTCTGTAGCACTTACCACCTTCCTTGGAGATTTCACTGGGCATTCTTTGAGGTAGTGACCCGATTTACCGCAATATAGGCATAACTGTAGCTGTCTCCTCTTGTCGCTTTCAACCTTGGTTAAAGGGGGTCGTACTCCTCCATTCTGCATGGGTTGTGTGGTATTTTCTGATGGACGTTGAACATTATCTTTTGAACGTACGTACATGGCACGATTTTCGAGTCTACTTCGGTCAGTTCTTCGATCCTGTAAGCTGTGGTCCAACTAAACTACCAGGTTAATAAACTCTGCACAGTCTTTAGGTGGGTCTACCACTTGAGCAAGGACATCCTTCAGGTCTCCTCGTAGGCCCCGATGAAACAACGTGGTTCTTTTATCTTCTGGCCACCCCGCTTCTACAACCATTCTATTACAGATGGCAATATAAGTCAGCAAATCTTGATTCCCTTGGCGGAGGGACAGGAGTCCATTATCAAGAGCTTGTCCATGCAAGTGTCGAGCAAATAACTTTTCCATCTCCTGTTGAAAACCCCTGAAGTTCTGCAGTAAAGGGTCATCCCGGGTTACTAAAGGTACCGACCAGTCTGCGGCACTTCCACTCAAATATGATAACACGAAGGTCACCCTCGCCTGGTCGTTTGGGAAAGCCCCTGGGCTACAAAGAAAATGAAGGCGGCACTGGTTCATTAATGTTGCGTACCTTCTGGGGTCTCCATTAAACCGTTCTGGTGGTGCCAGGGGTCGTGCTCCCGGCAGCGTTATCTGTACTGGATTGACTGACGATGGTGTAGCGACGGATGGGGCAAATCTGGGCAATGGAACCTGCCCCGCCTGTGTTTGTAGTAGCTGTTTGCCTAGTTCATCAGTATGGTCTTTTGTGACTATTAACTCTCGTTTTAAGGCATTGGTTTCCTACCGGGCTGCATGTACCTCGGCGCATAATTGTCCCAAAAGCTGGGCTAACTGATCAGTTTCAGATGTCTCCATGATGCCCAGGTGGATAAGGTTTAAAAACTGTGTGTTCTGTTACGCTCACCTGATATCCCCGGGGGCGTCTGGAAGGCTCTGAGATCTGGAACCCTGGATGCATAGTTGCCCAGTGCTGAATAATGAATTTTAGTTATTTGTAGGGTGAGCTATCCATCCTGCGTTCCTTGTGCAGGGGCGCTTGACATTTGTTGGCGAGCTGCCCGAGTTGCTTCACTGGTGCAGTACGCCTTCCCTGGGCTCAGGCCTGCTGTGACCCCGAATATGCTGGTAGGCAGGTAGGTTTATTAATAGTAAGTCTTTGTTCTGTTTATGGTGGGGATTCGTTAATGTCTTTATCTTCTTCTTTTCAGGTGCGAATGTCTTGATGCTGGCGTGCCGGTTGGAGAGGCACGTTTCTAGGTAAGAGAAAGCGCGAAGCGCAGCACCTTCATTGACTATTGAAGCTAACCTGTGTTTTCTTCTTCTCCTCACAGGCCGCTGTGGTGCTGCGAGTGGATGACAGCGCAATGAAAAGCAGGCCCCCGGAATCGATTAAGGTAGTACACCGCTGTGCGGTTGTTTAATATTGAAAGCGAATCTGAATATGTCTAGTTTCCTTTGCAGATGTTGCTGTGGTGCTCCGGATGGAAGCGTGGCGTAGCGCGATGGAATTCAGGTAAGACTGATAGAATTCGATGTTTTGGAAGCGCGCGTTCTAATATTGTTTTTCCCTTTCTCGTTATTGCAGGTCGCAATGTTCGAACAGCAGCTGTGGTAGCCCGAAGTCCTTAAGCTAGTACTCAAAGGAGAGTGATGTTTCTTCTTCTCTCGGTTTCCACAGATTGCAGTCCAGTTGAGATGCTGAGTGCTGGATGGTGTTTTCTCAGTTAAAACTGAATAATCGTGTTCTTGTTCTTGCAGGATTACAGAAAGATGCTGAAGACCAGGAGCTGGACACAGTGAGCGTCACGCTGCTGGTTGCAGAATAACACGAAGCATGTTCTGCAGTCAGGGTGTGGTTCATATACCTCAGGTAAAGTTTATATAGCCCAGGTAAAGTAGTACCAGGGAAAGTAGTTCCAGGCCTGCCACACCCAAAACACTAGACCGCATGGCTTGGTTCTTAGAACTAGACTGTGTGAGTGCTTCCATGTTGGATTTAAAGGCCCAGTACATGAATGGGACCTAGTTTGAACAGCCCTTCCTTCCTACATATGAGCCTGGTGCCAAAGGCGCCAGGACTAGCTCCAGGAGCCCTTTTGCAGTGGTTTTAAGGCCCTCCGGGTTCTGGTGGGAGCTTGCTTGTGGCACAACTTGTGTCCTCTCACAGTGGTCATGACACATCTGTCTTGCCAGATCAATTGTTCGTTCTTGGGCTACAATAAGGTCTCTTCTCAAGGCATTGGTCTCTTGTCTGGAGGCATGTACTTCGGCCCGCAGTTCCCCCAGCAATTGAGCCAACTTGTCAGTTTCCGAGGTGTCCAAAACATCCAGGCAGAGATTCAGAGAGGCGTTGCGTTCTGTTACGCTCACCTGGTCTCTGCGGGGACGTTGGGTCATGGTTGGAGCCCTCCCTGGACTTGGCTCCCCTGGATCAGCCTCCTTCCTCAGCTGCTGTAGTGTGGACTGCTCTGGTTGCTGGCACTGGCCCTGAGAGAATACGAGAGGCAGTGAGAATGCTGTGGTTGGATTGTGATTTCCCTCTAACCCTTCGTACCAGAATGAGGTGAGCATGCGTTTCCCCATATAGTCTCACCTGTTTCTTGTGAGGATGAGCTCTCCGTCCTGCTTCTCATCAGCAGGGGCACCGTTGATGGACCTAGTTGCTCCACTGGTCCGTGTCGTGGCGGCCCAGACCGGCTGTGGCCAAACCACTTTGAAGGTAAGAGTTCTTAACAATGATTATTGTCTGTATTCTTTTGCAATGTCTTTTTCGAGTGATTATTGTCTGTAACCTTTGTAATGTCTTTTCTCTCCCCAATAGGTGTGAAGATGGCCAGGCGGAGTCGCGGTGTTGGGAGCGAGTCCAAATGGTGCCAAAGGGGATTGCGAGGTTCCCACTTAGAAGGTAAGTAGGGTTTCAAGGTTGAACACAAGTCTTATGTGTTGCGCGACCAAGCGTAACATATTTATGCAGTCTCTAACCTTGTGTGTCCTTTTCTCTTGCAGGGATGGCCTGGCGAGGCAGACGAGGAGCTACTTTGCGAAGACCTGCTGGCGATTCCTGGATGGATGGATCCGTAAGGATGCTGGAGGAGAAGAGCTCCTGCGAAGCTAAATGCACGTAACAGGTGAGGATGCACCCCGGCTCCGATGACAATGACAATCAGGTAAGATGCGATGCGATGAAGGCAATAGAATTGCAGGAGACAGGTAAGATGCGCGTTCGGCGATGGAGTTGCTGGAGTCAGGTAAGCTGCGCTAAGAGCGATAGTATTGCTGGAGGCAGGTAAGGTGCGTGCTGAAGATGAAGTGTTGGAGTCAGCTAAACTGAGCTTCTAGCGATGGTGTGGCTGGAGTCAGGTAAGAGTGTGCTGAAGAAGATGTACTGGAACCTGGTGAGATGCGCGCTGAGATGATGAGCTGGAAACAGGTAAGAGTGCTTCCGGCGGTGGTAAGCGTTATGCTGCAGAAAGCAGACTAACGCGAAGCGCTTGCATGTGGGTGTGGCTGGCTTAAATAGCCTGGTCCCAGCCACTCCCCTTTAGCTCCGCCTAGTGGCTCCACCTTGCCACTCTCAGAGACTGCTGCCCCTACTAGCACTTCACTTCTGATGTCTGCACTTACCCTCTGTTCTTGCCTCCAGCTGGCTGCACTTTTATTATTATTTATTGTCTTTATTTTACTGTTATCCCATTTACTGCACTGCCCCCTGCCCTTCCAACTGCACTTTTCCCCTTCTCACTCCCCCCTCACTTGCGCAATTTCATTGTCACCTGGCTTAGTAGGATCGCTGTCTCTGTCTTTCTGTTACGTTCACCTGGACCCCACAGGGGTGTCGATCGGACCCGGACAGCTGCGGTCTCCTTCAACGTGATGCGTAGTGCAGAGATGACTGTCTGGACTGGCCCGCCTAGTCTTGTCTGCTGGACCCGAAGAAGTACTTTCCTGCAAGTGGAGACAGGGATTAACCACCTGTGGGTTTTAGTGATGGCCTTCCAACTGTTCTTGCTCTCCCCCACTAATCACCTCCAATATCCCCTTAGTAACCTCACCTTTTGTTCGTAAAAGATGAGCTCTCCATCCTGCGTGTCTTGCAGGGGTGCGTAGATACCAGTTACTTCACTGGTTTGAAGGCGTTGGGAGAGTTCTGGTAAGTATTGACTCTGAAGTCCCTGGCGGGATTGGTAAGTATCAAGTTCAAAGAGTTCAATGTGCCCAATGTTCACTCTTGTCCCCTTCCTTCCTTAAGTTGCAAATGAGTTCGTGAGAAGAAGGTCTCGTAGCTGCTGCTGGCGTTCAAGTAAGAGTCTGTGTTACCCACCGCTGTCCGGTAACTATTGCATGCGTTAACGTGTTGTTTTTCTCCCTCTTTACAGACGCGGCATATGAAAATGTGGTGAGTTATGGAATAATACCACCGGTGGTAAGAGGTTGTATTTGTTGATTCCCTTGGCTCACCTTGTTTTTTCTTGTGTTCCCTAGGTGCCAGATTACGGTGAAGAAATGATGGAGACAGTGCCGGATCGAAAGATGCTGTGAGAACTGGTGTGTATGGTGCCGTGCTGGAGCTGGCAAAGCGACGTGTGCAGGACTGATGTACTTTCCAGGTCCGGAGATGAAATGGTTCCGGTATTAGGTGAGAAATTTGAAATAAGTTCATTTTCTAACCTTGTCCTTTTCTTCTTCTTTATTCTAGGAGCTCCGGATTCGAGGCGGGCGTGGCAGAAGACTGGATGCTGGCTGCAGGCACTGTGAGCATCACGCTGCTGGATGCAGAATAACGCGAAGCATGTGCTGCTGTTCGGGTGTGGTTTAAATAGCCTCCAAAGTAGTTCCAGGTAAGAAGTTCCCTAGAGCCACGCCCGAGTAAAAAATAGTCCCTGTAACAATATAGTCCCATACAGGCCTCATGTAGGCTTGGACTCTTTTCCAGCATGGTCTGCATCAGGTAAGTAAAGTCTATGAGCCTGGCGCCTATGGCGCCAGGACTGATTTCTATGATGAGCCTGGCGCCTATGGCGCCAGGACTGAACCCAGATAGTCCCTAGCTGGGCCTGCTGAGGTTTAAAGAAATGTCTGGGTGCCTGCTCCCAGAGCTGAGGGCCTTGGTCCTGATGCCTGGGGTAGGCATCATGACAGCACTCCCCTCTAAGGCCCCTCCTAAAGTTGTTCTTCCCCCTGGCCCCGGTTTGTCTGGGAAGTTCCGATGGAATCTTTTCACCAACCGAGGTGCATGAACGTGGTCGCTAGGCTCCCATGATCTTTCTTGTGGTCCTTAGCCCTTCCAATCGATCAAATAAAAATGTTTTGACTTAATCAACTTGGAGTCCAGGATATTTTTTACCTCGAATTCAGGTTCTCCATCTATCAAGATGGGGTCAGATGGTTTGGTTAATCTTGTCCCTGGTTGAACTGGTTTTAGAAGTGAAACATGAAAGACATGATGAATTCGCATATTAGAGGGTAATTCCAATTTGACGGCCACCAGGTTGATAATGGCCGTAATGGTGTAAGGTCCCAAATATCTAGGATTAAAAGTCTGAGTTCCCTTCAGAGGTATATATTTTGTAGCCAGCCAAACTTGATCCCCAATCTGGTATTGTGGAGTTTCACTTCTATATTGATCAGAATTTTTCTTGTATTTCTCTTTTGCTTGTTTCAAATGTTCTGTGGCTTCCTTAAAGGCTTGTGTAATAGTAGAGTGCAAATGACTAACTGCAGGCATTTCTAAGTGCTGAGGCGAATCGAGTTCTGAGGTTCGAGGGTGATGTCCATATATGGTATAAAAAGGGCTTTGTCCGGGTTCCTGAATGTACAGAGTTATTGTATGCGTACTCGGAAATCCATAAAATAGCTTTCCAATTGCTTTCAGTCTGGTGTAGCATGCAGCGTAGGTACTGTTCAAGGGTCTGATTCGTCCTTTCCGTCTGACCATCAGTCTGGGGATGGTGACTTGTTGATAGCATCACGTCGATTTGTGCCAGTTGACAACATTTCTTCCAAAAATGCGAGATAAATTGACTACATCGGTCAGAAACCAATACGGAAGGGAATCCGTGTAATCGAACAATGTTTTCGAGGAACTCCTTGGCCAGAATCGAAGCAGAAGGTAACCCCTTTAAAGGAATAAAGTGGGCCATCTTGGAAAAAAGATCCACAATAACTAGGATGGTGTTAAATCCATTACATGGAGGTAGATCTATATTAAAGTCTAAAGACAAGGTGTGCCATGTGGTGTAGGTGGAATATCCAAAGGTTGTAAAAGGCCAGCAGGTTTTTTCTTCTGGCTTTTGTTTTGGGCGCAAATGCCACAAGACATCACAAATGACTTTACATCTTTTCGCCAAGTGGGCCACCAGAACTGTCTCTTAATTTTCCCTTCAGTTTTTGCGATACCTGGGAGCCCTTCCATCAGGGTGTCATGGTAATTGGAGATGACTAGTTCTTGTATTTCCTTGTGTGGTAGAAATAGTTGTCCTTGATAGTAAGGTAGGTCATTGACGACTGAGTAGTCCGGGCCTTTCTTTACCCAGTCCTGCAGGGTTGCTGGATCGAAGAGTTGTTGGATTTTTGAATGAATATCTTCTAGTGTCCGTAGAGTAGTTATGCCAAGAATTCTTTGCTCGTGAATTATTGGCACCGGTTCCGGCTTTGCATATGCTTCTCCCATCCCTATTCGGGATAAGGCATCTGCTTTGCCATTTTTGCAGCCTGGTCGATAAGTGATCACGAAATCGAATTCGGCAAAGAACAATGCCATCGAAGTTGTCGCGATGATTGGGCTTTGGCTGTTTTTAAGTATTCTGCAGGTTCCGGTGATCATGATTACGGTAATAGTATGCCTGGCACCAAGAAGATAGTGCCGCCAAGCCTTAAAGGCGGATTTGATGGCTAATAGCTCTTTATCGGTAACCGCATAGTTTAACTCGGGTGCTGAAAACTTTGTGGACCAAAACGCTACTGGGTGAAGTTGACCGGTTTCAGGATCCTTCTGGAACAGGACAGCTCCCATGGCTAAACTGGATGCATCCGTTTCTACTATGTATGGAAGCTCAGGGCGTAGATGCTTTAAGACAGGTGCTGATGTGAATTTCGCTTTCAGCTCTTAGAAGGCCTTTTCAGCCTCTTCGGTCCACAAGAAGCATTTGTTTTTTCGCAAAAGTGCTGTGATGGGGTGTACAACATGGGAGAAGTCCGGAATGAATCTGCAGTAGAAATTAGCAAATCCGAGCATGCTTTGTACCCCTTTGACTGAACTGGGTGATGGCCACTTGAGAATTGCGTCCACCATTCGAGAGTCCATTCGGACTCCTTTTGGAGTCAGGATAAATCCAAGAAATTCAACTTCCGTAGCATGAAAAACACATTTTTCCAATTTTGCATATAACTTGTGCTGGCGTAGTTGCTCAAGGACTGCGCGCACGTGCTTAACATGGTCTGATTCTGAGGAGGAGTACACTAGAATATCATCTATGTATACGACGACACAGACGTCAATGAGTTCACGAAGGACATCATTCATAAAATACTGGAAGGCTGCTGGTGCACAACCCGAAGGGCTTCACCTGATTTTCGAATAATCCGTACTTGGTGCGAAAGGCAGTCTTCCATTCGTCGCCTTTCTTGACAGGTACCAGATGATATTCCCCTCAGAGATCTAACTTAGTGTAGATACAAGCATCCTTTACTTGGTCTAGTAATTCGGGGATCAGAGGCAATGGGTTTTGGTTTTTTACCGTAATCTGATTTAATGCATGGTAATCTATGCACGTTCTAAGGTCACCTTCCTTTTTTGGCACGAAGAATAAAGCTGAGGATGCAGGAGACTTGGAAGGACGAATAAAGCCATTAGCAAGGTATTGGTCCAAGTAATGCCGTAGGTGACGTTTTTCAGGTTCCGTGAGGGCGTAGATTCTATTGCATGGGGGTTGTGCACCGGGTAGGAGGTCGATTTGACAATCGTATGATCTATGAGGAGGTAATGTATTGGCCTGTTCTTTTTGAAAAACATCCTGAAATTCTTGGTATTCCTTAGGTAACTGCACGATTGGGTTAACGACTGTAGCCAGGCCTTTGTTCAAAGTTTTCTCCGGGTAACAGGTGTGTGCACAATCCGGGAAGGTTATTCTCTTCTCTCGCCAATCTATACAAGGATTATGTGTTTCCAACCATGGCATCCCCAGTATTATCTGGAACTGTGGGGCTTTATTAGATCAAACACAATAGTCTCTCGATGCCCATCTTAACTCAACAGTGTCATCTCTGTAGTGGAATGAGTTACAGGCCCCGAGGCAATCTCAATTCCATCAACTGTGGTGATGACATCCGAAGTGGTCTTTTTGCAAAGAGGTAGATTCATCCTTGACACCAATTCGTGGTCCGTATAGTTTCCTACGGCCCCGCTATCTATGTATGCCCTTACTGCGTGCATACGTGATGGCTGCCTGTGATCAAGTAGGACCATTGGGATGATCAGATGCAAGGTCTGAGTGTCCTTCTTTAAGCTCGGCAAGCGGACCTCTACGCTTGTCGGGCGTGGTCGTTTCCCGAATCAGGCTCTATGTGGCTTTTATCAGCAACTCCTACCACCTTCTTGGGTGGTTTTGTAGGGCAATCCTGTAGAAAATGTCCTGAGGTTCCACAGTACCGACACAACTGCATCTGTCGTCTTCTTTCTCTTTCCTTTTGAGTTAAGGGTCCTTTAACCCCTCCGATCTGCATAGGTTCAGATGCATCTGTTCCTTTGGGGGCAACGTTGGGTTTAACCAATACCCGGTTCTCGAACTTAGCTCGATCAGTCTTTCGGTTCTGAAGTCGGTGGTCTAGCTGGACCACTAAGTCTATAAATTCTGTGCAATCCTGAAGTGGGTTCACAACTTTAGCCAAGACATCTTTGAGTTCTCCCCGAAGTCCACGATGAAACAATGTAATTCGTTTTTCCTCCGGCCACCCAGTTCCCACCACCAACCTATTGAAGGTTGCAATATAGGTTAGCAGATCCTGGTTACCTTGTCGTAAGGATAAAAGTTTGTTGTCCAGGGCTTGGCCCTGCGAGTGTCTGGTGAATAGTTTTTCCATGCTCCTTTGAAAACCCTGAAAATCCCGGAGAAGAGGATCATCCTGGTTGACTAATGGAATGGACCAATCCGCTGCGCTGCCACTAAGATATGACAATACAAAGGCTACTTTGGCTTGGTCATTTGGAAAGGCTCCCGGTCTGCATAAAAAGTGCAAGTGGCATTGGTTCATAAACACGGCGAACCTTTTGGGGGTCCCCAGCAAAGCGTTCGGGTGGAGCTAACAGAATATTTCCTGGTAAAACCACTTGCACAGGACTGCTTGATGGAACGGGGGTTGGGTTCCCCCATATCCAGGTAGGGGCATTTGCCCAGCTTGGTTTTGCAGTAGTTGCCTAGCCAGATCATCGATGCGCTCCTTTAAGACAATCAGTTCTCTCCTGAGGGCATTAGTCCCTTGGCGAGCGGCATGTACTTGCGCCCTAAGTTCCCCCAATAATTGGGCCAGTTGGTCGGTTTCCGAGGTTTCCATAACACCCGGGTGGGTATTTGTAGCGAGGCTTTGCGTTCTGTTACGCTCACCTGGACCCCACAGGGGTGTCGATCGGACCCGGACAGCTGCGGTCTCCTTCAACGTGATGCGTAGTGCAGAGATGACTGTCTGGACTGGCCCGCCTAGTCTTGTCTGCTGGACCCGAAGAAGTACTTTCCTGCAAGTGGAGACAGGGATTAACCACCTGTGGGTTTTAGTGATGGCCTCCCAACTGTTCTCGCTCTCCTCCACTAATCACCTCCGATATCCCCTTAGTAACCTCACCTTATGTTCGTAGAAGATGAGCTCTCCATCCTGCGTGTCTTGCAGGGGCGCGTAGATACCAGTTACTTCACTGGTTTGAAGGCGTTGGGAGAGTTCTGGTAAGTATTGACTCTGAAGTCCCTGGCGGGATTAGTAAGTATCAAGTTCAAAGAGTTCAATGTGCCCGATGTTCACTCTTGTCCCCTTCCTTCCTTAAGTTGCAACTGAGTTCGTGAGAAGAAGGTCTCGTAGCTGCTGCTGGCGTTCAGGTAAGAGTCTGTGTTACCCAACGCTGTCCGGTAACTGTTGCATGCGTTAACGTGTTGTTTTTCTCTCTCTTTACAGATGCGGCATATGAAAATGTGGAGAGTTATGGAATAATACCGCTGGTGGTAATTCTATGGTGGTAAGAGGTTGTATTTGTTGATTCCCTTGGCTCACCTTGTTTTTTCTTGTGTTCCCTAGGTGCCGGATTATGGCGAAGAAATGATGGAGACAGTGCCGGATCGAAAGATGCTGTGAGAACTGGCGAGTATGGCGCCATGCTGGAGCTGGCGAAGCGGCGCGTGCAGGACTGATGTACTTTCCAGGTCCGGAGATGAAATGGTTCCGGAATTAGGTGAGGAATTTGAAAAAAGTTCGTTTTCTACCCTTGTCCTTTACTTCTTCTTTATTCTAGGAGCTCCGGATTCGAGGCGGGTGTGGCAGAAGACTGGATGCTGGCTGCAGGCACGCGGGCGTGGCAGAAGACTGGATGTTGGCTGCGGGCACGGTGAGCGTCACGCTGCTGTATGCAAAATAACACGAAGCATGTGCTGCTGTTCGGGTGTGGTTTAAATAGCCTCCAAAGTAGTTCCAGGTAAGAAGTTCCCTAGAGCCACGCCCCAGTAAAAAATAGACCCTGTAACAAAATAGTCCCATCCAGGCCTCATGTAGGCTTGGACTCTTTTGCAGCATGGTCTGCATCAGGTAAGTAAAGTCTATGAGCCTGGCGCCTATGGCGCCAGGACTGATTTCTATGATGAGCCTGGCGCCTAAGGCGCCAGGACTGAACCCAGACAGTCCGTAGCCGGGGCTGCTGAGGTTTAAAGAAATGTCTGGATGCCTGCTCCCGGAGCTGAGGGCCTTGGTCCTGATGCCCGGGGGTAGGCACCATGACACTTCCCTCTGTTTCCCCTCCCTTGCCTCGTTGCGCCTTTAAACACTTGTGTATAGGCGCGTTATAAATGCCATATCATATCATAACAATATTATTGAGGCCCAAATCCTGGACCATCCCCCAACGGGACCCCTTAGCTTTCTTCACGGAGTAGATAGCCGTAATGCACACGGACACAGAAGGTTGTATTATGCTTTGCTTCAATAACGCCATAATGGTCTTGTAAATGCTTTTGTCCACCTCCCTAGACATGTGGTACTGCTTAAACCATGCTAATATCGCACTGGGTTTCAATTTTATCCGCAGCGCTCCAACACTCTTCATTCTTTAGCAGTCCCACATCACGAGGACTGCTGGTCCGCAAATGGCCCAGCACCTTTCCCAAATCCTCCTTCCAATATGGCGATGTATTTTTAACAATGAGCATGGTCTGTGGTACTTCCATTAGCTTTATTGCTATCTGGCAAGGCACACCAATTTCAATGACCATCTCTCCTGTGTGTACAGTGTCTTTGAACAATTGCTCACACGTCCTTTAGCAATAAGGTTGGATCGATGCACAGAACTGAGCACCATTCTCCGCCTTCCTCATGTGTGCCTGAGAAAACCACCCTGGTCTTCTTGATCACTACTGACGCTAAGAACATCGTAACAATGGTGCCTAGTGTTACCTCCTGTGGCACAACAGGCTTAAACAAATACTCAATTTGTACCCGCCATGTATAATTTCTGATCTCCGGGACCCAACTCAATGAAACCATCATCCCATAAATAAAGAAGGTTGAATGTAGGGGACCCCCCTAATCGCGCTGTTGCTACAATATGCATACAAAAATGCTCCTTTTCTTATAAACCTGGAGTCAAGCATACTATACCTTCCTCCGTGAAATCAATCAACATCTGTAGTTTACTGAGGAGGTCTCTTCCCACAAGATCTGCTGGGGTGCCTGTACAATAAAATAAAGGGGCAGAAACATTTTGAATATCTACCTTAAAACAGAGATCTTCAGTATAAGGAACCAGCAGGATAGCCCCAGAGAATCCCTGTGTGTTCATCATTTTACCTGACAAGGGGAATTCACCTTCCTTAATGCAAGATTGTGTTGCCCTTGTGTCGGCCATGAATGAGAGCGTTCGATCACCTACCTGAACACCTATCTGGGGTTCTTCTTCCGGATCAGTGGTAATGGACAGTACTGGATACATCAGAGACCCCTGTGGGCTGTCCTACTCATAATACATATTAGTATGGGGAGCGAAAAAGGACTCCCTCCAAACACACTTGCTCCAGTATAGTGTGTAACCGTTCCTTTGAGTAAAGGATTCTTCTCCCATGTCTGCACCAATGCTTTTGCTGGCATGGTTGGTGGGATCCCATAGGTCTGTGCAGCTCCAGTCGCTGGGTTCTGTTCAACCTGTGCCTGCTGAGATTTCACAGAGAATGGGGCATATGACAGGGTCAGGGATTTCATATGCAGAGCTCCCATGTTAGAATATTCTGGCTGGCCATGACAATCTCATGACACGTGTCTCAACCTTCTGCACAACCAACACTGAAACCCATAGAACCATTCATAATTATTTCCCATTGGCCCATTAAACCGAGGACCCATTTCTCCAAACCTGCCAAATGACCTACTTTCTAGTAGAAATCCTCCCCTGCTCCTTGGAAATCCTCTCATTGTCTTGGACCAGGAGCAAACCCGTCCATCCACCCCGTGTCATGCCCAATTCACCCTGTCCCTGTTGTCCCAATTGTGCCTGCTGTCCCTCCATAGAGTTTGTAACTACTATCCCTTCCAAACAAATCTTTGCCAATTTTTTCTGCATGAGCTTATCCTCTGCCTTTAGTGCATGCTCGATACTCTCCCTTTATTTTTCTTGCTTCCTTTCACAAAGATTCACAATATATGCTTGAATCTCCGGCCAACTCTTGGCCTTCATTCCTACCACGTAATCTAAATCATGCTGGACTACCTTAGGGGGTCCCTTCTTTAGCATGTGGTAAAAAATGGCCATGCTTCAGTCCCACACTTCTCCCGTCTCTGCTCTCCACATCTCCTGAATCAACTGGATGTGTGTGGCAGGATCATCCTCCATTGTTCTCATTAAAATCAAATGTATATCTTGCGTATCTGGATACATAATTTCGCAGGGCCCCCCAAACCTGTGCCATATGATTATTAAAACCTGCTCCGTCATGGGTATCTGTATCATACTGAACTCCGGATACCCAGCTCTTTTCCAAAGATCATCTGACTGTTCCCCCATCAGAGCCGCAAACAGGCTTTTCAAATCCCCCAGGGCCAACATGACACCAGCGGTATGGTATGGTATTGTTTATTTGTAAAGCGCCTATACAGAAAGCAAGTGTTTCAAAGCGCTCAAGGAGGGAGGGAACAACGTGGAAAAAACAACAATCATTCAGTGCCCTTCAATATCTGAACAATACAAGTCTGCACGGGCAGAGTGGATGCATGGAACAAGTGCATATAATACAATTAACAGTGTAGATAACAGCAAATAGGTCTGACGACAATTCTGCAGTTTTTGCAAGTGCATTGAGGCACCACCATGGAAGGAGGGGAGGCAAGGGAAAAACAGATAAGACGATCCTCAAGGCATGGTGTGTTACCTGGCACATTTCTGATTCTGCACTTTCTTTTGGTTTGAGATACATCACATCTGAAGCAGGAAGACTGGCCTAATGACTGGCATAACGACTGGCCTAAATATCTAA
Source organism: Ambystoma mexicanum (assembly GCF_040938575.1). Lineage (NCBI taxonomy): Eukaryota > Metazoa > Chordata > Amphibia > Caudata > Ambystomatidae > Ambystoma > Ambystoma mexicanum. The sequence goes on along the minus strand of NC_090938.1, from coordinate 401,426,811 downwards.
CAGCCATGAAAGCAGATGTTGCAGAGTGCAACAAGAGCACAACCAGCTGAACTGTGGAATGCGATCCAGGCATCAGAGCTGGGGCATCTATAGCCCCCCTCTTTGCGAAGTACACAGCGCTGAAGCTGCTGGCTGAAGTCCCAAGGTCGATAAGAGCCTGCCTTACAAAGACAATCTGATGTTACAAAATATGTCTCTCTCTCTCTCTCTCTCTCTCTCTCTCTGTTCTTGCGATTTGTACTTAATGATGAGCCAGGCCTGGGAGGGTCAGAGTCGATGCAGCCCTCCAGAGCCTGGTGTGTGTGTTAACATTACAGGTTTTACACCCAAATCTCCGGCTTTGCGTATTATTTGTGTCCAAGTGTCGAGTGCAGAGTGCCTGGAATGTCTGAGATGGTGTGAGGGGGCTAGATGAGCACTAGTACCGAGAGGAGCAGGACGAACAAATGTAACATATGGTGCCAAAACCTGGAAGCTCCTCTTATCTTCATCAAGTGCATGGCATGGAGATAGAGATTACAGCAAAACAACGGGTAAGTGAAAAACATTTTTTCGCTGTACCTGTTGCATGTTTCAATAGTGGACTTTGTGGAATTTTGAGTCTTTGAGTCTTCAGGGACTCTAGGAAGAATACAAAGACAGGGCAGAGCATTCTTAGGCACCTGTAATACAGTCAGAGCACCGGGTCGTGGAGAGTGAGTGTGGGGTTGTTGCTGTGGAGGTCACAGAGTGGGAGGTCTGTCTGAAGGTTGAGTTAAAGTGGAATAAAAGATTAAAGAATACAGATTACAGAATACAGTTTTAGTGGCAACATGGCCAATGCTGGTCCACTGACAAGGCAAGAGGCAGGTGGAGATATATAAGTCGGGGGCAAGGGCTGTTCTGGAAAGGCTGAAGAGCATGTTGCACAATTGGGATGTGATCCCCCAGTCAACACAATAGAAGATGGATGTGGGTACTGCCCAGGAACATCAGTTACAAAGGGCATCGCAGGGAAGGGACAAGGGAGATAGTGCTGAATCACAAGCAAAGCACACATATATCACAAAGGGGGTGAAGGTACAGAGTGATCAGAGACGCTCATATTTTGAATTAATGCTTTCACAAATGTTCATGAGGCGCACAATATGGCGGCTGTTGCCAGATGAGATAAGGAGGGTGGTGGAAGGGAACGTGGAGGAAAGGTTAAGATCTGCCCAGGGGTGGGCAGACATTCTGAATGCATCTTATGACGCAAGGCTGAGAATGAAAAAAGCAGTGTCAATGAAGGAGGGGGAGGAGAGACGACACACAGAGGGGCAGGAATGTGAGGTGCCAGCACCAGTGACTGTGGGGGTTGGGGTGGATGACGCACAACGCTGTGGGGGTGGCTCTATGTATTTCAGAGAAAGGGGAGGAAGTGGGGAAAGACACGGGCTGACTGGGTACCAGAGGAGGGAACTGTGTGCAACAGAGGGGAGGGAGGACATTTTGGAAAAAAGAGATGCTATGACTGATTTGGTAAACTGGGTCCTGGCAGAAATGGGAGGAGGCGTGTCCAGACAAAGTGGCATTAAATAAACTGTTATTCAGAGGGACGGGTGACTGTGGAGTGTGCACCTTAGACAAGGAAGTGAACAAGATGCTAGTGAAAGGTATAGTGTCGAGAGAATACATGTCAGAAAATGTCAAATTACAACAGGACGCTTTCAGGGCATGTGCGCCAGAGAAGGACATTGACAGGTCCGCATATGAAGTTGGTGGTCAGTGTCAGCGTGACTTAAAAGTGTTTGGGGGGAAAGAGCAAAGCATGGTGAAGCACAATCTGTGGTGCTGGCTCTGGGAAGAAAAGATGATAGCATCTGAGCGAGAGTGGGCCGTGACACTTGACAATGACCCACAGCCACAGCTGATAAGGTGTGTCATGTGATGGAGGGGCAACAGCCTGAAGGGGTGGAGATTATCCTACAGAAGAGCAAGAAGCAGGATCAAAGGAAATGTGAGCACCTCTTGGCCATTTGGAAAGAGAAGGATGAACTAATGATGCAGCATACCAATGGAGAGAAAGGGCAAGGCAATGCATTTCAGTGCCCGACAGAGATGGCCTGGTGGCCCATGGAAAAGGGAGGTTGGCAGGAGCACATGGACATTTCTGTGGCTCATTGGAAGAATAACAGAAAGAGGTGCCAAAGAAGAAGCAGTCCAAACAGATGGATGTGAAAGACACACAGAGGGAAGAATGTCTGTCATTTGTTCTCCATGGACTGCTGAGAGAGTTTTCAGCAACCAGGTATTTACCATGCAAGATGCTACTTGGGACAAATATGACAAGCACTGACAGGTTGCTGCTGACACTGACTGCAGGTGCACCAGGGACTGGAGGTACTGGAGGGTTACTATATACTGGAAAGTAAGGGAGTCTTTGACTTGGACAGTGCAAACAAACATGACAGACACATGAATGGGTGTTGCTGAATGTGAGAATGACAGTGATGTTCAGAGCTAGAAAGGGCGGGACATGTAGTTATGCCTGTTTTTGGTGTTTTAGATGCACCCTAGATTCTGGCTGATACTAATAGGTGGGGTTATTTATGCAATGCAGTACAGTGAATGGCTTTAAATGAGTAAAGACATAAATTAGCTGTCTTAGTTTGGTAATGTTTTTTATTTTTCTTGTTTCCTTGTTGAGTAAGAATAGTTTTTATTGCAATGTGCTTATGTAGAAGTAGTTCAAGGGTTTTGGTTAGCGATTCATAGATAAAATAAGAAGAGATGAAAAATAGGTGGGCACATGTTACATGGCACATTTCTGATTCTGCACTTTCTTTTGGTTTGCGATACATCACATCTGAAGCAGGAAGACTGGCCTAATGACTGGCCTAAACATCTAACAGCCATGAAAGCAGATGTCGCAGAGCGCAACAAGAGCACAACCAGCTGAGCTGTGGAATGCGATCCAGGCCTCAGAGCTGGGGCATCCATAGACCCCCTCTTTGAGAAGTACACGGTGCTGAAGCTGCTGGCTGAAGTCCCAAGGTCGATAAGAGCCTGCCTTACAAAAATAATCCGATGTTATGAAATATGTTGCTCTCTCTGTTCTTGCGATTTGCACTTAATGATGAGCCAGGCCTGAGAGGGGCCAGGGTCGATGTAGCCCTGCAGTGCCTGGTGTGTGTGTTAACATTACAGCTTTTACACCCAAACCTCTGGCTTTGCGTATTATTTGTGTCCAAGTGCCGAGTGTGGAGTGCCTGGAATGCCTGAGACGGTGTGAGGGAGCTAGATGAGCACTAGTATCGAAAGGAGCAGGACGAACGAATGTAACATGGTGCATTCAGATTGTGCAAGTGCACAGATAGGTGCAGAAGAGAGGTGGGGGGAGAAGTTCAGGGGGTTGGGGAGAGGGTACCAAGTGCGCCCAGTCAGTCAGAAGCTGGGGTAAGTGCTGAGAGATGCCACTCTCATGGGTCATTGACCAAGTGCAGTAATGATGAGGCAAGTGCAAGGCTCGGAGGCAAGTGCAACAGGACTGGCGAGGGTGCCTGCGACCTGTGAGACTCTGAGGTACACCCCGCAGCCAGTCAGCAGGCTGCGTGGAAAAAGAAGGGAGAGGGGGATAGAGCGGAGAGAAAGGTTAGCAGGGTAGTGGGAGAGAGAAGGAAGAGGAGAAGAGGAATATTTTAAGGAGATTCCGGAACTTCAAGGAGATAAGGCTCAAGACGGAGTGCAGCAGGGAGGCTATTCCAGGGGGAGGCCCCTGCAGAAGATTAAGATCTCCCTCCAAATCTCTGCTTGGAGAACCGGCTCACTTGCAGAAGGTTGGAGGTAGATGAGCGAAGAACTTGGGAAGTACATTATTTAGATAGGCAACGTTGTAGATATGTAGGTCCCAGGCTGCAAAAAGCTTTGTGGACAATGCAGAGGGTCTTGAATGTGATCCTTGCAGCCACGGGGAGCCAGTGGAGGGATTTCAGCACCAGAGATATTTGGTTCCTGGGCTTGAGGCCAAGGATTAGTCTTGCGGTTCTGTTCTGGATGAATTGCAGAGGGTGCAGAGCAGAGGCAGAGAGGTTGTGAAAGAGGCTGTTGCAGTAGTCCAGCCTTGAGAGAACTAGGGCTCTGGAGACAGTGAGCTGCTGGGGAAAGGTGACAAAAGGAAAAGTACCTCTGAGGAGGTGTAGCTGGTAGTTGTACTTTTTAGAGATGACCGAAATGTTAGTGGAGAAGGAGAGAGTGGAGTCGAAGATGACCCCAAGGTATTTTGCCTCGCAGGTGGGTGCGGGTGCAGGGTCAAGGGAGGCCGGCCAGAGTGAGAGTGGGAAAGCGAGAGCAGGAATCCCAATGCAAATGATCTCAGTCTTACTGGCGTTGAGGCAAAGGTCTTTTGCAGCACACCAGGAGCAAATTGGAGACAGACAGTCAGATATGAGCAAGGTAGAGGAGGCGGCTGAGGGTAGCCTGAAGGAGAGTTGCATGTCATCTGCATAACACTGGAAGTTAGAGATGAAAATGGCAATCACACGTACAAGGGCAGCCATTTGGACATTGAAGAACTATGGGGATAGATTAGGAAGGCCACAGGTTGAAAGAGTGGTAGTAGAGAGAAAGGACCTACGTTCCACCTGGGATGGGTGGTCGGAAAGTAAGGAGGTTAACCACGCCAGAGCCTGGCCTGTGATTGCCAGGGTGTCATGCAGACGTGCAATCAGGATGTTGTGATTTACTTTGTCAAAGGCAGAGGAGAGGTCAAAAAGAATGCGGATAGAGGGAGTGTTAGTGTCGTGATTTGAGAGCAGGTCTTCACGGGTGTTCAGAAGAGCAGTTTCCGTGCCTCTGGATGCTCTAAAGCCAGACTGATGGTAGTGGAAGCAACCAGCAGTTTCACTGTGTAGGGTGGGCTGACAGCCAGCTTCTCCAGGAGTTTGCCCATGAAAGGGGTGATAGGGATACGACAGTAGTTTGCCGGATTGGATGGGTCGGCAGAGGGTTTCTTAAGAAGAGGGTGCACAAGGGAGTGCTGAAGAGAAGTTGGGAAGACTTCAGTGGCAAATGAGAGATTGCAGAGGTCAGCGAAGGCTGGAGCAAGAGAGTCAAAGTTGTCCTTAATGGTTTTGGAGGGGCAGGAGTCCACCTCTTTGGATGAAGCCTTCATAGACCAGACTTGTCTGGTGACCTCATCAGGTGTGACGAGAGTGAGAGAAGGGAGGGGAAGTGGTGGAGGGGCCAAAGGAGGCTCCAGAGGTGTTGGTGAATGAGGTGGTGTAGAGGAGGGAGAAAAAAGGATGTCTTAGGTTTTTGCAGTGAAGTGCGCAGCCAGAGCCGAGCAAAGGTCCTGGTTGGGTGTGACAGAAAAGGAGGCTGCTTCAGAATTGGCCAATTCTTTACAGACTTTGAAAAGTTCTGCTGTGCTGTTTGATGCCGCAGAGATGCAGGCTTGAATAAAGACTTTTTTTTGGAGTCGATATTGCCTTTGAAGGAGGCGGCAGGCCAGTTTGTTAGAGGGTCCACCTGGCTATTTCCATTTCCACTCAGCTGCCCTACACTTGCGTTTAAGGGCAGCCAGATTGGAGTTGTACCAAGAGTTGCACTTTTTGGAAGGCTTCAGTCGGACCCTCATGACAGGGGCAAGGATATCAAGGGTGTTAGAGATAGAGAGAGACTGAAGTTAGCGAGGGCTGTGTCAGGATGGGAGTCAGCCGCAGGAGTAGGAGGCGGAGAGTAGCTGGAGGCAAAGTCAGCCGCAGTCACTCTTTTCATGGGTCTGGTGACTTTGAGACTGAGTGGCCGTGCTAGGTGTGCTGATGCAAGAGGAGAGGAGTGCTTCAAGTGTGATGAGAGAAAAGAGTGGTCTGTCCAAGAGACAGAGAGAGGGATGTTGGTAGAGATTAAATCATCCAAAGTGTGGCCCGCTGTGTGCGTGGAGCCAGAGGGTAAGATAGAGAGGGAGAGAGAATTGCATAAATTGCGGAAAAGGTCCTGAGGAATCCGGAGAGTCCAGATGGATGTTGTGATCACCCAGCCGGAGGAGTTGGGAGGAGGAAAGTAAAGAGGATGCCAGGTCAGCCCATTCTGAGAGGAAGAGAGTGGACTGTCCTTGTGGCCAACAGAAGGTGGCCATAAGAAGAGAAGACTTAGGAGAGAGTGAGAGCATGCAGACTCGGTACTCGTAGGAGGAGTAGGCCTGAGTAGTGATGATGGACACAGGTATCCATTCTAGGAAGATCAGGGCCACTCCCCCTCCTGTCCCCTTGGGCCTGGGCACAGACAGGATCTTGTATCCTTCAGGGAGGAGTGTGTCCAAGCTTGTGACAGTGCTGTCCTTGGACCATGTCTCTGTGATGGCGAGCACATCAAGATCCATGAGTTCAATGAGGTTTCAGATGTTAGACGAGTTTTTGACAGCAGAGCGAGAGTTAAGCGTGGCAATATGGAACAGCTTGCCATCTTTGAAGGCCTTCTGCGGGGGGCACAGGGGACGGTGGCAGAAGAGCCAGAGGGATAGTGGAGGGTGGCAGAGGAGCCAAGGCCAGCAAAGGAGCCAGGACAGTGAGGAAAGGTGAGGGAGCCTGTACAGATGAGGAAGGCACAGTAGGCAAGGCAGCCTGTTCGGAGGAGGAGGAGGGCCCAGTAGGCAAGGGAGCCTGTGTGAAGGAGGAGAAAACCCCAATAGGCAAGGGGGCCTGTCCAGGGTAAGAGGTAAAGGTTGAGAGGTGATGTAGGTGCCTGTCAAAGAGGAGAAGGTTGGGTTGAGGGCCCTGAACCATGATGTTTCCATTCCGATAGACATTAATGATGACCCTGGAAATGGCAAATAGGTCAAGGAGGACCTCCCAGTGGATGCCACGGTTAATGGGAGAAGAGGCGATAGGAGAGAGAAAGGCGACTATGTGGAGAGTCCACAAGTCGGGTGAGGGAACGACAAAGAGGATGTCTGTGAGAGTCTCTCTAGCGGAAGCCGTGACATAGGTATCTGCAATAGGAAGGCCTGGGTTGGAGCCCAGTATGTCCTTCTTATGTTTCTTCTGGATAGATTTAGTGATAGGAGAGGGATAGGAAATAGAGAAGAAGTTAGAGAAGATAGGAGAGATAGATAGCGACATAGCTAGCTGCAGTGGTGATAGCGATATAGCAAGCTGCAGTGGTGAGGAGGACACTTACCAGGCTGATGTACTGAGGCACAAGGGGGGAGACACAGGGGGTGGAAGACAGTGGGTAGAGGGGAGGCACAGAGGACAAGGTAGGACATTAATGCAGGAGGTACTCACAGGAAACGCTATGTTTAAAGGTAGTAAAGTAACAGTTGTGCACCCAGCAAAAAGTGATTTTTAAAAAAATGGTAACAGCAAGTATACAGCCGTGTTCGATTTTAGCTAAAGCAGAAGGAAACACAGTGCAGCATGGTGCAAGGTTAACAGAAGCAACCAAATTCGAATTAGGCAACACACCCCAAACACCTTTTTAAATGCAGCAACACTGAATGCTGATGGAGCACAGGGAAACAGAACCACCTAAATTCAAATTAAGCAGCACACCCCAAAACCCTTTTTAAATGCAGCAACACTTAATGCAGATTGAGCACGGGGAAACAGAAGCACTGATATACATGTATGAAAGAAGTAGATGTAGTAAAAGGTAATGAGGTCAGTTAAGAAAAAGGATTGAGAGAACAGCATTGGCAATGCCTCAGGAGAGTTACTAACGGTAGAACATCCAAACTCACAGTCATTACTGGAGGGATTGTGGGAATCCTTTGATCCAGAGACAGAGGACTAGTCCAGGAATTAGTCTGGTGGACAGAGCATTGTTAGAACAGAGTTTTCTATGGCACACCAGGCCCTCCACGGCCCGGACAGGCACAGACAGGCTCCTGAGAAAGTGGTCCTTTAAAACAGGGGCCGCTAGTCACCTTCCGGCTCCTGATTGGCTTCAAGTGGAGAAGGAAGGCCAATCAGAGTGAGGCAGAGGCAGGAAGCTGAGCACTCGGTGAATGGAAACATTAAGAAGCTATTTTAAAGGTGCAAAGAAGACAAAGGCACTGCATAGCCCACTGGCCAAAAACACAGCCAAAGAATGAACTAGCACACATTGTTGGAGGGGTGTGTAGCAGAATAAAGTGTAAGCCAGCAACTGCAACATTTATAAATTACTTGCTTGCCACCACACACGATCAAAATGCCCTAAATTGCTGTCCCAAGCCCCTTCTGGGCTTACCTTCTCAGCTGTGATGTTCGAATTCACAGCTGTGCTGTAGAGATGATGAATTTTGGGTTCAGATGCAGCCAGCAGGAAGGAGCTGCTCATTTCAGGTGGAGTGGTTCACTACGGCATTTCACTCAAAACGTATCATCCAACAATCTTAATGTCCTTTTAAACAACTATCCATTGTGGACATTCCTCTGCCGGGTTCACGCTTGTCGTCACAATGTTCATGGGTATATCCCTGTTTACCCTTAATTTGCAGGCATCCCTCTGTCGGGTTCACATTTGCCAGTTTCACAATTCAATCAGTTTTCTTCAATGTGTCAAAGACTTTCAAGTGTACAAGGGTTTTTTTCCTCGACCCTCGTAGGACCACTTTGACACTTGACACTGACCTCTCCAAAGGCCTCTTGCTTCTCGTAGTTTCCAACAAACAACCCAACCCACAAGGATTTCAGTCAGAGTCCTTTGAATGAGTGCCCTGCAATGCCTGACCACTCTGCTTCTGAACCTTCTACTAGGGTTTCTTTTAAAGTACAATTACACAAGTTCTTTGTTCATGAAGGTTGCTACCTGCAACCTTGGGCCCAGCACAGTTCGGTCTTACTATATGTCTTCTCGGACTCACTAGCTGTGCTGAACTGTTCGAGTTTCTTGTCTCTGGAGTCAAGGACAGGACCAAGCCGGCAATCGCTTCCCCCCGCTTTTGATATCAGCGCGGGAGAGCCCTGTGTACCCTTGACACCTGTCATGCCACACGCCAGCTGGACTTCCCGGTCTTACGATTTCCCTTTTGGAGGCTTTGTGGGTCTCAGTTGAAAAGGGCAAGGGCTGTTCCCTCCTCGTCGTCCCTTCAGGTCTTGCCGCCTTTCTCCTCCATTTGAACTGCCGGTCCGGTGTACCTGTTTCCTCAGGCATTCGGCACTGCTCAAAGTGTGCTCTCATGCTTTGCTTTTTATCCCTTTGGGGAAGGAAAAGGGCCATCTGGTGTGTGTAGTCATTGTCAATTGCCTGACTCTGTCTGACCCTTGTGTCAGGTCATGTCAGGTAAATGGTTCTGGTGTTAGTCTGTTGTCTTTCACAGTGTAGGAAAGGGTTTGTGTCGTAAAAGGGGGGTAGAGCGTCTAAATATCCAACGTGGTAGGATTGGGAAAAGGGGTTAGAAGGAACAGGGTACTGCATCTCGCCCGTCAGGGTCCTACTTCCACTCCCCAAAGACCCCCATCGAGGTGATCTTCCCCCACTGGTCCACCCCCAGGAACTGGATCCAATAACAATGGCAATGTCCTGGCCACCTGGATGACAGATCTCCAGGGACTAGCATGTGAGACACCTTCCGGTTTCTTACAGTATACAATTACATGTTTTTATGTTTCCTCTGTACTCACATCACTGCAGAATCTGCAAAAAGCTTATTCAGGGGGAATCATCCTTTTCCTTAGTAAAATTGCTATGGGAGGTAAAATATCAAGTAGAAATTCATAAAATCACATTGAGAGTAACTATTTGGAAAAATTTACAAATACAAGGACAATATACTTTATGTTTTATGTTACAAAACATTCCAGTGCAGGAATCCAATCCGGCTTGACCGAGGTAGGATTTACAACCACATTAACCGATCCAAAACCAACCTTGGATAATATACTGTTACATTTCCCCACAAAACTATTAATTGCTCTCTCTGCGATTGTAAGACTTCTGAAAGTTCAACAAATAAAGAGTCTGTGGGAAGATCTAAACGTTTATGATACAATAAAAAATAATGACATATCGCCCTAACTAAAAAGGATTTTAAACCTAATTCGTATCGCATTGCCGCAACAGGAATACACTTGGGCAATCTTAACACCCTATGCCATATTAAGGCCCCGTAGGTAACTAAAAACTCCATGGCCCAAAATTGCATCACCTCGATCCCATAAATTAATTTAGGGACCACTTTGCCCTCATAGAATTTTATTAGCGGGAGGGCCGAGACCATTCTGTATTTGGAAATCATCTTTATCATTTGTCCTGCTAAAGCTTCAAAAGGTCTGCTGTATCCAATTTGCAGGGTTTACTTATGATAGTGCAACCCAAGTATATCAAATTATTAACCTTCTGCAATTAAATCTTGTTCAATGATCAATTAAAAGCACAGGCTTTTTTATACTTGGAAAACGGAAGAATTTTAGTTTTAGTCGCATTGACTTTCAGGAAATTATCAGCGACAAATAAAGCAAAATTATTTAAAACCACTGCAAACATATTGGAGTACAGTCAAGTAAAAGAAAATTGTTGCCATAGGCCAAATACTTTACCCTACAGTCTACTAATTTAGGTGGAATAAAGGGATCTTTCTCCAAGTGCTAATCGAGATCTCACACAAAGATTGAATAGGCTCGGAGCTAAAAATGCACCCTTGACGCAGGCCGGATTGAGTACTTATTCTCCCTGATAGATTACCTTCAGCATCCAATCGAAACCTGAATGTTGGAATTATTATGCAGTTGAATGATAAGCTGCAACAGACTAGAAGGGATGTCCCAGCTATCAAGCTTTTTCCACAAAGGTCTGTGATTTACCAAGTCAAAAGCTGATGAAAGATCGATTGAAGCTAAAAAAAATAGAAGGATATTTTTCATTCCAAGGCAAATCATGGTAGCACTTTAGCAAGAAACCAATAAGTGATGTACCCTGAAGTTTCCTGAATACTGTCTGAAACACCCTTGGACGCCCCATGCTTATGGCCCAATGTGTCAGATGTTCTAAAACAATGGAGGCAAAGATCTTACTATCAGCTTCCATCACTGTAATGGGTGATAATTATTAGGGTTGGATCTCGGTCCCTACTTAAAAATAGGTGCGACATGTCAAGTTTGCTAGGAAGTAGGAAAGTGATCATCCATTAAAAGATTATTAAAATATATGGTCAAGATGGTAACCCATATAATAGCTGCAGATTTCAATAAACAAATAGATATTTTATTAGGACAGTAGTCTTGATTTTTTTGATAATATCCAATACAACTTCCCAGGAAATGGTTAACGACCAAGTGTCTGCACTGATCAAAAATTCCATATTAATCGTTTCAGTCCTGGATTCACCATTAGTAGTGGTGTACATGGTTACAAAATGATTCACCCAAGTTGTTTCAGAAATAGGCTTAGCCTGTATTACTGCCTAACTCCATCCCAAGGAATTGATAGTTTTCCAAAAATTGGAATCGTCACAAGAACTTAGGATATTAAGCATTATTTCTCCATTCCTTTCCACTCGATGGCTTTTCATCCATTCTTCTAAGCTTGCTTCCGTTTTAAAATTACCTTATTCATTGAACTAAAATCCATCAGCTCTTTTTCACATTACGTACCTCACACTTCAACAACTTTTTCCCTTCATACACCTTTAAATCTAAAGAGTGAGGGTGTCTACACCTTATTTTATTCCTCCCTGAGTTCTAATTCTAGGGTAACAAACTTTCTAAAATACCTTTGATAAATGGTGGAAAGTTATCTAAATGAAGTGTCAAATTTTTAACCCTAGGTGGTCTCGTATAACATTTCCTACAATCTACTATTGAGCTTAGTAGTAGTCCGGGGATTCCAAGCTATACATTTCAACTTGGAATTGATCCTCAACAAAGTTAAGGCACACGTGTCAGGGTTTTTTAACTTGATGTCAAAATAAGCTGTAATCAAATTACGATCACTAAGCAAGGTGTGGATAACATTAAAACCCACACATTCATTATTTAAAAAATTATCAACAAACATATAATCCAATATGGCTGTGGAATTATGATCTATAGAATAGCCTGAGATATTCCCATTCAGCATCAATAGCACCAATGACTTCAAACAAGTGACCCACCTTCACCCACGAGCATCCTTACCCAAGGGACAGGCAGCAGGATAAAGAAAACCCAACTCATTATCAGGAAGCTCTCCATACCTACAGGAAGAATTCAAATCCCCAGCGAGGAAAACATGCCCATTAGCAGATCTTTGCATCAATCATGAATGAAAGTTATTAACTTTCCCAAAACATCCTGTAAGGGAGAGATGCCCTTGTGCCAATAGATGTTTAAAAGGAGCAAGTCCAGAGAAATTAAGGCCATGGAAAAGTTTGACAATTGCCAGAGCCGCTCTCTGAATATTATCATGAGATGTAAAAGATAATCCCACGCTGGATCTGAAAACTGTCATAAAACCGCCAGAAGGTTTACCCAAAGAGATTGTATTAGCTGCCTGACAGGAACTAGAGGAACCATCAAACAAAGGACATTCCAACAACCAAGTTTCCTGGAGTAAAATAACATCATATTGCTTGAGTTCTTGTCCGAGGCCGGGATTAGTAAACAGTTGGCGGTGGCCCTGAGTGTTCTAAGGAACCACCTTTAAGGGATGCCTATTACTAAAGACTACATTTCCCCACTTGATTTATGAAAGGATGAGGAATTAACGCTCTTGACAGCCAAGACCAATAATGTTGGTCAGAGTAAACGGCTGGTGTTTGCATAGCCATATAAATATCTCTTAGCCCAGCGTCAGTACGGTTGATAGTAATATGAATATCCCACAGGGTCGGAAGCTATAGTGGAACCTGGAGCATTATAAATCTCACCGTTAGGGACCAACCTAAAGGGAGAAATATCATACCCTATCTGCCTCAACAGAACTGATTCATTTAAAATAACATCATATTCTATTGTTGCTAATGTATTCAAAATGACCCTGTCGCTTGTATAATCCTCCAGCAATTCTGCTAAATCAATATCTTGCGTCGAGATAGCCCTTAAATTGGGAACCTCATGAAATAGGTCCAATGCATTAGCCAGATTTAACATCTGTTGTGTGTCCTCGTGGAATAGACATTCCAAAAGTAGCCGATGAGAACATTGCTCTCTGCAGATGATGACAATAAGGGTAATCAGGGATGATTTGTTCCCAAAGAGCAGGTGGAATTATGGAGGGTGAGGATAGATGCTGTAGATTTTGGGTCCTCTGACTATACTGCATTCCAGATTCTTGCCCAACCTATTTCCAACTACAGGGGCATTGTTAACTAGAGCAGGTTGCCCTGCATACATGTTACCAGATGAAACAGTAGGGGTATCGCCTGCCATGCTAACGTTAACAGAAGAGGCCCTCATCAACTTCTCACAAGAGGCTTGAGGGGCCCCATCACCACCAAGATATATTTCTTGGTGGGAAGACACAACGAGCCTTGAGGCTACCGCTTGAGCAGCTTCAGTTACAGAAGAGTTCAGATGTGGAGCCAAAGTTCGGGACGTGTTTTCAAACGAGTCCCTAAAATGAACAGCTAATGTACTGAGATTCTAATATTCTTCCTCAATATCAGAGACAACCATAAATAACACAACAAATAAGTTATATAGTTTCTTCCCTCATCAGGTTTAACAAATGCATGTATGGATTTCTTCCCCTGTTTCTTCTTAATGGGTATCCTAGCAGACTGCGTGACCACCTCTGTAATAACAGAGATTGAGGCAACCGGCTAATCCACATGCAATAGCCTCATCCTCGTTGATGTGAAATAGACTCACCATAAGGCTCAGCATAAGGCTCCTTAAGAATTTCTGTAAGCCGTTGTTCTTAGATTTATCATTCCCTTTGCAATTTTTAGACTTCTTTTTCGACATGGGAGCCTCACTCCATCTCACAGAACTTTTACTCAAGAGACTAGGAGCCCCCTCAGAAATAGTGAGCATACATTGCTGTCTAGATCATAAAACACAAGAGTTGTCAGCATCCACAGAAACTGCATCCCCCGCAGACTAAAAAATCTGCTGCTGACACAATCGCAAGACCCCGGAATTAGTTCCTTCCAAAATTAAAATAGAAGGATCTTCAGTGCTATCATTGGGCCGGATCTTTGATCCAGCAACAAATGTCTCCCCAGATTTCCCCAAGCCTGGGGAATCCATGTGCACTTTATTTTCAAATGAAAGGGCTGGGATTTGAACCATGGTCCCTAGGTTGAGAGGCAAGACACTTCCCCCACAAGACCACCTGAGGGTCTGTTCAGGAGTGCTCTGAAATCTCATCTCAATGTTGCACTGTACAGGAAATATTGATGTGCATTTTTGGGGGGTTTAAAAGGTGTGCACATTTTGTACTTTGCTAGCAACATTATAAGAAATGCAACTATTTTCCAGGTGTTCATGATTCATCTTTTGAGGAGCTGAGAGACAAATGTGTATGGGGTGACTACAATAACCACCGCCCAGTGCTGAATAACCCCCCCCCCCCGCACCCCTGCTTATCCTATGCGATAGATGGCATCCCTCTGTAAAATAAAGTACATTTCCACCACTGAGGGTCTTGTATATCGTGTTGGGAATCATCTGCCAACCCTGTGTAACATATGAGAGGACCTTCAATCACTGGATAGTCCCACACTCTAGCACGTGACTTTGCATACATTTACCTTTCCAGAAAATGTCATATATGCACAACCAAAGTAAGGGAAGTTTCCTGCGCTGAGAAATCATCCCATATAATTTCATATAATTTTACCTAAGATTTAAGGGCAAAATTAAGGGCATACACAACTGAGGCTGAATCCTAAGGTCCATCACTGTACATGGGAAGTGGATTGATAGAAGGCCTCTTAGGTGATGTAGGTTGAAAAGAAAAGGCAGAGGGCTCGAAAATCTTGGAGCTCGCCGAATCGTACAGCGATAGTGAGTGAGAAAGACACGACACTCGTAAACCAATGTCCTGTATTGGAACATAATTTAAAATAATATGCGTCTGAACAGCAGTTTCCAGCATCTGATCTGATCCAATCCCAGGTACAGCAGTAAAAACTGCTTTAGAGTCCGGCCGCAACTCATCACTAACTGCTTCCAAAATAGACAAGTCACCCAAGAGCTGATGCGGTGCGTTGGGAGCGAATAAACTCAAAGCACCCGAAATGGGCTGAACCACTAAGGGAATGCCAGCATATCCCAGCGGGCCTGTTGAAGAGTCACTGGACTTGCCATCAGAAGGAGCAGAACCCGTCTTCAAAGCAGCCACATTCGCCCTGAAAAATGGATCTGGCAAAGCGGTCATCTTGGGCAACGTACGACTCTGCAGTGCATAAGCGTACATAAGTGAAGATTTCTTAAGCAGTACTTCCAAGGAGCTATTTATGTATTTACTTTCATTTATAATGCGCTTAATACCAGCGTGTGGTTTTTAAGCGTGGGATCAGGATTCAAACCTATGCTGCGCTGCATTGTCTGCATTGTCTTGTTTCCAAGAAAAACACAGTGCCCCTGAGCTATCATTCCTCCCCATATGCACCCCAAACATTGCGTCCTTCCATGGACTGACGCAGATTGACCACTCAGCGAGGATTCTGTGATGCGCTTTGGGCCTGGAAGCTTGTTTCGTAGATCTCTGTGTTACGCTCAAAGGGGTCCCCCGTAACACGCAGTGCAACCAGCCAGTTCCACCCACTCAAAGACACAATGTTACTAAACAGCTTGCAATGATGC
Organism: Ambystoma mexicanum; assembly: GCF_040938575.1. NCBI lineage: Eukaryota > Metazoa > Chordata > Amphibia > Caudata > Ambystomatidae > Ambystoma > Ambystoma mexicanum. The sequence goes on along the minus strand of NC_090938.1, from coordinate 401,411,140 downwards.
TAGCACTCCGCAAGGTGCTCTGGACCTGGAAGCTCGTTTTATAGAATTCTGTGTTACGGTTAAAGCGGTCCTCCCCTGTAAGATGTGTTGCGACCAGCCAGCTTCACCAACTCATAGACACAATGGCCCTCATTACGGGTTTGCTGGAAACCCCGCACGTAGGCGGCGGGTTTCTGGCAACCCCATAACAGCCATACCACCGCCTGATATCCCGGTGACACCTGGATATCACAAGGGCGGCAGTAACAGTTAATCCCCATTTTCATGAAGTCCCATAGGACAGCATGGAAATGGGGACACAGACACAGAGACACCGTTGCTAACGGTGCCGGTGCTTCCGTGACAACCATGCGGATAGGGCCCTGAAAACTTGCCAGGACAGGCCTGCCGGGGATTGGTGTCCCCTACCAGCATCGTTATAGTATGGTGGTCCAGAAAGGGTGCCGGTACGTTGCTACCGGCACCCTTATTTCCAGACTGCCATACTCGGAATGAGGGCCAATGTTGCTAAACAGCTTGCAATGATGCTAGCACTCCGTGAAGCGCTCTGTGCCTGGAGGGTCGTTTTGTAGATCTCTGTGTTATGGTCAAGGGGATCCTCCCCTTTAACAAGCAGTGCGACCAGCCAGTTCCACCAACTCAAAAACAAAATGTTGCTAAACAGCTTGAAATGATGCTAGCACTCCGTATCTGGGACATAGGAAGACAGTGGGCCTCATTATAAGCATGGGGGTCCGGGAACTACGGTACCGGTAAGCATGCCGGAACCGTAGTTCCCATACCACCATACTACGAGCTGTGCTCGCGGGTGCCTGTCAGCTCGCCAGGTCTGGCCTGGTGGGCAGAGCGGCACCTGCGAGCGCAGCATGTCGGATGCACCCATTCCCATTGAGCTATATACAAACTTTTGAAAAAACATACATTAGAAGAAACAAAAAAACATATCATCTTTACTTATTGCGTCTCTTTAACTTTGATTTGATCTAATTCCTTACACATTGTCATTGCATTAAATTCTGTATTGCTTAGTCTCTACATTTACTATTGCTTGTGATCCTGTTCTGAGCATTTGCTCTCCTGACTTACAGCTGTGTCTGACTCTCTTTTGGCACCGGCTGGTCTCATTTCTAGTTGATTCTGTAGTAACTCCAGGAATCTCATCAGCGCAATCAACACTGAGTTGCTTTCAGTCAGGTGTAATTGCTTCCACCATTGCTTCCCATTCAGCGTCTGATAGCTTGTCATCACCTTCCCTAGTCAGTTTTCACGTTGGACATTTAGTTTGGTGCAGTTTAGGACGAGATGTTTTGGATTTTCTTCTTCCTTTGCACAGAATCTGCACAGTACATTTCCTGATGGAATCACACGCCTGTTCCTCAGAATTTCTTTTGTTTCTATAATATTCAGGCAGAACTTCAAGTAGTGTCTTCTTAGGCGTTTGCACGGCGATAGAGCCAGATATATCTGGAGTGTATTCCGTTTTTTTGCTTCTTTTGTTTGGTTTAGCATGGATTTTTGTGCTGCTCTTTTCTCACCGATTTCAATCCAGTCGAGATCTAACAATTTCTTTTTCACTAACTCTGGATTGTACCATAGTGTTGTCTCATCCGTCCCCAGTTGATTAAGGATCTCTCTACAATGGTGTTTCCAGTCTCTTAACGCTGATTTTTTTCCTATCTCATTTCCCAACAAGATTTTAAACGTTGGCAAATTCGCTTCTTCGTGAGTTTTTCTGAATAGCAGTAATTTATTCCATGTGATCCTTGCATTCAGGGTGGAGATCCCTACTTCAAAAAGGACACAAGCAGTCGGCGTACTTTGGGGTATCTGAAGGATTTTCTTCCAAAAAAATCCTTCGCACCTGGACCATATCTTGTGGTCGCAGCCAAACATGTTCTCCGCCCCGTAGGTTAGAATTGGTGTAATTCTATTTTGATAAAATTTTCTCACTGGCTTACACGTAAATTTCCCAAATTTCTTTTACATTATGATTCCTTGTGAGGTTAGTTGTCTGCAGCTTTTTCAGATTTTTTCACCATCGGTTCGTCGTTTAAGCTGGAGTTGATCATTGTGCCCAGATATCTTGTATATTGCACTTTTTCCAGTTTCTTCTTCCCCACGAACCAACTTGTTCTGTACTTGAGTGACTTCCTTCCTCTTTTATTCTCCAGGACTAGGATTTCTGATTTAACAGCATTTATCTCTAGTCCGAGATCTTCTGTATAGATCTTTAATGCTGTCAGTTTTCGCTGTAAACCGATTGGTGTACAATCTAAAATCACCATATCATCAGCGTATAGAATGTGATGTAACTGGAATCCATTAATGCACGGCGGGAATTAAGTCACGTTTTCCAGGGCGTTTCCCACTTCTGAGATATAGAAGTTGAACAGGGTAGCCCCTAGTGGGCACCCCTGTTTTACACCTCTCTCTGTGGGTATTGGTTTTGACAAATTTCCTTCGCTGTCTAACCGTACTTGAATGTAGGTGTCGGAATAGAGTTCTTTGATGGCAGCAATTAGACTTTTGTGGCAGCCCCTCTCCTTTAATTTACACCACAGAATCTCTCTGTTTACTCCATCAAACACGTTTGCCATATCAATAAATTCCAGGTAGATTTTCTGACCTGCTCGGATGGCATCGATTTTCAATAGATTTAGTATTAGGAGGTTCATGCTACAACCCACTCCTTTAACAAACCCGGACTGACGAATTACCCGGCAATTCCTCATTGACGGGTGCCGGAAAAAATGCAACTGCGGTGGCAGACGTGCCTGTTTTACAGGTGCAGCTACCGCCAGGGTTATAATGAGGCCCAGTACGGTAAAACATGTACTAAGGAGAGTATTCATTAATTTTCTAACAACATGAATGTTGACAACTACATCTTTGTTATAAACTAATTTAACATAAATCGGATTTGTTTTAAAACTTCTTTTTATTGAGTATTTGCATAGCATGTAATAAACAGTTAACATGACCTGTCTGCCTGAAACGAGGCCAGGTAACAATATCTGGATCCATACCTAATCCCCCCACTCTACACCTCCTACCCCCACCCTAACACATTGAACTATAATTCACCCTCCCCCTCCCCTAGCTCACATAGTAACAGTTATTATAACAGTGTTAACAATACACACACTTTGTAAGAATGTTTGGCTAACTATGTTCAATTAGGTGCCATCAGGTAAATCGTATGATCACTCTACCACGGTACCTGCGTCTGCTGATGGGGGATATCTGGTGAGACAGTACTTAATAAGGTTGTTCTAACCACCTAGTGACAGGGGCTGCAGCGAACCCGGCAAAATGAGGGAGGCTCTGGTTGTAATTCCTGTTTATTCAATCTATGTGTCCTGTAAATCCCTAAAGTGGTCGGCCTGTTAAGGTCTGCCTTGAGAGGTAAGCTATTTCACTATTTACGGCGATTTCTTCTGACGTAGCAGTATCATTTTGTTCTGCATTTTTTTGCAGTTTTATAATCCAAAGATTTGGTTATACTCACTGATATTATATGCTGTAAGGGACCTATAGTTTTACTAACCACGCATTTTCGAGATTAAACAGGATTTACTATATCACAGGAATTAAAGTCAGGATATATTTCCCATTTCTTCATTTTAGGTGCTCCACACTCAGGAGAGGAATATTTTTTTCTAACCGAAGTGGAACACACCATTTCACCATTTCCAGGGCAAAACACAAACTTTACTTTCTCTACATTCAAGGTATGCTAACTCTAAACAATATGATGGAGAGTTGCTTTTATAACTAGATGGTTTCCTAACTGATTGATTTGGGACTTGTGGTGAGTACTCCAGTGCACACTGGCTGCAGAAGAGGCCTTTAAATACTAGAACAACTTTGACGCTCATGCTAGAATGTCTTTTGAATTGTGCTCAGGATGATATAGCAACACATATATGACTAACTGGCAATGTTATGTATAGCTTGTAGATACATGATGTTCATGGGAAGAATACAGGATTGAAACAGTCTTCATTTATTTTTGTTTTCCAGTTTAAACCACTTGGCTCAAGAAGAAGGGATGCTTATCCCGAAACGTGTCACCCACCTTTGAATTGTATACATGGATTATCATTGCTTATCATCATATTCTGTTGACAGCTAATTTGGCTTTTGCATTTTTTGTTTTAATGGTGAATTTTGACTACAATTAAAATTTCTTTGTCTTTTTACCAGATGAATGAACATCTTTGTTATTCATAAACATTATATACTTTTGAGTTATAACAACCAGTTTACTTGACTTTGATGAACCATCTGTTGATGGATTTATAAAAGAGTGCAGCGGACGGGAGGGCTCCTATCTTTGGATCCTATTCTCTGTTCTTACGCATATGTTGCTGTGATCCTGTGCCAGGATCACGTTTCCTCCCCCGCACCTGAAAATAATATCTAATTACTGCATATAATTTAGAAAATTGACTTTTCATACAAAACATAAGGTAGTGCGCCTACCAATCACTTTCTTTTTACAGGCCTGCCTTGACGTCTCAGGACGGAGCATTCAAGGAAACAAATCTTGGTAATCAGCGTTCAGCGTGTATGGTGGGGATACTGACTGTTTTACAATGCATGATTAAGAGCTTGAGTGCTGAGAAAAGGATTGTATGTGCCAGTCTTCTTATAATTTGATCTGTGTGCTAGTCTGCATCTTCAGCGCTGAACAGCATTGGTCCAGGGGCCAAATCTATCTTTATGTTTTAAATATGTGGTATCAGCTTGTGAAACCATTTCCAGTATGTCTTATTCATGGGGCATGCCCATAAGAGGTGGCCCATTGTGCCCATCTCGTTACACTGTCGCCAGCATGCCTGTGTCAGAGTAAGTCCCATACGGTATAGTTAACTGGGTGTGTAATACAGCCTTTGAAGCAGTTTATATTGTATTTCTCTGTTGCAGATACTGTATGATGTTGCTGTTATGTTCTTGAAATAATCGTATACGTCGCCCACGTCTATGGGTATATTTAAGTCGTTGGACCATTGTGCAGCAAGAATTATGTTACATTTGATGTTGTTCGGGATGCAGATGGTGTAGAAAGAGCGTATTCTCAAACAAACTGTTGGGTTTTGTTCCTTTTCCATTTCCCCCACCGATGGGTTGTTCTGCAATGTTTGGCTGGTTGTGTTGGATCTAATGACCTCTCGTATAGTATAATAGTGTATCCAGTCAGTGGCCCTCATTAGGACCCTGGCGGTAAGGGGTTTACGCCAGCGTTAGCTGCGCCGACCCCTTACCGCCAACTACGAGTTCCCAAAGCGCCATGGTCACTTTTCCGCCCGCTTTTTGCGGGCGTAAAAATCCATGGCGCTATGGGACCTTGGTGTTAATTACGCCACCGTAATGTACGGTGGCGTAATTAACGCCTTCCCCACTCCCATTGAGCCCTATGGGGCCGAAATGGGAATGGGGAAGGGTAAATGGGTCAATGGGGACTTACCGCCCCGCCAACCTCGGAATGGGGCGGTAAGTCCGCCATCCGCCATGGCGTAAACGGACTTTACGCCATGGCGGAAAAGTCCGTCGATGGCGGAAAAAATCCGCCAGGGTCGTAATGAGGGCCAGTGTGTTGTAGTCAGAGTATTTGGCTAGCTTCTTGGAACCCCATCAGTTTGTCCCCGTCGTATAGGTCTAGCACTCTGATCTCTGGCCAAAAGGTGTCCTGGTTTTTGTGTAAAGTATGGTCTAGGCCGATCGAGCCGATTGCTCGTATGCTAATCCAGGCGGGGGATTCCCAGACATCAGAGCCCAGCAATTGTCTGTGTCAGCGATGGGCCTATCAATGGGTGTGATTTAATGCGTTTAGGTAGTTTATTAGGTAGGATGGCAAGGATTTCGGCCGGGATATAAGGTACTATTAGGGAGAGTTCCATCGTTCTCCAACTAGGCATATCCGACGTATCAAGCCATCTTTTGGCCCAGCATATTTGGGCTGACTGATAAAGTTTGCTAAGCTGGTACTGCCAGTCCACTGTTGTTTTTGGAGGCCTGTAGAATGTCGAGCCGGATTCTTGTCTTTTTGCCTCTCCAAATGAATTTGGCCAATTGTGTATCTAAGTCTTTATACATTTGTTTAATTGGGGCATTGGGAAGCATCATTACTAGGTAAATTAATTTTGGTAGGGAATTCGTCATAAAAGCATTGATATGGCCTGCCAATGATATTGGGAGTGTGTTCCATCTGATTATATTCGATTTAATCTTTGTTATAGGAGGTGGGTAATTTAGGTCTGCAATTTATGGATGGATGGGGCTACTTGAATCTCCAGATATTTGATGGAATGCAGCTGGAGCCGAAAGGGAGCAACCCCGCCTGGGTCCCATGGTATGTCGGGTCTGAGAAGTAGGACCTCCGATTTTGCAAAATTTACCTTGTACTCCATCATAGGCCCATATTCGTGGAGCAGGTGATGCAGGCATGGAAGGGAGACTGTGGGGTTGCTAACATAAACCAAAAGGTTGTCCCCATGGATTTTCAGTGTTCTTCGGTTCCTCGCATCACACTGTTCCATTGTGGGTCAGTGCGTAGCTTCTCTGCTAGTGGCTCAATGGATAGTGCATATAAAAGTGGGGACAGGGGGCAACGTTGTCTGGTGCCCGAATATAGATTGAACAAGGTTGAGGCGGTTCCGTTTATAGCCAGGAGCAATGGAGCACGGAGTAGCATAGATTTTGCCATAATATTCTGCAAAGCGTCTATTTATGTCTTTTTCGTTAGTTAGTAGATTCCCAGTTCGGTCACAGATGCCGGTTATATTTTGGGAAGTTTGTTAGGTGCGAAGTGCGAGCGCCATCAAATGGATGGGTCTATCGGCATCTTGATAGTAGGCCTGAGACCAGCTAGTGAACGATTTTTGCACCTGTTGGGTAGTGATTTGTTTGTGCTCTGCTCTTAATTTGCTAAGTCAGGCATATATGTCGGGATCCCGGGTCCATTTATGCTGGGTTTCTACGAGTGTAATGTCTGCAATGATGGTGTTTTAATGTTCCTTCCAGCTCTTTAGTTTATGGGCCCAAACTGAGATACATTGCGCTCTGAGAAAGGCTTTGTATGCATCCCAGCAGGGGACAGGAGAATAGTCTGGAGTCAGGTTGGTTTGTCAGAACAGGTAAGTGTCTTCACTAAGATGTTTGAGAAAGTCTATGTCAGTGCTCTTAAGTTGAGACGCCATGGTGGCCTGTCAGGTGGGGCTCCAGGTAGCTCAATGTGAAGAAGTACTGGTGCATGGTCCGAGACCATCATGGGGAGTATTGTACATTGTTTTATCTGTGATAAGGCTTTCGTCTGGGATACCCAGTAGTCTAGTATAGGGTAAGATTTGTGGCAATTTGAGTAGAAGGTATAATTGTGGCACTGTGGATGTAGGGCTTGCCATATATCCGTGAGTCCCAATTCGGACATTAGGGTTAGCAGTGTTGTACGTTTGCGTTTGGTCAGAAGCTGCGATAGGGGTGTGCCTTGGTGGTCCTGTGCCACATCTAGAATTATCTTCCAATCGCCTCTAATAAGTAGGATAGCTCCCATGTATGTGCACATTTTGCAAATACTTGTATGAAAAACACGAGTGCGTCACTGGATGGGGCGTATATGTTCATAATAGTAAGGGGGTATTGGTGGGTCCGGCCCAGAATGAGTACAAATCTTCTGTTTGTGTCTGAGATGGTGTGGAATGGGACACGCTTGTGAATAAGAATTGAGACCCCTTTTTTGCCTCTATGCGGTGAGTGAGCTATTGTCCCAACCCACCCTCGATTTAATTTCCCTGATTCATGGGCGTTTCCTGAATGAAGGCAATATCGCACTGCGTGTCACGCAAGAAGTTGAGAACTCGCCGTATTTTGATTGGAGGAACCATCACCTGCACATTAAGTGTCACTAGACGCAGGTCTGTCATTTCTGTGGGTCTCTGCTTGGTTAGCCAGTAGGATTACGTGAAGAGGGGAGTATTCATATCTGGGAGAGCAGTGTTTATCATACAATGTGGGTGTGTGTGTAATTAAGAACTTTAACAAAACAAACATTACCTCAGACCTGAAGGTCCAAACCTTAACATTGAGACAAGCCAACCGTATCCCAATACTGCTTCTTAAGAGCCCATGCCCAGGGAGAGGCAATAGAGATAAATCAAATCTCATCCACCCAGCTGGCATGCTGATCAAATTTGCAGAGTTAACCAGTGGCTCTGGTAGCCTGGGGGGGAGGGGAGGGGTTGATGGGATGGCTCGTAATAGAAGGCGGGGTTCTTGTGTTATCATCTGTTTAGTTCTGGTCCGTTGAACATGTTGGCCAAGGTCGCGTATTTCTTTCTTGCATGGCCCAAACTCTTGCGCTGTAGATAGATGCAAGGGCTATGTTTGGTGCTAACGATTGTAGAAGGACATTGTGGTTCAGATTCAATCACGTTGGGGGGTCGGGAGTCTTTGCGATTGGGTCCGTTGGGTCGTCTCCCGGGGTGTTGTTGCTTACCCTGCGGCCGTTTCTGACGTTGGAGGTGCCATTGCGAGCCGTCTGTTGGGTGGGTTGGTCTCTCAGTATCTGCAGGATAATCTGTTGAGACAAGATATTGTTGGCATAGTAGGTGCCAGGCTTCCTCAGGGTCATTGAAGGAATGCAATTTGTTGTCCAGTTGAATGCACCAGACCGCAGGGAATTTTAGATAGTATTTGTGATTTGTGCCTTGTAGTGCCGTAAACAGCGGAGTAAATCTCTTCCTTCTTCGAGCAATTTTGTCGGAATAGTCATTAAAGATGCAGGCTTCCGCCCTCCCGTATGGATTGTGCCGATTGCTCTATAGGCGCGTAGAATGGATACATTATGTTGGAAGTTTAAGAGCTGCATTGTAATGGGGTAAGGGCGGTCTTCTGTCGCTGCTTTCGGGAAGGGAGTTCTGTGGATTCTCTCAATCACATGCGATCTTGGATGTGGAGGTGGTCTTGAAATAGGCGGTATGCATAAGCCTCGAGGTCTGATCCCTTCACCATTTCGGGGAGGCTGATAAGACAAAGGTTGTTGCGCCACAAGAGATTTTCTTGGTCCTCAACTTTCTCGCTGAGGCGCTGCACTTCATTTATGAGCCCATCAAGATCCGTGGCCGCCACTTCGCTGTTATCATTGAGTGCACTGATCTGTTGTTCATTGTCTGTTGTGCGTTCAGCTTGGGCATTTAGGCGAGTCTGCATGTCTTGAATGTCGTGTTTGAGCTCTAAAACAGAGATTTTAGTTTCTTGGGTGCTATTTCCTATGGCCCACATTTCTGTGAGAAGTGTTTGTAGCTGATTTTGCACATCCATCTTGGTGTGTTGGCATACAGACAGCGTAAAACTGTTTCTGTTGGATTCGGGGGAATGTGTGTATTGGTGTTACTACCAGACAGAGTCTTTGCCATACCCTGGTGGCGGGCTGGCAACCAGGTGGTTATGTACTTAGTGCCCCATAATCTGTTGCAGTTCCAATTTGACTGCACCCGCCTCCTAGAGACACAACAGGAGCCCCCAAGCCGATGCCCGCGATATTGGTGTCTGCCGGTGTGTAGGTAGTGTCTAAGACGCCCCTTTGGGCACGCAGACAAAATTATTGGTGCAACCAGGCCGTCGCCTAGGCTCTTGGGTGCAGTGGTTGTGGCCGTCTCAGAGGAGTGCTGAAGCGTTTCCTTGCATCAATGCAGTTTGTTTGCCCGTGGTGAGTTATTGGCTCAGTAGGTTTGCAGGTGAGCTGGGGTACTTATTTATGCGTGGGCCTCACCCCATGCGTCAAGGCAGATGGTAGGTGGGATAAGGCGCAGCATATGCTCATTGGGGGCTTGCAGCAAAATTGAGCGAGACTCGTGGATCTTATGGAGCTTTTTGGCGGGGCAGTTAGCTGGCACTCCAAGGTCTTCGTGGTGGAGGGGCCCCCGACTATTAGCTATCACGGTGCAGGGTGATTGGCGGGCGGTGTATTGACTAACACAAAAGTCCGGTGCAATCGCTAGCTCCAGTAGTAGGGAAGGCCCCTGTGTGTTTGTTTTAAAGAGAATATTGCGCCATCCTGGCCTTTATCAGTTCGTTTGGGGGCCTGCTGTGCACACCCCTGTTGCTACGGTGTTGCCCGATTGATATTCCCCTATATGAGGCCCAGCAGAGAGTGTTCCGGTGGGGGTCCTGTGCCAGAGGGGTGGACTGTCTAGTAAAGCTGTCCTCAAACTATGCGCTCAAGTGTTTGAAGCAGGGCCCAGCACTCGCATGGCCCGGGATACGGGCAGGTTGGCTGACAGATCCAGGGGAAGCTGGGCCAGCTCACTGTTGCAGCTCTCCACGGTGTGTGCCAGTCGGCATCATTTGCATCGGCGGGTTGCAGGAGTTTATCAGGAAATTCATCAGTTGGGAATTGCTGTATTCCGTCTTTCAGCGCGGTAATGGTGGCGCTGCGTCAGCCTGCAGCACTGTCAGGGGGGAGCAAGCCTGGATTCTTCCCCGCGATCTTAGGTCCACACCGGGGGCCGGTCTCTACGTGTTCAGCGGCATTGACTATGACAGAGAAGCCCGCTGACCCATACTACGTGGTGAGCCGAATCAAGCAGTAGCTCCTCCCCTGCTTCACACGCTGACAATGCACGTGCACACAGGACCTGCAGCGGCCTCCAGCGATCGAGCTGTCTCTGCGTCCTAGACCTTACGTCCCGTTGAACGAGCAAAGTCAACGCCGACTGTTCCCAGTATCCAAGACTTGTCATTGCTGGCAGTTAGAATGAAAACCGTGCGGGATAGACTGTATGATTTGCAAGATTCTGCCTGCCTTCTTCAGAGCACCATCACCTCGCGGCTATCTTGCTCAGACTCTTGAGCGCCCCCCTCGTAACGTTAATTTATAATAATCTCTTTCTCTTAGTTTTCTTTTTCACAAGTGATCCAACATTTTAAGTACAACATTATGGAATTAATTCAAATGTTCTTTTAATTATGTTGAACTTACTTGTAATTATGAACTGCTACACGTTGAGTAAATAACCTGAGACTGTGCATATAGGTTTTATTATGATATGAGAGTCACAAAATATCTTCTTTGCGTATATGTAGATGTGACTTTTTGCCTTGACAAAGCCCAGGGGGTGAAACACATGCAAGCAAGCTGACACACTATTATTTGACAATCTGAAACACTTGTATTCAAAGGCAAGGTGACACATTTGTATTTGTCGATCTGACACACTTGTATTCCAAATTGTGTTTAGGATAGTATAACATACACGTTAAAATATAACATCCAAACCTGAATTTCATTTTTTTTCTATTAAATACTTTCTAAATCTATTAAAGGTCTAGGACATTTTTCAAGATTTGTGCAGCAGCTTAACCAGTACGTTCTTTGTAGAAATTGTGTTTGAAACTTCTTTTAGGTATTGGAAAGCTAATACCTTTGTACATTCCTTGTGACCCATTAGTGCCCAGAAGGCGAGACAGGTGTCCGCCGCAGTACACACATCTTCCGCCACACACACTGGGATCTCAACCATCTTGGACCTTCAGCTCTTTGTGTGCCTGATGGAGGAACTTACCAGCCAGCAAAAGGATTGTTCTACCCGAAGTGCATCTTTTCACTGACGGTCCTATGAAGGTACTGTTGCAGGGTGAAAGTGAGCATGCCACCTTAAATAGGGGGCCACCTTAAGGCAAGGAGAAAGGACCTGACATGAGGGAGAGGGGAGGAAGAGGAGGGGCTACTAGAGCCCGGGAACAGATGCATGTAGAGGGCAATAAAGGAGGTTGTTGCCTGAGCTGTCTCCCACATGTCTTTGTGTGATATGGCCCCCTCGGGGCTCGCAGGCGCAGAGGTGCATGCTAGCACCATATTGTGGTCCAAGTGAGGACTACAACAACTTGCGACAAAGGGAAATGAGCGCCCACGTTGTGCAGCAAAGTGAAGGGTGCAGTGCACCCAGAGGCGCAGAGCCCAGCGGAGTGGTGTCCTGTGGACCAGCGAACAAAGACTCCTATGGCCTGCACCACAGTGAAGGTACAGCGCACACGGCACCCAGCGAGCAGAGGCGGCGACAGTGAGCCCAGCAGAGGCCCAACAAGGTGGGATAAGGAGGCCCAGCAGAGCTGTTGAGGAGGCAGCACGAAGGGCATACGAGGTCCAGCAGCATGGAAGGAGCATGAACAGAGAGTTGATAGTGCCCAGCAGAGTAAGATACACCAGGCGGTGAGGACGGTCAGCAGTGCCCAGTAGAGAGGTGCGGGCACAGCGCCAGCAGGAATTACTTACATTGTTTGGACGCTGCCGTGATATTTTCCTCCTGGTGTGCACAGTATTTCGAGTCAAGGATCAAGTTCTCAGATGTGGACAAGCTGCGGGTGAATGTCGAACAGAGCCCCCAGCGCAAGATTCACTCACGCACTGTTGCCACCAACCAGGATACTGTTTGCTCTGGAGGCCGTGTCTGTGGGACGCACATGCTTGGTGTTTGGAACACTGCTCTCTGCATAGTGGGCTTGGAGGAATCGAGATGACGGAGCGTGCCCCAGAAACTCGCACCAGGTGAAGGAGTCTCGGACACTGTATGGCGTGTTGAGGTGAGAGTAGAGAAAAGGCCATATCATAGTCCAGACACAGTATCACTCACAGCAGGACTACCGTTATTCCTATGACCAGAATTGGATGCTGCTCATACACTAACGCTTAATTTACAGCCAAGTACAGTGGTTGAAATGAGAACAAACATTAGTAAAGCCAGCCGTTTGGCATGTTTATGAGTATTAGAGACAGCAATGAAGACCCAGGCTGTGCAAAACACAGAGAGAATGAGAAGTGCCCAGCAGCACGCCCTGCAACAGAAGATTGGTGGGTGAGCAGAGCCCAGCTGCAGGGACATTGCGGAGGAGGAGGAGCAGCGAGCGCAACCAGCTAAGCTGCGACAGCAATACGACACCAGGCAATGAACGGCGCAGAGACGTTGCACTTGAAGATTCCCAGCCTCATCAGCAAACGAGGGGAAGGGGCACTGAAAAAGAAGGACACCAGGGACAGCCAGTGCACGGTCCGCCGATGCATGCCACAAGCCCAGGAAAGCATAAGGAATACTGCCTACTACCTTACTAACAGACGAAGGAAGGAGGTGAAGCATACCCCACCCATGCCCACAAATCATATGCCACAGCCTCCACCAACACACACAAGACAGTGGAGAATATAAACATAACTTGCTAATGCATCGGGGCAAGCATAACGAATTCCTGCTAACATACAAGGACTACATATCGGGGAGAGCACCCTCACCCGCTGCCGCCAGCACTGAAGGACCCCCAGTGCAAGAACTCTGAAAGTGGTGATCAGCGCCATCCCATCCTACCACCCGGACCATCACACACACCGGCACAAATAGCTCAGGAAACCATCACCACAACACTTCCCCTAGACGACAGACCAAGCACTGCAAGCTGCTGACACAGGGACCATTGCCACGTGAGACTCATGCAGAACCCGGTAGGCAGCAGACAGCGACAACATAAGGAGCAGGACATAAATGACCTGCTGCGAACCAGGAGCATGATGCTGCACTGCCACTAAGGGAGAGAAAAAGCAAGGAGGTGACCGGATTGACAGCAGGACCGGAGAACGACAGGATAGCAGTACCGCGAAGAGCAGGTGATGGAGGAAGATCTTGACTGAGAGGCAACGGCAAATGAGACAGCCCCAAGAGAAGATTTCCCAAGAGGGGGGTGGCAAGGAAAGGCGAGAGGAATTCCACCCGCAGAGAAAAGGGGGCACTCCGTCCAACAGCAAGAATTGAGAGGAAGGCAATCCTCCCACATAGACGGCAGCCCACTGCACAAGAGCAGGAAGGCTCAAGCGACCCACAGCTGAAAAGAAGCCCAGAATGGAGGGCAGCAGAAAATGGAGCTCAGAAATGAGGGCAGCAGAAAAAGGGGCCCAGAAAAGAGGGCAGCAGAAAAGGGAGCCCAGAAAGGAGGGCAGCAGAAAAGGGAGCCCAGAAAGGAGGGCAGTGGAAAAAGGAGCCCAGAAAGAAGGGTAGCAGGAAAAGCAGCTCAGAAAGGGGGCAGCAAGAAAAGGAAGGCCACAGAAAAGGAAGCCCAGGTGGAATGGCCAGAGGACAGAACAGGAAGGAGTAGGACACCCACGACAAAGAGAGCCCAGAAAGGGGAGCCACCGAAAAGAACAAGACTGCATGCTGAATGTCACAAAGGGTCGCTCGAACACATGCCTATTACACATCAATCACACCAGCAGCAGACAAAGGAGTATCCTGCAAGGAGAGAACGACATCAGCAAGGAGTACTGCAGGATAACGATGGAAAAGGAGCGATCTACAAGAACGGAGAGACTAAAGGAGGAGGACACAGGAGCAACGGCTAACAAGACCAATGCACACAGTGGAGACCACCAGAACGCAATACAAGCCACCGACCCCACAAAGATGTTAAGCAGGGGGGAGGTGTTGCAGGGTGAAAGTGAGCGTGTCACCTTAAATAGGGGGCCACCTTAAGGCAAGGAGAAAGGACATGACATTAGGGACAGGGGAGGAAGAGGAGGGGCTACTAGAGCCCGGGAACAGATGCATGTAGAAGGCAATAAAGGAGGTAGTTCCCTGAGCTGTCTCCTGCGTGTCTTTGTGTGAGATGGCCCCCTCTGGGCTTGCAGGCGCAGAGGTGCATGCTAGCACCATTTGTGGTCCAAGTGAGGACTACAACAGGTACACCATCAATGGAGAGAGCCCCGTAGACACTAGTTAAGGATCAGAGCCTGAGACCAACGGTGATGTCATCAACCAGCACAACTCTCATCACAGGTGCTGCTGGTGGACCTCAAGGAAGGTGAGAGCAACTCTAGAGGCCCCCCTCAATCTTCCCCTGTCCCCCTGACAGAGCTCATATCTGCTGCACTCCACTCTATAAGCACAATCATTTCTGGAACTGCACAACACAGAATAGTGAGACTTGCAGCTGTCTAACCCATACAGACATAATAACCAGTCTTCATGACCATGGAGAGCAGAGACATCAATAGATTTGAGAGTGTTGAGGGTTCAGAGTCACCACACCACAGATACTTGTTTCAATCAACATCTTCACACGGTCCTTGCTGTCAGCTCTAGAGGCTCTCTTCCATCAGCCGTCCATCTTTGAGCACTAATTTCTATCACATGCTCATCCGTATCACTCTGACAAGCTGCTGGCCCAGGACTGGACCTTTATGCTTACATTGCAGGGGGGATTGCTGATTGGTCCAGCCTACATTTCTTTCCACCTTAGTGCTTTCCTTTCATGACACCCTTGTTTGTTTTGTTTTTGCTTTTAAAGGGGAACCCGTTTTTTTTTAACGAAACCTCAATGCTCTAAGCTTTTCTTTCTCTTCCTGACCCTGCCTGCCACTATTCTCATCCCTATACAAAACACACCTGTGAAAAGGCAGGGCTGCAGTATCTTATTTGTGATAACAGTCTCCTGTTCACTGCTCCTTGCTGGCATGAGCTTAGCAATTAGTTTGACAGTTATCATTTTTACAGACTGATACGTTATCTGTCCCAACTCATTTCACAATGCGCATAATCATTTGCATGAAATTGCACTCAGTAACAAATCTCAGGGTGTGGTAGTTACGAAAACTCCCAAGTATGTGAATGGCTAGTCTGATACTCAGGAAACAGGATGGAGCAAAAACTAGAGGTGGGCACTGTCTGACATTAATACAGGGGAGTACTGAGTGATGGTGATACTCTTGTGATGTAACATTCTGCAAGATTATGATTATATTATTCTTTTTTTATGAGTCTGGGGGTACTGGACGGTCCAAAAATGTAGGGGACACTGAATATCGCTGATACTGGAGGCAAGGGAGCTACAGTAACTAATTCCTCTCACTATCGTGAGTGGGGGTTTAGATTCTATTAAAGACACAGAGGCAAGTATTATACATAATCTTCTTCATCTACTCATCAAGTTACAGAGAAAAATATACTTTACAAAGCTTTTATGTGCAACATTAACAGTTTAAAAATAAACATATAGTGGGAGCCTTTCCAGGGTGAGGGGTCATGACCTCAGTCCACCCAATCAGGATCAAACCCAGCAAATAAAGGTCCATGACGTTGGTCCCTCTTCCTCTTCTTTAGCGCTCTGAAACAATAGCATAACATTACAGTAAAATATGTTCAGGAACCCACAATGCAACTTGCCGCCCAACTGTGTGGCGCAGGAGGGTAAACCGATCTCTTTCCCCACTCAGACTGGTCTTGTTAACCAGTATGAGACCAACTCCAAGGCAGCGTCCGGAAACTCTGTCTCTCCCCCATCTTATCAGCACCCATGCAAAGCCGAGATTTACAATTTTGACTTCTGTTCCTCCATTGGTATCTGAATGAAGATGAAAGAAAACAAGGTGGGTGCAATCCTAATTAACTTGACTTTGAAAACTACAGCAGGCAACAAAGGGTAAAACACAGTATCTTATAATACGCCTGTGAACTCGGGGGGGGGGGGGGTAATATCTCTTATGGCTACATAGAGTTGGAAAAATGCACCCCAATATGTATGAAACAATACCAATTGCCAAAACCAGCAATTCAGAGATCACTACCAGCAAACTTCAATATGTCGGTTCCTTTTGAAAACTCATAGAAAACATCCCATAGGTTGTAATCCTATTATCAGTATTCTGGACAGGGATACATATATATATGCAGGCATAAGGCACAGCAAACCATAATAATCTTCAGTGGAATGTAATTTCCCTGCCGCTCATTGACCAGTGATATGCAGCCTTGTTTGTAAGGACAGATTTATTATTGGGAAAAAAAGGAATGCACTATATTGCCCTCTTCAATGAGGAATATAGAACTACAGAAGCTTAGTTCCCTGAAGGTGTTGTTGTACCTTGAGGAGACTTATATAGGATAACAAACCGGAATATAAACAAGATGCGAAAGTGGGCACTAGAGGCTGAATCAACTCATGCAGCACTTGATAATTAGGTGTATAGACTATTTTAGTTCACTGTTTCGGTAAATTGAATTAGCAGCACGTTCACGGGAGGGAGAGGTGTTGCCCACGCCTCTTGTATTAGCATGTAAGGGTTGGAGCCTGTAATTCTTGTGCTGGTGAGTGTAATAAGGTACAAAAGTTATTCAAGTTTTCATGTAAAGGGTTTAATCGGTGGTTTAAGTAGGGCAGCCGACACGTGTTTCAACCCATACAGGTCTTTCTCAAGGCTAAATTGGTTGCCCATGGTTGACGGGTGGGTTGCTTGCCGTTAGGACAATCCCGTTGGCATTGGCAGAGCCAGAATCCTTGGCTCTGTTGGGTGATTGAAGGTGGCCACAGGCGTCTGTGGCTTGGCAATCCTATAAGTGCTGGTCCCGGTGGGCTTTGCTGTGCCTTTTTCGGATCATGGTCTTCTCGGCTGGACTCTATAAAGAGACCAGCCGAAGAGACCACTAAACCACTGATTAAACCCTTTACATTAAAACTTGAAAAACCTTGTATACCTTATTACAATCACCAGTGCAAGAATACTCCACGCAATGTCCTCTTGATATACGTGAGTTCACATAAATCTGCCCCAACCAATGCCTTCCTATTTTTCATAAATATCCCAGAAACAGGCCCAGCGGAAGACAGGAGAATAACGGTATTCCAAGAATAAGCACTAACCATTGCAGTTAATGTAATCTCAGGTAACGAGAGCTAAACAAACTCACAGGGCCAACATGGAGAAACCTATGCACAACTAATCGAGATATATATCGTCTGGTACATCAACCCCATTGACACGATAACCATTTGAGTCCAGGTTAATCTGAAAATGGTAACTTGGCAGAGTAAGAATACTGCATGACATTCTATAGGATAGTACCCCTTTTGCATCTGGTAACATCTAACCTCAGTAACTCCCCAGTGTTGAACAGAAGTTGCCATCAACTCGGGAGGGATAATTCTCGCCTCTGTGTCATTAATAGAATAACTAATCCCCGTCACTATCATTGAGTGGGGGGGGTTAAATTCCACGAGAAGACTGGAGGGTCCTATTATGCAAGTTTAAAGCTAGCTTGCAACTTCTTATGCCCCCCTGGGGTTCAGCAAACATTGTGTCACTCAACGTCTCTGCGACCCTGATATAGTAGTCATGTCTATACCTACAAGAAAATATCAGAAACAATGCACCACATAGCCCTGTCAGGGTGAAATAAAATGGGGAAAGAACATAAAGAAAGAAAATACGAATACAGAAATGTGAGAGAGGCTATCTCCAAGGGCCCATGCCAGAAAACCTGCTTAGAGGTAAAAGGCACAGTCAAAGTACCCACTCGTGTGTGCCGCTGAAATAATCCAGAGGTAGAAAGCCGAAGGGATAACAAACGAGATCCTCCTGACCATGCAGATTAAAACATCAGCAGAAGGCAGAGGACAGAGTAACATTGCCTCCTAGGAAAGCAGAAAGATGCAACTAATGAAAAATTCTTCTCTCACAGAAAGAAAAAAGGTGAGACGATTGACTTAAACCCTTGGGAAGAGAAAAGCATACAAATATTGTGAGCAATTATTAAACATACTGATGTTATCCCCTAGCGTACCCTAGTTACCAGTGCTGCCATTGGGCGGGATCTTCCCAGATCTGGGATCCGGCAAAAAACATCTCCCCGGATCTCGGATCCAGCTCAACAATGTGTGGAAACGCATTCGGCATGCAACATATTTTTTTAGAACGCTCTAATTGTTTTCATCTACTCTTCTATGGGATTTTAACTGTGGTAGCTAGGATCAGGGGCAAGACACTTCACCACAAGACCACTTGAAGGTCTGAGCAGGAGTGGTGCTAAATCCCATGCTAATATTGTAGTACAGAGGAAATACGAAAGTACATCTTTTAAGGTTCAAAAGGTGTGTACATTTTATACTTTGCTGCCATTATAAGAAACTGGGCTATTTTCCAGGTGTTCCTGATTAGTCTTCTTTGGGGCTGAGAGGCAAATGTTAAGAATGGTCGAGGGAAGGGTTAAACTGGCCCCCACCCTACTTCCACTGCGCTGGTGCCTGGCGAAGTCCCCCAGTAAAAAAGGTCAATTTACAGCACTGCTACTAACTTATTTGCAAAACATAGTTCGGGTATTTGATACATGCATTCCAGCATAAATGTCCCCTGGTAGCGGAAGCAAACCTTAGAGAGTCAGCCAGTGAACCGTGAGCCCCTCAACTCCATGTTACCTGAAAGGGCTGACCATGTGCGCAGTCTCAAGCAGATACACTTCTGGAAAGTTACCTTTACGTACAATACGAATCTTCATAGGCAAAGTACTATGGTAAGAACTGAGGAAAAAAAACCCATTATAAAGCCATTGGAGGCACTTTGCCAAAGCTTGACAATGCTTGCTGCACCGATGACAAGAAACAACCCTAAAAGTTATAACCATGGATCCTATAAAAGCAAAAATGAGGATCTGCATGTGGAGACATGTCTACATTTGCCCATGATCAGAACGAGCAGCTCCTCATCCCTATGTCTTTTACAGAGCTAACCACTAAAATGATGGCTGCACGCCAGGTTTCTTTAAAGCTACAATGAAAAACCGTATTCCGTAAATCTGCTGTAACGGGACCTGGTGTAGGCAATACAATGTCCTTGTCAACTCGTACACACTTACCTTGAAACAAGTACAAATATACATACATGTGTAAACCAACCAGTAACCCAAGAAAGGCATCTAGGCAGGGTGGCGGCCATGGTCCAGGTGTGAGAACCAGATTGTCCCAGAGACTGCATTAAAGGTTGCTAATACTGCAATATAATCCTCACCCGTTCTAGGGAGCACCATCCACTGCAGATTATACAAAGGTTTCAGTAGAATAAACAAAACACTGCCCCTCTTACCCCAGTGGGCAGAGTGTGAAACCACACAATCACATGCTTAAAGTGGGTGTATCTGCCGAGCAGGCATGAGGGCAAAGGCACTCTAATATAAGCAGAGTGTACTTGGAGTGGGATTCGAGCATAATTTCTGTTGATATTACAAAAAAGGTAGCAGGCGCTCCTCTCCAGAAAGAACATGGCATGATAACCTGTTCTGAGATGAGAGTTTGCAGCACAGCTTTTTGCTCACTATACCTTTCACAGATGGGAAATATCCATTTGCATATCAGTCTTTGTCCCGCCCACATGGGCAGTCCAGCACCGAAATGCTATGGCAATTCCTCTCTGAACGAGAGTACCAACTGCAACCCCATACACGTGTTTCAGCCTTGTTGGGCCTCATCAGTGAGGTGAAGCTGTGCCTCTCTGAGCACAGTGAGCAGGTAGTCCACGTCTGGTTGCCCCCCTTTGTTTAAAATATTTGTTAGGAACTTGGGGTTGGTCACCCTGAGTTACCTGGGGGCAACCAGACGTGGTCTCCCTGCTCACCGTGCTCAGAGAGGCACAGTTGCACCTCACTGATGAGGCCCAACAAGGCTGGAACACGTGTATGGGGTTGCTGTTGGCACCCTTGTTCAGAGAGGAATTGCCATAGCATTTCGGTGCTGGACTGCCCATGTGAGCGGGACAAAGACTGATATGTAAATGGATATTTCCCACCTGTGAAAGGTACAGTGTGCTGCAAACTCTCATGTCAGAACAGTTTATCATGCCATGTTCTTTCTGGAGAGAAGCGCCTGCTACCTTTTTTTGAAATATTTGTAAGGAACTTGGGGTTGGTCACCCTGAGTTGCCTGGGGCAACCAGACGTGGACTCCCTGCTCACTGTGCTCAGAGAGGTACAGCTGCACCTCACTGATGAGGCCCAACAAGGCTGAAACACGTGTATGGGGTTGCTGTTGGCACTCTTGTTCAGAGAGGAATTGCCATAGCATTTCGGTGCTGGACTGCCCATGTGGGCGGGACAAAGACTGATATGTAAATGGATATTTCCCATCTGTGAAAGGTACAGTGAGCAAAAAGCGTGTGCTGCAAACTCTCATCTCACAACTAGTTATCATGCCATGTTCATTCTGGAGAGGAGCGCCTGCTACCTTTTTTTTAATCATTTCTGTTGAGCATGACAAGTATGTGTCCGAGCAGAGCGCAGGTCCGGGCTGGTCCAGTGGACCACAATGCTCCTTAGACCGTTTCCAGAGACAATTCTATACAAACATGTATGGCAGAAAATGAACTAGAGCAGATTATTATTATTATTTGTTTACATTTGTATAGCGCACAAACAGCCCTTGGGCATTGTGGTGCTGTTTCTTGAAGGGAACTTAGTTGCAGGGAAGGTACAAGTGGGTTATACATTTACATGTTGTACATTTATACATTTTTTAGCATAGGTTATAATTACACTTTGCAGGTTAGCAAATGATGTAGTATGCAGTCAAGTGAGGTTGGAGTGGTGTTGGTCAGACGAAGAGCATGGTTTTTATGGCCTTGTGGAATGCCATGTGTGATTCTTCAGCTCAAAGAGTGCTGGGCCTGAGCTGGTTCTGTGGACCGTAATGCCCTTGAGACTCTCTGAGAGTTTCCCAATGTCTTTGTTGTGGTGGCTGCCAGCAGTAAAATAGAGGGTTTGAAATACATCTCTACTGAGGCTTTCGGGTTCTGATAATACTCCAAGCAGGCGGACCGGACATGCACCCATTACATATGTATTCCTGTGTCTGAAAATAGTTATAAAAAATAAGCAAAACACTTTGTATTCATAACTCAGGACCTGGCGACAAATCCACTATCTAGCATCCTCCTGCCAACAAGGCAGACCGTAAAATAAATATCAATGTAGTCTGTCTTGGAGCAACCAGCGCGGTAGCAACTATAAAGGCGGGCCATGTTGGCGTGGGCAAGGGGAAAGGGAATTTGCGGAAGGGAGAGGAAACTGTTAGCAACAGGGAGCGGGCGGGGGCAGCATCGGACTGGGACATAAAATTGTCTCTGGCACCAATGAAAAAGTGGCCCACTGTTGCAAATGGCAAGACATTCCTTTTGTGACAGAATGTTTGAATAATGTGATGCAAATTGTGCATTTTAAAGATGTTTATTCAGCAACAATGGTCAAAACTACTAGCGGCCTAGTGAAGTAACTCATCAAACTGGCCCACTTTGACCCAAAAAGTGGGCCACCCCAGCATTTTGCATTTTTGATTCGGCCACTGCCTTATAGTCCAGTTCGAATGGAGCGGGGGGGGGGGGGCGACGAGGGGAGTGGAAACGGCTTACCGGCAAGGTGCACTTTGGGAAAGGGAGAGGGTAAAACAAACCTCGACAAGGCCGAACCCTCGCCGTGGAAGGAACGAACCATGCCTCATGAGAGCAATCCTTACTCGGCTTGCAGCAGACTTGCTCTTATACTGGAGCTTCCCAAACCGTCGAGGGACCCCAGGATACCATGCAGCACAACACGTGCATAGTGTATCAAATACGCTGAAAAGGGAAGACACCCTATTCATAAACAGCAAAGTAAATGAAAATAACATGCGCAATTAAGTACATTCATAACTGAAAGTCAGTTAAAACCAGCATGTCCAATAATGAGTAATGAACATTTTCAATGAGAGTACTTATGTGCTGTGATGAGCAGCAAAGAAGAGGAAGAGGGGAGCAACGAGAGAACTGTATCTTGCTGACAGTATTGATCTGTCACTGGGGGATTGGAGAGAACTGTATCTTGCTGACAGTATTGATCTGTCACTGGGGGATTGGAGAGAACTGTATCTTGCTGACAGTATTGATCTGTCACTGGGGGATTGGAGAGAACTGTATCTTGCTGACAGTATTGATCCGTCACTGGGGGATTGGAGAGAACTGTATCTTGCTGACAGTATTGATCTGTCACTGGGGGATTGGAGAGGACTGTATCTTGCTGACAGTATTGATCTGTCACTGGGGGATTGGAGAGAACTTTATCTTGCTGACAGTATTGATCTGTCACTGGGGGATTGGAGAGAACTTTATCTTGCTGACAGTATTGATCTGTCACTGGGGGATTGGAGAGAACTGTATCTTGCTGACAGTATTGATCTGTCACTGGGGGATTGGATACCGAGGCTGTGCCTCGTTACTCCAATTTCTCTGGTTGAGAGTGTAGTCGCGGTTGGAAATGCTTCTTGATCTGTGTACTTGTGACAGTAGAGGCACTACCAGCACCATCCTTTATGTGCTGGGGCGATCTTGATTGGGTGGGCTGAGGTTATGACCCCTCGCACTGGAAAGGCTCCCACTTTGTTAATTTTTCAAACTGTGAATATTGCACATAAAGGTTTTGTAAAGTATATTTTTTCTTTGCTGCTTGATGAGTAGATAAAGAAGATTATGTATAAAAGGAAGCCTCCGGTCTTGGCATGAATAGATGCCACCAATTTCAGAGCACCATGTATGGCTCTAACAGGGGTTACTGCGTTCTTGATATTAGCGATTTTAAAGTAGGTCCACTATTCATGAGTACTAGAATGAAGGGAGATAACTGTGCTAGGGTGACCAGATGTCCCGGTTTTGCAGGGACAGTCCTAGAAATTAGGCCTTCTGTCCCCCCATCCCAAGGGTGTTTTTAATTTAAAAACCACGTCCCAGTTTTTGGGAAAGGGAGTGTCCCTGTACCAGTTTTTGGATAAAGGGAAGGTTATCAGCATGAAATGGTTGAATATTGATGATGGGCAGCAATTATAAACCAAGCAAACATCAGAATAATTAACCTTTTACATTGCATCCCTCTGGCATTCCAGGTTGATTTTTAAAACCCCCAACGTTTTACTTACCCACCGTACTCATTACCCATTTGAGCCACATTCATAGCTCACTCACTTCCGGTGATGGGACCTACTCGGTACAGCAAGGGCAAAGCCTACAGGCGGCCCCCGGACAAGGAGGAAGAGCTGCTGAGGCGGGGGGTTTAGTGCGCACCACCTCTCCATGGTGCTGCTCACCGCTGCTTGTCTTTTCTTCTTGCTGCTTCTTGCTTGCTGCTGGCCCTCACCTACCTGACGGATGCGGGGGATAGGGTTCCTGCAAGAGGCTGATGCGGACCAGGGGGTAAGGGGTGCCATTGTCGAGGAGGTCGACGTACTACAAGAGTTGTCTTGATTCACCATCACTGACCTGTTGCCAATGCTTGGATTTGACTTTTGGACACATTGACTCTTAGTGATTCACCTTCTCAACTGGTACGCTTGGTGGCCCTGTATCATTTCACTTCATGGCCACTTTGACTCTTGGTGCTTCACCTTCTCAACTGGTACGCTTGGTGGCCCTGTATCATTTCACTTCATGGCCACTTTGACTCTTGGTGCTTCACCTTCTCAACTCGTACGCATGGTGGCCCTGTTTCATGCTGTGCAGATTGTCATCTTGAATCCTTCCTTACATTTTCTTTCTCTGCAACATTTGTGTTTTATGACCTCTGCAACTGTATTTGTTCGCCCTCCCCTCTGCTATCCCTCCTTTCACTGTTGTATTTTCTGTTTCCTCCTCCTCTCCCTTCTCCTCCCGCCCTGCTTTTTTCTTTGCACTTACTCTATCTGAATTGTCCCTGGACCTAGTAGGATAGCAACAATTGTCTGTCTCCTCCCCCTTCCCTTACCTGTTGGCACCCTCCCCAGCACTATCTGAAATGTCTTCAGGCCTAGTGTGATAGATGCTTGTTTTGTTCCTCTTCCTCATTTCTCTCCCTCACCTTTTGTAATCTCTGACTCTACCAGAAATGTCATCAGGCCTAGTACTGTAGTCGCCTGTCTGTTTCAATTTCCCTTCCTTATCTGTGTTTTAGCGCTTGCACTATCTGAAATATCACCAGGCTGTGTACGATAGTTAATTTCATATTCTTGTTGTTCATGGCCTTATAAGAATGTCATTGTATTTTCCCTTGTTCCCTCCCTTGCCTTGAAGCGCTTTGAAACACTGTGTATAGGCGCTATAAAAATACACTATCATATCAGATCAAACAGACTGGTTGGGAAGCCAAATAGATAGAAAAGGGTGTCATTTTAATCAGAGCAAAAGCTCCTTTGTTAATGACATGCTTACATTAAAAATTAAAACCGCACAGGATAGCAATTCAGTCATGGAAATATTGCATGCACATACGGGAAGAATGGGGGGCAAGAGGGTCTGTCATGGTAGTCCTTCTTTTATGTTTGTGACAGTCTTTTTTTTGAAAATCTGGTCACCCTAAACTGTGCTATGAGATTGTAATGTTAGGGCGCTCGCCCCCGAGAGGTTTACCCCCACCACCTATTATGTCACATCACTTGTTCTCCTTCAAGACCACCGCCCCTTTCTACTTTGATGAGAGCCACATCGTCCGCTGATTGACTTGCTGATGACTAGCAATCAGAATATGTGAATAGGGCTAGGGTGACCAGATTTAAAAAGCAAAAAACAGGGACAGGGCATTGAACATAAAAGTAGGACTAACTCTTGAAAGTGGCTGTCAAGGCACTACACTTCAGTAGCATTTGGAGATGGGGGTTTAAGTGTGTTTAGAGAAACACATATTATAATTAATTTATCACAAACTAACAATATCGTAAAATGCAGCATTTCTTCTGTACAAGATTGTGCATTCCTGCCTGCCAGTTATGAATACCTACTACAAAAAAACGGAACCACTGCAGTTTCCATTGGGAACATAATCCTGACAAAGGGGGACTGAGCACCAAGTACATAGTTCTCAACCTTGTGTTGCAAAGGCAGGTGAAAACACCCGATTTTAGTTTTAGCGGGTGAGAGGCCCATTGAAACGAATGGGCGTGCTGGAGACTTGGCGGGCGAGTCAGCGGGTGACACCCACCAAAAGCGTGTGAGTTGAGAGCTATGCCAAATACAGGACAGTCCCGGCAAAACTGGGACGTCTGGTCACCCAAGAATAGATCCAAACGTATCTGTGGAAAACCCCACTTCCTTCTTAAACTCTTAAACAAGTATCCGGTGTAATCTCCCGTCTGTTTCCCTCTGAGTTCCTTACCACTGGCACGCCTTCAACTTGGGCTTCTTCCTTGGGTGGGGGCGAGGGCGGCGCCCGAGTCACGACGGGGTGCGAGGGTTCGTGAGTGAGCACGACGGGGTGCGAGGGTTCGTGAGTGAGTGAAATGGTGTCTATTGGACGACGCCTCGACAGGAAGTACGGCGTGCAGAAGTGGAATAATAACCTTCTCGCCATGGGAAGCGACCTCGCGAGCTGCCGGGTGTCTAATCATCTGGGGGAGGGGTGAGGACGGTCTCACGCGGGGATTACAAGATGGCTACCGAGTTGTCAGATTTGAGGGGCCTATCTAGTCTTGCTTTTATTTTTCTGCATTGTGGTAATTCCAGTTTTGATTATCGCGTAACATTCAGAACGGAAAGTAATCGGAATAAGAATAAAACCAGGACCGTGAACTACTGACGTCTGACAAGAGACAATTTGCGAATTGTTAAAGTTGCGTATGGCAGTAAGCACAACTCAAAAGTGAGCAATTCTCCCCACAGGAGAGGAGCGCAACATTCTAGGGAAAGGGAATGGGCTTCAGTCAAACGTAATGTGTGTCACTAGGGAGTAGAGGCTCCATTGACATAGTGTTACTTTTCGGTGTGTTAACCATTAGTTTGTGTTATGTGCAGTTTTTTCAAATGAAGGTTAGTCATTAATGTTAAGGTCTTCGTTTCCAGCCTGGCCTTCTGCTGGTGCACAAGCATAGCTCTCAACTCACACGCTCATAGCTCCCAACCTTTTTTGTCACCAAGGCGGGTGAAAACACCCGATTTTCTTTTTGGCGGGTGAGAGGCCCATAGAAGTGAATGGGCGTATGAGGAGCTTGGCGGGTGAGTCATCAGCTTTCAAGGTGGGTGACACCCGCCAAAAGCGGGTGAGTTGAGAGCTATGCACGCTTTTGGCGGGTGTCATCCGCCATTGTATCCGTTCATTCACCCGCCAAGCCCTTAACCTGCCCATTCTATTCAATGGGCTCTCACCCGCCAAAAGAGAAATCTTCTGATTTCACCCGCTTTGGGAAAAGAAAAGGTTGGGAGGTATGCACAAGTATTATCCCTCGTCGCAGTCCCTAGCCTTATCCCTTGTGCCAGTGCCTAGTCTGAAACATAAGAACCCAAGCTGAACCCCTCCTCCCCCGCTTCACCGCTGTCAATGGGCTCTGCTAGCGCAGACATATGGGGGAAAGCACCTTTTCTGCTCACAAGTGCCCCCAAACATGGCCTTACTACAAAACAGCAAGTATGGGCCGATTGTCTAAAATGTATAAGCTGTTCTCTTTTGTCCAAGTGTTCTTTTGATCCTCTTACACATTAGCTCAAATCTATTTTAGATTATACATCTGTTATTTTTAGGATCTTAAGTTGTATTTTATATTATATATATGTGGCATGGGTGGGCAGTGGAGCAATTACTCTTCTCCAGAAAACCCCTGCCACTCTATCTTACCTTCCAATAACATAGACTGCCATAGACTCGCACCAGGCATACTCAGAGATTTGTGACCACCAGACTGAACCTATTCATGACGAGATTGTAGAAGTTGCTGTGCACTACATACTAACACACTTGTCAAGGTCAACAAGCGCTGCACTTAGATTGAACTTGAATGTTAGCATGTACCACACCTGGAATTGTGAACGTTGGCCGGCGTGGCATCTGGGTGGGATTGTGAATGTTAGCTTGCCCACAAATAGATTGAATTGTGAACATTGGCCTGCGTTGCATCTAGATAGGATTTTGATTGAATGATAACCTAGCCTGCGTCGGATCTAGATAGAAATGTGATTGTTAGCATATGCCACACTTAGATGTCATCCTCAACTTTAGCCTGCGTCGCATCTGGATAGAAATGTGAATGTTAGCATATGCCTCACTTAGATGGAATTCTTAACCTAGCCTGCGTTGGATCTAGACAGAAATGTGAATGTGAGCATGTGCCACACCTAGATGGAATTCTTAACCTAGCCTACATCGGATCTAGATAAAAATGTGAATGTTAGCATATGCCACACTTGGATCTCATCCTCAACTTTAGCCTGCACCGCACCTACATAGAGGTGTGAATGTTAGCATGTGCCACACTTAGATGGAATTCTTAACCTAGCCTACATCGGATCTAGATAAAAATGTGAATGTTAGCATATGCCACACTTGGATCTCATCCTCAACTTTAGCCTGCGTCGCACCTACATCGAAATGCGAATGTTAGCATGTGCCACACTTGGAATTCTTAACCTAGCCTGCGTCGGATCTAGATGGAAATGTGAGTGTTAGCATATGACAAACTTGGATGGAATTCTTAACATGGTCTGCGTCGGGTCTAGATAGAAAAGTGAAGGTTAGCACGTGCCAGGACAGCAACGCCAACCAACCAATCCACTAACAATTTCATCCCTCTGCATACACCTCTCAAACTCTAACCAAACACAACCACAAACCTCAAACGCAGCAATCCGCACAAACTTCACTACACTGCAACAACAAAACAAACCACACATAGACTTGCACAACAGCACACAACGACTACCGGCTGTATAACACCCCAAGCACAGCCAATGGACCCACCGGGCTGAGGCTGCCATCAGCACATCACTGCTCTCTTGCACTTTTCCAGTTTATTCCCACTAACTCACCCCCTTCTCCCTTTTCAGAGCCACCAGAGCTCCAGGGGACCACTCCGGTGGTGATAGTGCGCGGTACAAATGTCCTTTAACATTAACATAACATTATCTGGCATGGCCAAGTGTCTTCCTATTATGCAAATAAAGGTTTGCGGGGTATCTAGTGGTTGCCGTCGCTGCTCTGGGTTTTTCGGGATGCAATGGGCGTAGATATCGGGTCCTATGAATGGTTACAGAAACTAAATAAGTCTTTTCCATAAGAGACGTGTGAAATACACCGGTCAGGCAACAGCGCATAAAGAGTTGTTAATGTAATAAACACAAATCTCATTTCGCGATAATGTTGAAAGACCTATGCAAGACGAAGTGGACATACATCTTCATAACTAATTATTGAAGTTAGAGTATAATTTTTATCACAAGAAGAGGTGAACACGCTGGCTTGGTAACAGCGCCAGGGTGGGGAACAAAGTCAAAAATTGAAGTTGGTTTTTCGCTTATTCCTTTTTCAAGCAATACTGAATAGCTCCAATATAGGACAGTATTAAGATATATGGAATGTTGGTTTAGGTTTATTTGGAAATGGAATTCGACTAAGATACTATGCCCTGAGGAAGACCTAACAGGTTGAAACATGTGTCGGCTTATTCAGTATCGGTTTATGTAATATCATACCAATTTCACATGCTTTAACTTTGGACTGGCATTTTTAAAACTTTGTTCAAAACAGCTATTTCTAGTATTGTGAGAATTTCAATTGTTTGATTTTGCGTTAGTATCATTAAATGGAACACACCAAATGTGTTTCATATTGAAAAGTGATTTTGTTGTCATTTATAATAAACACAGTGTACAGCGCATATTTGTGGAACTGGTGTAGTATCATCTTCCTATTATGCAACATCATTATATTCTATACTCCACAGTAGTAAAGAAAAGAAAAAACTACAACTACAGCATCCCTCCTTCAGTCCATGAACAGTCGCAAATCTCCTATGATATCCTCCTATAGGAAACCCCCCCACCCCAAAGTCCTTCCTCTACTTTATCCGTGACATCAACTCCTGCCGTCCAGAGATCCTTGTGGCAAAAAGAGCAGAAGTGCAAGGACAGTCCACCCCCACCGGACCAAGGCAACGCCCTAGTGCCACCCTCAATAGAAGTGTCCACCACAGAAACTGTCTGTCGAGAGAAAAATCTGGTGATGTAGCTTCCAGTCATGTGCTTCCGCCCACTGGCGCGAGTACTAGTTGGCTACCATTTTTAGGCTGCCGGGAATATATTCTGCCTGCTCCTTGATGCAGTATCTGAAGCAAAAGTCCCAAAACGAGAGGACCAGGTCCGAAGGGGCAGAGAGAGTGTACTCCTTACCTTGTTGCCATAGTGTATTTTTACAAAGGGTGCTGCCTAGTTATGCCATAGGTGGCTTCGTGACATGACAGGGGCACAGTGCACACCCAGCAGAAGCACCATGAGCTTGGGGTGTTGCCTTCATATTCCAATACATCTGTAACTGGCTAGTTACTGCCATCTTATAGGTATAGCCTCACACATACGAATCGAAGTCTAGAGAATGCACCCCTGCATTCAAACTTTATGCCATGCTCTGATGTTTGTTTCAGGCTGTAGGCAGAAGCATTTATTACAAACGAAATAGAGTGGCTCAACAGTGATCTGTAGTTAAACTCTAGCTGTTCCTCAACTATATAAGAGGAGCAAATGTGAAAGAAAAATAGGAATGCAAGAACTCAGCAGCTTGAATCCGATTGCGATAAGGAAGAGATCTGGCCAGGACCAAGCAGACACCTGGTGGTGCACACGAAGTGTGTAATTTATGACTAACACTTCCGAAGTGCGAAAACCACACGCTGCATTGATGTTAACATTTGAGCATTTGGAGACAGTTGAAAGCAGTTGGTACCGCTGCCGACCCATCAATGATGCTCATATCCTCTGAAGGAGGAGTTTTCAACCTTTAGCTCATGAGATATTTTGGACAACAACTCTCTTCAGCCGATCAGCCATAGACAGCATAGTCATTGATTGGAGTACACCTGCAGGCCTGATCCATTTCTCTGGCAAGGAATGAGGATTACGTCTTCATCTTGGGCCCACATCAGACCTACCTGCAAGGAACTCTTTCCTGGGCCGTCAGGGCAGCTCAAGCTACAAGAAATCCTATCTTGCGCCTGCCAAGTCCCTCTATGGCAGCCCCCTATGACAGTGGACTGTACTGTTTGAGTCAGATCAGACCTGGCAAGCAGGAAAGAGGTAAGGCAATTTCAAGAGGAGAGCTGGAAGCTATCGCTAACAATCTAATATAGTGAGTGCATAAATGCCAGCTGAAATGTGCCCCCCTCCGAGTATTCTGGGGTATCATGAACATTAATATATATGTTATGTTTACACCACAAACCACTGCCATTTCCATAGTCTCCAGGCGCTTTCGTGGCTCTGCAAGGAAAAATGGAGTAGGGTAGGTTAGGTTGTGTTCAGCTGTTGTGTGTAGTACCAGGAGTAACTGGTTTTTGCGTGAGTGCGCACGCTGGGTGTGCTTTGTTTTTGTATCCTGGAGGCTTATTGTTTCTCAGGGTGGGCTGCATCAAGTGTCTCAGTTGTCTGGTGTTTGTGGCTAGTATGGATTTCTGTTAAAAACTATTAAAAGAAGTGTTAAAAGACACATCACATGCACATTGTGTAAAGTGCTATGTGCACGGCGAAAAACCGTGGAACTGTCCACCCAAAGTTCAAAATGTACTCGGCTCATGTCAAGGATTTGAATCCGATGACATAGTAAATCCTCAGCTATTGCAGTTCAATGGGAGGCAATGCTGTTGCCTAGAGGCCTCTTGTGCTGCTTTGCAGTTTCCTGCAAAAAAAAATGTGTGTTCTTATTAGGCCAAGGCCCCAGGTGCCATGCTGAACGTAGCACATATTTCATAGTTTGCCCCACTACTATAGGAACTCCCTCCGTAGTGAGTTTGCTTCCAGTGGGTCATTGTTTTAACCCACAAGCTGTAGTCATGATTTCCAGGACGCCTCCGGGAAGGGATCACGCAGCAGTAATCGCAATTCTATTTTTCCAAGGCATATCGGTTTCAATTTCATTTAGGGAAACATTCATGTATTTATTTATTCACTTGTTAGGCGCTTATACAGGAAGCAAATACTGTTTCAAAGCGCCCACAGGGCAACAGGGAGGGGACAGAGGATGATAGACAATAAAATTACAACACAGTTAAATAATTAAATTCAACAATATAAGAAGACACAGTGGGGAGGGGAAGATGAACCTACTATGCCTTGTGAGTGTTCAGAACATGCAAGGGGAGATGGGTATGGTATAGGTGCTGTGGTGCTCATGGAGAGCAGCAGGTGAAGTGCTATGAAGAAAGGTAAGTGCAACCTCCTGTGGTGGAGGGTGAGCCGAGCTAAGTGCCGAGGATAGACAGCAGCAGGGGTGATACGATGTGGGAGGTCAGGGCCCCGATGATGCATAAGGGCCCTGCACACCAGTCAAGCTACTGTGCGATTAGCTGGGGAGAGAGGTAGGGAAGGAAGAGGCAGAGAGGTAGGCCTTGAGGCTTTTCTGGAACTTAAGGGGGTCCTGCTCCAGACAAAGAGGGAGGGGGAGTGTGCTCAAAAGAAGGGAGCCCGCAGAAGAAAACGATCGACCTCCTGCTCTCTATTTAGCAAACCGCTTTACATGTAAGGAGCTGGTGCCAGAGGAACGTAGGTGTCTAGAGGGAGAATATTTAGTCAGAAGGAGTTGAAGATAGAATGGTCCTCAGCGCCAGACAGCTTTGTGGATGATGTAGACGGATCTGAATTTAATCCGTACAGCGATCGGGAGCCAGGGACCACTTTGTAGGGCAGGATAAACGCGGTCCCTGGGCTTGAGGTGAAGGATAATTCTTGCTGCCCTATTCTGGATTAGCTGGAGGGGTCGCTGAGTGCACGAAAGTAGATTAAGGAGGAGGCTATTGCAGTAGTCAGGCCTAGAGAGAACCAGAGCCCGGGTAACATTGAGTCTCTGGGGGAAGGTGAGGAAAGGCAGAATTCTTTTAAGAAGGAAAAGCTGAAAGTGGGACTTCTTGACAATGACGTGAGTATGAAGGAGAGAGAGGAGGATGACTCAAAGGTTTCTGGCTTTCGTGGAGGGAGCGGCGGGAGACCCCATGGAAGAAGGCCAGATTGAAGGGATGAAGTCGGGTGCCGGGGTCCCAAAAGGGAGGATCTCTGTTTTGCTGGCATTGAGGCAGAGATCATTAGAGGTACACCAGGCCTGGACGGCTGAGAGGCAGTCGGGGATGATGGAGGGTGCAAGGGCATCTGTAGGAAGTTTGAAGAAGAGTTGTGTGTCATCAGCATAGCACTGGAAGTTGGGGGAGAAGGATGAAATGAGGCATGCCAGCAGAGTAAGGTAGATGTTAAAGAGCCAAGGCAAGAGAATGGAGCCCTGGGGGACACCACAGGCGGAGAAAGAAGTAGGGGAGGAGATGGTGCCCAGTATGACTTTGGATGAGTGGTCAGTTAGGAAGGAGGTAAGTCAATCCAGTACCAATCGAGATACCAAGGGTGTCATGGAGCCTTTTTATGAGGATGGAGTGGTTCACTGTGTCAAATGCGGAAGAGAGATCAAGGAGGATGATGACAGCAGGAGAGTTGGAATCAAGGGATGCAAGCAGTTCTTCACGGGTGTTCAGAAGAGCAGTTTCTGTGCCTCTGGATGCTCGGAATCCGGATTGATGGTTGTGGAGACCGCCAACAAATTCAGTGTGGGAGTTAAGTTGGGGCAGGGCCAGCTTACTAAGCAGTTTCCATAGCAAAGGGGTGATGGCGATAGGGCTGGACAGGAAGCGTCTGCTGAAATATTTTAAGGAGGGGGCGCACAAGGGAGTACTTGAGGGAGGATGGAAAAGAACCAGTAGCAAAGGAGTGGTTACAAAGATGGGCGAAAGAGGAAATGTTGTCCTTGATGGTTCTGGACGAGCAAGGGGCAACCTTTGTGGAAGAGACCTTCATGGAGTTGACAACTCTGGTGACTTCTTCCGTAGAGACAGGAAAAGGAGGAAAGAGGAGAGTGAGATGTTAGGGGAGGAAAGGGGGGATGGGTTGGAAGAGTGCGTGACAAAGCGGTTCAGTATGTCCAGGCCAAGTTTAGTGCGGGACTTAAGTTGTCTCCGGACGCTGTCAAAGGTGTAAATAAACAAAACAAATGTGCAGGCTTCTCACATGTGTAAACCAGCACATGCAGACATTGTTATTGCACAGGTTGTTGTGGCGTCACATAAAACGCAACACAGTAGTTGAGGTGATGAGTTTAATCACCAACATGCACATTTGGTTATCACAAGTAACAGTTACCTCGCTGTCATTAGAGTTCTCTTATGTACATACCTTAGTTACTTCACTACTGTGAAAGTCAGTTGTTAATCTGGGGAAGTCTCTAGTTGTTTTGTATATAAGGCTCAGGCCTTATGCAGGAGGAGCGCCGTCGAGCGTCAGCTTCCTCCCTCGGTCGCTCTCTTCACTCTTGCTCTGTGCGTGCATTGCAGTCTTACGAGGTTGCGGCGGGTACCGTGATCTCGCAAGCCTGCATCCATACACATGTTCCACTTTGGCTGTTGCAGCCTGTTTGGGACACCTCTTTCATGTGCGCCACAGGCTCACTCCTTATGTGCGCTTCTCTTCCCTCCTTCTCACTGTCTCTGCTCCTCCACATCGCGTCCCCCAGAGCCAGTCATGAAGTAGCGTGGGGGCAGAACTCAGCCCTTAAAGGAGCCAATGCTACATCATCTTTTTTTAAGTGAATAACATTCATATTTATGGAACCTCATCGGAACCAAGTTCTTCCTCACAGGTCATCCCATGATGTTTGTCTGGTTGATAGATTCCCTTCTTTCCTCTCGGTCCAATAGTTTTTCTTGATCTGGAATGTCTCCTATCCTAACATGTCTAGTCACACTGGGTTCCTGCCCCGGCCACTGTCTATTTGTTCTTGAATTTTGGGTCTTTCCACTCATATGGTGTAATAGTCAGTCCTCTTTGGAGGACATTTTGCTGATTTTTATGGTTCAGTGGAGATTCCCCTTTCCTTCTCCTTCTCTGTTGGATAATATTTGTCCCTTTGTGTACAGTGAAAGTCGGGCCATATTTCCGATCTTTCCTACCTCCATGACAATGATGTCCTTGAATATGTCTATGACTGATGTAGGAGCACTGTACTTGGAGGAAGTGCGATTGGCCTTATTTTCACTATGTCTCCAATGTCAACATGTCCCCTCATTGTTTTTTTTTCAAGTATATCTTTTTATTGAAATCTCGATGAACATGGCATTATAACAACAACAACACAGCTTTGTTTATAAAGGTACCGAAACTTCAGTTTATATTTCCGTTTAAACCAGCATATTCCCCGCAACAAATGTTAAATAATAAGGTTGCTAAATAAAATGATACATAATAAATAAAAGTGCTCTGTTCCATCCCGTGTCTCTCAATGCTGTTATATATCCAGGTCCCTTTCTCTACTCAGCAAACCTTTCCTCCAGCATACCCCTCAGTCCTCTGTGTTTCAATCTGCTTAGTGCCTTAATTTTGTAATAGGTGCATTAGAGTTTGTGGTCTAAAAAACAAGTGTTCTTTGTCCTGTACATATTCGAAGATTGGTGCCCATATTCGGGAGAATCTTGGCATCTTTTCAGTTGTGTGTGCAGTCAGTTTTTCCATGGCCACGACTTCCCAAATCTTGACCCACCAGTAGGACAAGATCGGCCCCTCCTTTGTTTTCCAGAAGCGTGCTTGGTTCAATTTGGCCGCCAGTAACAGCTGTGTTATTAGTTCCGCCCTGGGGCTGTGGCAGGGAATGCACCATCATCAGGCACATCTCCTAGCAGTAAAATGTGAGGGCACATCGGGAGTAAGGCTCCAGTAATATCTATCTTTTATCCTCAACTTGATTTCTTGCCAGTAAGTCTGTATTGTAGGGCATTGCCACCACATGTGTATACAGTCTCCCAACTGGCCGCAACCCTGCTAACAGCGGTCTGAGTTTAGTTTAGTTTAGTTTGTTTATTTGTACAGCGTGACCGAACCCTAGGGTAACTGGGCGCTTTATCATTAGGAACAGCAATGGTTAAAAAAGGTTGCACAAACAGAATACAGCAGAGGATGATACAGTACAATAGATGGTGTGAGGGACCGGGTTACAAAGTGGTCCGTGAAGATGGGGATAGTGGCGTTATAGGGACCAGGTTACAGGTTGGTCCGCCGCAGAAGGGCATATATTGGATACAAGGATACGAATGGCAAAGTGGCATAACTAGAGTCATGCCTTTGATACAAGGATGCATTTGTTACAAAGAAATACAGGAAGCAGAATTTAGATAAGTGCAGTTAACAGTCTATTGCTGAGTTGTGAGTAGTTCCTTTACCTTGGCTCGGAACGACCAGAATGACGTGTCAGCTCTGACTGGGTAGTCTGGTGATATTGCATGTAACCTTTGTGGGGTCATGTACCATCTGTAGCACAGTTTGATCACACATTCTATAAACACTGTGAATCTAGAGCTTTTAGAGGTTCAGGACCATATTTTCTGTCATGAGTCTGATGGTATCTCATTCCCTATACCTTTCTCCCATCGTGCCATGTAAGGGAGTTTGTCGTTAATAAGGGCCTTCTCCAACAGGTGGTAGCAGTGGGATATATTCTGAGTTTCCTATCCCTCTGCAAGTTGTAATTCGATTCCTATAGGGAGTCGTGTCCCTGCCTATTTTACTCGCTGGTTGGAAACTCAGTGTCTGATTTGGAGGTATCGAAAGCGTTCTGTTTCGGGTAGGGTGAATTTTCCTTTACATTCCATACATTTGAGAGGAAGCCCATCTCTGTAGAGATCCTTAAGTCTTAACCGGCCAATTGAGTCCCATCGTGCAAATATCTCCTTCCTCATGCCTGGGGAAAATTCCTGGTTCTGTAATATTGGTAAAGAGTATTTGTCATTGACAGTGCACACTAATGGTTCGGGGTACGTAACTGCTTGACACTTAATAGGTAATGTGTTTTTGAAACTTAATGTGCAGGGGAGAAAAAGTGGTCTTGGCACAAAACCAGAATTGCTGAAAGAAGAGGAAGTAAGAGGATCCAGATTGGGAGCCCTCCCGTCCCCTGCACACTGTATAATATTGTCAACAAAGACATTCAATAAATTACGTACAATTTTGCATTTGCAGTATGATCAATTATAATCAAAAGAAATCTCAATATGAAGAAGGTAGAGAAATTTAATTTTGACAAGAACAATGTACAATAGTCATTATTGACTGTCGGTCAATAGGCATCAAAAATGCAAAACATAGCAAAGAAAAGTATCCATAAATTAGACTGTGCTTGGCTGACGCGTTTCGAGGTGAAATCCTCTTCTTCTTGAGCCTATTAGCACTCTGACACAAATGAACTGTTCAACAGAAAGTGGAGAAAAGAAAAGGTTTTTGTTTAAAAAAAAAGAGAAATGGATATTTTCCATAATTCTGTATAACACGCATCACATAACACATGTTAGAAGAGAAATAAAACCAGTGACGCTAATTAAAAAGCAATGCTTTAAAGAATTGGTCAAGTGATAATTCTCTACCAAACTGTACATTCAATGCATAGTTCCTAAATCATATATTTCTACTAGCCACTGCTATGGAGAAGGAGGACCCGGTGAGCACCAACTCAATAGAACACTAATTAGGTGGACAATCCTGTTGAACTAAGGGTGATGAGGAATAGAGTTTCTAGAACTCATTTGACCAAAGTAGTGAAAATAGAGACTTACTCATGCAAATGTCCCAACGGGCATTCAAATGCAGGGAAGTATGAGTGACCGCAGATCTATGGGACGTCAATATGTGGGGCTACCAGTCATTTGGTCGACAACCAAATGGTCGACTGACCATTTGGTCGACACCAAATGGTCGAAATCCAAATGGTCGAATATTTTTTTTTCGATTTTTTACATTATTTTTGGGACCATTTTTTTTTTTTTCGACCATTTGGTTTCGACCAAATGGTCATTCGATCTTTTGTTTTCGACCAAATGAGCAGACACCAATATGTGGAGCTTCTATATTTTCATTTTAGTGAAAAGCGGCATGCGCTCCCTAGTGAAAATGTGATATAAATGTGCATTACATTTTTGTAGAAACTAAATGTTTAGATTAAGCACAAAACATGAGTGTTTACATTCATTACCTGGTGTGGACTGAAGGAGACTAGTCAAGGGTAATAGCATAGAACATGCTTGTCGCTTCAACATTGGTTGCAGGAAGCGTTAGTAGCTAAATATAGAATGGAGCGTAGTTCCATACAGTGGCCCGTGTGGGTTATCTGTGGACAAGTGGATACATAAAGTCATTGGCGAATTTGCTCAAAAAGTGATTCTGGATGCTCCGTGAGAACGGAAAAATTACCTGTCTCCAAGCGGCGTTCGTCGTTTCCAAAACAGGTTACGCTCAGGGAAGCGTAGTGGTTGCCATAGAAATTCAAGTCAGCGAATCACGTGATGATGATCGTGATACGCTAAGGAGCACGTAAGGCTAAGGGAGTGATGAAGATAAAAAGCGGACTAAACAAAACTGGATGTTCAAGTCCGAGGTCCATCTTGTGACGGGCAATCTTCAGTAAACAGTAGTGTGAAACTTAAATAAGTGTTCTAAGTAGGTGTGAAGAGGGTGCTCCTTCTCGAAGACCAATTATCACATAATCGTTAATTACAAAGAAAATTTAATTGTGAAGCGCACCAAGTGTCACCTAACCACGAACTCGCCGTTGTTATACCGATTAATCATGTGTGCCGGTACCATTCATGTAAAGAGATGAACAAGTCACTGCATTGATAATTATGTTCTTCATCAAAGCTACATCAATTACATACAGATGGAGGTGACCGCAGTCAGCTGGCCATTCATGCATTATGATTTAAGGAAAAAGTATCAGTAGTTCCAATTAACATTGAATGTACCGTACAAAACAATGTACCATTGCTCACACCATTGTTTTGACTTGTTCATCTCTTTACATGAATGGTACCGGCACACATGATTAATCGGTATAACAACGGCGAGTTCGTCGTTAGGTGACACTTGGTGCGCTTCACGATTAAATATTCTTTGTAATTAACGATTATGTGATAATTGGTCTTCGAGAAGGAGCACCCGCTTCACACCTACTTAGAACACTTATTTAAGTTTCACACTACTGTTTACTGAAGATTGCCCGTCACAAGATGGACCTCGGACTTGAACATCCAGTTTTGTTTAGTCCGCTTTTTATCTTCATCACTCCATTAGCCTTACGTGCTCATTAGCGTATCACGATCATCATCACGTGATTCGCTGACTTGAATTTCTATGGCAACCACTACGCTTCCCTGAGCGTAACCTGTTTTGGAAACGACGAACGCCGCTTGGAGACAGGTCATTTTTCCGTTCTCACAAAGCATCCAGAATCACTTTTTGAGCAAATTCACCAATGACTTTATGTGTCCACTTGTCCACAGATAACCCACACGGGCCACTGTATGGAACAACACTCCATTCTATATTTAGCTACTAACGCTTCCTGCGACCAATGTTGAAGCGACAAGCATGTTCTATGCTATTACCCTTGACTAGTCTCCTTCAGTCCACACCAGGTAATTAATGTAAACACTCATGTTTTGTGCTTAATCTAAACATTTAGTTTCTATGAAAATGTAATGCACATTTATATCACATTTTCACTAGGGAGCGCATGCCGCTTTTCACTAAAATGAAAATATAGAAGCTCCACATATTGACATCCCATAGATCTGCGGTCACTCATACTTCCCTGCATTTGAATGCCCGTTGGGACATTTGCATGAGTAAGTCTCTATTTTCACTACTTTGGTCAAACAAGTTCTAGAAAGTCTATTCCTCATCACCCTTAGTTCAACAGGATTGTCCACCTAATTAGTGTTCTATTGAGTTGGTGCTCACCGGGTCCTCCTTCTACATAGCAGTGGCTAGTAGAAATATGTGATTTAGGAACTATGCATTGAATGTACAGTTTGGTAGAGAATTATCACTTGACCAATTCTTTAAAGCATTGCTTTTTAATTAGCGTCACTGGTTTTATTTCTCTTCTAACATGTGTTATGTGATGCTCGTTATACAGAATTATGGAACATATCCATTTCTCTTTTTTTTTAAAAAAAAAAAAACCCTTTTCTTTTCTCCACTTTCTGTTGAACAGTTCATTTGTGTCAGAGTGCTAATAGGCTCAAGAAGAAGAGGATTTCACCTCGAAACGCGTCAGCCAAGCACAGTCTAATTTATGGATACTTTTCTTTGCTATATTTTGCATTTTTGATGCCTATTGACCGACAGTCAATAATGACTATTGTACATTGTTCTTGTCAAAATTAAATTTCTCTACCTTCTTCATATTGAGATTTCTTTTGATTATTATTGACATACTGCATATGCAAAATTGTACGTAATTCATTGAATGTCTTTGTTGACAATATTATACAGTGTGCAGGGGACGGGAGGGCTCCCAATCTGGATCCTCTTACTTCCTCTTCTTTCTGTAATATTGGTGACATTGGTCCTAGACCTAAGCCTATCCCCAGTTGTGAACATGCTTTATCCCAGATGCAAAGGGTCATTCGAGTGGATTTTAGCAATCCAAGCCTGGCCGTTTTGGATGTAAACGGCAAGTGGTCTAAGGGAATACTGCTACAGTCTTGCTCAATCATTTTCCATTTTTCTCCCCCTGTCCACCAGCGCCCATTCTCACATTGGCGCAATCTGAGCCGCATGATAATATCTCTGTATTGACGGGACCCCCAGTCCTTCCATCCCTTTTGATCTGAGGAGCGTCTGATGCGTAATTCCGGGTGGTTTCTTTTGCCAGATATATTGGCTCACTGCTTTCTGTAAGTCTAAAAGCTCTTTCTCTGGGATGATGATTGGTAGAGCCTGGAAAACAAATAAGAGTCTAGGTAGGACTATCATTTTTACTGCGACGACTCTCCCCAGCCATGATACTTCTTGTGTTTCCCATCTGTTCAGTGTGGCTTTTGTCTATTTCCAGAGCTGGGGGATTTTAGCCCCAATGAGGGTTTTGTATGATTTGGTGATGTGTACCCCTAGCTATGTGAATTTGCCTTCAACCCATTTGAAAGGGAAGGGTGATTGCATAGCTTATTGTATTTCGGGAGCTATTCCAATCGCCATTCCCACTGATTTCTGGTGATTAATGCAAAATCCCGAGACTGTGTGGAATCTGGCAATGAGATCCATCAGGGGAGGGATTGAGCACATGGGTTTTTGAAGAAAAAAAATTACATCGTCAGTGTATATTGCCACTTTATGTGTGTTGCCTTCATCTATCGGGCCTAGTTTAAGAGGGCTATTCCGGATCATTTGTGCAAGTGGTTCCATGGCCAATGCAAAAATTAGGGGGGAGAGCAAGCATCCCTGCCTTGTTTCTCTGCCCAGCAGGATTGGGGCTGTTTTGGTGTTGTTAACCTTCATTATTGTGAATGGTATTTGGAAGTTAGCTAGTATTAGTTTGCTAATGATAGGCCCAAACCTGGTAGAATAGCTTGTAGGAAGTCCCATGACATGCTATCAAATGCTCGGTGAGCGTCGAGGGAAAGGAGCGAAAGTCCCTCTGGACGTTTAGGTGCAGGTGCTATCAAGTCTATTACTCTTCTGATGTTGTGAGCTCCTCTGTTCTTAATAAACCCTGTTTGGTCTTCATTGATTATATGGGGGAGGACTTCATTCAATCTATTGGGCATGATCTTACTATAGAGTTTGGCATCGGTGTTCAATAGGGCTATGGGGCGATAGGAAGTGCAGTTCTCGGGGTCTATCCTGGGTTTCAGAATCAATGTAGTCGTGGATTCTGCCATTGAATTTGTTATTAGCCCTGATATAGCGAAAGAGTTGAATAGCCTGGTGAGCTGTGGGATTAAGGGCTTGCAAAGGCTTTGTAGAATCTATTGGTGAACCCATCTGGCCCCAGAGCTTTCCCTGCTGGAAGGGAGCATATAGCCTGGGCAATTTCCTGGCACGTTATAGGATTCTCTAATGTCTCTCTTATTGCCTCAGAGATTTGGGGGTGCTGCGCCTGATTGATGAAATTCTGGATTTGGGTAGTGTTCCCTTTTTGTGGGGTGGAGGAATTACTGAAAAAATCTTCCATAACCTTCAGTTTTCCAGCCTCTGTGATCTCCCTCTTCCCCTCTGTAGACCTCAGGGCCCCAATGCAATTACGGGTTGCCACCTTTCTAAGTTTTGCCGCCAATAATGTATTTGCCTTGTTGCCCTTGGAGTCATAATATTGTTTTGTCTTGGGTAACGCTTGGGCCGCCTTTCCCATCATGTGAGTTTCTAGGGCTTGTCTAGCTATCCTGAGGTCTCGCAGAGTACGTCTCCCTCCCCTCTTTGCATGCGCTTTCTCTTTCTCTTGTACCACGTCTCCAATTCTCTCCGACACAATTGTTGATTCCTACCCCAGATTGTTGTTTGACATATAATAACTCCTCCGAAGACTGCTTTCTCTGCATCCCATATGTTGCGTATATCCATGCCCTCTGTCATATTTTCCTGAAAGTAGTGTGTTATAGCCCCTTCTATTGCTGCCCTTGCTGGCGTGTATGTTAACATCGCCTCACTGAATCTCCAAGGGGGTCTCTGTCGTAGAGTGCCCTGCCCCAGGTCTATTTCTAGTTTTACCAGGGAGTGGTCCGTAAGAGCTTTTGGTAATATTTCTATTCCCTTGACCAACGGGATGAGGGTAGAGGAGACCAAGAATATGTCCAGCCTCAAAAAAAACCTATGTACTGCTCAGAAAAAGGTGTATTCTCTCTCCCCTGTGTGCATAAAGTGCCATGTCTCTATCAGCAACAGTTCTCTCAGTAGAGTAGTCATGACATAATAATTGTTTATATTTTTTTTTATTTGTGTTTAATCAAAAATAGATTTTTACAAAGTATGGATTAGCTGCTTGTGATGATGTCTGTCTAAAATTTCTCTGAAAGTCTCTCTAAAACGGGCCCTCTTGATTGGATTGGTTCTCGGCAGGTTACTGATTTGAAGAATTGTATAGGTTGCTAGTAGCCACTGTGTCTTGTCGCCACCAATCAATCGGGCCCAGCACGTCGGTTCGTCTGACAGAATGAAGTCCGAGAAGATATGTTTTAGATATTGTTCTCTTATCTGTTGGTTGCTGGAACATTTTAGAAGTAGGTGTCGGATGGTTTCTTTTTCTGTTGTATTGCAGAAGCAGCACTGGTTCGAAGGGGACTTGGCTCTAATGGCCAAGATCTCATTGGTTGGAAGCAAGTTTAACCGGGCACGCAAGAGCAAGTCTCTCCCCTTTTTACTTGGAAACTTTTTGATGTATTGTCGGAGCTCATTTAGTTTCTTTGTGTTGGGCAGGAGGTGTGATGTTAATTAGTTGTTTCCTGCCTCTTCCAGTGTGGCTATCCAATCTTGGTCTTTCAATTTTTTTAGGATTTTTCCCGGGTTACCAATCAATGTGTCTTTATCACACTCTATTGATTCTAGCACTTCGATGTTCTCTCATTTCCAGAGTGATAGCCTTTTGCTGCCATTTCTTGGTTTATTAGGTTGTAGATTGACGGGGGGTTTGCCATGCGACACTTCCTATACAACATCAATGTAGACTGTTTTACTGCTCCTTTCAAAGTGGGCAAACGTAGTTCTCCGCGGATGGAGGCAGCCCGAGTAGAGTTCTGCAAACTGAGGACTTTCCTCCAAAATGTTGCTTCCAATTTTGACCAGATATTCGGTGGTAGGTTTAACATGGCGTCACCTCTGTATATTAGTGTAGGCCTCACCTTTCTTTTATAGAACTCCCATACTGGGACCATATGTAACGCTCACCTGAATCCCTCGGAGGCGCAGGTCCGGGCTTGGAGATTTCAGTGTCTTCTAGGGTCACGCGCAGGCCTCTGGTAACACCCTGGATGGGCCCTCTCCTCACCGTAATTTTGACCTGGAGGGTGAGGTGTCTGCAAGTAGGAGAACAAGGGGTTAATGTATGTCTGATTGGCCAATCTCACTTTCCCCTTTCTGGACTCCCCACGTTATTCGTAGGCTGAATGTGCTCACCTCAGATAGGTGAAAGCGGAGCTCTCCATCCTGCGTCTGTGCAGGGGCGCTAATGCCAGTTGCTTCACTGGTTAATAGCCCAGCCTCTTGATTGCAGAGGATGAAGTCGGGGAGCAAGGCCGTCGTTAGCCGCACGAACGGTAATTGCTTGAATATGGAGTTTTATTTATATGTCCACTTAAATGTCTCTTGCCTTTGCAGGTCCGGTATGCAGATAAGGTAAGCGAGAAGAATGCCGGAGCTCGTGAAGGCACGTAAGCAAAAGAATGTTATTCGAAGTTAAATGCACTTCTTAATGTCTCTTTTCCCTTTTTCAGGTAGCCGTAGCAGCCGGCGTTGGAGATGGAAGCCGAGGTACGTGCCGGAGTATGGGCAAGCAGATTACAGCTAGAAGGCACGTGAGTAGTGATGGCGTACAGTGCCCCTAATGATGTCCTTCTTGTTTTTGCAGGTGCGGTTAAACAGCGCTTGGCGGAGATCGAGGCGTACGTGGCACAGGTAAGCAAAATTATCACGGAGGTTCACTAACCAATGTTCTTTGTTTCCGCAGGGTTGCCGGAGTATGAAGAGTGCGGGACGCGGCCTCG
Organism: Ambystoma mexicanum; assembly: GCF_040938575.1. Taxonomy (NCBI): domain Eukaryota; kingdom Metazoa; phylum Chordata; class Amphibia; order Caudata; family Ambystomatidae; genus Ambystoma; species Ambystoma mexicanum. The sequence goes on along the minus strand of NC_090938.1, from coordinate 401,366,827 downwards.
GAATGCACCGATGGACGAGGCAAGTGCAGCGCTGGTTTTGCCTTGTCCTAACCTGGTGTCCTTGTTCTCTTTCAGACGCTGCTGAAGACTGAAGACTGGTTTTCCAGGAGGTAAGACTGAAGATTTCTTGTTCACAGATGCAGAAGCTGAAGATTCTCTGGAGCTGACACGGTGAGCGTCCTGCTGCTAGTGCAGAATAATGCGAAGCACGTTGCACTGATCGGGTGTGGTTTAAATAGGCCACTGGAGTGCTTAGGTGTCTCCTTCCACAGCCTCGCCCAGGCAAGAAAGAAGTTCCAGCTTCCAGAACAGTTCCAGTATCCAGTCCCAGGGAGTGGTGCTGGCCACACCCAGAAGGTAAAGTAGTTCCAGCCAGGAATGGATGAGGATATCATCCTACAGGTAAGTGAGCAGCATGGTCTGCAGCAGGTAGGTCCACCCAAGCACCATTCCTCTCAATATGAGCCCGGCGCTTCCTGTGCCGGGACTGGGTTACCTTATGAGCCTGGCGCCACTGGCGCCAGGACAAGGTCCAAAAGGCCCCTGTGGGGACTGACTGGTGCCTGGAATGGAAGTTGTGACCCTGCTTCCAAGGATGTTGGGCTGGATCTGACTGTTTGGAGGCAGCGGTCATGACAGCACCCCCCTCAAGGCCCCTCCCAAGCTTGTCTTCTCCGGAGGCTTTGGCTTGTTGGGAAAAGTCTGATGAAACTTCCTGACTAGACGAGGAGCATGGACATATTCTGAAGGCTCCCAAGATCTCTCCTGGGGGCCAAATCCCTTCCAATCAATCAGGTAGTACAGTTTCGATTTGGAAATTTTGGAATCCAAGATGTTTCGAATTTCAAATTCGAGTTCTCCATCAACCTGGATTGGCTCTGGAGGTTTAGTCAAACGGGTTCCGGGTTGCATAGGTTTTAGGAGAGAAACATGGAAAACGGGATGTATCTTCATCCGAGTAGGTAGTTCCAATTTCACAGCCACCGGATTTATCACAGCCGTGATCGTGTAGGGTCCTAAATACCTTGGGTTGAAGGTGCGTGGTCCTTTTAGGGATAAATGCTTAGTGGACAGCCAGACTTGATCTCCTACTTGGTATTGAGGGGCCTCTTTTCGATGTTGATCCGCTTCTTTCTTATACATTTCCTTGGCTCGTTGAAGGTGGGCTGTGGCTTCCTTAAATGCTTGAGTTATTGTCGCATGCAGATGGTCTACAGCGGGCGTTCCGAGAGCTTGAGGTGGATCCAAATTAGAGGTTCGAGGAAGAATTCCATACAGCAGAAAAAAAGGGGTTTTTCCAGTTCCTGAATGGATTGAATTGTTGTAGGCGTATTCAGCAATCCAAAGGACATCCTTCCAAGTGCCCTCCGATTGTTGCAACATGCAGCGTAGATATTGTTCCAGAGTTTGGTTAGTACTCTCAGTTGCCCGTCAGTTTGGGGGTGATGGCTGGTGGAAAGTCGTACATCAATTTACGCTAAACGACAACAACTTCGCCAAAAATGGGAAATAAATTGGCTCCCTCGATCGGAGATTAACACTGAAGGGAAACCGTGCAACCGGACGATGTTTTCAAGGAATTCTCGGGCCAAAACAGGAGCTGTGGGTAAACCTTTCAGTGGAATAAAATGAGCCATTTTTGAAAAAAGGTCCACGATCACTAGAATTGTGTTGTATCCGGAGCAGGGGGGTAAATCCGTGATAAAATCCATTGAGAGAGTATGCCAAGGGCATGGTGGAATGTCTATTGGATGTAGCAGACCTGCTGGTCTTTCCTTCTGACTCTTGTTTTGTGCGCAGATGCCGCAAGAAGCCACAAAATCTTTAATATCTTTCCTCCAAGATGGCCACCAATAATGTCTTTTGATTTTCTCTAAGGTTTTGGCAACTCCCGGATGTCCTTCTATTAGAGAATCATGGTAGCAGGTGATGACCTGCTTCTGTAAGTCAACACATGGCAAATATAGTCTTCCTTGGAAATACAATAGATTCTGATCTATCGTAAAATCTTTTCCTTTCAGTTGCCAATTCAATGAATCTTCAGGAGTTATTAGTTGACTGACTTTCGCTTCGATATCTTGAAGGGATAGCGTGTTGATTACTCCCAGTATCTTTTGTTCGGGGATTATTGGTACCGGCTCTGGATTAGCTGTGTGTTCGTCTACCCCTATTCGGGAAAGGGCATCTGCTTTTCCGTTCTTATTGCCTGGCCGATACGTGATCACAAAATCAAATTCCGCGAAGAATAATGCCCAGCGGAGTTGTCTCGAAGATTGGGCCTTGGCTGACTTCAGATACTGGAGGTTACGATGATCAGTGATTACAGTGACAGTGTGCCGGGCTCTCAGGAGATAATGCCGCCAGGCCTTAAAGGCGGACTTAATTGCCAGAAGTTCTTTGTCCGTAATTGTATAGTTGATTTCGGGGGCCAAAAATTTGCGGGACCAAAATGCCACAGGGTGTAATTGGTGTGTTTCGGGATCTCTTTGTGATAGCACAGCCCCCATTGCGAGGCTGGATGCGTCTGTCTCGACGATATAAGGAAGTTCTGGACGAGGATGCTTTAAGACTGGAGCGGAGATAAATTTGGCTTTCAATTCTTGGCAGGCTTGTTCGGCCTCTGGAGTCCACTCGAATTTTTTATTCTTTTTCAGAAGGGCCGTGATGGGTTGAACTACTCGAGAGAATTCTGGAATGACTCTCCGGTAAAAATTAGCGAAGCCCAACATGCTCTGTACTCCTTTCACGGAGGTTGGGGACGGCCATTTGGTGATAGCGTCCACCTTTCTTGAGTCCATGTGAACTCCATTGGGTGACAAGATGAACCCCAAGAATTCGACTTCCTTTACATGAAAAGTACACTTTTCCAATTTAGCAAACAAACGGTGTTGGCGAAGTCTCTGTAGAACCGCTGTGACATGTCTTCGGTGATCAGCTTCTGAGGATGAGTATACCAGGATGTCATCGATATAAACAATTACGCATACATCAATAAGTTCTCGGAAAACGTCATTCATAAAGAACTGGAAGGCGGCCGGAGCGTTACCTAGTCCAAAGGGCATTACTTGATACTCAAACAATCCGTATTTAGTGCGAAAGGCCGTCTTCCATTCGTCACCCTCCTTAATGCGTACCAAGTGGTAAGCTCCTCTGAGATCTAGCTTGGTGTATATTCAGGCACCTTTAACTTGGTCCAATAATTCGGGAATCAGAGGCAAAGGATATCTGTTTTTGACTGTAATCTGGTTCAGGGCGGAATAGTCGATACATGTTCTCAGGTCACCTTCTTTTTTCGGAATGAAGAACAAAGCTGAAGAAACTGGAGATTTCGAGGGACGAATGAATCCGTTAGCCAGATACTGGTCCAAGTATTGCCTGAGATGGAGATTTTCTGGCTCAGTGAGAGCATATATTCTACTGCACGGAGGAGTAGATCCAGGTATTAGATCGATCTGGCAGTCGTATGACCGATGCGGGGGCAAGGTGTTGGCCTGATCTTTCTGGAAGACGTCGCGGAACTCTTGGTATTCTGGAGGCAATTGGGGGCTCTCGGAAGCGATGGCTGCTAGCCTGATATCGGGTCGAGGATAGCAAGTTGGGGCGCATTCTGGAAACCGGATTACCTTGGCTCGTCAGTCTATCTGAGGATTGTGCTTTTCCAACCAAGGAATTCCCAGGATTACTTGAATCTGCGGGGCCTTGATTACATCAAACACGATCTTCTCCCGATGTCCATCTTGGCATAGCAACGTCACTTCCATGGTGGTGTGAGAAACCGGTCCGGAAGCTATTTCTGTACCATCCACTGTAGTGATTACGTCTTTAACCATCTTAGAACATAGAGGAAGATTCATCCTGGTTGCCATATCTTGATCTACATAGTTACCGATCGCTCCGCTATCAATGTATGCTTTAATAGCATGCATGCGATCTGGTCGATCTGGACTTATGAGGACCATAGGCATTACCAAATGCGAGGTCAAGGAACTGGTTTTGACGCTCGGCAAGCGGACCTCTACGCTTGTCGGGCGAGGTCGTTTCCCGATTCTAGTTTTCCAGCTTTCTTATCGGAAGCTCCTACAGCCTTCTTGACCGGTTTCACTGAACAATCACGAAGGAAATGTCCGGAATTCCCACAGTAGAGGCACAGCTGTAATTGTCTTCTCCTTTCCCGTTCCTTTTGGGTTAATGGTCCTTTAACAACCTCTATCTGCATGGGCTCCACGGAATCTTTTCCTTTAGCGGAGCTCTGAGGTCTTGAAAATATTTGGGTTTCAAATCTGGAACGATCGGTCTTCCTGTTCTGTAGCCGGTGATCTAATTGGACTACTAGGTCGATATAATCGGAACAATCTTGCGGAGGATTCACCACCTGTGCTAAGACATCTTTAAGTTCTCCACGCAGCCCTCTGTAGAAAAGCGTGATTCTCTTATCCTCAGGCTACCTAGTCTCAACCACCAGTCTGTTAAAAGATGCTATGTATGCCAGGAGATCCTGATTCCCTTGTCTTAGTGATAGGAGTTCATTGTCCAAGGCCTGCCCCTGTGAGTGTCTTGCGAACAACTTTTCCATACTGGTCTGGAAATCTTGAAAGTTATGGAGGATCGGATCATCCTGTGTCACAAGAGGAATGGACCAATCTGCAGCACTACCGCTAAGATAGGAAAGTACGAACGCTACTTTGGTTTGGTCAGTTGGGAATGCGGCGGGTCTACACAGAAAGTGCAAGCGGCATTGATTGATGAATACTGCAAACCGTTTTGGATCACCTGAAAAACGTTCGGGCGGGGCCAAAGGCACATTCCCTGGCAGATTAATTTGCACCGGATTATTTGAGGTTGTAGGAGTGTAGCTCCCTCCCGAGGCAGGCAGAGGCGCCTGTCCCGCTTGTGTTTGTAACAACTGTCTGGCCAGATCATCCGTTCGCTCTTTGGAAACGATCAACTCCCTTCGTAAAGCATTTGTCTCTTGGCGGGATGCCTGTACTTCAGCTCTCAGTGCCCCAAGCAATTGGGCCAATTGATCTGTGTCCGAGGTTTCCATTGCGCCTGGGTGGGAAATGTGCGGTAGGCTTCGCGTTCTGTAACGCTCACCTGAATCCCTCGGAGGCGCAGGTCCGGGCTGGGAGATTTCAGTGTCTTCTAGGGTCACGCGCAGGCCTCTGGTAACACCCTGGATGGGCCCTCTCCTCACCGTAATTTTGACCTGGAGGGTGAGGTGTCTGCAAGTAGGAGAACAAGGGGTTAATGTATGTCTGATTGGCCAATCTCACCTTCCCCTTTCTGGACTCCCCACCTTATTCGTAGGCTGAATGTGCTCACCTCAGATAGGTGAAAGCGGAGCTCTCCATCCTGCGTCTGTGCAGGGGCGCTAATGCCAGTTGCTTCACTGGTTAATAGCCCAGCCTCTTGATTGCAGAGGATGAAGTCGGGGAGCAAGGCCGTCGTTAGCCGCACGAACGGTAATTGCTTGAATATGGAGTTTTATTTATATGTCCACTTAAATGTCTCTTGCCTTTGCAGGTCCGGTATGCAGATAAGGTAAGCGAGAAGAATGCCGGAGCTCGTGAAGGCACGTAAGCAAAAGAATGTTATTCGAAGTTAAATGCACTTCTTAATGTCTCTTTTCCCTTTTTCAGGTAGCCGTAGCAGCCGGCGTTGGAGATGGACGCCGAGGTACGTGCCGGAGTATGGGCAAGCAGATTACAGCTAGAAGGCACGTGAGTAGTGATGGCGTACAGTGCCCCTAATGATGTCCTTCTTGTTTTTGCAGGTGCGGTTAAACAGCGCTTGGCGGAGATCGAGGCGTACGTGGCACAGGTAAGCAAAATTATCACGGAGGTTCACTAACCAATGTTCTTTGTTTCCGCAGGGTTGCCGGAGTATGAAGAGTGCGGTACGCGGCCTCGGAATGCACCGATGGACGAGGCAAGTGCAGCGCTGGTTTTGCCTTGTCCTAACCTGGTGTCCTTGTTCTCTTTCAGACGCTGCTGAAGACTGAAGACTGGTTTTCCGGGAGGTAAGACTGAAGATTTCTTGTTCACAGATGCAGAAGCTGAAGATTCTCTGGAGCTGACACGGTGAGCGTCCTGCTGCTAGTGCAGAATAACGCGAAGCACGTTGCACTGATCGGGTGTGGTTTAAATAGGCCACTGGAGTGCTTAGGTGTCTCCTTCCACAGCCTCGCCCAGGCAAGAAAGAAGTTCCAGCTTCCAGAACAGTTCCAGTATCCAGTCCCAGGGAGTGGTGCTGGCCACACCCAGAAGGTAAAGTAGTTCCAGCCAGGAATGGATGAGGATATCATCCTACAGGTAAGTGAGCAGCATGGTCTGCAGCAGGTAGGTCCACCCAAGCACCATTCCTCTCAATATGAGCCCGGCGCTTCCTGTGCCGGGACTGGGTTCCCTTATGAGCCTGGCGCCACTGGCGCCAGGACAAGGTCCAAAAGGCCCCTGTGGGGACCGACTGGTGCCTGGAATGGAAGTTGTGACCCTGCTTCCAAGGATGTTGGGCTGGATCTGACTCTTTGGAGGCAGCGGTCATGACACCATAAAGTACCTGCCAAATTTCTTATCTATGGCTCTGCCTTGTTCCGCAAGTTTGTTGACTTTAGATCTTAATGAGTCTTGCATTGCACTATCTTGCTTTGTGGAATCCAAGATGACACCCAAGTATTTAAAATCTAGAACATTTTCAATAGGAGTTCCTTCGAGGGTTAGACAGGTTTTTTCTCTCTTTCTTGTAGTTACTTCAAGAGTCAAGAACTTTGTTTTCCTTTCATTAATTTCCAAGTTGCTTTCCTGGATATAGCTTTGTGGGTTAGTTAGTTGGCGTTGTAGCCCAATCGGTGTATGATCTAGCAAAACTAAATCGTCTGTGTAGAGTAGCCTCGTGATCGCGGTTTTGCATAGCTTTGGCGGAAATGCTCTTATTTCTGTGTCTGAACCTTTGATATCACCCATAAATGCCAAAAAGAGGGCCGGAGCCAACGGGCACCCTTGCTTTACACCTTGAGATGTCAGAATCGCGGCTGACAGTAGGCCGTTTTGGTCCAGGCGAATTCCTTACTGGTGTCGGTATGTGGGGCCTTAATTGGGTACAACAGAGCAGTAGGGCAGTCCCAGGCCTCAAGCTTTGACCATAGTCTCGATCTTTCTACTCGATCAAAGGCTTGAGTGGGTCAATGAAGGCTATGAAGATTCGAAGCCCCCCTTCCAAAACTTTGTTCTTTAGGATGTTCAGAAGTAAGATATTTGCCGCTGTGCCTACGTTCTTCTTGAATCCCATTTGAAATGGGTCTTCACAGGGCGCATTTTTGGCCCAGCTCTTAAATCTGTCCAGTAGCAAGGAGCCAAATACTTTCCCCATTACGTCTAGTTACGCGACTGGTCGGTAGTTCGCCGGGTCTTTTTTGTTGCCTTTCTTAAATATTGGGACCACTGTTGCTGACCTCCACGATGGCGGGATTGTTTTCAAATCCGCGCATCTCCCAAAGATTTTACTAAGGAGGCTCACCCATTCGTTTGGTCACGTCTTTAGGTCTGCGTTGGTGATCCCATCTGGCCCCGGAGTTCTGGAGTTGTTTAAGGACTTGATCCGGTCTAATATCTCACTTTGGTCATCCACTCTTACCCATGGTGAAGGTTCCACCTTGGTGCAGAAGGTTGTTGTAGTTTTTGGAGTTAGGTACAAGGTCATAAAATGCGTTGTCCAAGTGTGTTCGCCAATGTCATTTGTTATGGAGTTTCCTGAACCCTTAGATGTTGTTCTCAATAGGCTCCAAAAGTCTCTCGCTTTGTTGCCACTTATGGTGTTTAAGATGTTTTCGGAGTCCTGTTGGTAAAGATGCAATCGATAATTGTTTTTTGTCATTTGTCTTAGGGGCCATTGTTTTATCCATGCTTGGGTCTTCCACGCAGTTGAAATCCCCCCATAATATTGTTTCTCCTTCTATGAAGTTCACCAGGATCTTTGTGAGTTTCTTCATAAATTCTGTCTGCTTCTCGTTAGAGCCGTATATTACCCCCAGTGTGATTTTCCGGCAGCCAGGACTTCTTTCATTAGCCGGTGTCTCCCTTGTGCATCTCGTAGGACTTCCGTTGTTCATAATGGGGTGCCTTTACGGACCATAATGGCTGCTCCCCATTTTTTGAGGCCACAAGTCGCAAAATACGTTCGGAGGTACTCTCTACTTGTGAGGCGTTATTCATCTTCTTTTAATAGGTGGGTTTCGTGTGGGAATGCAAAGTCCACCTCCAAGGAGGAGAGCCTTTGTAGTACGGCCTTCTATTGTATTGGAGAGTTTAGACCCTGCTCGTTTAGGGTCAGCCATTTAATTTCAATGGTCACTGCCATGGGATATATAAGGTGCTATGCCTTTAACAAGCCCTTGTGGGGGCCGGAACGGGCTTCTTTTTGAACCAGTAGGGGGACGTAGTATTTGGGAAGCCATGTATACCTTGTGCACGTGGAACCAGGAGCGAACATGAGAACCAAAATAAAGATAAAACCCCTCAAAGAAAGAAAACTGTGGTACTCTTCTAACAGCGCTTGTAAAGACCAATTGTTTGTCATTCGGAATGACATGCATGTGGGTGCCAATTCCCTCATGGCGAACCCCACCCCCCCATCGATATGTGTCCTCTTTGATAACGTGTTTGTGATTTCTCACCTTTTACGCGATCTCCATTCCCCAGTCCGATTAGTTTGCAGCTCTTCTTCTGTTGGGCTTGTCCTAGTCATTCTCCTTCTCCAGTAGTTGATGTTTCTGGAATTTTCCTCCTTCTCGGTTTCCTTGCATTGCTCTTGGTGGTCCATTCTGAGGTGTGCCATGGTTCCATTGTGCTTGGGTCTCTTGGGGTCCCACTCATCAGCTCTGCTGCTTCCTCTTTGGATCCAATTGTGTATTTTTGATTCTGAACCTCGAATAACAGTTTACAGGGGAACCCCCACCTGTATCTGATCTTCTGCAATTGTAACCATGCCGTTACTACGTGTAGTTTCTGTCTGTTCGCTAGCGTGCGAGGTGCTAAGTCCTGAAACAGCGAGATGTGTGCTCCTCGGAATAGCACTGTTTTTTTCTTTTGAGCACCTGCCATAATCAGTTCCTTCTGATGGAATCAGTGTACACTGGACAGTACATCGGGCAAGAGGTTACGGCACTGTTGCATTGTCGTATAGACTCTTTGTGTCCTGTCCAGTTCTAACTCTGCAGAGTCTGGAAGATCTAAGAGCATCCGAAACATATCCTGCACATAGTCTATTATTTCTTGATCTGGGATATCCTGTGGAATGCCTCATATACTAATGTTGTTTCTATCGTCTCTATTTTCAAGGTCTTCCTGTTTCGTCCACATCATTTCCAGTTGTTTTTCTATGTCCAGCACCCTGTTGTTGAGCTCTGCCTGGTCATGAGCCTGCTCACACAGTGTGTTTTCGACCTCATTTACTCGTGTTTCTAGTCCCATCATGTGGGAGTTCAGCTCTGCAACGGCTTTGACTTTTGCTTCTTTAGTGTCTTTAATCCCTTTGGTGAGGTCCTGCTTCAGCATGGAGAATGGCGTGTTCGTCACAAGGGTTGGTGAGTGGCCTTCCGCTTGTGTTTTTCTCTGGCATTCTTCTCCCTTTCTTTCTCTTTATCTTGCATCCTGCTCCTGTTTTCGGCTTTGCTCCTCCTTTCGACATATTTTCTACAAGAGTTCTGCTGTCTGTTTATCCCCTTTACGGTTTGACCCCTCGCACTTCAGTTGATTGGCCCCTGCATCCCCGCGGCATGTAAGGTTCTGCTGTGGTGCCCCTTATCATCGTTGATTTAATTGCCCTGTGAGGGGCTAGGTGCGTGCGCTGCTGTCTGGGTATCTTTAGGTGTTAATGGCCTATCCAGGTTTTAAGAGTTAAAGCCTTTTAGGTCTGAGGTGTTTGTCTCTGTACTGCTCCCTGTCCCTCCTCAGGCCAGTCCCCATGATCTTGGTAAGGGAGTCAGGGTGGGGTGTGTATATGGCTCTCCGCCCACAGCCCCCTTGTTGGGCTTCCCCCACTTGGATTGTGAAATAAGCGTTGTCCTCAGGAGCCCTCACTATGGGGGATGCCACCATGCGCTGGTGCTGTTTGCAGGTCTGCCCTGTCCCTCCTCCTTTCCACTCCATTATTGTTATTGAGCTAGGTCTGGGGGTCGACTGGCTCCTCACCTGGTAATCGGCTCCCTTGGGTGTGTGTTTGTGGGAGGGGGTTGTCATCTCGCTGTAGGCCCTCTCCTCCAGTGCAATGCCTGTTGGCCCAGATGCCTGGGACACATCACGCTGCCACCAGGGCTTGGAGGAACCAAGGCGGCGAGTTCACTGCATTGTCCCTCAGTGTCTTTCCGAAGCGCAGTTCTCTGCCGATCAGTGGTCTTGAGACTCACTCTTCAGGATTCCAATGACTGATACTTTCCGACTCATGCTCCTGATGTTAGAACTTAAAGATGGTTGTGAAACACACATTATTTCGCCATTATTCTTTCGCGGGTGAGGGAGAAGACGGCTTAGGCGGCCATTTCCTCTGCGCCCCCTGCTGGTCTTTCGTGTCCCCTCATTGTTGCATTTTCCCTGTCAAACATTTCTCTCGGTTTCCTTTGCCTATTTGAAACTGTCAGATTCCCTTGTAGATGCACCTGCTTGGTTATTTGCTTGAGAATGGGTCCAGGAGAGGTTGAGTTTGGTGAAGGCCTTTTGCCCTCTCATCAAGTCATCAAGCCATCAAGTCATACGATCCCAGTGATGGAATTTACTGTCGCTCTGTGGGCAGAGATTGTCTTCTGGGCAGCCTTCTGGCAGTCAGTTCCATTTGCTCTGACTAATTCCATTGCTTCCTTCATCATCTTGTTTGCCCCTTCTACTTGTCCATACCTTATGGGTGGTCTAGGGCAGCTTGCAAATGTTTCATTCCATTTCTTTGTAGGAATGTGACCATGTCGTTCGATGTGAATTGAACTCCGTTGTTTGATACCAATGTCTTCTGAACCTTTCTTCACAGTGGAACACTGAGGTTAGGACTTCAGTTGTTGATGCTGTGGTGATTTATTGCCAATCAAACGCCTACCCATTCTACAGAAATCTTCGGCACGGTGCATGTGACAAGGCGTTTATTGCCGTCACGTATGCTGAATACGTGGCTACATATCTCTCCATGATGTCTTCACCCATCCTGGACCATCAATGTCATTCCGGAGGTTGGTGTTTAGGTAGTGTGCTTCCTAAGTGACCTTCGTATGCCAAGACAGTAGGGTTGTTATCAGGATTGCAGGTTGGACTAGATTGTCACTCCTGCAAAGAAGCCCTTCCTCCTCTTCGGCACGGTGCATGTGACAAGGCGCTTATTGCCGTCACTGCATGCTGAATACATGGCTACATGCCTTTCCATGATGTCTTCACCCATCCTGGACCATCAATGCCATTCCGGAGGTTGGTGTTTAGGTAGTGTGCTGCCTAAGTGACCTTCGTATGACATGACAGTAGGGTTTTTTATCAGGATTGTAGGTGGGACTACATTTTTATTCCTGAAAAGAAGCCTCCTCAGTGAGTTCTGGGGCTGTTTTCGATACAAACTGCATAATCTCCACATATCCATGCAATACAAAGAAGATAAGCCCATTTTGTACCATATTAAGCACATTTGAACTGCTCTGGGCACATGTAGTATATTTTTCCAAAACTGTCCTTCCAATCTTACCCAGGTCATCTCCTTCTTCCATGATCTTGCCTCAGAAACCATATAGCACTGTAGGAACCACCTTTTGACAATAATACATTAGTGTTGGTTTCAGTGAAAAGGTGCCATATTTCTGATTAATTATAGAGGCTTGTGAGGTGGCAGTTTTGATTTTTTGTTTTAATTCCTCGAGATATGGAATGTCGGAGGTGAATACATTAACATTCAATCCCAGATATGTGTACTGCGTTACATTTTCCAGTGGCTGAGACATTAATGATCATACATAATGTGATGTCCTGGCCTTGTTGTTGGGTACAATCTTCATAGTTTTGGTCTACGATACAGTTATGATTAGTTCATTATTTTTTACATATTTCGCTAACTGATCAAGTAAAGCTTGCAAGCCACTTGGCGTTTTAGCCAGTTACACCAAGTCATCTGCATAAAACAGCCAAGGGACTGCATGTGGTCCAAGACGCGGTGCGTCTGCTGTTACTTCCCTAAACTCCTTCACCACATCCGCTATGAAATAATTAAATAGGGTGGAGGCCAGGAGGCAACCCTGTTTTAGGCCTTTATATGTATTGATAGATTTGGACAAGGTTCTGTCCATTGTCAACCGTACTTGAATAGAGGTTTTGGTATGGAATTCAATTATCCAGTGCTGCAGATACTTTGGACATTAATTTTTGGCCAATTTATTGAATAGGAGTCTCCTCGATATCGAAAGCAGTCTCGAAGTCAATAAAGGCCATAAAGACTGATTGTTTAACTTGCAGCTCATGTTGTTTTATGGCATGCAAGACCTGTAAATTGACTGTGGTGTCTATACCCACTACAAATCCCGTTTGAAAAGGATCATTAATACCAGCTTCTTTGGACCATTTATTGAAGTCTTTTAAGACCAATCACGCAAAGATCTTCCCCGGGGCGTCGAGCAACGCGATTGGCCTATAGGTCTTTGGATCCAATCTGTCCCCTTTCTTATAAATGGGGACAATAATAGACTTCTGACAAGAATTATGTATTTTTTTACTGCATATAACCTGGTTGAATATTGTACGTAAAATGGCGGCCCATGCTTCAGGATTATTTCTCAGCATGATGTTGGATAAGCCGCCTGGCCCCGGAGCTCTCGATTTGCTTAATTTTTTAATATGTATTACAATATCCAAGTCATCGAACACAAGCTGATCGTTTTCGTTGGAGTCCATATTCATGTGTGGAATCGGCAAATGAACTTCAGCGTATAATGAGTTGTAATACTGAACCCATATCTCCTCTGGTACTGCATTGATTTGCTTTACGGATTGTTTTCCTCCATATATAGTTTTTATTAGGCCCCATACTAACGCAGAGTTCTTCGAGGCTATGGTATGCAGCATAGTTTGGGCACCTTTTATCATCATAGTTGCTTTTCGTTGTTTTATCCAGTTATTATATCTATTTTTGCACCTGGATATCAATAGTGCTTTGTTGAGGATGTTCTGCTGCAATATGAACTGCAAATCCTTCCTGAGTTTGGCTTTTCTATTTCTAATCTCTTCATCATACACATGTTCATGCTGTTCCTTTTTCCCAAGTGAAAATTGTCCTTGGTTCTTAAATAGCTGTAAAATGGCCACATATTCCCCATCTAAATAATAAATGTTAGGATCCAAGATGTCTTTCGGATACGATACCGCAGCAAGAAGATCCCTTAGTACAGGAGGAGTCCATCTGAACCGGTTACCCTTCGCAGAGAGTGCCAGACCATTTGTGTACTTTTGATGGTTATTTTTTATACCCTTATTAGGCCATACCCACGTTAGATGGAGAATATTATGATCACTCTTTGACTGATCTAGCACTTTAAAGGAGGTGACATTACAGAATAACTCGGTATCAGTATATACGTAATCAATTGTAGAAGCGTGATTACCTTGACGCCAAGATATCGGACCCAGGATATCACCTGGCACCGCCCCATTTAGCATATTAAACCCTCTCTCATTCATTAGACACTTCCATATTTTCATAGTCTCTTTCAACTTCCCACTTTTCTTATTCATACAATTCATGTTTAAATCACCGGCTATGACGGTATGCTTTACATTAGGATCTTTATCAATCAAATTTAGACAGTTGGTCAAGTCTCTAAAAAATCGACTGTCCAAAATGCTCAGATGATTCCAGTACAAGTTCAGACATGCAATAGTATTACTATTTGATGCAACCCGCACCAACTGCATATAGCTTTTTGGCGAGGACCATGGCTTCGACTTTTAAAACGCCTATTTTCCAGAGTCATAAATGAGTTATCTTGGGTCTTATTTTCCATGTCCCCCCTAACTCTTTCAGCTGCGCCACCTTTGAGGGTGGATATGTTTGTAGTATGGCACCATCCTGTTCATTTTTTGCTACTTCATCAACCAGGTTGTCTAGAGGATCGTACCTAAGATCCAAGTCCACCGGGGTTTCATTTCCTTTTGCTGCCAGCTTTTTCATCGGAGTGGCAGTCTTACTTCTATTAATGGCAGTATAATTACGTACAATGGCTGCACTCTTCTCTTCACTTCTTTTGTCAGGTAAAGACAACAACTTAACAAATTGTCTAAGAATTTTTATTTTCTAGCATTTTCATTATTTTGTGATTTTTAGTTTTTTTCATCAACGGGTGTTCAACAGCAGGTTTTTTGCCTCTGATAGTAACACTGAAAATAGTATATGTCGTGTTATTAGGCAGAGGGGGTGCACTCATTTGTTCTAGAGCCATTTCCTCTGCTGCTTTCCCCGTTTGCTCTTGTTCAATTATCTCAATTACACCGTTATCTTTCATCACACATCCTGAGCCAACTTTCCTTTCAGTCACACAAAACTTATTTAACCCTTCCTCATGTTGGACGTTCCTATCATCCACCATGTCATTGGCAGTATTTTTAATATCTTTTGCTTTAACTGACTTCTCTTTGTGTGCATCTATGCCGCTATTAGCCACGTTTCCATTTGCTGATGAAGCTACGGTTCTATTTTCCAATAGCTCTCTTAGTAGAACGTTCTGATCCGTTATACATGCATCCAAAGTTTCATATACTTTAGCTAATGAGAACAGCGCCGTGTTCATGGCCTGTAGCGTTATTTCTGTAGGGATCATCGAAAGTGTATTTTGTGAACTTAAAGGATCAAAAAGGCCATGCTTTGGTTGCTTTGGAGAGCGTTGTGTAAAAGATAAAGACAAGACAGATGCATTACCGGCGATTGCGATAAGTGTTCAACATCCGCATGTTCATGGGAATGTTTTTCCATTATGCTACATGCCGGTTGTGGGGTGTCATTTATTGCATGCGGGACAGCATCTTTAATTTCTGTGTCATCACTTGTTAGGGGACATGTGGCATTAGGAATTTGTATAGGTTCTGTGTGTATGATAACGTCAGTTGTCGAGTTAGATTTCGCTGGCAATGCGTAAACACCTAACAAATTGGGGTCGGTAAATGCGGCTAATAGTGAATCTGACGGCGTGCATAGATCGACTGCAGAGGGTCCCGATATGATGTTTTCACGGATCACAGCAGTCGCTTGCAGCTCGTCGCATACTGGTTTCAAAATGTTTTCATTGCCCCTCGTAGATTCTCGTTCCAACGCGGGCAGACCATCGGAGTCGAACTTCCTAATGTCGCTGGTGTGCGACAGTGACCTGCCATGGGTGGATATGCGTGACCTTGCACAATTCGTTTTGGCGTGGTATAGAAATCATAGGGGCGGTCAGTTAGCGGTTCCACCAAGGGCATATTGGTGCGCAAGGTGTATAATTTAGCCATTAGTATTGTTTTCCAAGTATCACACTCACAATGAGTTTCACTTATTCAAAAGCAGAGAAAGTGGTAACGTCTATGAACTCACAATATTGGGGCTCACCCTCGCAACCCTCAGCACGATCAGCACACTCAGGCCTTACGGAAACTTGCTCGGAAAGCGCGCGCGAGAAAGTGCGTGTGCGGGGCTGAAGTAGGGATTGCTGGGATGCCAAGGCAGAGCTCAACAGTCAAGTGATTGCTGTGGCTGTAGCAGGAGAAAACGCCAAATCCAAGTCACGATGTGTCACACGGGCGAACAGGGGTTCCTCAGCACAATCAGCCCTTACGGAAAGCCCTTGCTCTCCCTTTTCCTTAGTCTCGGGAGGATAGCTCAGCAGCAATGTGCTCGCCTTGGAAGCAAGACGACATGGAGCAACACAGATTTGATCCCTGGGTCCGCACTTAGAAACCTCTGGGTATTAAGTGCGTTATAAATAGCCTATCATATCATATCTCCTGCCCTTGCTTTCTTCTATGAACTTACTCTCTCAGACTTGTCCGTGGACGTAGTATGATAGCAACCTCTTCTGTCTCCTTACTTTTCCCGCCCTCTCCAGCACTACCTGAAATGTCATCAGACCCAGTACGATAGTCGCTTGTTTTGTTGCACCTCTCTCTCTCACCTTTTGTTTTCTCCAGCTCTACCAGAAATGTCGTCAGACCGAGTATGATAGGTAATTTCACATTCTCACTGTTCATGGCCTGTAAGAATGTCATTGTATTTTCCCTTGTTCCCTCCCTTGCCTTGAAGCGCTTTGAAACACATTGTTTATAGGCGCTATATAAATACACTATTATATGATTTCATATCATTCTGGGTGGAGGCGGATTTCATGGTAGGCACTCTTTAGGTCCTCCAAACTACATCAGGGACCGTAGGGCAAATAACATAAATAGGAGAAATATTCACAACAAACAAGCGTCAACCTGGTGTCACCATTATGGAATGAATTGTTAAAAAATATGATGTATTGCTAAATGTTTCCGCTTTTGAATGAATTGACATAATAGAATAGTAGAGCGAATTTATGGCGTGCTAATAAAATGGGTTCATTGTAAGCCATTCATTGTTTTAGAATTTGAATAAATGGGCTTTTTTGTTTGTTGGGGCACTCTTTAGGTCCAGCTTTGAGAACACGTTTGCCTCTTGAACAAATAGAAGAAGCTTGGTGATGTGTGCCAGAAGATACGAGTCAGTGACAACGCTATTGTTCAAGCTGCGGACAACGCAGCGGTGAAAGCCTTGCCCGTCTTGTTTCCTCGGGAGTACAACCTGGCACCATTTTGTGGCTTCGACTGGTTAGATGATGTTTTGAAGAAGTGCGTCTTCCAGCAATTGCTTCAGATTGTTGCGAGCTATGAGAGGAACAAGTCGTACTTTGTGCTTTACTGGCACAGCTCTGCGGCGGATAACGATCTCGGGAACATATTGCTTTTGTGTTCCTACTCTTTTACAGAATACCTTGCGATGGTGGTTCAGAAGGTCAGACACTGTTGGTGTTGAACGCAGAGGGTTTACTCAGTGAACCATGGATGCAACTTGATCTCCAGTAGTTACTGATCCTCTCAACCTACAATGGCCGGTCCTTTGGACGACCCATACACCTTCACTGCTTCTGATTGGTCTTTAATTAAGCAATACAGCCCGAGCGTCGGGGGCATTACCGTCTCAGGTAATGCCCCAGAGCCTATAGGTAAGGACCCGAGCAAGGACCCTGTGACAGGGTCAGGTGCCTCACCCTGTCAGGGGAAAACAAGGATCGCTTTTGAGCTGGGGTACCAGGGTTTATGCCACAGCCAGTCCTACCCCAGATGCGGTCTGAGGGAGTTGGGGAGTCCGAGTACCCCCCCCCCCCCCCGGATTGTGCATTGTAGGTGGCAGATGGTACCACTGTCAGTTCCACAATTGCTGTCAGCTGCTCTTCTGGTCATAGTCCTTGTTTGTCTTTTTCAGAACTGCAACTCCCAGAATTCACATGGAACCAACCAAGAAAACCTGGACAGGAACCAGAGGAATGGAATCAAGACCTGACAGGGAATGGACTGGGATTTTTTTCTGCCCTACAGAAATGAGACACCCAACACCCAACCTACCCACCTCAGACAAACCCCAGGAGAATAGTGGGGTAGCAGAAAACAAACTGATAGTGAGAAGGGACTGCAAGGGAACAGGTGAGCCACAGCAATTCTACCAAAACCTAATTAAAAACGAAACTCTCAAGCACATGGAGAGAGCCACAAAGAAAAC
Organism: Ambystoma mexicanum; assembly: GCF_040938575.1. NCBI lineage: Eukaryota > Metazoa > Chordata > Amphibia > Caudata > Ambystomatidae > Ambystoma > Ambystoma mexicanum. The sequence continues at coordinate 401,349,052 of NC_090938.1, read as the reverse complement.
GAGCACCTTGAGGAGATGGTCGGAACACCGCAAATGGAGACTGAAAAGGGGGTGGGGCAAAATCCCTTCTTAAAGCCTTCGAGAGGAAGTCTCAACCCACAAAGAGATAAGTGGCGCCTGTGTTTACCTTCCTTCCCCAGACCAGGCGTTAGGCAGAATCCTGCACAGCCCTCTGGTGAGGGCTGTGTAATCATCTAACCTCATGGTGGAACAGTGTGTACCCAAAAGGAAAGACTAGACTCTCCAATGCTAGCTGTAGCAGGGCAATCAGGATTAACTTCAGGAGGGAGGAAAGAAGGTTGGCAGGGAGGTACAATTAATCCCAACAGACGCACAAAGAACACACTACACTGGTATCCTGAAAATATATAATTTAGTTTTGTAAGGATACCTTTTAAAATGCTGGTCCTTTCTCACTGTTTTTAACCATGATTAATCTATGGAGGACAGCAAAATGTCAGTCTATTATTCAATTAATAAAAGGGTCTTTTAACAGCAGCTTTGCGCATCTACATATCTTTATTAACATGCATTTAAACGGGTTACACATGTCTTAGAGCCGCGCAGTGTCCGCTCATAGGCAAGTAGTTCTCTCACCGCTTCGCTTGCGTTGCTAAAATATATACACTTTACTATAAGGTCAGACATATAAAATATTTATGATGGGAAAGTTAATGTTACGCAGAGCGCACAGCAGAGCATAGTATGGATAAAAACTGTAAATGGCCAGTAAAGGTCCAACTCACCCCTTAACCTAAAATGTAGGCCCCATAAGCTTTCAGAAATAAGTGAAGAAAAAGACCCCTCAACAATATTTCCCACAGTAATCGGGTTTAGGATCCAAAGATACCACACAGAGCTTAGCACTGGTTTCCTACTACAGTCTGAATAAAGTGTTATACATAATACAAAACTAGGTAAGTCTCAGTTTCTTTCCATAGGTACCCAGAAAAAAACAATCGACACCAGTGGGGACCCAGAGGAAGAGATCCAGTGGTGGGTTCAAGACCCAGCAGCCCCAGGAGCAGAGAAGCAGAGCAGGATTCAGCACTCAAGGTTATGCAATGGGTAAATGCGGGCTAAGGGGAATTGCAGGACCCAAGCGGCACAGACCACAGGGATCCATGAGAGGGAGCATAAGGAATAACCCTCAAACTCAGGACCCAGTCCTAAGTACTTTCAGTGTTTGCTTCCAAAAGTCAGTACCAGAAGGTGAAGGAACCCAGTAAGTTAAAGCTCCTTTTTAAAGGGGTGAAATAAAGGATCCGGTCACCTAGTGTCTGGTGCCCTGAGCCAAAGATGCCGCCAGTGGCACAAAAAAAGAACAATAGCCCTTCACAGGAGTGGGGCTCACCATCCGAAAGTGGAATCACCAACAGTGATGGCTGCAGCAGGAAGGAGGAACCTGAACATGCACATGGCAGACTCCGGCAGCTCAGCAGACATACTCGGTCAGCACAGCAGCAAAAACGGCCCCTGCAGCAGGACAACTGTGGTGGCGACCAGAGACGCCCAGGCAAGCATATTTAGCTAGTTGGTCGAGTCCTTACATCTTTCCAGGCAGCCGTAGCTTTGAAAATCAAGACGGAATACCCTGGTGGGAAACAGCTGTAAAATATGGCGAAACAGCTCAGAAAACAGCCACAGGGTGGAAGGCTTGGCCCCACAGATGAGGAGGAGCAGTAGCAGGAGGACCAGTATCAGGACAAGGACACCTCGGGAAGGGCACCCAGCAGGCAAATATCTAAACCAGAGCTCTGCCCAGGCCACTGCATGCAGCCAGTATTGCCAGAATAGGGCCTAACATTCAGCAAGGGTGGGAAACAGCTGAAAATCATCAAATGAGTAAGCAGAACTGCTTATCTTCCAAATATGCAGGTGCACTGAACTCAGGAACAGGGTTTTCCCCTCATATCCTTTCACTCCTACAGGCTGGCTCCTGACAGCCCACAAATCCCATAAGGGGATTTAAAACAAAGGTTTTGGCAGATAGGCAATCACGGCAGACTCAAACCCCACCAAAGGCCCAGACCCACTCCCTCAGGAAATGTAGTGGCCTGCCCAGAGCCAGGAACTAATCTAAACCAGTCCAAGCCACCATGGAGGCTGGCTTCTTGGGCACCCAAAGCGCACACATGGGCAGAACAGCAATTTAATGCCTACCTCTTGCTTTCTCTGAACAAAGGAAGCACCTAAAACAAAATGGCAGAGAGTAGGGCATAAAGCAACCCATTAGTACCTCAATGGCTACCATAAACGTACATTAGTCTATTAATGTAGTAAATTGGTTTGCACCCCTGATGAAGACAAAACTAAATATTAGCTGCCACCAGCCTACACCTAAAACTAATGTAGGGTGAAGAAAGAATGGCAACCCTGGAACTGGGCACCTTATGGGTGACCCAATACCATATACTATATGGGGAAAAAGGGATGTAGTGGGACGGGGACTTCAGCAGAAGCCTCTCTGATTACCAAAATACATTAGAAACCCCAAACAATAAAGAGGTATAAAGCAACACGAATAGAGGGGTCACATAAAATTAGACTGCAGAAACCCAAAATGGAATTCTGCCCTAACACCAGGGATGGACCCCACTGGAACTAGCCCCACACCCAGACCAGCTGGACAGGAAGGGGTGGTACGCAACTTGTAATATAGGATGACAGACTAAACAAGAGATGGGCTGCGCCCTGAGTTCTTACCTTGCTCTTCACAATGCAGCACAGATACCAAGTGGATTTTTTTAAGGGATCCTAACTGGGACCCATTTTTATTTTTTATTGTAACAAAAGACAATAACTAACTAAACCTTACTAACAACCACTTACAACACTGCTAGTCTTGTTTCCCTGGCATGATTTTCCTCTGACGAATCGTCCCTGTCAATCCACCCTCCCGAAAGGGGTCAAAGGTAAACCCTTAGTGTGAAAATGATGGACTAGAACCCTACTGTTTACCTGGCACCACCCACTGTGGAGGAGGGCCAGGGGATGGCCCCAGTGGGTGGTTCCATCCACGAGGCGGCTTTTGGCAGGCCGTCACTTCTCCATCCTGTCTCACACCAAGGTTCTACTCATGTTAACACCCCTTCTTAGCCAACCCCTAAACGTATTCCTCTTTATACACATTCCTAACCAATTAGCTACACACCTAACCACCCACTACAAAACCATATATATATATAACTCTAAACATACCCACGTAAATAAATACACATGTAAATACATTATGAACGAGCATTTACATTATTTCACACGAGTGTGCTGCTGCAGTCAGCCACACCCTGGGGCCCATGACACTACGTTTTAGTCTCTGGTTTCGTCTGATGTCATAAGGGGAAGGACCGGCTCTATCTGATTGCTCCGAGCACTGGCCCACCCACAGGCACTGTTCTTTCTCTTGCAGTACCTCGTCTGCCACACGGGGCACCACATCACCACTGCCTGGCCCCTGTGCACTTCACCTAAGTCCTAGCAGCACCCCGTGCCCCTGTGGAGCGCCCCATTCACCGCTACCATGCCCGGCACAGTACATGAATTCTAGGCGGCCCTGTACACCATGTGAGCCTGCATTGATCAAAGCTGTGCTGGCTCTCTTCTCACCTTCTTTCTGTGGTGGGCTGGGCACAGGGCACCACTAGGACTTAGGCGAAGTGTATGGGGGCCATGCAGTGGTGCCTGCCCTATGTGGCTGACGGGGCTCCCACAGTGGGATGGAGTGACGTAGGGACCTGTAGAGATATCGCAAGACCTCCCGGTCTCGCGAGATCTCGTGCGCGGCCGGAAGTGTGGGAAGTGCGGGCCCCACGCGCCAAGCGCCATTCGAGCGGGAGAAAGCCACGGAGCAAGACGCGCTCCTAGGCGCTCCTCCCAAGAAGAGGCCTCTAAGCCACAAGAGAGACTATGAAGACTTATGCCAGCTGAGTCTCAGTTCAGGGGCTTGTTGCCCATCATTGATTCATTTCATGTATGTTGCAGAGTTGCTTTAGCGTTGCTGAAGAATAAAAAGACACAACCTGCAATTGCACCGCCTCCTATCATTTGTGGGAATTATACAACAGGACCCCTTTCGTTTCAACCATCCCAGTCTTCCCAGACCAGTTGTTTAAAATGTTAAGAAAGCACAGTAAAAATTTCCTTTGTGGATTTTTGAGGCCATTTGTGACATTAATGATATATAGATGCTAACAACAATTAAAAGCGGTGTTACAAGACACATCATGCACAAACGTTATAAAGTGTTTGCCGGTGCCTAGTGGCCTCTTGTGCTGCTTTGCAGCCTCCTGCAAAACAGTTAGTTCTCTCTCTATGCAAACGCCCCAGGTGTAGGGTGACCAGACGTCCCGGTTTTGCCAGGACAGTCCTGATATTTGGCCCTCTGCTCTGAGAGTTTGATAAAGTAAATCAACAATACACTACACTCAGAATTGTGCCGTTGCAGGAGGGGCTGAACCCCCAACCTCGCAAGTAGCGGCCTTACGCATTTACTCATGGTGCCACCAGACCAGTTGTTAAATGAATCAACCGACAGCAATGCCTGTAATATGGATCAGAGCAAAAGCTCTGTTTTATGCTTATCCACGGTCAAAACCGGAAATGTATATGTAGGAGCAGTGCTGGAAATACTGTGGGATCGAGAGGTGAATGCGGGGGCGGTTTGGGGGAAATGCGCGGTTAGGGGAAAGATCATGAGGGGGTAGTCCTTCTTTTATGTTTGGGGGAATGCAGGGTTAGGGGAAAGGTCGTGATGGGTATAGTCCTTCTTTTATGTTTTTGGCATCCTGGTTTTTCCTATTGGAAATCTGGTCACCCTACCCAGGTGCCGTGCTGAATGTAGCATATATTTTGCAGACAGCCCCACGGTCACTACTATAGGAACTTCTCTGTGCTCAGTTTGCTCCCAGTGGCTCATTATTTTGAACTACGCGCTGTAGTCATGATGCACAGGACTCGACCGGGAAAGAATCACCCAGCAGTTATCGCAATGCTATTTTTACAAGGCATATCTCTTCGGCTCTCAGCCAAGGACACATTCATGTATAGCTCCGGCAGCTGGCAAAGGTATAAATACATTTTTAAAATTTTGCAGACTTTTAAGCCTGCTCCTGCAGACATTTTGCACGCACAGGTTCCACTTTTGGGCCTACTGCACAAAACACCCAGACTCGCATTGCAGTGGAAAAAGTTGCTTTAATGTGACAGGCCAAAGCTCACAAATAAACACTAACCTGACCCCTGGCCATACAGACTAACATATCTGTTTAGAACATCTTGCCAAACAAATTTAATAATTAAACACTTTCAATGAGCTTTGCAGGGAGGGCCCCTTCCCACAGCCTCATGCATCGAAGGGCTCATGATACAAAATGAAAGATGTCCAGAACGATCACTTGCCCAGCATGGAAACACAGTAAATAAAATGGAGGCCCAAGGACCTTGTACCCAGCACAGCACTCTGCAACACGCTCGTCTTGGAAAAAAGACGACTTGGAGCAACAAAGGTTCGATCACAGGGTGCGTGCTTAGAAACCTCTGGGTATTAGGTGCGTTATAAATACACAATTACAATTACAGCAGGACTATGGTCACTGACAAAACAGGAATTATTAGGGAAGTGATTCGTCTGCTAGAAATAATCAGAGGGGTCCTGCATAGCTGCCAGGTTTCCCAGTTTCATGTGGAATCTTTGAGCCAGTCCTGTTTTTTTTCTCTGCACTACATGCTTGGACTTGCAGGCCCACCCTTGCAATGGAAAAAACTAAACTACATGTTCCAGCATGCAATTGGAAACAAAAACCAAGACCGGCTCCAGGGGTGTCACGCATGGAGATGGGAAACGTGGTCCTGTGCAAAAGAATTCACGAGTACCCTGAGAGGCTTAACAAACGCTTGAATACTTGTGAGGAAGTCTAAGGCGCAGCGGATCCACCAGCGGTGTCAGTTTGAGGAGAAACAAAATGGGGGACAAGCAACTGAGAACTTGTAAGGAGCACCTGCCACGTGAGGTGCTGCACAGGCGGTAGTGACACTTCACATCAAGTATCGAGAAGCCAAGACAAGTACTTGCAAAAAAAGATGTCTCCAAATCTTGTTATATAGTGCGCAACAACAAGAAAGAGGCAAGACACGCATTTAAGGTCAAAAGGCTTCAACAAGTCTTGAAGAGCATTAGTCTTAGGAGGTGCTTAGAACTATGGGGAAATACTTAAAACTGAAAAAGTTATAGCCTATATAGGAGCAAAATGCTTGACCTGGGATGGAAACATTTTAAGACCCATGTTTACATGCTAGATATATTGTGAGAGGACCTAGCAACATGTTTAACAGATAACCCAGCTGAACATGTGGGAGGAAGTTGATCCCTTGGAAGAAAACCAAATGCAGCAACACTCAGAATGTGTGGGCTGGCAGCTTGGGGCGAAGATAAAGTGAATGATAGTGCTAAGGATTCTGAAGCCAGTTGAGCCGCCTGAAAGCCGCAAGAAGTGCAGAAGAGACCCCTTCCAAAGATGTAGCTAGAGTGGGCACGGCCAATCAGAAGACAGGAAAACATCTGAGACAGGCCACACAGACCAAAGACTGGAAATAAAGAAATGAGAGATGCTATCTCAAAGAGAGTCTTCAGATAGGCTTGGTTAATAAAAGAAAAAACGATTAAAATGCGGTCTGTACAAAACATTCCACCCGATGCGATGGGATGCTTGCTGCAGATCCTCAATGATATTCCAGGCACTGTGGGATCCGTCTACCACCCCTTTTATGACAAAGCAATTACATGGTACATAGGTATGAATGCGCCAGTGTTCTTTGTTGCCAACCAATGCTTGACTGTGAAATAAGTCTAGTAAAAAGTGTCTAAATTTGGACATTACGGCAAGGGTGTGATCGGCGTCAATTTAAGGCAGCAATCAGCTGGAAACTCAATCTGGAGGTGCAATGCCCAGTGCCACTGGTCAGTAATTGTCCAGATGCTGGCCATGCGGCTGCACTTGGAGCCTTGTCTGGGAGCGGCCTAGGCCTCCTCTGGAGGCTGTACCCAAGACCTGCATTCTGGAATCTGCACCACTAGTCACGCACAGGTAGATGAAATGTTGCTAGTGCCTCTCCCATGTCTTTATAGCTCCTGGCGCCCTCAAGGCCAATTCTGGCGCAAATGCCCAGGCAGTCCATACACGCCTTGGGGCATGCAGGTTGTGCATGTCTGCATGTGAAAAGGTTGGCATGCTTTACTTTCCACGGGCAGAGTAGATTTTAGGCTGTAGTAATTATTGACACACACCCGCCCTCCAGACATAAGTGTTCTTATACATGAGTGCATCACAGGGACCGGTTCTCTGTGATCCCCATGGCTCCAATTCTCTGTGAACCCTCCTGGCTTGGATGCTTTGGTTTAAAGTATTTTCATTGGTCGGCTAGCCTGTGTTACTAAAGTCCAGACTATGGCTCCCGGAAACCCCCATTCTTTCTTTCTCTCTGGCTATTTAGGCATCGAAAGATCACAGCGACCGTGCAACTCTTTTCCAGAGGCCTCGCTGGCCTTTCAGTTGCTAGCCATCCTCCTCAATTCCGGAATATACATCGGCATTCTCCATGTGATTAGCACTACATGTGCTCTAAGATTGCGGCAACTCTATGCCAATAAAACCAACACTGCACTCAAACCCAAATAGTAAGACTCATCATTCACTCGTGCCTGGCGGACTACCTTAACTGGTGACAATATTTGAAATCCAGCATCATTACAGACGGGGGTTCCCATCTTCTTCCTATTTAGGCTTTGGGCCCCACCAGTCTCTGAACCCAGGTACGCAAGGCTCTCCACCTTTCTGGCGCTTGTACACTGGCCTCACTCCAGTTATGCCCCAAAGGTCTTATCAACTGCCCTGTAGCACCTCTTTTTGCCTTTTTGTAATTGTAATTGTAATTGTTTATTCGTTTATAGTGCGCGCCGGGCCCTTGGGCCTCTGGGCGCAGATCTGGTTACATGGCTACAGGTTACATATGACAGGAATATAACATATAGTGACGAATACAGGGAAATGTACAATATGCAGATACAAACACAGAAAATTATACAATATGTGGATATAAGCAGATATTTACAAGTGAGTTTGGCAACAAGTTATATATTTGCAATAGATTTTCTGTATAGTTGAGGGCTACAGAGAGACATGTTCTGATGGTCAACAGTCTAGTGAGTGCAGCCACTTCTTGACGTTAGTCTTAAAGCAGTGTAAGGGGGATATGGCTCCTAGTGAATCTGGGATAGAGTTCCAGAGTTGCGAGGCCAGAACTGGGAAGCTGGTACCTCCCCGTTTTTTTTTAGCTTGTACTTGGGTATTCTGGGACTGTTGGATTGAGCTTTTCTGACTAATGATGATTCTCTAGCTTGTACCTCTCTGTCTACCTCCTCGTTCGCACCCTCTCTCTCTCTCTCTCGCTCTGTCTCTCTCTCTCTTTTTCTATCGCTCTCCCTCTCTCTCTACCAACCTAATCCTGCTTCAACTCTCCTTCGCCTTCCTCCTTAAATATGTCTTGCCTCCTTTGGTCCTGTTGGCTTGTCCAATGGTGGTTTACTATCTTGAACCTGTCTGACCCTCCTCCATCTCATCCTCTCCCTGATGTAACTTTCTTCTTTGCCCTGTTTCACGTCTACAAACTTATTTACTGTCCCTTCAGCTCTGACCTTTCCTTGATGATTACAAACTTTCTCCTATACCCTTCTTCGTCAGTCCTCCAACTCCAACATTTACCTTATGCAATCCTCCTTTTTGTTTCTGAATGTCCTCTCTATTGCCAAACTCCTCTGGTCTTTTTACCCTCTCTTTTTCTCGCTCTCAAAGCTGGTAACGCAAACTGTCTTTCATACTGTAGGTAATAGGATGATTGGGGCAATAAGCACTCTGTATGGGTACCCTGCTGCTTCATGGCTTTTACTGTGCTCTTGTGTCCACATCGTCCCCTTGCAGTTAAGCCCTCCCCCTGCTCAACTCCAAGTGAAGTGAGTTTTATACTAGTTTATGCCATTTGCCCACCATTTTAAGGTCAGGCAAAGTGTCATGACTGCTGCCTGGTTCAGTCAACTACTTTGTAAGATTATGTGGAGCTGTGTTTCTCCGTCTGCCTATGGACATCTATGAAAGCTTTCTAATTGAAAGACTGGTTCCGGTCTTTGTCTGTTCAAAATGGATTGTGAGCTGGCTTTCGCAGACTGATGATCGCTGCGTGCCTCCATTGATAGAAGCAGGCTTTCCTGTGAGTGTGTGCCTATGAGCCACAAATTCCTAGTTGGCATCTCTCTTGTCCTGTTTGTGTTCCATGCTTGTGCACTATGCATGTCCCTTCTTGATTTGTGGCATAAGGAAGGCACATGCACTGATGTTGGGGAGGGAGAAATGCTCTAGGAGATATGCTGTTCACCACCTTCAGGCATTGTACTACATGCAGCTTCCCCTGGCATTCAGAGTCTCTGAGGCTCCCTGACCGAACCTTACGTATGTGACTCTATCACAGACCTCAATCCCGTAACTGCATAGAATGTGAGCCATTCGGGCCATAGAAAGATTGAAGACAGTGATAGAGAGTGCAATCCCTGGGGGTTCCCACACAGTTGATCTGAGTGGTGTTACACAAAAAAGACACATTTTCAACAGGTGGGTATGACCTGCGTCTTTATCAAGGCTGCAAAAAAAGCATAATACGACAAGAACATGAGTGTAAATCAGTAACAGCACCCGAATAGTGAATCCCCAATAAAAAAGTCCCAAGTACCATAGTAAGGCGCCTGATAAAAACGGTGAGTATTTCATGACAATACATGTACCAAAAAACAAATGGACATGCCACACCAATAATTAAAAAATGGTGATATCATCAATAACAGAATCTAGTTGAAAATAAGTTGATTGTTGAATTCAAAGACCCAATTTAGGGGTCCCAATATAATCAAAATGAGGGAGAGAGCAGGGGGACCTAAAGAAAAATAGGAGCATGATTGGTATAATACTGATGGCCCATGTGGGCTCAATGGTCAATGAAACATTGGTGCTCTCTTGGCATGGAGGGCAATGCTTACCAAAGAATCAATTGTGATGTCAAAGTGACCAATGAGATTGCTAGTAGAGATTTGACAAGTGTTTCAACCCTCCTGAGTCTTTATGAAGGCAAATAGTCAATTTTGATGTCATAATGACAGATGAGATTGCTGGTAGAGACATCAAGGTTTCCTATAATCATGATGCGGATTATAGTAAACGGTAAAAAGAATAGTAGATCTTCTGGTTAGTTAGGAATTGTACGTGTTCAGCCCTGGATGGGCAATGGATTATTGCATCCTGGATGATATTCTGTGTGATGTAGTAAATTCCATTAATGGAAGTATGGACCCTTCATCTTAGAGAGGCAGAGTAGGGTGTGTTTGAGGAAGCCTTTTGTCATGAACTGTCATTGTCGAGGCTTTCAATTAGAAAACTTTCATAGATTCTCGACAATGACCGTGTATGCCGAAAGGGGCTGAACTGCAGCAACTGCAGATTATTCATTCTCATGACAACTGGGAGTTTAAAGGAGTTATCGGAGCAACCAGAGAGAGTAAGGGGTTCCCGCGGATGGAGCAGCAGGGAGAGAGATGTCCCCCTGGAGAGCAGAGTCCAGAGATCCCCACGCAGATGGTGTGCAGAGCAGAAGAGCTCCAGGGCCCATGTAATGCTGCCTGCCCTTTTGCAGCTCCCCAACCATGAGACTGGCCTGCGCCTGAAGAAGAGCACCGACCACCCCTACAGTGGTCAACTGCCGACTGCAACCAAAGACTCAGAGGACCCATCGAGCGATGACGGGATGAAATTAAATGACGCAGAGGAGAAGATGCAGAGAGGCAAGGAGGAACCTGAGCCAAGGTTCCCTGTCCAAACCGTAAACGCTTCACTGGACGAACACTGCTGCTGCAACCAAAATACGCGGTTGTTCCAGTGAGCTGGGTGGAGGATAGAGAGAGAGAAAAAGACCCAAGCCGAGGTGAGAGCAAAAGAGACCCAAGCCAATGTGAAAGAGAAAGACTCCCAAGCCTGGGTGAGAGAGAGCCCCATTCCGAGTTGAGAAAGAGAGAGCACCACACCGGGCTGATAGAGAAAGAACCCTAAGCTCGGTTGAGAGAGAGAAACGTCCACACCCGGGAGAAAGAGAAAGTAGCGCAAGCAGGTGTGGAGGCACAGAGAACCCAGGAGAGGATGAGAGACACTACCACACAGGAGGAGATAAAAAGTATTATACTCCAAGTGGGTTTGGGAGTCACAAAAGCCTACGGTGGAGTACTGGAGAACCAGCCAGAGAAGGGGGAGAGCATATACTTCTGAATTGGGAACTCTCCTGTGGGCAACTTCCACAAAAGAACATTGCCTAATCTTTCTGGCATCTTACTGGCCTGTGCCAACACTCGCACGTGGCTTGGGAGAACCCTGAGTAAAAGGACATTTTTAGATATGGGACTTTGAACTGTATAACTGTAAGTACACGAAAGTACATTTTTTTGGGGGGCCAGAAATCAGCCAAGAGCGAATAGGACTGAGACAAAGTCCCATTCCAGACAACTTCTGGGAGCGTTTATGTTATTCCTTTTTGTTAGTGATAAGGACAGACAGCCTCATACCGAGGTTGGCGGTAACACGCCGGTGCCACCGGCCGGTTGCCGCCGACACCATAACACCCTTTCTGAAACCTGATATCCCAGTACCACTGGGATATTACAGGTGGCGACGGGCCGGGATGTCAGGCGGTGGAAAGTGTAAGTCCACATAACATTGTAGTCCCAAACGACTCCACGGGAATGGGGACATGGAAGCGGCAGTGCTTTCGTGAAGACCATGCCTGCAGGGGCCGGTACTCCCGGCAGGTCAGACCTGCCGAGAGATCCGGCCCCTGCAGGAAGTCTCGTAATCTGGCGGTCCAGAAAGGGTGCGAGTACATTGCTACCGGCACCCTTATTTTCGGACCGCCAGACCTGTAATGAGGCCCTTAGAGTAGACTAGGGTTTTGACAGAGGACTGATTTTCATTGCAAGGAAATCCTGGTGAGCACCTTTATTATTTTCTTTTGTAGACTAGGGCAAAGACCTCTTTAGACCTAGGGAAAGATAGGCTTTCCCACCTTCGATAATAAAAAGTTTTACAAAAAATGACCTTTTGTCCGCCTGCTGTGTGTGTCTGACTTACGACATATCTCTTTAACGATGACACCCATATCTCCTTCCTCTTTCCTAATTTTACATATGACCTTCCTGTTAGTCTATCTGCTTGTCTCACTGCGGTACGTCACGGGATGACACTTTGTGGTCTTATGTTGAACTCCTCCAAGGAATAAGTTCCCTCATCCATATTTTGCCACTTGATTCACTCTCCTTTAAAGAACATACTTTGGGGTCATTTTTTATAGTGATTTGGACTTTATTTCTTCTACAGCTCCTGCTGCTAGGAAACTTCTGCTTGTTTTCAGGGAATTATGCTCCCTCCTCTCTCCCATTTCTGCTAAAACCCTCATACTGACCATTCTACTCAGCCGTATTAACTGCTATGCCATCCTACTCCTTGGGCTCCCTCTCTATCCCTAATACCCATGTGACAAAGTAAGCACCTTGGCCACCCATTCCCTGTTCATTCTTTCCTGCTCTTCTCCTACCTCGAAAAACATAGCTTCCCTGCCTCAAAACACTGCCTCCATTCCGGTTAGAGTGCCTCCTGCTTGTCTTCAAATCCCTGCATGAGTTTTCAACCCCCGACCTCGCTAATACTCTCTCCTGCTTCTCTCCTCTGGGCACCCTCCAGTGCAGTAAACTCCCTAATCTTTCTGGCATCCGACCACACTTAGCCTCCTCTTGCTTCCGTGCTTTCTCGCTTCATGCCCCCATCTCTGTAACTGGAGTACTCACCATATTTTTCTTTCTTTCATTTTTGTATTTTATTGAGATTTTACAACATATATTAAAACGGTGATACCAGAAAATCAAACAATTGAAACAATACATCAGGGAGGAGACAGCATTATACATAGAATGTTAATCATTACATTTCATTAGCCTGAATTTGTTAGTTTGAAGTCCATTGCTGCGAATCATCCTTGGATTCGTTTTTATAATTTTAAAATAAACTGTATATTATATTATTGTTTTAATCAGGTGTTTTGTATATTCTTGGGAGCTTGATCTGATTTGCTTGTTAGTGCAGAAATTGTATTTCTAAACCTTCTAAAACTGTTTTTAAAGATCGCTGTGAACGCCATGCGCTTTGCAGTAGCTAACGTTGTGTCTACACAGCACTCTTGCTTTCAGGAGACGTGTAACCGCTCCGAACTACATTTCCCATCTATTCTGTAGTTCTGGCGTGTATTTCTTTACACGTTAGGCAAGTAAGCGCCGGTGCGTTGGCGCCGGTTTGCTTCCGGTGAGCGCTCTGCTTTGCCCTCTCTCTTAATTTTATTATTTGTACAGTATAATCTGGTGACCTGATATTAAAAATGTATTCGTTGAAAAACAACCAGTGTGACTCTATACAGAGGAATCGCAGAGCACGCCTCTGATTAGAGACAGACGAGAGGCAAGCTCTACAAACATTGATAACGACTCACTCCGTGCTGAACATCGGGACGTGCATGATTTAACTCACCTACCTGTTCTGATGAATGCATGTGTAAAGAGCACAGATTCAAACCTTTTCGCTGCCCACTAACAGTGAATTTTGTGGAAAGTGCTCCAAAAATTCAAAACTTACCATCACTATTTATAGTTGAAAATAATACAACTATCAAATGTGGACTCTTGAATACACATTCTGGGGTGATGCATGCTATTGAAATCAGTGACTGCATCACTGAGAATCATTTTGATATTCTCATTTTAACTGAGACATGGCTCCATGATGCGGGTAACCGTTACACTCCTTAACACTTGCAACACCTGATGGATATAAATGCCTGCACACTGATCGCAAAACCGGACGAGGGGGTGGTGTGGCTATGATTTTTAGACAAACTTTGGATTTTTATATTTCCACATCTCCACACCTGGATTTGTGTGAGGCACTACAACCTAAACTTAATATTCATTCATCACATTCATGGAGCATAATTATCTTATACAGGCCGCCACGAAGCACTCCTCTTTTTGAAGAACAACTGTTGGCATTTATTGGAGGCTCGTGTAAAACTAATACCGCCGTTACCCTCTTGGGTGATTTTAACTTATGGGCCAATCATTTGCAGGATTTGGAAGTGCAATCTTTATTGCAAACATTGTCATCTCTTGGGTTTTCACAACTGGTGGACAGACCGACACAGAAAGCCGGAAATACACTTGATTGGATATTGGCCAAAAATCTGGCACTAACTCTACAGAATGTAGAAATATGCCCCTGTCAGACCATTTTCTGGTGCATTTTAGTCTGCCATTAAAACCTGAGAATGTGCCAAAAGAACTAATACAATTAAGGGAAATGCGCAATATAAGAAATGTCACGTCTGAAGCTTTTCAATCGACTGTAGGACCTTTATTATCACCCCTAGCTGGTAGATTGTCTCTGGAGGAATTTACTGCTGCTTTTAGGGACGTGATTAATGAGGCGTTCGAGATTCTTGCCCCCCTTTGCCCTTCTAAGAAGAAGAAACAGAAAGGCTATAAACTTTGCTTCTCTACTGAGCTAAAATCTGGCAGGAGAAATAAGAGGAAATCTGAACGTCTTTGGCGAAATCATCCCTCTCCTCTTACTCTGACTGCATACAAATGATCAGTTAAGGAATATAAGGACTTGACACTGGAAGCTAACCGTCTATCTCTCAATACTAGAATTGAAAGAGCTTCTTTGAAATCGAAGGAACTTTTTAAAGTTCTTAAAGAACTTAAAGGTCCTATTATTGAATCAAGACTTAGTATAGATGATGACTGGTGTCAGGACATACTGAACAGCTTCTGTCAGAAAACTCAACTTCATCAAGCGCGCATTAAGAAAACAATAGAATGACAATGCTTAGTTGTCACGACTCGCTCCCTTCGCTCCCGTTCCCACCACTTGGGGGCATGATTTGGGGTTTATTCCCTACTGGACTTTTCCTCCGAACCTTATGCTACAGTGCTGTGATGAATTGGGAGTGCTAAATCCCTATTTTCCAAGCTACTTCCCTTCCGGATCCATTCCAGGTTTTTGGCAGCCAGCATGCTTCTTTAACCAAATGACTATGCTTCCCAGAATGCCTGGGCCACTGCCTCACCTCCACCCTTGCAGGACAAGGTTGGGTGGAGGATAGGCAACACCTGTGGCTGCAGGTGCAGCAATCAGCACACCTGAGGCGTGTGCTCGTTAAGCAGCTTTAAAAGCCTCAGTCTTACTTCAGTCCAGCGCTGGTCATCGTTGCAGTGTTTCCTGTTGTGACTAGTCCCTTTTTTCCTTGATCTTAGTTTTTGTACCTAGTTCCTAGTTCCTGTTTTCTTGTTCCTCCGCCCTGGATTTCGGATTCATGCGCTAATTGATTTCTGCTCCCTTGATTCCCTTTTTGTCTTCCTCTGTTTGCAGGCAGCATTTCTCAGTGCTTTCCCCTTTTAGATGCAGCCCAGTTTGTCTGTGTTCTATATTTCTTTGACTCTGTCCTTTGCTGCTGTAAACCCGTATGCCTTAGCCTTCCTCTTAGATTAGCTTCCTGTCTTTCCTTGGAGGGGTAGGGGGAAGTTTGCATTGGTTATTTCGTTTTTCCCTGCTCCTGATCCTTACTTTCTATTGGGGTCCATTCCATGTTTTCCATTGCACTTCTGCATTTATTTCCCATTTGATTATTAGGTGTGGTGTGCGGTTGTAGCTAGCTCCTGTGTGAATGCTTATGTTTTCCTCACTAATTTGTAATCACTATTCCAACTTAGGTATTTAGTTTTCCTCCCATTGCTGTTATAGCCTTTCTGGGTCCCAGTTTCATCAACAGGATTCGTGGGCTAGCTGACATTCAAGAGGTTTATCTCGTCCTCGTGAGTACTGTTCTTTAGTTCCCTTATTTAATACCATCAAGAGTGTTAGTTCACAGATCCTGTCATTGCTTGCCCTCCACGTGGGTTTAGCGCTGTCAGTACCTGTAACAGCAATTGGGGGTAAGGCGCTTGCCGACTTTCCTCGCTGTCAGGTGCTTACCCCACATCCCTTTTCAGATATTGGTTTTGTTGTCACACTCTATTTGCACTCCTGGGTTCTAGCATACATGAGTCGTTGTTCCTGTGTGCACGTAGTTTAATTCGAAGCTATTCACTGTGTGATTTAGTGCACATTTCCCTTGCCATATTCGCTGCCTTTGTACTCGCCTGACTAATCCTGACATTAGTAGAGGATACAGTGATGTCAAGTACAGATGACTGTTCAAACTACAAATCTCTTTTCCTTCTCTTAAATGACAGAACAAGAGGTTCTAGAGATTATTCAAGGGCAAGCCAACATCTTGCAAAGGGGACATATTCCCCACTACCCTCTTTAAGGCATGTGCAATTACATTAACACCTTGGGTCACAGAACTTGTAAATCGGTCCTTTTCTGAGGATTTGGTTCCAACTGTTATCAAGGAAGCCTGGATTACCCGACTTTAAAAAAAAAGGATAAACTAGACCCCTTGGTACCGGAAAACTATTGTCCCAATACAAATGTTCTGTTTATACTCAAAATGCTCGACAAAATAGTGTATACACAACTTCAAGCATTTGTCGAGACAAAAAAACATCTTGGCAAACTAACAGTCTGGTTTCTGAACCAATCATGGAACGGAGACGGCTCTGTTGGACTTGAAAGCTAATATAACAGAAATCATAGAAGCAGGAAGTTCCACATTATTGCTTTTGCTGGGCCTGTCTTCTGCTTTTGACTTGGTCGATCACAACCTACTAGCAGAGAGACTTCAAAAACTAGGTTTATGTTCTTCAGAAGCAGTATCTTGGCTGAAATCCTTCCTCGGCCCTAGAACTGCCTGTGTTGCTAAGGGAACCTCACAATCTCAGAAGGTTCCTGTCACCTGTGGTGTCACCCAGGGATCGTGTCTGTCTCCGCTGCTATTCCATATATATATTAAATGCCTGTGTGACCTCCTTAAGTCTATGGGTGTGCAATTTGCCAACTATGCCGACGATACCCAGATAGTTGTTAAACTATCTGGGATTTAGAGGAGGACCTGGCTACTATCAATGAGATATTTGGGGCAATCCAGAAATGGATGGCCCTAAATTCTTTAGCTCGTAATGACAAGAAGACGGAGCTGCTTATCATTAGCACACCTTATAGAATGAAGACTTTTGGATAACCGATACAAAGCTTTGAGATAAATGGCAACACTATCTTGGTGTCCGACTATGTTAAAATGCCTAGAGTATGTTTTGATGCCTACTACTCTTTCCAGAAGCATGTATCCTATCTTAAATCATCATGTGCCTTTTTTATACATCTCCTGTGGCAAAGCCGTCCCTAACTGTCAGAAAACAACAGAGCTTCAATTGCAGCAGCCATAGTTAACACCAAGTTATAGATATGGATGAAAATGGGAATAGTCCTCATATGCGCCAACCAGTAAGTTCAAAATTACTTGTGATATTTTTGGTGAGTCAGGTTCAATTAGCACACTTAAACAAAGTTCAATTTCAAAAGATATTTTCTTCTGTTTGAATATTTTTTGTATGGTGTTGCTTCACACCTTCGTGTGGTTGATGATTCAACAATAAACAATGTTAATTATCACAGTTTTTCTCAAATGTCTCTATGTTTCACATTATTTTCTAATTCTCTCAACACGTGTTTCCCCATTTTTGTTATCAATGGTTCATCCGGAGAGAATATTTTTCTAAGAAAAAAAGAAAATATATAAAAAGCTCTTGCATTCGTAACACATTTGGAACTTTTATGCCTACTGGCCCGGATGCTCCCCAGTCCTCCATCCCCAGCTCTCTTCCCAAGTCCCTTTCCCATTTAAGTATGTAGTTCTCCTTCTTGGTGGGATCACCTTTCTCTAGGAGTCTGTAGAGGTGCGGGATTTTCCCTCTCTGGGCCGCTGATGTTAGGTTGCATTCTAGAGCGTTAAGTTCCCTGCCCTCATGTGTTCTTGTTCTATGTTGTGACATCCATAGCCTGAGCTGGGTGTATCGGAACCTTTCTTTTTCTGGGAGTTGGAATTTCGCTTTACATTCCTCCAAGGATAGTGGGGTCCCGTTGGTCAATTTACAGAACCCAGTTCGATTCATCCCTGTTGTGAAATCAGTATTGTTCCATACCAGGGTAAGGGGCCCCATTGAGCCTCTGCTGCCCCAACAGCACACCGCCTTACTCCAGCACTGAACTGTGTTTTTGGTGGATGTAAGTGTGCCAGTGACCCGCGAGATGTTGCGAGGTGTGGTAGGGCTGCGAGCGGACATGGGCTCCATGCTTCCCCAATTTGCTTCCACCGGGGTTGGTTATTGGTTACCTTCCAGGCAAAGGAGTGTGATAGTTGCGCTGCAGGACAACACCTAGAGATGTCTGGAACACCAAGGCCTCCCCCTGCCGTGCCCTAAAGCATGACTCTCCTGGCTATTGGTGTTTTTTCCTGGCCCATACGTATCTCAGTAACCCCTTTTGTAACTTTTGGAGCTCTTCCTGGGGGATGGTGACTGGTAGGGCAAGGTTCTGGTAGATCAGACTTGGAACCAAGTTCATTTTTAGGGCTGTAATTCTCCCAAGCCATGATACCTCTTGTTTGTGCCAGCGTTACAGATCATTTAGTAGGTGCCTGAATAGCTGTGAGAAACTAGCCCGGTACACTTGCTCGATTTTGTTCAGTATCTGAACCCTAAATAGGTGATATGGGATCTAGTCCAGGTGATGGGACCTGTGTTTGTCAGTGCTTCCCTGGGCCCCTGTGAAATTTTTACCCCTAAGGCCCTTGATTTTGCGTAGTTGACCCTAAATCCTGACGCCTCTCCAGACGCCGAGACCTCCTGCCAGAGAGCCTCCGGGGAGCCATCAATCTGGGTTAGGGAGAGGAGTACGTCGTCCGCACACATGGAGACCTAATAGCGGTTGCCGCCCACCCGTAGGCCTTGGATTCGTGGATTGTCACGGATTCTGGCCGCAAACGGTTCCATGGAGAGTGCAAATATTAAAGGCGAGAGGTGTGCTTCTGGAGATAGTGAGTTTGAGGACCTTGCACCGTTTATTGTTAGGGATGTGGAGGGGTGTTGCAGTTTGCTCCATTATGGTAAACTCTTTTTAAGATTATCATGCTGTAGAAAAGCAGTGTTACTTCTATGTGCCGGCTCGCACCTTGTGCGACCAGCGTTTGAATATGAGCCGTACCTCATTTGTTGACATGATCACAATTACCAGACATGGGTCAACTTTTCACGCAGTGACAATACCGGGACATCCTTTGTCCACCTATTTGGGACAGCGGTTTGTGTAATAGGGGCCTAACATGCCATCACATGTGACCACTGACCACTTGAATTGCACACAATTATACATATATCGCTTTGAAGCTAATTTACCTTTGGAATTCATTTTGTTTTTTTATATTAGTGAGACGCGGCAGAAAAAGTTGCTCATACATCTGGCAAGCTGTTGCCTTTTTAGCCTGCAGAGACATCGATCTGGCTTTAAGGTATGTCACATTTGCCACTAACTGTTGATTGGAGTGTTCAAAGTCTAATACAAGTAAGACACTATGTTGGGAGGCGGGTGAGACCCCTATTGTATATATGGTAGATACATAAGCGATTTTGACAAATGGTTCTTTGTAATGACATTGTAATATGGCTATTACAGCCCGGATGAAAGAAATAGAAGTCCATACACAACACTTAGGTGAACAAATTATTCATTTCCTCACAGGTCACGGAATGGCTGCCAGTTCTCCCAAGATGGATGACAGCGATTGACTCCAGTAGACTAAATTGCTGGTCCAGAAGAAGATGACACCAATGAGCCAAGTCATCGAAACCGGTTGACCTTTTTAAGTGCTGATATTGACAAAGGAATCCTAATAGGCTATTTAGAATTCTAATGATATATCTGCCCATTGGTTGTGGAAATGGGTATCTAGGAATTAAGAAGCATAAACTGTGGGTTGATGCAACATTTTATTATTAGCACTTTGCCACTACCTTGCATCAACTGTACAAACCTCAGTAAGGGTGACTAAATTAGGCATTTGAGGCATATAAATAGTCCCCTCTGAACATGTCCAGGATGCTATGAGATGTTAATTCTTTGCATCTCTTTCTGCTGATGTTGGGCAACCATAACTGCGTTGTTCCATTTTTTACAGTTATTTTAGAAATCTGTATAGCACATGGTGTAGAAATAAGGAAAGCTTCCCTTTCCCTTTTCTATTAGATAGGCGGGGGAACCACCGGTGACCTAGAGCAAGCCCCTGTTGACAGGCACAGAGTGCGCTTCTGTATCTGGAAAGTGTTAGTGACTTGATAGATTGAGTCTCATATAAATCACTGGACATGTATATGGGCTCCATACCCATTGTTGTGTTTTAATGGTAGTTTGCAAGGACCCATTTGATGAAACTCGGGCCAAACCCAAAGTGGGTTAACGTCTTGCTCATGTACCCCCAATTTAGTAGGTTAAATGCCTTGTCAGCGTCGTACGAGATTACCGCCAGTTCTACCCCCATCCTGGAGGCACTCTCAATCAAGTTTAGGGTACATCTGATGTTATCTTGCGTGGTGCGGCCTGGGATGAACCCCATTTGATCCGGGTCTATTTGATCGAGGAGGACCCAAACAAGTCTAGTTTCCAGGATCTTAGAGAAGATTTTAGAATCATTGTTCATTAGTGCTATGGATCGATAGGAGACATATTTCTCTGGGTCCTTTCCTGGTTTTGGAATGAACACTGTTAGGGATTCCTCCATGGAGGGGGTAATGCCCCCTCTGGTCAGGAATGCGTTAAAGAGTATCATAAATTGAGAGGCTAAGATGTAAGCGTATGCCTCATAGAATTGCACAGTGAACCCATCAGGGCCTGGGGCTACGTTTTTCAAGGATTATATTGTTTCCATCACCTCTTCTATTGTGATGAGGAGCTTGAGGGAGTCCAGCTGGTGTGACTCATTACCTCTAGGGGTAGCAGCCAGGTAACTGGTTTGCAGCGCTTTCTACATTGAAGCCCCAGGCATGACCTTCCTTTGGTGCTCCATCATTGCCATCATTTCTTCACCCTCTGAGCACAGTAGGTTCCTTCTGGGCCCCTATTTGTTACAATTATTGTTTCGAGTATGTAACTTTTTCAGTTTATATACCAAGAGCCGGTTCGCTTTATTGCTGTTCATATAATAGTATTGTTTTGTGTATGCTAGTGCCTGAGTGGATTTTGCTTTTTTGAGCTCTCTCCCTGTTTTTGTGGTTTAGTACCTCTTGAATACCTTTTCCAGTTCTGCCACTCTATCCTCTAGCCTAGCTTGTTGTTATTGCCCGGCTCTCCTTGGCGCTGTGGCACATTTGATCAGCACCCCCGCACCACTGGCTTCATGGCGTCCCACATCACTGCCTCAGAGCACCCCACCAAGGAATTTTCCCTGAAATGACAGACGAGGACCTTAGATATTTCATCGTTAATTACTGCATCTTGAAGTAGTGAGTCTTGCAACTTCCAGTGCCTTTGCAGCTGTTTTGGGAGGCCCTGCACTTGCACCGGGGCCAATACTGGGGCATGGTCTGATAGCACCCTTGGTTGAATTTGTACCTCTTCAAGGCAGAGGAACAGCTCACTGGACATAGGAATCAAGTCTATCCTAGAGAGGCCTTTGTGGACGTGGCAGTAAAATGTGTAGTCATGGGCTTCTTCATTAGAGAATCTCCATATGTCTACTAACCCTGTTTTCCTCAAGAATTCGGCAAACCCTATTCCTCATGTGTAATCTTCCCTTAAAAGTGGCAGGGTTTTTTCATTGTTTGGGTTAGGTCCAGGTGGAAGTCTCCTCCTATGAGGAATTGGCCTTCCGCCAATGTGATGATGTCTGGTATGATGGTGCGGAGGAAGCGGTCTTGTGCAGGGGTGTTACTAGGTCTGGAAAAGATCTGGGGCTATGCTCATTTTGGGTCTGTCTGGACTGGGGCTAGCTAGCCTTTTTTGTTGTAACCCCTGAGCTTCTATCTGGGGCTACAACCAAAGGACCCGGAGCTATAGCCCCCTTAAGTCCCCCTAGCAACGCCTCTGGTCTTGTGCACTGTTTGGGCAGTAATGGAGGCAAGGGTTAGTGCTTGCTTGAGCAGATGACTCTTTACTAATAAATATCTCTCCAGTGGATCTCGCTTTACAGTAATTTGTGTCAGTGGTATCTCCCAGCTGAAAGTTAAGGCAACCCCTCTCTTTCTTTACCCCGCAGTGGCGTAATAGCATTTAGTGAATCGGCCAAAGTGTATACGCTTCTCATCGGCCACCAGGAGGTGGGTTTTCTACAGGCAGACTATATCGGCAGAGAGCTCAGATAGTCAGCTCTTTACCAACCTCGGCTTCCCCGGAAAGTTAAGGCCTTGCACGTTCCAGGTCACCATGCATAATTCTTTAGTAGAGTCAGCTGCCATGTTTATTCCGTGTTGCCAAGCCAATCAGCCCCCAACCAGGGCATCTGCCCCGTGGGTAGAAATGAGAACGCCCCATATTGCTTTTCATCCTGTATCGATGTCTAAGTAATTCCCTGTTGTTGCTCCTTCCTCTTAACATTCCCCACAACAGATTTTTCCCCAATAACCTCCCTCCCTGCCCATCCCGCCCAACGAACAGAGAGCACATGAGCCCAGCCCACAGCCCTCTGTGCAACTGGCTCAGAGCCCGACAACCAACCTTAATAAAGACAGCTGGTGCCTCTTGATGACATAGGTAAAACACTACAGTTGTACCAACACTGCTGATCATTTCACTGACCACCAGCTCTAGGAGCACTTCAGGATTACGTCTGCACCTGTTCATGACCTCTTAGCGAGTGTTTAATAGTTTCAATCAGGGGGCGGCTTGCCTAGCCCCTACGGGACGCGTTGCTGCCATTCTGTGAGGAGTGTCTCCTGGGAGTTTGGTACTGCAGCCCTTGGAGTAAGTAGTACTCATTTTCAGGTGAGCTATTCCATCTCAGTCTTTGCCACTTTTCTTGCTTTTGTAGGCTGGGCCCATGATCCTTCACCTCCTGTCCACCCAGATCCAGGGCTTTTTGGTGCCTTTCAGTGGGGCCTCACTGGACGCGGCGTCACCCTCCCTGCTGTCGTCCTCCCAGCCTGGATTCAGGTGTTTTGCCGCCTCTTTCATGGTACGTATTTGGCATTGCTTGCCCTCATGGTTGAAATCAGCGCAGTGGGGAAACCACAGCGGTATAGTACCTTCTTTTCCTGCAACCATTCCGTCAGCGGTTTTAGGGACTTCCTTTTCAGCAGCGTGGTTGCAGCCAGATCTTGGTACAGCGTGATCGAGGTGTCTCTAAATTGGATGCGAGAAGAGTTCCTGGCTTCTTGCATTATCTCCTCTTTTACCCTGTAGAAGTGGACTCTCGGTACAACATCTGGTGGAGTAGCTAGTGCTTGTGCTGATCTGGTTCAGTGCACCCAGTCCAGTTCCAGCGGGGTGCTGTCGGGATGCGTCAGGATGAATCGAAAGAGGTCTCGGGTGAAGTTGCCTAGCCCTGCATCCATGATGGTATTTGGAATTCCACGCAGGCAGATGTTATTGTAACAGGAACGTTTTTGTGAGTCCTCCTGCTTAAGTTCCAGGGCCTCACATCTGGCCTCCAGTGCGGTGATCCTTTCTGCTCCCTCCCCAATCTCGTAAGACTGGTCGCACAGTGTGGTTTCAATTTCAGTAGTTCTATTTTCAACCTCATCCATGCGTTTGTCAAGGCTGGCGATTTTCTTCATCAGCTACTTAGTGCCTTTTTGGTATTTATGGGTCATAGCTGCCAGGAGGTCCTGAAGGTCTGTCTTAGTTTCAGCTTGGCAAGAGCAGCTTTGCTGAGCTCAAAGTCTCCTCCTTGGGTCAGTGCCTCAGCCCGTTCCCCGCTTTTCAATTTGTCTATAGTGGTCGCTGAGAGCAAGGTGGAGATGTCTACTTGTTACGCTGTTTTAGGGGGTTTTGCCATCTCTCCTATAGGTGTCAAAGAATGCTCCCTCCGTCTGATGCGAGATTGTATCTTGTGACGTTACTTTATGGTAGTGGATCAGGTTGTGTCTGCCTCGAAGTGGCTTTGCCACATGCAATTCTGTTGCTCCCCCTTATTTTAGTGCTTAGGTGAGCTTCATGAGAGGTTCATGGGATCCTATGAGGCTGGGTTTTTTAGGTCTGTCTCCCTGCCACTTCTCAGTGTTGTGTGGGGTTTGCTGTGTGTCCTGGAGGCGGTCAGCTCATTACCCATCTAGCTCCTGTAGGCCAGGTATGGTGCATAGTTCATCCCCCGGTAGCTGTGTTTTGAGGTGGCCTCGCACATTTGAGGCACAGGTTTCGGTGTGCAGCTGCTTTGGTGACCTTTAGGTGGCTTGGTGACATGGTGCAGCGCTCTCCCTGAAGAGTAGAGTGTCAGGGGTCGGTGTTGGGGTTGTACACTGAACTCAATTGCCCTATTGGCCAGATTCCCAGTAGATTGCCTTTGTTCCGGGGGTGGGGTGGCTGCCTATGTTAGCTGCAGGAAAGTGACCAGACCAAAAGAAACTCTCAAGCTTGTTTAAGTGTTAGCCCCAACATGGCATATTTCATGCAATGAACAGTCAGGCACATCCACCTGGACCAATGCGCCACAATCAGAACTCTGGGTTGGACCAACAAAAGGGGGATGTCACCGTCAAAGCTTCTCCGGGACTCGCCGCTGCTGGCTAGTCCTACAGTGCAGTCCTAACTCGCCGCACATGCTTTGGTGGAGGAGCCACTCAGTGGTGTAGTCATGGGATCCATACCTTCGTACACTCACAAGTTGGAGCGTCTAGTTCACTCTCCCTGCTGGTTCCCATGAGGGTCGCTGTTGTGGGCTGGAGACCATGCTGGAATGTGGGGGAAGTGGATCCTAAGCGGGTCGGCAATTAGTGCTGACAGCGCTTCAACTGTCCCTTATTAGCCTTGGGGACCGACCACTCGAATCCTGTCTGCCATTTTGAGTGCCACGTTAGGTAGGAGGAAGTGTCATACCGCAACCCGGTGTGTGAGAACGGGGTAACCAGGGGGTCTCGCACCGGTGCACTGGTCTCTGTCCTGTCCTCCGACTTGGTGTGCGGTCATAGGGCAAAATGTGTGTTCTTACAGCTGTTAGCCATCTGGCTGTCGGGCTAGGCCGGGAGCTATCAGGAAGCCATGCCGGGGTGCTCCGGCTCCATGCCACGCCCCGAGTACTCTGCATATTAAAACACTTCAACTATCCACTCCTTAAAACTCCACCTCCTTGATGAAAAAGGATCACCCTCTACTTACTCCCTCACATTTCTCCCTCCCTTATATATTACAGGGCCTGTGGCAGTGGCCCTGTAGGTATAGTTAATTTGCTCAACTCATTAAAAGAGCACGTTTTGGGCGGCTTATAAATGTGCCCCCCCTTGGACGAATTATCACCAAACTTTGCAAAAAAAAGTATATGGTCCACACGGAATGATTCAAGTTTGGTGTGGTTTCATCAAGGATTGGGGGCAAAGTTATAGGGGGCTCCCAAAATGTGTACAAATCCTCATAGGTGCAATGGAAAAAATGTTTTGCTTACGCCTACAGCCCAAACCGCTGGAATGATTTTCAGCAAATTTGCATCAGGAGCAGTGGCTTGGTCCCAAAAGCGTGCTTTTGTAAATTTGCTGTAAATCTGTCCAGTAGTTCTTTTTTTTTTAAATGGCCAAAAAGTAGGTTAACAAAAATGGGTGAAATCTGGGTCCAGTCCGTGGACTAACTTCACGATTCAGACATTGTACATGCCCGCTAATTGGATTCTCAAAAGCGTGAGGTGCGTCATATTTCTTTTAATGGTTGCCATGTTGGGTCCGTGGACAGCCACCGTTGTCCGTGGAAAAAGCGGTGGGAAAAATTCTGGAGAACACATTTGGGGTTATTTGGTGGTCAAAAGAGGGGCTGGAAAGGGTGGGGGTGGAATAAAGATGAAATTGGGCTGTTTTTATAGGTGGAAAAAAGGTGCCGCGATAGTTCGTATACACTGCGGTAGTCCACGGACAGCGTTGTGAATGAACAGTTTGGAAAACACATTTGGGGTTATTTGATGGCTGAAAGAGGGCTTGGAAAGGGTAGGGGAGTGGAATAAAGATGATATGGAGCTGTTTTTATAGATAAAAAAAGGGTTTGCAGATGCCGCCAAGTATGAAGTCCATTTTGATGTCCGCGGAAATCATTTCAGTTGCTGCCTGAGTTTTGTTATTTGAAGATGTATTGTACATACTTGTTATATGGCCAGATTCTTGGGGCATGACCACACACACAATAGTAATATGTGTATTGTAATTATATGTACTATAGGGGGAGTATGCAGTATTTGTAATGTGGTGGAATTATATAATTGAAGTGTATATGGTATTTATGATTGTAGTACAATTGTGGATAGTGCTTGTGCAATATGTATTTGTTTATACCTGGTATGGTTACTTAGTTGCATACAGTAATAAAGCTGGAACCTCTGGTTCTTTTTCTGTGAACAAAAATTATAATTTGTTAAGCAGGATAGTTTAAAAGCTTTCATTGAATACAACATTAGTGTGTGCTTCACTGTTGTATTAACATGAAGTAATCATTGGGTCATAGTGGATTAAAAAAAACTTATTATAATGATGTGAGTGTAAGTGTGATAGTATGTTTGTTTGAAGTGTGTTGTAATTAAGGGAATGCTTACCAACGGCCTTGATCAGGTATGAACTGGGCTTAATCTCCCTGCATGGTCTGTACTTATGGGGACTAGGGGCCTCATTCCGAGATTGGAGGTAGTCATGGCGCTATTTGTGGTGCATATTTTGGTGCACTGGGGACTTACCGGTCTAGTCCGACCCTAGTGGGACCGGTAAGTCCCCATTGCACCAACCATTCCCCATTCCCATTTGAGCCCCCATAGGGCTCAATGGGAATGGGGAAGGCGCTATTTATGGGCCTGCTAATGGCAGGCCCATAATTAGTGGCCTGGTCCCCTAACGGGACCTGTAAGGGACCACATGTCCCTTGCGGTTCCCGTTAGGGGACCTTGGAATAGGGCAGTAGGGGATTACTGGCACCGGTCTCCTTACTGGTGCCCGGGATATCCCCTACCGCCCGACTCGTAAATACCCCCTATGAGCCTTTTTTATAAAATGCCTGCTGGCATCTAAGTCAAATATGCTAATTAGTATATTATCTTCATACATGTTCACTTCAGAACATGTATTTGTGACCAAGTGGAAATCACAATGTCGATTTTGCAAAAAATTCAAAGTAGGTTAAAACACTCCGACATCTGCTTTCAGAATGCCCAATGTTGAAGGAAAACCGAACATTTTACTTAAAAAGGCATTTTGACAATTTGAGAATTGTCGTTGCAGACATATGTTGGCAAACAATTTCTTGCACGCATTACACCTCTGTAAGAATTGCTGCAATTGGCTTCTTAGAAACCCTGCAACTATAGTGAGATGTAAGACACGATATCCAGTTTTGAAGAGCAAATAGGATGTGTAGTAGGGAATCTGTAGCAATTGTGTCATATTGTTGTGCAAGCATAATCAAGTAAAGTGATCTAGGCATAGATATGTATTTATCAAACATTGATTTGCAAAAACAGATTTTGTTAAGCATTTTTATACATTTTCAAAATGTCTTGCAAAAGAATTGTATCGGTAAATGCTGAAAACCACCCAGTGATATCTAGCTTTCATAACTGTCATGAGTTATTAATGTATTGTAAAGAGTAGCAAAGTCCCCTATTTTTAACTAAATTTTCTTTTGATAATCTTTATTTCCTTTCATTCATTAGCAAAACAACTGTTTTATGACCAAATGTACTCTGTTGTATTTGTAAAGTTGCCTTCCCTTTGAATAACATTTTATCACTTAATTGTTTAATTTATATGTGAAAATGTTCATTTTTTTCTTGTTATATATTGAAAAGTTGAGTGAATTCAGCTAAATCAATACAAAGAAATAGAGGACAGACTGCACGCCAGGGACAGCAGGGACAGCTGGAATTCACAGGAACACTCAGCAAACAATCTGCAGATATGCATTTACAGCAGCACTGTGTGTAACTTCTTTTTTGTAAAGGAAAAGAAAGCAGATGGAGAAGATTTGTAGCAAATATTTAAGTGGCAGTTGGTGTGTGGAAGTTTAAAATGTTGGCAGTACATGCATACTTGCCAACATGACCCATTGCAATATGTAGGTGCTTATGAAGTCTTGGTGTTTTTCTTTGCATTTTGGGAGTTGTACTTGCACTTTTCCACTATAAAACTTGGACTGCAAGCCCCAGAATGCATAGAAGAAACTAGGACGGGTTAAGCACCCACAGATTGCAATGGTTGATTGTAGCAAGTAGGCATGTACTGTGAAGATATTGAACTTCCACACACTAAGTGACACTTACAAATGTTGGAGAAATGTTTTGCATCTTCTTTTTGTTTCTTCTAATAAAAGAGTTACACACAGTGCTGCTTTAAACGTATATGTTCATTTTGTAACCTTAGTGAAAATGCTCCTAAAAAGAAATATTTTTAAATGCTCAGTATTTTAAAATTTTCATTTAATTTACATGTGACACGTTTTAATCTTGCCGTCTAGGCCTGGTTAGTTTTTGTTGCATTCTGGGACTTGTAGTCCGATTTGTGTAATGGGAGAAATGGTACTAGAAGTCACAGAATGCAAAGAAAGAAACCAAGACTTGATAAACTTGCACACTAAGTGCCACTTAAAAATGTTGTACACATGTTTTTTTCTTTGCTTTTCCCTTCCTTTTAGGAAACAGTTACACACAGTGCTGCTATAAATGCACATATGCATTTTTTTACATTTATGAAAATGCTTGTAAAAAGAAAGATTTTTAAACGTACAGCATTGTAGTGAACTACCACCTGATGTGAGCAGGTGCTAAATTCTGCAATTCATGGCATTTGATAGAGTGGTTAAAAAAGAGAATATGCTTATTGAGAAGCTTATTACAGGGTAAGTGGCAGGAACCGTGCATATATACATTTGTAAAAGAGTTGACAAAAAATTAAAAAAGATAAGCATACCTGTACTATGTCTTGTTATTTGCAGATGTAGTTAAATCTGCAAATAGAAATCTTGGTGTGTTTTACAGTAGTTTTTGATGCAGGTTGCTGTGAGTAACAGGAGCCATGTACTGTGAGATTTCAGGAGTACATCTAAAGTGTTGAACTGAGATGACAGGGTTACATATAGAGTTTTTGAATGTGATTGGTGGATGGATGTATGACTGTTTGAAAGCAGCCAAAGAGGGAGTGTTACAAACATGAAAGTGGAAAGGATAGAAGGGCTGTCCTGTACCACAGGGTCAGCGGACACCGGTTGTAGTTCGTGGATGGCACATGCCACATCCACGAACACATCTTTTAATGATGCCTGGCATGGAAAGGGAATTGTGAGGTTTAGCCAATGGGGTGTTCTGACTGTGGTTTACATGAAGAGAGGGTAGCAGGTGTTTTGATTGTTGTGTGTGGGGGACTGGGATATGGCTACTGCTATGAAAAAGCTTACTGTGTGGATGCTGGGAGATTGTTGGATGAATAATCTGAAAGGGTACACTGAATTGTGGGGCATCTTTGGTACTTTTGGATTGGAGGGAGTGGAGGTTTGGTGGTATACAGTGTCTAGGCTAAACTGGGTGAGTTTACTATTATTTTGTGAGACTATGGCTCACTTTCAATGTCCAGATATTATTGTTGTGCATTGTGGAGGAAATAGTTTGGGCTACGTTACTCCACTATCTTTGCAGGTTGCATTAAAGGATATGTTCTGAGGCTTAATAGAACTATTGTGGAAAGATAATTTTTTCACAAATACATCCATGGGAAGTTTGGAATGGCCAAATGTGTTCTGTGCACAACTATATGAAGGCAGGTGCCATGTAAATAAAGGTGTATGTGCTTCTTTGAATGGTGTAGGCATGGCATCTTTTGAAAATGAAAACATCAAGTTGGATGGTGCAAACAATTATCAGAGTGCTGGAGTGATTTTTACTCATTTTGGGAATCAGATGTTTCTTGTAAATATTCAAAATGCACTGAGAATGTTTACGTGAAAAAGATGTACAGTACATATGAAACATGTGCAAGTAGTTCTAGGAAATAAAAATCAGAAAAGAAAAACAAAATTCAAAACTGAAAAAACTAAAAAAGGCTCTCTCTTTTAAGAGCCACCATTGTACAATAAATTGTTTACATTAAGTGTAAACCTCCCCATCCCTTCAATTGGACTTTCTGTCGAGGACATCACAGTATACCGCAGACACTGCACGTGCCATCTGGGTCTTTTAAGGATGCCTGGCATGGAGAGGGGACTGCGGAGGCCGTGGACAGTCCTGGCTGTCAACGGACGTCAGCGATCAGCTAATCAGGTTTCCTGGGTGGTGGTGTACAGGAAGAGAGGGTAGCAGGAGTTTTGATTGGTGAGTGCACTGAAGATGGCTATGGCTATATGTTTGATTAAGTAGAGTTTATGGATTCTCGGAGACTCCTGGATCCATTAGCAGAAGGTGTAATTTGAGCACTGTGGATTGTCTGAAAATCTTGGATTCGATGAATTTCAAGTTCCATTGTATGGAATTTAGGGAATGAAGTGGGGGGAATTTCTCCCATTTTGTGAGAATATGGTTCACTTGAAGCATCCGGACATCATTGTAGTTCACTGTGCAGGCAACAGTTTGGGCTATATTACCAGAATATTTGGAAAGTTGATGGAACTATTTCCACATTCGAAAAAAAAATATTCTCGGATAACCCAGAGACAAATGTGGATGCGTTCAAATTTATTTTGTCCACACATTGAGAAAGCAAGGAGCAATGTGAGAAAAGTTATATGTGCCTTTTTGTGGGATGTTGGATACATCTTTTCATATTGAAAATATTAAATGTGATACTGTCAACATTTTTCAAAGAGATGGAGGGCATCTAACTGATGTGGGCAATCAGATTTTTCTTGAAAACATTAAAAATGCATTGAAGCAGTTTCTGTAAACACATACAATATGGATCAAAGTATTCTTTAGAAGTTGCATTAAATAAAAATGAAAAATAGACCAAATAATTAAAAGAAGTTTCTATGAAAGTTACCAAATGTACCAAATAAATTATGTTCTGTAGAATATTTGTTAGTTTAGTACATAAAACAAAATAATCAAAAAAATATACAAAAGTCAAATAGAGAGAAAAAAGGTTCTTTTAAGAGCCACCATTTTTGTGCAAAACGCAATTAAAATGATTTTAATTCCCCCAGGCCAAGCCTGAAATTGTCCAGGTGCCGCGGACTACAATGCTGTTAGCAGACTATGCAGGCTGCAAAGGGGCCTCTGATTTCTTTTTCAGTTCTATTTTTTTACTGTGAAAGGTGGCTCTTTAAGGAAATGTTTTAGTGTTTTTTTTATTTAGTATTTTTTTGAGCTTTGTCTTTTTTTCAGGAGAGGCAAGGTAAGTTGGGCAAGGGAAGGGAGGGAAGGAGCACCATCCACAGAGGCGGAGGGGCACGTGGACAGAGGAAGATGTTGGGTTGGCCTTAAATTTAAGGTGTAGGGCAGTGTTTCTCGTGCTCCTTGACCGCGGCCTCGAAAACACCATGAAACTGCCCACCATTGCAGATTGGTGCATTGCAGTAGAAACATAGTACTGTGACCCTCGAAAGGTAAGGGTCAACAGCATTCTGTATGGCCAGCGAGGTGGCAGCTGGTATCCATAGTCTGTGTGGTGACAGGAGCAGTTGAGGAAGATGGGATAGAGACCGTCAACCTGCTTTTCCCAGAAAAAACGTACTGCCTTTTTCAGAGCACCCGGGTGGTTGGATCTTGAGTGGCGACACATGGTGGTGGTCCCGTAGTAAAACCCAGGATTTACGTTACTGAGTACAACTTTGCATTCAGTGCATCTAACCTTGGCAGCTCAAGCCTTTGGTACACCTCAACGGTGGTGAAAAACAGCTACACCCATGACTCACTCCAGACGCTGGAGGTAGGCACTTCCTCTACCTCATCTTCCTCCTCATTCTCTTCTGCATCCTCGCACCTGTTCCTCTTTTCAGGCCCTCCAGATGGTGATGGTGGCGGTGGTGGCTGTGGAGGAGAGATGGCCATGAGTGATGCCATTTCCAGCAAGATTTCAGTTCTCCCTATAGCTCTCTAAAGCAGGTACTCTCTCCTGGACTGCCAGATTGAGAATGACTGAAAGTAATTTTGGGTCCCTTCAGAGGAGCCGTCCCTGGACCGCGCACATGTCCACAGACTACTGTGTCAAAAATTGACTTTTCAAAGTTGTAAAAAGTTGCCAGATCAACTAAGAATGGCGAGAATTGTTAAAGTTTCCACTCATTCGGCGCGTGTGCTGTTTGATATGCTGGGATTTACTCCATTGCTATTTCGGCGCATGATAAATGCAGTTCCACAAAGCTTGTGATTTTTATTTCTTACAATCTTTTATTCTTTTGAATTCATCAATTGAAGGTATAGCAAGTGGTGCCGACACGTGTTTCGACCTAGCAGGTCTTTTTCTAGGCTGGTAGGTAATGGGGGATTGTCTTGGGTCCTGCTTGGTGCACCTACGTCAGTTTAATACTGGGTAGTTCAGTTGGTGAGGGCTGTGGTCCGCCCAGTTTGGTAGTTCTCAGAGGTCAATACCTCTCGTAGTCAATGTGCTTCTGGCTCCGGGTACGCGGGCTCATTAAAAGTGCAAAATGCGAGAACGGACATGTCCAGACACAACGTGCTGTCCGCGGACACCCCCATTTTGTAAAAGGACACTCCGGACAGTTGTGTGTATAGTATAACAAATAAATGTATTTATGAAAGGGATGGGTATCAGCATGGCAAACATAACATTTGGGAATATAGAATTTTGAATTTCTATACAATGATCATCAGGGGAGAGAGGGAGTGAAGCTTCAACAAAGCGTCTTTCATTTATATGTTGGGAATTTTGTGGGGGTGATTGCTGGGGCAAGGGGACAGGTGCAAGACGGACAGTAATAATCAACATTTTTAATAACATGATTTTTAACATAATTTAAAAGTTCCTTAAAGTCATTACTTAGTTTATCTAATTTTGCAGACAACATCATG
Source organism: Ambystoma mexicanum (assembly GCF_040938575.1). Taxonomy (NCBI): domain Eukaryota; kingdom Metazoa; phylum Chordata; class Amphibia; order Caudata; family Ambystomatidae; genus Ambystoma; species Ambystoma mexicanum. Next base: position 401,315,809 of record NC_090938.1, on the reverse strand, counting down.
ATTTCATTATGTACATTTGGGGATCGAGATTGCATTTGTGATTCTTGGGATTCTCCATAATTAAATTGGGGTGTTGTTTCTTTGTGTAAACTATGTACTATAAGAAAAGAGGAAATTATTATTTCACTGAGGTCTGTAGAAATTACATTACTTATTTATAATAAAAGATGTATTGTTTACCAATAGAGATGATATCACTCATTTCTTTTGTTGGAAAGTTTTCTTTCGATCACACAAGTTTGTTTACCATTTCTGTTAAAATAAAAAAATAGTAAGATTTGCTTATAAGAAATGTTTACATAATGAATGGTAATAATAAAGAAACAAATACTGTGTACTTACTGTTTGGTGAGAGACTGTTTTGGAATAAGCACTTGGTGTATGTGAGTCTCTATGAACAGTTGTATTGAAGTGATAATATGAGGTGCACAGTTATGGTTTATACTTGGTGATTTTCATTATATTGTGTTATAAATTAAAGAAATAATGTGTACATTTTGAAGTAACCATTTGTACAAAAAGGTATATTCGGGTGCAGTAAATATAAGTAATGTTTTTCTATGTTTTTGTGTTTGTTGGTTGATGGGTAGAACATTGTCTGTTCTCCCCTGTGCTTCTGGACTTTGTGAATGCTAACTTCTGTTCACGGACTATCGCAGTACCAACGGACTCTACGGCTGCTACATTGGGGGTGAGTACAATATGAGGAAATTGTAGCAAATTAAGGGTGCACTGGTAAAAACCTATGAATTTCAGTGAAAAAACTTTGTTAAGAGGACATTATGGTTGAGTTGTATAAATACAAACCTATGAAATTCAGTGAAAAATGTTTGTTAAATGGACATTATGGTTACAAGTAAAACCGAAAACCCCCAGAAAGTCACCAGTTATGGTAACCATAATTCGTGCCAGCACTGTGCACTGCTAAGACTAACACCAAGGACATCAAAGATGACATCACGTATGAAATTAATTTTGATAAAAAGTCCCTGCAAGGGGTTGTGTTTATAATGTTGATAACAAGATGCCAGGCTGATTGGGAGACCTATTGTGAAATACTTAATATATTAAAGAATGTACTCACCCAAACAAAACATTAGTTTGGAGTGTTGTTAACACAGGAAGCTAATCATAGATACACATAGGCAACGCCTGCAGCATGCACCATAGAAGTACAATATTTTTTATCTGGTAATTTTGGATGGTACAATAATGAATGCTACTTTATCAGAGTTTTCAGTAATGTTAAACATGGAATAAACAGCTAACAATTCAAGAATTACTACATACTTGTGTTAGTACAAACAATGCATATGAAGATTCACAAATTAGAGGAACAACCTGGGAACCTAAAGCAAGGAAGAAAGAAACAACAGCACCAGAAAATGTCAATTACATTAAAGTTCTTCATAAGTTATACAAATTAATTATGTGTTTGAGGCATGTTTATTGTTCTGTGTATGTGCACCGTTAGCTAAAACCAAACCCTAAGGAAAGTACTTTAAGAACATATGACAAGGTTAACGTCTAGATATATGGCACATTTGAATTTTCATATTCTGACTGTCAGTGAACAAAAACACCTGGCATAGATTGGTTAGTGAACAAAAACAAGTGGCCTAGATATGTGATGTCATCAATGACATTTGTGATGCCATCTTTGATGTCCTGGGTGCTAGTTTTAGCAGTGCACGGTGGTGGCGCGAGTTTTGGTTGCTTAGCTTACCAAAACAGGCACATTTGTGGGATTTTTCAGTTTTACTTGTAACCATAACATCCCTTTAACAAGGTATATATATATATATAAAGAGAGAGAGTGAGAGAGAGGGTTGGAATATGGAGTACTAATGGGTACTGAGTTTCGCTCTTCTTTTTTAAATCATATTCAGTGCTTTAATAAACAAAAATGTGAAAGTGGTAAGGTTCATTATGGTGGTAAATTTTATCACCACAATGAACCATCACCATACCACTTTCAAATGTATCATCACAATGAACCATATCACTTTCAAATTGCTTTGGAAGAAAACACTGAACATGATTTTAAAAAAGGAGGCGTGAAACTTGGTTGCAATTAGTTCCCTCTCACTTTGATCTCTGCTCTCGAACATAATTTGGTAATTCCGGAGGATAGTCTGGGACTCAGTCTCAGCTTGTTCTCAGTGAAGAGTTAGCATATATCATGATGTTTAGGGTGCTATAAGAAGGGGCCGTTAACACACAGAAGACTGGGGCCTCATATAAATAAATGTGAGGTGTCTTCTCTGAATAGAAATACTTCAATGTTTACATCACTTTCTAAAACATTTCACCATTGCATTAAATGTAATCCTGATTCAGCCCATGCAGTGTAAACGGAAAGATTGTTTATATGAATTTATTTTTACATTATTTTAATTCGAGTTTTTGAAAACATTTGTTTCAGACAATTCATAACAATACAAAGTGATAAACAAATATTTATATACAGTTGAAGGAATCCTCACACAGGGTACATATCAGATTAGTTCTCAAGGTCATTCCAAGTAAAACATATGGAAGCAATAAATTGTCAGAAAAAGTTAAGAACCAAAAGAGAAAAGACAAAAGAACAACGTGTATGTATCATAAAAACATTTTACAAAACCCAATAGCAGTGATCCAATGTTTATAGGGACATAGAATCATGTGTCACATTTACCAAGAACCAAGTTGTGTCGGTTCAAAAGGACATTAACACCTCCAAATCAAAATGGTGTGACTTGTATGTCAACGTCTTAACTCCCACATTGAAGAGCTTAAAGTACTAAGAGGTAATTTCACAAGCCCTATTACTAAATGTGAATGAATAGGCAATAACACATGGACAACTTGTTTCGGCGTGTAAATAATAATTGTAGCAAACACCTTCATCAGGACCAAAACATCCTTAGCTTGGAGTGTTAGTAGAAAGTGGAGTCCATTTGCTATCCCATCAGTCACTCTCTTCTTCCTGGTTGCACCATTGGTTTTTACTTGCCACTTGTCTTCATTGGGTCTGCAAAATGTTAAACAAAATTGTAATCAAAGTGAGGATTTTGTACTATAATCATGACTTATTACCATCTTGCTTGAAAAATAAATTATAACGCCGCTTGATTTGGCCACTTACTAATTATGAGCGTCCTTTAATTGCATGGAACTCCTTTGGCAAGGAATTGTCATGGAGGTTGTCATGTTAGTTTGTAGACTTTTAGATGCCTTTTTGATGCATAAAGGCTGTAAGAGTAAAACGAGTAGACAAATGTTCTACTGTGTGTGATCTTGGTTGCACAAATGCACTCAATGTAGTCCAATGTTTATTTACATAGCTTATATGTCATCAATAGGGTGGATATGTATTCATGAAGTACTTCATAATGGTCTATAACATGCCATTTTCAGTTTCGTATGAACTGTGTAAGGCTTCCTGTTGTGTGTAAGCATAAGGAAAGAGGGGCGATATAGAAAATCTTTGGAATGTGTGCAAAGCACCTCCGCAAAAAATCCTTCTGTCCCTGTAGCTAATGAGTTAGAATATGTAATGTACCCACCGCTTCTCTCCTTTTCAGCATACCCTTGTGTGCTCACAGTTTGGAACACTTGCGCCAAGCGCGCCAAGGCATATGTTGTATGTAATGCTGCACGGCCTCAATCGTGATATGATATGATATGGCATTTATAACGCGCCTATTCACAGGTGTTTCAGGCACGATGAAAATAAAAGACATCTCTCACATTGTGCTGACAAGTATACCACACTTTGGCACCCATCTTGGCCCAGCATGTTTTATAAATAGGTCATAGGAAAATCAATGCTTGTGCTCAAGGATTTAAGATGTGAAAATAGCTAGAAACTAAATGCTAGTGGGCTGAGTAAAAGTATGTCTTTTAATCAGTCTGTGCATAGTTATAGGTTACGTAAATCATGTAATCAAATCAGACCAGCTTATGTATTCATTCAGCCCATACAGATGTGCCCCCAGTCAGTATATCAATTTGTGTTCTTTCAATATAAGGCTGTGTTTGGCATCTGCCACTGTGGGGTCTATTCTGACTACTCTGATGACCCACCACTTTAGCTCATTCTCACTGTGACCTTTCTCTATATAGTGTGGGCACATGGAGGAGTGTATGTAATGGGTTCTAATACAGGGAATGTGTTCAGAAATCCTCTTCTTAACCGGACGGGCAGTTTGGCATACATATCACAAAGCACATGGGCCTCCAATGCAGTATATCGTAATTTTCACATTGAAGTTAAGCCGTGAAGCTGCCAGCTTCTATCATTTAACATGAAAGATGTGGTTCGTGAAGTGAAGGGGCATACCGAGAAATTTCCGCAGGGGAAGTGGCCCTTAACTGGTTCCATATTATATGTGAATTTGGCATGTACCAATTAATCACGTTGATTTCTTCCTCTTGTATATGCAAAAAGTACTTATTCTATTTGTGGTAACACCAGTTTCACTAAGACCCATTGTTTCTGGATGACCTTCCTGATTTTGTTAGTTTCAGTATTGAAAGTAGCGACATTTCCAGGAAGTAGTTACGGTCAGGTTTACCGCTAGTGTCAGCAGAGACTCCCGGTGGTTCTTTCTTACTCTGTTGCTGGATCTCTTCACACATTTTCTAGGATACACTTTCTCAAGTAGTCTTTGGTCTAGGTTCTGTGCACGTAGGACGTAGTCTTGTATGTCTGTGCAGTTCCTCTGTATACGTAGGTACTGACCAAATGGTAAGTTATCACGCTGAGATCTAGGGTGGAGGCTCTGGTAGTGTGAAAGTGTGTTTCTGTCCAATGGTTTTCGTAAGGGGGAGCATCTGCCTTCTTGGTTACTGACTCTTAAGTGGAAGAAATCAATGTTAGAGTCAGAAACAGTCATAGAACACTGAATATTAGCATCCGGAACGGGTGTGCAACCAATCAGGTTGCTTGGATCGCGGGCTGTATCTATCGATGCAAGCCCGCGTTCCGAGCAACCTGATGGCCGCTTCCCCCGCCTGCCATCTTCCCCCCAGACCACTTTCCTTTCTTTGTCTATCCTCCCCGTCCCACTTATCTGTGTATCATGGCGGCCCCAGTGGTCGAAGTGGGCGGGAGCGGTCAGGAGCGGTGCTCTGTACTTCTTTTAATTAAGTTTTACCGTTCCTATACTTTTATTTTAAAAAGAAACCGTTCCGGAACGGTTTCGTTTTAAAATAAAAGTGTAGGAATAAGTTGGAAATTGCACTTTCAGTGCACTGCATTGGATGTTCCCTTAAACAGCAGGCACATGTGTTTTGGTGTTTGTATTGTGCATGGGAGGGGATGTGGCGATGGGCTTTGTGGGGAGCGGTGCAGACCAGTAGGGAACATAGTTCCACTACTACTTTTCGTACACTTCGACCACTGGGCGGCCCACGCCGCTGCTGCTACATCCTGGTGTCCTCTGTGGCCACCATGGAAATGGAAGAGGGGCTCCTTGCGGAGCCCTGTACTCCAGATCCATGGTGGCCATATTTAGTGAGTATTTTGTTTGAATGAATGGGATACTGCGAGGCGTCCCATTCATTCAACCGAAATACTTTGTACTCAGCAGCCCGTGTTACTGGATAGGCAACCTGGGGTGGTAATAGCGTTACTACCCTCTCCAGCATGCCAGATCAGGTGGTGTCAGCCCAGGAACCCTCCCTGTACCAAAAAATCAATAGAGCGCTCAATCAGGAGCTTTCAACTACTGCTCAACTGAACTGAAATTGAGAACTGGTTAGGATTTTCGCATGAAAATTAGATTACTCAACTCCATGCAATCCTTGTAAGTGCGCAATCAAAGCTCAACAAGACTTCAACACGTCCTCAATTTAACAAATTGAGGATTTGTTTAAGATTGGTTTAGCGAAAGTGCTGAACTCTGAATGCTCAACTTGTTTGACAATTTCAATGGAACCAATGGTGGTGTTCAAGTTGCCTTGAATGCTTGGTGAACGCTCATTTAAAATGTTTGTAAGGGTCGTTAACGGCCCCAACGTAGGACCCTGGGCCGGTACCACCCGATGCAGCCCGCCGGATCGGGTAGGAATGCTTAATTAAGGTTGACTGGATTAAGCCATGTGCAGAACAAGACCAATATCATAAGGCTCCCTGCAGACTGGGGGTTGGACTTGTTGAAAGTTTGACATCTGTAAGACCAGGCCTCTAACAAGCTAAAAGCATTAGGGTGGAAACAGTAAGGTCACGTTTGAAAGATATGTGGGAGTGGGACAAAATCAGTCACTTATCAGACAAGTTATATTGTGCACTGCATCCAATTGCATGGGCTCCAGTCAGTGAAAGGCCAGTGAGGCTGGGGGAGAGTCAGTCATGTGAATCTCTAAAAAAAAATAGTGATGAGGAAGTTAATCACATGCCTGAGTGGGTGCGCTCGCTCAAACCGTACAGAGCTTGGGAGCTAGAGTCAGAAATCTCTAGATTGCTGTGATTGCGTACATAGTATTTCGGTGGTGGGCGCCAAAGGATGATGGTTTGTCATGGACCAAACACATTTCAGAAGCGGGAAGTGAGCCGCGGGAATTTGAGTGCGGGGTGTGAAAATGAATCACAGACCTAAATATAGGCTGCCCAACGCAAGCTGCTCTGGGAATCCAACATTCAACACAAGCCTGTGAAGAGAGACCTCAGAATCCAGAGATGTTTCCTTTACAGCAGGAATTAAAAGGCGGGCATCTTTTATTCTGATAAACATGGAAATTGACTTCTTTGTGCACAAAGTACTTGAGGGGGTAAAGTAGTAATGCTTAAGAATGTTATATAGTAGTAAAAGTATACATGGCTCCGTACAATAGCTATTAAAAAGCCTGTGAACAATGTTCGTATGCATGCCAGCCTGCACATCCCGCATAAAACCCTGTAAATATTGTTCTTATCGCAGACTTATTGTGACATCATAGTGACATGTAATAAGAAATGACACGACCACTGCACTGTTGTCAGTTATTATCCTTCACTTGCGAATTCACAATGCCTACGGATAGAGACAGAAAAGGGCAGACATTCAGCTGTCACTGCAGCACTAAAAGCATTGACAAGCGTTTCCATGTCCTTTCATTTCTATGACAAATTGCAGGGGGTAATTGATAAAGAACTGTTGATGGCAGCATGTTCATTTCAGGCACTGCTAGAGTTCACATGGGAGAAAAAATCTGCCTACACGTGTTCACAAGTCTGAAACGCATTTACATCCATTTAATACACTGCTTCAACTGTTTTTTTCAGCAACACATTAGAAGCTGCCGCTTACCGTGTTTTCGTCGCAGTGCTTTTAAACCTTGCCATTTTTGCTGTGATGTTTTCACTTAGGCCGGTTTCGCTGCATTTTTGTTCGAAATAAATAAATGTATTGTGCCTGGGGTAGGGGATTGGGGGCAGGTGGGTGGTGGGTGGCAGGGTGAGGTGGTGGTGGTGGGTTACAGGGGATTTGGGGACCGCCCCCCGTTCCCCCTTTAAAAATAGAAATGCATCAATTTGTCTATATTTACTAATGGCTTTCCAATAAATATTCACGCATCGTAGCACGTCTGTACATATCTTTATTTCAATATCAACTAACTGCCTACACTGCTCTTCACATTCCAGAAGCCCCCTTACTTAACATTCTGTATTCTACTTAACTAGTATTCTACACAAACTCTAATCCCAATAACATGGATTAACAATACGCAACAACCCCCCCCCTTACTTATCATCTAAATGCTTACTAGATATGATAATTATTACATTTGTTCAATTAGCCTATCTGGCTTCCGAACAACTCTTTGAGGTCTACCAGGTAGGCTTATGTCCATTGACTCGGTGCCCAGGTTCATGTCCCTTGATTCTATGCACGTGTCATTACCTACACAGTCCCTCACAACCAGACTTGTCTCCATCCCGATACCCTCTCCTCTCTCACCTTGACCATCATTCCCCATCTGCCCAGCATTACCTCCCAACATCGTCCCTTCCTCCTCATATAACCATGTTAAACCAATGTCAGTGTCATTTGACTCATCCTTTTTACCACCTTCCCCTCCAGACTCATCTTGTGCCAGTCTTTTAAAAAAGGATACATTTCTGGTTATTTCACCATCAGTTCCAGCTACCGTGACCATGGACCCTTTGATGCCCTTGACCTTTAACAACATCGGCTGATATTTAGAATCCGTTTTTTTCCGCTGCTTCTGTTTGATGACCACCACATCTCCTTCCTGAAGATTAACATCTGCAGCCTTCCTTTTACGATCCACCCATTCTTTTATCATCAACCGTTTCATTTGATCTCTCTCTCTAATCTCATTATCCTCATCAGCCGTGTAATCCTCCAGTCTAGGAGGTCTAGTCTGTGGCTTATATTTAATCATCAATTCCGATGGAGAGTGTCCTGTCATTTCATGAGGGGTGTTTCTGTAGCTCCTTAACATCTGTGAAACTGCCTGTGGAAATGACATATTATCCATTACTGCCTTTTGCCTTGTTCTTTTCAAAGTACTCATGAACCTTTCCGTCATCCCATTTGCTTGTGGCCACCCAGGTGTTATTTTCTGATGTTTGAATCCCATGTGGGCTGCAAACTTACTAAATTCGTGACCTTGAAAAGGTGCTCCATTGTCTGTTTTAGCTATTTGAGGTATTCCCCATTCACTGAAGAGCTCATCCAGGACTACTACTACGTGATGAAATGCAGTAGATTTGACTTGTTTTACCAAAAGGATCTTGAATATTCATCTATAGCCACCATTAGATAGCCTCCTTCATCTAGTGTCATCTAGTGTCCAAAGAAATCAAGGGCAACCCAATTCCATGGCCATACAGGAAGCGGCACTATCTGAAGAGGTGTCGTCTGGGTCTTAGGAGTCGCTATTTGGCAAGCAAAGCAGTTTTGTAAAATATCCTCCACAATCACATCCATGCATGGGAACCATACTTGATTCCTTAGGATTTGTTTGTATTCACAACTCCTCTGTGACCCTCATGAGCCAGCATCACTAATGTCTTTCTCAATTTTTTCAGTGCCACGAGGCTGTTCCCTCTTAGAAGTATTCCTTCTTTCGTTGCAAACAATTCACTGCTCATCCTTGTAATTTCCAAAGATCCTTTACATCTCCCTCTTCCAAACCTTCCTCCTGGTCCACACAGTGCCATTTCCCAGTCTGCATAAGTCTAACTGCCACTTTAATCATCGGATCAGCTTGGCTTCTATCTATGAACATATCCTTCGTTATCGCGGGAGGTAAAGCATTTAATGATACATAAGACACATACTCCTCCGCCTCCATCTGCATCTCACATTCCGCCTTGTCCACTGGGTGTCTTGACAGATAATCAGCTGGATTAGCGTCCTTCTGCGGTTTATGGATGATCCTGTAATCGTATTCCTGCAATCTCATGAACCACCTTTCAATTCTGGGGGGAATCTTGACTCATGGATTCCCGAACAGTGAAATCACAGCTTGATGATCCATTATTAGCACAAAGGGCTTTCCAATTATAAAGTGGTAAAACTACTTGCATGCCCACACAGCAGCCAGACTCTCTCTCTCTGCTTGTGAGTAAGCTTGCTCAATCTCACTCAGCGCTCTACTGGCATAGGCAACAGCATGCTGTCGTCTACACTCTGATTCCTTGCTTGAATCCGTTTGCACCAGAATCACACCCAGCCCTACTGGGCTAGCATCTACAATAACTTCAGTGTCCCATTCGGGATTAAAATATGCCAGCTGTCTATCATTAGCCAGTACTTCTTTTATGTTCTTGAAGCTTTGCTCACAATTTCATTCCACATGAATGCCATATCCTTCTTCAGTAGTTGTCTCAAAGGATCAGTGAGAGTGGCATAGTTCGGCAAGTATCTCGCACAATATCCCGCCATTCCAAGAAAAGACCTCAGTTCTGCCATGTCCTTTGGAGGTTTCAAGTCCAGTATTACTTTCACTGTCTCTGGATATGCTCTCATGCCATTTTCTGAAACGATGTGCCTAAAGAACTTTAGACTCCTTCTATTCACGTCACATTTCTAAGCATTTAGGGTCAGCCCACTTTCTTGCAATAACTTGCATACCTATTTCAATGCCTCATCATGCTGAGCTTGGTTGGTCCCGTACACCGAAATATCATCGCTGTAGTTAAACGCATTTTGTACTGGTGCAATAACTTTTCTAATGGCTTCTTGAAAGATCTCAGCTGCCGAGGAAACCCTAAAGCTAAGTCTCTTATGTCTGAATAAGCCTTCATGAGTACTGAAAGTGGTTATTGGTCGAGACTCCAGATCAATTACCAATTGGTGGTATCCCTGATTCAGATCTAATTTACTGAACCTGTTGGCTTGATTTAGGCGAATTATCATGTCTTCTGTGTTAGGTCCCGGGTGTCTTTCTCTCAGGATGGCTGTATTCTGTACCCTCATGTCCACACATAGTCGAAGTCGTCCATCTGTTTTGGGTACTACCACCAGTGGTGAAACCCATGGAGTTGGGCCGCTTTCAATTTTTTCAATAATGACATTATCTTTCAATTGTTTCAATTCTTGTGACACTCTTGTTTGTAAGTGAAAACCTATACGCCTCGGATGCTGTGGGACTGGTTGAATTGATTTATCGATGTGCAGATGTACCATGCTGGTTTTTAACTTTCCAATTCCTTGAAATAATTTCGAGAATTCTGTCTTCAACCTTTCTAAGTCTAATACTTCCTTTGACATGAATCTTATATCTTGACATCCTGATGGAACACCTTGTATCTTTTCAGACTGATTGTATCGCACATCAATAAGTTTCAGATTTGTTGTAGTTTTACAATTAATGAGACATCTGCCAACCACCGGGCTCTTGATGACATGTATGTTGGTTGGTATACATCTTCCCATATGAATCAAATTGCATCGGAACAGTCCTTTATTCAGTAGTGGCTGTTGAGCCCTCCATTGAAAAAATGCAGCTTTTGATGAATGTAATAGATATTGCTCAGCTATTTTTCTGTACATTTTCTCACTCATAACATTCACTGTAGCTCCAGTGTCCACCAGGAAAGGTATTTCATCTCCACCAAGATTCACTACTACTTTTATTGCATTTCTTTTCACTTTTCTTGTCACATATTAACCTCACATATTCTTTGCTGTACCTATCGTATTCATATTCTTGATAATCGGTTCTTGATTCTTCTTCTTCATATGACACAGGTGGATTTTCATATGGCTCTCCATATTTCATCTCTTCCTGATCTTGAGATTGATTGTTTGGCAGTGTCTGCTGCCTTATTTCTTGAGCATTTTGATATGTTGTCCCAATTTGTAAATCATCCATGACTCTAACAAAACCTGGTTGTGCCGTTTGTAAGTTTGGTCTTGAAACGGGGTAAGGTCGTCTTTCTCTCTCCGTGGAATTTCGTCCTCCTACATTTCTTTGATTATCGTACCTCCAGTTAGGTGTCATTTTAGAGTTATAGTTATTTGACGGCGGTGTGTTTATCCTCTCTCTACACATTGTTTGGAAATGATTTTCCTGCCCACACCGTAGACATAGCTGGCCCATCGCAGGGCAAGGGCCTTTGTGAGGAAACTCAAATCCACACCATTGTCTCTCTCCCATGCCTCTGCGCATTAAATTTGGTGACCCCATGCCAGGATATCTTCTTTGCCATTGGAGGTTCCTATTCACAACAGCAATTGTGTCCATTCTCTTTGGATTCTCTATATTGGCGGCTTGCGTGTCTACTCTTTCATATACCCTAGCGAGTTCCAATACTTCCTTCATTGGTAGGTTTTTTTTTTAGCAAATGCTTCCTAAATTGCGATGATAGACATCCTTCAATAACTCTCAGACGTATTGCTTCATCATCATTGAAGTTGACGAATTCACAAAATGTGGTTTTCTTTTGTAATCTCAATACGAATTGAGCTATGGTCTCGTGAGGGCTCTGTGTACATTGATTGAACACATATCTTTCATAGTCCCTGTTGAGTGGAACTATTATCTGAGCATTGACTGCTGCCACCAATTGTGGATATGTCATTCTATCTTAAGGTGGAATAGTTTTGATCACACTTTTTATTTCCCTTCCCACTAGATTTGTAAAAATATCCATTTTGTTCCGGGCATTTTGATCCCTACAGCCCTTAAGAATTCCTCAAATTCATCAATCCATTCCTGCCATCTTTGGCCTTGTGTTTCTTGTGGTTCTAGAGAAAAAGGATTTGGCCGTCTCAAGTAATTTAATGGATTTGTCGACATAAGTGTGTTTGTAGATGTTTGAGGTGTGATCTGCTGTTCATTTGCATCTCTGATCGCATTTGCATTTTCAATTGATATATTGTAAAGTTACTCCACCTTGGTGTCTTGATAAAATACAGAATTGTTTTATTTTATTGTGGGTTGCACTTTACTGTAATATGCTGTGCTTTTGATCTTGTTCTGTGATCTGTAGCCTTAGTCCTTCACCTTTTAATCTGTATTTTCCCTTTTATTTTCTACTTCCACTTGGTATTATTGATTTATTTTTAAATCCTTCTTTATGGCTTTTCCATATGTATAAATGTGTTGCCTTAGTGTGCTTCATTTCAATTGAATCCTTCAATTCTTATGCATAAATGCCATTCGTTTTCTGATGGTGTTCGATTTTCTAATAGCATTCGTATTGTAACGTTAGTGTGAAATTATGTCCATTCATAACATATTAGCATTTAGCAGTTTGTATTTCCCAAAATGGCTGCACGTACATCCACGCTCTTGGGTCCTTTCTTCTAGACTCCCCATAAGCAACGTTACTTCCTTGTTTCTGTACGCATTCCGACGCGCACAGGTCCTTTCGTTTAAATCTGCCCTCATTGCGCTCAGACTTGCGCACTGTAAGTATGTGGTTTTACTATTCAAAAAATCCTCTTGCCCTTCAATGTTATATGCACACTATTCTATAACTCCAAGTTTAAAGTTATTACTCTTCCTTAGTGCCGAGCCGATCCGCTTACCTCAACTGTATTTTTCGATCTGTTCAGTATATAGTCCATTGCATTTTCTCGTTCCGTTCACTGTTGTTGGTTGTTTCATTTGCCATTATCTCTCAATATCTTTGTTCACATTACGTTCCGAACCGCCTGATAAATCTCCTTGCGTGGCTTCAGTTCTCCCTCGTCGCCACTGTTATGTCTATATTTATTTTTGGCTTTCCAATAAATATTCACGCATTGTGGCACGTCTGTACATATCTTTATTTCAATATCAACTGACTGCCTACACTGCTCTTCACATTCCAGAAGCCCCCTTATTTAACATTCTGTATTCTACTTAACTAGTATTCTACACAAACTCTAATCCCAATAACATGCATTAACAATACGCAACAACCCCCCCTTACTTATCAGCTAAGTGCTTACTAAATATGATAATTATTACATTTGTTCAATTAACCTATCTGGCTTCCGAACAACTCTTTGAGGTCTATAAGGTAGGCTTATGTCCATTGACTCAGTGCCCAGGTTCATGTCCCTTGATTCTATGCACGTGTCATTACCTACACAGTCCCTCACAACCAGACTTGTCTCCATCCCGATACCCTCTCCTCTCTCACCTTGACCATCATTCCCCATCTGCCCAGCATTACATCCCAACGTCATCCCTTCCTCCTCATATAACCATGTTAAACCAATGTCAATGTCAGTGTCATTTGACTCATCCTTTTTACCACCTTCCCCTCCAGACTCATCTTGTACCAGTCTTTTAAAAAAGGATACATTTTTGGTTATTTCACCATCAGTTCCAGCTACCGTGACCATGGACCCTTTGATGCTCTTGACCTTTAACAACATCGGCCGATATTTAGAATCCGTTTTTTTTCCGCTGCTTCTGTTTGATGACCACCACATCTCCTTCCTGAAGATTAACATCTGCAGCCTTCCTTTTACGATCCACCCATTCTTTTATCTTCAACCGTTTTCATTTGATCTCTCTCTCTAATCTCATTATCCTCATCAGCCGTGTAATCCTCCAGTCTAGGAAGTCTAGTCTGTGGCTTATATTTAATCATCAATTCCTATTGGAGAGTGTCCTGTCATTTCATGAGGGGTGTTTCTGTAGCTCCTTAACATCTGTGAAACTGCCTGTGGAAATGACATATTATCCACTACTGCCTTTTGCCTTGTTCTTTTCAAAGTACTCATGAACCTTTCCGTCATCCCATTTGCTTGTGGCCACACAGGTGTTATTTTCTGATGTTTGAATCCCATGTGGGCTGCGAACTTACTAAATTCGTGACCTTGAAAAGGTGATCCATTGTCTGTTTTAGCTATTTGTGGTATTCCCCATTCACTGAAGAGCTCATCCAGGACTACTACTACGTGATGAAATGCAGTAGATTTGACTTGTTTTACCAAAAGGATCTTGAATATTCATCTATAGCCACCATTAGATAGCCTCCTTCATCTAGTGTCATCTAGTGTCCAAAGAAATCAAGGGCAACCCAATTCCATGGCCATACAGGAAGCGGCACTATCTGAAGAGGTGTTGTCTGGGTCTTAGGAGTCGCTATTTGGCAAGCAAAGCAGTTTTGTAAAATATCCTCCACAATCACATCCATGCATGGGAACCATACTTGATTCCTTAGGATTATTTTTTTATTCACAACTCCTCTGTGACCCTCATGAGCCAGCATCACTAATGTCATTCTCAAATTTTTCGGTGCCACAAGGCTGTTCCCTCTTAGAAGTATTCCTTCTTTCGTTGCAAACAATTCACTGCTCATCCTTGCTAATTTCCAAAGATCCTTTACATCTCCCTCTTCCAAACCTTCCTCCTGGTCCACACAGTGCCATTTCCCAGTCTGCGTAAGTCTAACTGCCACTTTAATCATTGGATCAGCTTGGCTTCTATCTATGAACATATCCTTCGTTATCGCGGGAGGTAAAGCATTTAATGATACATAAGACACATACTCCTCCGCCTCCATCTGCATCTCACATTCCGCCTTGTCCACTGGGTGTCTTGACAGATAATCAGCTGGATTAGCGTCCTTCTGCGGTTTATGGATGATCCTGTAATCGTATTCCTGCAATCTCATACCCCACCTTTCAATTCTGGGGGGAATCTTGACTCTTGGATTCCCGAACAGTGAAATCAAGGCTTCATGATCCATTATTAGCACAAAGGGCTTTCCAATTATAAAGTGGTTAAACTTCTTGCATGCCCACACAGCAGCCAGACTCTCTCTCTCTGCTTATGAGTAAGCTTGCTCAATCACACTCAGCGCTCTACTGGCATAGGCAACAACATGCTGTCGTCTACACTCTGATTCCTTGCTTGAATCCGTTTGCGCCAGAATCACACCCAGCCCTACTGGGCTAGCATCTACAATAACTTCAGTGTCCCATTCGGGATTAAAATATGCCAGCTGTCTATCATTAGCCAGTACTTCTTTTATGTTCTTGAAGCTTTCCTCACAATTTCATTCCACATGAGTGCCATATCCTTCTTCAGTAGTTGTCTCAAAGGATCAGTGAGAGTGGCATAGTTCGGCAAGTATCTTGCACAATATCCCGCCATTCCAAAAAAAGACCTCCGTTCTGCCATGTCCTTTGGAGGTTTCAAGTCCAGTATTACTTTCACTGTCTCTGGATCTGCTCTCATGCCATTTTCTGAAACGATGTGCCCAAAGAACTCTAGACTCCTTCTAGTCATGTCACATTTCTAAGCATTCAGGGTCAGCCCACTTTCTTGCAATAACTTGCATACCTATTTCAATTCCTCATCATGCTGAGCTTGGTTGGTCCCGTACACCAAAATATCATCGCTGTAGTTAAACGCATTTTGTACTGGTGCAATGACTTTTCTAATGGCTTCTTGAAAGATCTCAGCTGCCGAGGAAACCCCAAAGCTAAGTCTCTTATGTCTGAATAAGCCTTCATGAGTACTGAAAGTGGTTATTGGTCGAGACTCCAGATCAATTACCAATTGGTGGTATCCCTGATTCAGATCTAATTTACTGAACCTGTTGGCTTGATTTAGGCGAATTATCATGTCTTCTATGTTAGGTCCCGGGTGTCTTTCTCTCAGGATGGCTGTATTCTGTACCCTCATGTCCACACATAGACGAAGTTGTCCATCTGTTTTGGGTACTACCACCAGTGGTGAAACCCATGGAGTTGGGCCGCTTTCAGTTTTTTCAATAATGTCATTATCTTTCAATTGTTTCAATTCTTGTGACACTATTTTTTGTAAGTGAAAACCTATACGCCTCGGATGCTGTGGGACTGGTTGAATTGATTTATCGATGTGCAGATGTACCATGCTGGTTTTTAACTTTCCAATTCCTTGAAATAATTTCGAGAATTCTGTCTTCAACCTTTCTAAGTCTAATACTTCCTTTGACATGAATCTTATATCTTGACATCCTGATGGAACACCTTGTATCTTTTCAGACTGATTGTATCGCACATCAATAAGTTTCAGATTCGTTGTAGTTTTACAATTAATGAGACATCTGCCAACCACCGGGCTCTTGATGACATGTATGTTGGTTGGTATACATCTTCCCATATGAATCAAATTGCATCGGAACAGTCCTTTATTCAGTAGTGGCTGTTCAGCCCCCCATTGAAAAAATGCAGCTTTTGATGAATGTAATGGATATTGCTCAGCTATTTTTCTGTACATTTTCTCACTCATAACATTCACTGTAGCTCCAGTGTCCACCAGGAAAGGCATTTCTTCTCCACCAAGATTCACTACTACTTTTATTGCATTTCTTTCCACTTTTCTTGTCACATATTAACCTCACATATTCTTTGCTGTACCTATCGTACTCATATTCTTGATAATCGGTTCTTGATTCTTCTTCTTCATATGACACAGGTGGATTTTCATATGGCTCTCCATATTTCATCTCTTCCTGATCTTGAGATTGATTGTTTGGCGGTGTCTGCTGCCTTAGTTCTTGAGCATTTTGGTCTGTTGTCCCAATTTGTAAATCATCCATGGCTCTAACAAAACCTGGTTGTGCCGTTTGTAAGTTTGGTCTTGAAACGGGGTAAGGTCGTGTTTCTCTCTCCGTGGAATTTCGTCCTCCTACATTTCTTTGATTATCGTACCTCCAGTTAGGTGTCATTTGAGAGTTATAGTTATTTGACAGTGGTGTGTTTATCCTCTCTCTACACATTGTTTGGAAATGATTTTCCTGCCCACACCGTAGACATAGCTGGCCCATCGCAGGGCAAGGGCCTTTGTGAGGAAACTCAAATCCACACCTGTAGCATTGTCTCTCTCCCATGCCTCTGCGCATTAAATTTGGTGACCCCATGCCAGGATATCTTCTTTGCCATTGGAGGTTCCTATTCACAACAGCAATTGTGTCCATTCTCTTTGGATTCTCTATATTGGCGGCTTGCGTGTCTACTCTTTCATATACCCTACCGAGTTCCAATACTTCCTTCATTGGTAGTTTTTTTTTTAGCAAATGCTTCCTAAATTGCGATGATAGACATCCTTCAATAACTCTCAGACGTATTGCTTCATCATCATTGAAGTTGATGAATTCACAAAATGTGGTTTTCTTTTGTAATCTCAATACGAATTGAGCTATGGTCTCGTGAGGGCTCTGTGTACATTGATTGAACACATATCTTTCATAGTCCCTGTTGAGTGGAACTATTATCTAAGCATTGACTGCTGCCACCAATTGTGGATATGTCATTCTATCTTAAGGTGGAATAGTTTTGATCACGCTTTTTATTTCCCTTCCCACTAGATTTGTAAAAATATCCATTTTGTTCGGGGCATTTTGATCCCCTACAGCCCTTAAGAATTCCTCAAATTCATCAATCCATTCCTGCCATCTTTGGCCTTGTGTTTCTTGTGGTTCTAGAGAAAAAGGATTTGGCCGTCTCAAGTAATTTAATGGATTTGTCGACATAAGTGTGTTTGTAGATGTTTGAGATGTGATCTGCTGTTCATTTGCATCTCCGGTCGCATTTGCATTTTCAATTGACATATTGTAAAGTTACTCCACCTTGGTGTCTTGATAAAATACAGAATTGTTTTATTTTATTGTGGTTTGCACTTTACTGTAATATGCTGTGCTTGTGATCTTGTTCTGTGATCTGTAGCCTTAGTCCTTCACCTTTTAATCTGTATTTTCCCTTTTATTTTCTACTTCCACTTGGTATTATTTATTTTTTAATCCTTCTTTATGGCTTTTCCATATGTATTAATGTGTTGCCTTAGTGCGCTTCATTTCAATTGAATCCTTCAATCATATGCATAAATGCCATTCGTTTTCTGATGGTGTTCGATTTTCTAATAGCGTTCGTATTGTAACGTTAGTGTGAAATTATGTCCATTCATAACATATTAGCATTTAGCAGTTTGTATTTCCCAAAATGGCTGCATGTACATCCACGCTCTTGGGTCCTTTCTTCTAGACTCCCCATAAGCAACGTTACTTCCTTGTTTCTGTACGCATTCCGACGCGCACAGGTCCTTTCGTTTAAATCTGCCCTCATTGCGCTCAGACTTGCGCACTGTAAGTATGTGGTTTTACTATTCAAAAAATCCTCTTGCCCTTCAATGTTATATGCACACTATTCTATAACTCCAAGTTTAAAGTTATTACTCTTCCTTAGTGCCGAGCCGATCCGCTTACCTCAACTGTATTTTTCGATCTGTTCAGTATATAGTCCATTGCATTTTCTCGTTCCGTTCACTGTTGTTGGTTGTTTCATTTGCCATTATCTCTCAATATCTTTGTTCACATTACGTTCCGAACCGCCTGATAAATCTCCTTGCGTGGCTTCAGTTCTCCCTCGTCGCCACTGTTATGTCTATATTTATTTTTGGCTTTCCAATAAATATTCACGCATTGTGGCACGTCTGTACATATCTTTATTTCAATATCAACTGACTGCCTACACTGCTCTTCACATTCCAGAAGCCCCCTTATTTAACATTCTGTATTCTACTTAACTAGTATTCTACACAAACTCTAATCCCAATAACATGCATTAACAATACGCAACAACCCCCCCTTACTTATCAGCTAAGTGCTTACTAAATATGATAATTATTACATTTGTTCAATTAACCTATCTGGCTTCCGAACAACTCTTTGAGGTCTATAAGGTAGGCTTATGTCCATTGACTCAGTGCCCAGGTTCATGTCCCTTGATTCTATGCACGTGTCATTACCTACACAGTCCCTCACAACCAGACTTGTCTCCATCCCGATACCCTCTCCTCTCTCACCTTGACCATCATTCCCCATCTGCCCAGCATTACATCCCAACGTCGTCCCTTCCTCCTCATATAACCATGTTAAACCAATGTCAATGTCAGTGTCATTTGACTCATCCTTTTTACCACCTTCCCCTCCAGACTCATCTTGTACCAGTCTTTTAAAAAAGGATACATTTTTGGTTATTTCACCATCAGTTCCAGCTACCGTGACCATGGACCCTTTGATGCTCTTGACCTTTAACAACATCGGCCGATATTTAGAATCCGTTTTTTTTCCGCTGCTTCTGTTTGATGACCACCACATCTCCTTCCTGAAGATTAACATCTGCAGCCTTCCTTTTACGATCCACCCATTCTTTTATCTTCAACCGTTTTCATTTGATCTCTCTCTCTAATCTCATTATCCTCATCAGCCGTGTAATCCTCCAGTCTAGGAAGTCTAGTCTGTGGCTTATATTTAATCATCAATTCCTATTGGAGAGTGTCCTGTCATTTCATGAGGGGTGTTTCTGTAGCTCCTTAACATCTGTGAAACTGCCTGTGGAAATGACATATTATCCACTACTGCCTTTTGCCTTGTTCTTTTCAAAGTACTCATGAACCTTTCCGTCATCCCATTTGCTTGTGGCCACACAGGTGTTATTTTCTGATGTTTGAATCCCATGTGGGCTGCGAACTTACTAAATTCGTGACCTTGAAAAGGTGCTCCATTGTCTGTTTTAGCTATTTGTGGTATTCCCCATTCACTGAAGAGCTCATCCAGGACTACTACTACGTGATGAAATGCAGTAGATTTGACTTGTTTTACCAAAAGGATCTTGAATATTCATCTATAGCCACCATTAGATAGCCTCCTTCATCTAGTGTCATCTAGTGTCCAAAGAAATCAAGGGCAACCCAATTCCATGGCCATACAGGAAGCGGCACTATCTGAAGAGGTGTTGTCTGGGTCTTAGGAGTCGCTATTTGGCAAGCAAAGCAGTTTTGTAAAATATCCTCCACAATCACATCCATGCATGGGAACCATACTTGATTCCTTAGGATTATTTTTTTATTCACAACTCCTCTGTGACCCTCATGAGCCAGCATCACTAATGTCATTCTCAAATTTTTCGGTGCCACAAGGCTGTTCCCTCTTAGAAGTATTCCTTCTTTCGTTGCAAACAATTCACTGCTCATCCTTGCTAATTTCCGAAGATCCTTTACATCTCCCTCTTCCAAACCTTCCTCCTGGTCCACACAGTGCCATTTCCCAGTCTGCGTAAGTCTAACTGCCACTTTAATCATCGGATCAGCTTGGCTTCTATCTATGAACATATCCTTCGTTATCGCGGGAGGTAAAGCATTTAATGATACATAAGACACATACTCCTCCGCCTCCATCTGCATCTCACATTCCGCCTTGTCCACTGGGTGTCTTGACAGATAATCAGCTGGATTAGCGTCCTTCTGCGGTTTATGGATGATCCTGTAATCGTATTCCTGCAATCTCATACCCCACCTTTCAATTCTGGGGGGAATCTTGACTCTTGGATTCCCGAACAGTGAAATCAAGGCTTCATGATCCATTATTAGCACAAAGGGCTTTCCAATTATAAAGTGGTTAAACTTCTTGCATGCCCACACAGCAGCCAGACTCTCTCTCTCTGCTTGTGAGTAAGCTTGCTCAATCACACTCAGCGCTCTACTGGCATAGGCAACAACATGCTGTCGTCTACACTCTGATTCCTTGCTTGAATCCGTTTGCGCCAGAATCACACCCAGCCGTACTGGGCTAGCATCTACAATAACTTCAGTGTCCCATTCGGGATTAAAATATGCCAGCTGTCTATCATTAGCCAGTACTTCTTTTATGTTCTTGAAGCTTTCCTCACAATTTCATTCCACATGAATGCCATATCCTTCTTCAGTAGTTGTCTCAAAGGATCAGTGAGAGTGGCATAGTTCGGCAAGTATCTTGCACAATATCCCGCCATTCCAAAAAAAGACCTCCGTTCTGCCATGTCCTTTGGAGGTTTCAAGTCCAGTATTACTTTCACTGTCTCTGGATCTGCTCTCATGCCATTTTCTGAAACGATGTGCCCAAAGAACTCTAGACTCCTTCTAGTCACGTCACATTTCTAAGCATTCAGGGTCAGCCCACTTTCTTGCAATAACTTGCATACCTATTTCAATTCCTCATCATGCTGAGCTTGGTTGGTCCCGTACACCAAAATATCATCGCTGTAGTTAAACGCATTTTGTACTGGTGCAATGACTTTTCTAATGGCTTCTTGAAAGATCTCAGCTGCCGAGGAAACCCCAAAGCTAAGTCTCCTATGTCTGAATAAGCCTTCATGAGTACTGAAAGTGGTTATTGGTCGAGACTCCAGATCAATTACCAATTGGTGGTATCCCTGATTCAGATCTAATTTACTGAACCTGTTGGCTTGATTTAGGCGAATTATCATGTCTTCTATGTTAGGTCCCGGGTGTCTTTCTCTCAGGATGGCTGTATTCTGTACCCTCATGTCCACACATAGACGAAGTTGTCCATCTGTTTTGGGTACTACCACCAGTGGTGAAACCCATGGAGTTGGGCCGCTTTCAGTTTTTTCAATAATGTCATTATCTTTCAATTGTTTCAATTCTTGTGACACTCTTTTTTGTAAGTGAAAACCTATACGCCTCGGATGCTGTGGGACTGGTTGAATTGATTTATCGATGTGCAGATGTACCATGCTGGTTTTTAACTTTCCAATTCCTTGAAATAATTTCGAGAATTCTGTCTTCAACCTTTCTAAGTCTAATACTTCCTTTGACATGAATCTTATATCTTTACATCCTGATGGAACACCTTGTATCTTTTCAGACTGATTGTATCGCACATCAATAAGTTTCAGATTCGTTGTAGTTTTACAATTAATGAGACATCTGCCAACCACCGGGCTCTTGATGACATGTATGTTGGTTGGTATACATCTTCCCATATGAATCAAATTGCATCGGAACAGTCCTTTATTCAGTAGTGGCTGTTCAGCCCCCCATTGAAAAAATGCAGCTTTTGATGAATGTAATGGATATTGCTCAGCTATTTTTCTGTACATTTTCTCACTCATAACATTCACTGTAGCTCCAGTGTCCACCAGGAAAGGCATTTCTTCTCCACCAAGATTCACTACTACTTTTATTGCATTTCTTTCCACTTTTCTTGTCACATATTAACCTCACATATTCTTTGCTGTACCTATCGTACTCATATTCTTGATAATCGGTTCTTGATTCTTCTTCTTCATATGACACAGGTGGATTTTCATATGGCTCTCCATATTTCATCTCTTCCTGATCTTGAGATTGATTGTTTGGCGGTGTCTGCTGCCTTAGTTCTTGAGCATTTTGGTCTGTTGTCCCAATTTGTAAATCATCCATGGCTCTAACAAAACCTGGTTGTGCCGTTTGTAAGTTTGGTCTTGAAACGGGGTAAGGTCGTGTTTCTCTCTCCGTGGAATTTCGTCCTCCTACATTTCTTTGATTATCGTACCTCCAGTTAGGTGTCATTTGAGAGTTATAGTTATTTGACAGTGGTGTGTTTATCCTCTCTCTACACATTGTTTGGAAATGATTTTCCTGCCCACACCGTAGACATAGCTGGCCCATCGCAGGGCAAGGGCCTTTGTGAGGAAACTCAAATCCACACCTGTAGCATTGTCTCTCTCCCATGCCTCTGCGCATTAAATTTGGTGACCCCATGCCAGGATATCTTCTTTGCCATTGGAGGTTCCTATTCACAACAGCAATTGTGTCCATTCTCTTTGGATTCTCTATATTGGCGGCTTGCGTGTCTACTCTTTCATATACCCTACCGAGTTCCAATACTTCCTTCATTGGTAGTTTTTTTTTTAGCAAATGCTTCCTAAATTGCGATGATAGACATCCTTCAATAACTCTCAGACGTATTGCTTCATCATCATTGAAGTTGATGAATTCACAAAATGTGGTTTTCTTTTGTAATCTCAATACGAATTGAGCTATGGTCTCGTGAGGGCTCTGTGTACATTGATTGAACACATATCTTTCATAGTCCCTGTTGAGTGGAACTATTATCTAAGCATTGACTGCTGCCACCAATTGTGGATATGTCATTCTATCTTAAGGTGGAATAGTTTTGATCACGCTTTTTATTTCCCTTCCCACTAGATTTGTAAAAATATCCATTTTGTTCGGGGCATTTTGATCCCCTACAGCCCTTAAGAATTCCTCAAATTCATCAATCCATTCCTGCCATCTTTGGCCTTGTGTTTCTTGTGGTTCTAGAGAAAAAGGATTTGGGCGTCTCAAGTAATTTAATGGATTTGTCGACATAAGTGTGTTTGTAGATGTTTGAGGTGTGATCTGCTGTTCATTTGCATCTCTGATCGCATTTGCATTTTCAATTGATATATTGTAAAGTTACTCCACCTTGGTGTCTTGATAAAATACAGAATTGTTTTATTTTATTGTGGGTTGCACTTTACTGTAATATGCTGTGCTTTTGATCTTGTTCTGTGATCTGTAGCCTTAGTCCTTCACCTTTTAATCTGTATTTTCCCTTTTATTTTCTACTTCCACTTGGTATTATTGATTTATTTTTAAATCCTTCTTTATGGTTTTTCCATATGCATAAATGTGTTGCCTTAGTGTGCTTCATTTCAATTGAATCCTTCAATTCTTATGCATAAATGCCATTCGTTTTCTGATGGTGTTCGATTTTCTAATAGCGTTCGTATTGTAACGTTAGTGTGAAATTATGTCCATTCATAACATATTAGCATTTAGCAGTTTGTATTTCCCAAAATGGCTGCACGTACATCCACGCTCTTGGGTCCTTTCTTCTAGACTCCCCATAAGCAACATTACTTCCTTGTTTCTGTACGCATTCCGACGCGCACAGGTCCTTTCGTTTAAATCTGCCCTCATTGCGCTCAGACTTGCGCACTGTAAGTATGTGGTTTTACTATTCAAAAAATCCTCTTGCCCTTCAATGTTATATGCACACTATTCTATAACTCCAAGTTTAAAGTTATTACTCTTCCTTAGTGCCGAGCCGATCCGCTTACCTCAACTGTATTTTTCGATCTGTTCAGTATATAGTCCATTGCATTTTCTCGTTCCGTTCACTGTTGTTGGTTGTTTCATTTGCCATTATCTCTCAATATCTTTGTTCACATTACGTTCCGAACCGCCTGATAAATCTCCTTGCGTGGCTTCAGTTCTCCCTCGTCGCCACTGTTATGTCTATATTTATTTTTGGCTTTCCAATAAATATTCACGCATTGTGGCACGTCTGTACATATCTTTATTTCAATATCAACTGACTGCCTACACTGCTCTTCACATTCCAGAAGCCCCCTTATTTAACATTCTGTATTCTACTTAACTAGTATTCTACACAAACTCTAATCCCAATAACATGCATTAACAATACGCAACAACCCCCCCTTACTTATCAGCTAAGTGCTTACTAAATATGATAATTATTACATTTGTTCAATTAACCTATCTGGCTTCCGAACAACTCTTTGAGGTCTATAAGGTAGGCTTATGTCCATTGACTCAGTGCCCAGGTTCATGTCCCTTGATTCTATGCACGTGTCATTACCTACACAGTCCCTCACAACCAGACTTGTCTCCATCCCGATACCCTCTCCTCTCTCACCTTGACCATCATTCCCCATCTGCCCAGAATTACATCCCAACGTCGTCCCTTCCTCCTCATATAACCATGTTAAACCAATGTCAATGTCAGTGTCATTTGACTCATCCTTTTTACCACCTTCCCCTCCAGACTCATCTTGTACCAGTCTTTTAAAAAAGGATACATTTTTGGTTATTTCACCATCAGTTCCAGCTACCGTGACCATGGACCCTTTGATGCTCTTGACCTTTAACAACATCGGCCGATATTTAGAATCCGTTTTTTTTCTGCTGCTTCTGTTTGATGACCACCACATCTCCTTCCTGAAGATTAACATCTGCAGCCTTCCTTTTACGATCCACCCATTCTTT
The DNA here is from genome assembly GCF_040938575.1 of Ambystoma mexicanum. Lineage (NCBI taxonomy): Eukaryota > Metazoa > Chordata > Amphibia > Caudata > Ambystomatidae > Ambystoma > Ambystoma mexicanum. Next base: position 401,290,558 of record NC_090938.1, on the reverse strand, counting down.
TATCTTCAACCGTTTTCATTTGATCTCTCTCTCTAATCTCATTATCCTCATCAGCCGTGTAATCCTCCAGTCTAGGAAGTCTAGTCTGTGGCTTATATTTAATCATCAATTCCTATTGGAGAGTGTCCTGTCATTTCATGAGGGGTGTTTCTGTAGCTCCTTAACATCTGTGAAACTGCCTGTGGAAATGACATATTATCCACTACTGCCTTTTGCCTTGTTCTTTTCAAAGTACTCATGAACCTTTCCGTCATCCCATTTGCTTGTGGCCACACAGGTGTTATTTTCTGATGTTTGAATCCCATGTAGGCTGCGAACTTACTAAATTCGTGACCTTGAAAAGGTGCTCCATTGTCTGTTTTAGCTATTTGTGGTATTCCCCATTCACTGAAGAGCTCATCCAGGACTACTACTACGTGATGAAATGCAGTAGATTTGACTTGTTTTACCAAAAGGATCTTGAATATTCATCTATAGCCACCATTAGATAGCCTCCTTCATCTAGTGTCATCTAGTGTCCAAAGAAATCAAGGGCAACCCAATTCCATGGCCATACAGGAAGCGGCACTATCTGAAGAGGTGTTGTCTGGGTCTTAGGAGTTGCTATTTGGCAAGCAAAGCAGTTTTGTAAAATATCCTCCACAATCACATCCATGCATGGGAACCATACTTGATTCCTTAGGATTATTTTTTTATTCACAACTCCTCTGTGACCCTCATGAGCCAGCATCACTAATGTCATTCTCAAATTTTTCGGTGCCACAAGGCTGTTCCCTCTTAGAAGTATTCCTTCTTTCGTTGCAAACAATTCACTGCTCATCCTTGCTAATTTCCAAAGATCCTTTACATCTCCCTCTTCCAAACCTTCCTCCTGGTCCACACAGTGCCATTTCCCAGTCTGCGTAAGTCTAACTGCCACTTTAATCATCGGATCAGCTTGGCTTCTATCTATGAACATATCCTTCGTTATCGCGGGAGGTAAAGCATTTAATGATACATAAGACACATACTCCTCCGCCTCCATCTGCATCTCACATTCCGCCTTGTCCACTGGGTGTCTTGACAGATAATCAGCTGGATTAGCGTCCTTCTGCGGTTTATGGATGATCCTGTAATCGTATTCCTGCAATCTCATACCCCACCTTTCAATTCTGGGGGGAATCTTGACTCTTGGATTCCCGAACAGTGAAATCAAGGCTTCATGATCCATTATTAGCACAAAGGGCTTTCCAATTATAAAGTGGTTAAACTTCTTGCATGCCCACACAGCAGCCAGACTCTCTCTCTCTGCTTGTGAGTAAGCTTGCTCAATCACACTCAGCGCTCTACTGGCATAGGCAACAACATGCTGTCGTCTACACTCTGATTCCTTGCTTGAATCCGTTTGCGCCAGAATCACACCCAGCCCTACTGGGCTAGCATCTACAATAACTTCAGTGTCCCATTCGGGATTAAAATATGCCAGCTGTCTATCATTAGCCAGTACTTCTTTTATGTTCTTGAAGCTTTCCTCACAATTTCATTCCACATGAATGCCATATCCTTCTTCAGTAGTTGTCTCAAAGGATCAGTGAGAGTGGCATAGTTCGGCAAGTATCTTGCACAATATCCCGCCATTCCAAAAAAAGACCTCCGTTCTGCCATGTCCTTTGGAGGTTTCAAGTCCAGTATTACTTTCACTGTCTCTGGATCTGCTCTCATGCCATTTTCTGAAACGATGTGCCCAAAGAACTCTAGACTCCTTCTAGTCACGTCACATTTCTAAGCATTCAGGGTCAGCCCACTTTCTTGCAATAACTTGCATACCTATTTCAATTCCTCATCATGCTGAGCTTGGTTGGTCCCGTACACCAAAATATCATCGCTGTAGTTAAACGCATTTTGTACTGGTGCAATGACTTTTCTAATGGCTTCTTGAAGGATCTCAGCTGCCGAGGAAACCCCAAAGCTAAGTCTCTTATGTCTGAATAAACCTTCATGAGTACTGAAAGTGGTTATTGGTCGAGACTCCAGATCAATTACCAATTGGTGGTATCCCTGATTCAGATCTAATTTACTGAACCTGTTGGCTTGATTTAGGCGAATTATCATGTCTTCTATGTTAGGTCCCGGGTGTCTTTCTCTCAGGATGGCTGTATTCTGTACCCTCATGTCCACACATAGACGAAGTTGTCCATCTGTTTTGGGTACTACCACCAGTGGTGAAACCCATGGAGTTGGGCCGCTTTCAGTTTTTTCAATAATGTCATTATCTTTCAATTGTTTCAATTCTTGTGACACTCTTTTTTGTAAGTGAAAACCTATACGCCTCGGATGCTGTGGGACTGGTTGAATTGATTTATCGATGTGCAGATGTACCATGCTGGTTTTTAACTTTCCAATTCCTTGAAATAATTTCGAGAATTCTGTCTTCAACCTTTCTAAGTCTAATACTTCCTTTGACATGAATCTTATATCTTGACATCCTGATGGAACACCTTGTATCTTTTCAGACTGATTGTATCGCACATCAATAAGTTTCAGATTCGTTGTAGTTTTACAATTAATGAGACATCTGCCAACCACCGGGCTCTTGATGACATGTATGTTGGTTGGTATACATCTTCCCATATGAATCAAATTGCATCGGAACAGTCCTTTATTCAGTAGTGGCTGTTCAGCCCCCCATTGAAAAAATGCAGCTTTTGATGAATGTAATGGATATTGCTCAGCTATTTTTCTGTACATTTTCTCACTCATAACATTCACTGTAGCTCCAGTGTCCACCAGGAAAGGCATTTCTTCTCCACCAAGATTCACTACTACTTTTATTGCATTTCTTTCCACTTTTCTTGTCACATATTAACCTCACATATTCTTTGCTGTACCTATCGTACTCATATTCTTGATAATCGGTTCTTGATTCTTCTTCTTCATATGACACAGGTGGATTTTCATATGGCTCTCCATATTTCATCTCTTCCTGATCTTGAGATTGATTGTTTGGCGGTGTCTGCTGCCTTAGTTCTTGAGCATTTTGGTCTGTTGTCCCAATTTGTAAATCATCCATGGCTCTAACAAAACCTGGTTGTGCCGTTTGTAAGTTTGGTCTTGAAACGGGGTAAGGTCGTGTTTCTCTCTCCGTGGAATTTCGTCCTCCTACATTTCTTTGATTATCGTACCTCCAGTTAGGTGTCATTTGAGAGTTATAGTTATTTGACAGTGGTGTGTTTATCCTCTCTCTACACATTGTTTGGAAATGATTTTCCTGCCCACACCGTAGACATAGCTGGCCCATCGCAGGGCAAGGGCCTTTGTGAGGAAACTCAAATCCACACCTGTAGCATTGTCTCTCTCCCATGCCTCTGCGCATTAAATTTGGTGACCCCATGCCAGGATATCTTCTTTGCCATTGGAGGTTCCTATTCACAACAGCAATTGTGTCCATTCTCTTTGGATTCTCTATATTGGCGGCTTGCGTGTCTACTCTTTCATATACCCTACCGAGTTCCAATACTTCCTTCATTGGTAGTTTTTTTTTTAGCAAATGCTTCCTAAATTGCGATGATAGACATCCTTCAATAACTCTCAGACGTATTGCTTCATCATCATTGAAGTTGATGAATTCACAAAATGTGGTTTTCTTTTGTAATCTCAATACGAATTGAGCTATGGTCTCGTGAGGGCTCTGTGTACATTGATTGAACACATATCTTTCATAGTCCCTGTTGAGTGGAACTATTATCTAAGCATTGACTGCTGCCACCAATTGTGGATATGTCATTCTATCTTAAGGTGGAATAGTTTTGATCACGCTTTTTATTTCCCTTCCCACTAGATTTGTAAAAATATCCATTTTGTTCGGGGCATTTTGATCCCCTACAGCCCTTAAGTATTCCTCAAATTCATCAATCCATTCCTGCCATCTTTGGCCTTGTGTTTCTTGTGGTTCTAGAGAAAAAGGATTTGGCCGTCTCAAGTAATTTAATGGATTTGTCGACATAAGTGTGTTTGTAGATGTTTGAGATGTGATCTGCTGTTCATTTGCATCTCCGGTCGCATTTGCATTTTCAATTGACATATTGTAAAGTTACTCCACCTTGGTGTCTTGATAAAATACAGAATTGTTTTATTTTATTGTGGTTTGCACTTTACTGTAATATGCTGTGCTTGTGATCTTGTTCTGTGATCTGTAGCCTTAGTCCTTCACCTTTTAATCTGTATTTTCCCTTTTATTTTCTACTTCCACTTGGTATTATTTATTTTTTAATCCTTCTTTATGGCTTTTCCATATGTATTAATGTGTTGCCTTAGTGCGCTTCATTTCAATTGAATCCTTCAATCATATGCATAAATGCCATTCGTTTTCTGATGGTGTTCGATTTTCTAATAGCGTTCGTATTGTAACGTTAGTGTGAAATTATGTCCATTCATAACATATTAGCATTTAGCAGTTTGTATTTCCCAAAATGGCTGCACGTACATCCACGCTCTTGGGTCCTTTCTTCTAGACTCCCCATAAGCAACGTTACTTCCTTGTTTCTGTACGCATTCCGACGCGCACAGGTCCTTTCGTTTAAATCTGCCCTCATTGCGCTCAGACTTGCGCACTGTAAGTATGTGGTTTTACTATTCAAAAAATCCTCTTGCCCTTCAATGTTATATGCACACTATTCTATAACTCCAAATTTAAAGTTATTACTCTTCCTTAGTGCCGAGCCGATCCGCTTACCTCAACTGTATTTTTCGATCTGTTCAGTATATAGTCCATTGCATTTTCTCGTTCCGTTCACTGTTGTTGGTTGTTTCATTTGCCATTATCTCTCAATATCTTTGTTCACATTACGTTCTGAACCGCCTGATAAATCTCCTTGCGTGGCTTCAGTTCTCCCTCGTCGCCACTGTTATGTCTATATTTATTTTTGGCTTTCCAATAAATATTCACGCATTGTGGCACGTCTGTACATATCTTTATTTCAATATCAACTGACTGCCTACACTGCTCTTCACATTCCAGAAGCCCCCTTATTTAACATTCTGTATTCTACTTAACTAGTATTCTACACAAACTCTAATCCCAATAACATGCATTAACAATACGCAACAACCCCCCCTTACTTATCAGCTAAGTGCTTACTAAATATGATAATTATTACATTTGTTCAATTAACCTATCTGGCTTCCGAACAACTCTTTGAGGTCTATAAGGTAGGCTTATGTCCATTGACTCAGTGCCCAGGTTCATGTCCCTTGATTCTATGCACGTGTCATTACCTACACAGTCCCTCACAACTAGACTTGTCTCCATCCCGATACCCTCTCCTCTCTGACCTTGACCATCATTCCCCATCTGCCCAGCATTACATCCCAACGTCGTCCCTTCCTCCTCATATAACCATGTTAAACCAATGTCAATGTCAGTGTCATTTGACTCATCCTTTTTACCACCTTCCCCTCCAGACTCATCTTGTACCAGTCTTTTAAAAAAGGATACATTTTTGGTTATTTCACCATCAGTTCCAGCTACCGTGACCATGGACCCTTTGATGCTCTTGACCTTTAACAACATCGGCCGATATTTAGAATCCGTTTTTTTTCCGCTGCTTCTGTTTGATGACCACCACATCTCCTTCCTGAAGATTAACATCTGCAGCCTTCCTTTTACGATCCACCCATTCTTTTATCTTCAACCGTTTTCATTTGATCTCTCTCTCTAATCTCATTATCCTCATCAGCCGTGTAATCCTCCAGTCTAGGAAGTCTAGTCTGTGGCTTATATTTAATCATCAATTCCTATTGGAGAGTGTCCTGTCATTTCATGAGGGGTGTTTCTGTAGCTCCTTAACATCTGTGAAACTGCCTGTGGAAATGACATATTATCCACCTCTGCCTTTTGCCTTGTTCTTTTCAAAGTACTCATGAACCTTTCCGTCATCCCATTTGCTTGTGGCCACACAGGTGTTATTTTCTGATGTTTGAATCCCATGTGGGCTGCGAACTTACTGAATTCGTGACCTTGAAAAGGTGCTCCATTGTCTGTTTTAGCTATTTGTGGTATTCCCCATTCACTGAAGAGCTCATCCAGGACTACTACTACGTGATGAAATGCAGTAGATTTGACTTGTTTTACCAAAAGGATCTTGAATATTCATCTATAGCCACCATTAGATAGCCTCCTTCATCTAGTGTCATCTAGTGTCCAAAGAAATCAAGGGCAACCCAATTCCATGGCCATACAGGAAGCGGCACTATCTGAAGAGGTGTTGTCTGGGTCTTAGGAGTCGCTATTTGGCAAGCAAAGCAGTTTTGTAAAATATCCTCCACAATCACATCCATGCATGGGAACCATACTTGATTCCTTAGGATTATTTTTTTATTCACAACTCCTCTGTGACCCTCATGAGCCAGCATCACTAATGTCATTCTCAAATTTTTCGGTGCCACAAGGCTGTTCCCTCTTAGAAGTATTCCTTCTTTCGTTGCAAACAATTCACTGCTCATCCTTGCTAATTTCCGAAGATCCTTTACATCTCCCTCTTCCAAACCTTCCTCCTGGTCCACACAGTGCCATTTCCCAGTCTGCGTAAGTCTAACTGCCACTTTAATTATCGGATCAGCTTGGCTTCTATCTATGAACATATCCTTCGTTATCGCGGGAGGTAAAGCATTTAATGATACATAAGACACATACTCCTCCGCCTCCATCTGCATCTCACATTCCGCCTTGTCCACTGGGTGTCTTGACAGATAATCAGCTGGATTAGCGTCCTTCTGCGGTTTATGGATGATCCTGTAATCGTATTCCTGCAATCTCATACCCCACCTTTCAATTCTGGGGGGAATCTTGACTCTTGGATTCCCGAACAGTGAAATCAAGGCTTCATGATCCATTATTAGCACAAAGGGCTTTCCAATTATAAAGTGGTTAAACTTCTTGCATGCCCACACAGCAGCCAGACTCTCTCTCTCTGCTTGTGAGTAAGCTTGCTCAATCACACTCAGCGCTCTACTGGCATAGGCAACAACATGCTGTCGTCTACACTCTGATTCCTTGCTTGAATCCGTTTGCGCCAGAATCACACCCAGCCCTACTGGGCTAGCATCTACAATAACTTCAGTGTCCCATTCGGGATTAAAATATGCCAGCTGTCTATCATTAGCCAGTACTTCTTTTATGTTCTTGAAGCTTTCCTCACAATTTCATTCCACATGAATGCCATATCCTTCTTCAGTAGTTGTCTCAAAGGATCAGTGAGAGTGGCATAGTTCGGCAATTATCTTGCACAATATCCCGCCATTCCAAAAAAATACCTCCGTTCTGCCATGTCCTTTGGAGGTTTCAAGTCCAGTATTACTTTCACTGTCTCTGGATCTGCTCTCATGCCATTTTCTGAAACGATGTGCCCAAAGAACTCTAGACTCCTTCTAGTCACGTCACATTTCTAAGCATTCAGGGTCAGCCCACTTTCTTGCAATAACTTGCATACCTATTTCAATTCCTCATCATGCTGAGCTTGGTTGGTCCCGTACACCAAAATATCATCGCTGTAGTTAAACGCATTTTGTACTGGTGCAATGACTTTTCTAATGGCTTCTTGAAAGATCTCAGCTGCCGAGGAAACCCCAAAGCTAAGTCTCCTATGTCTGAATAAGCCTTCATGAGTACTGAAAGTGGTTATTGGTCGAGACTCCAGATCAATTACCAATTGGTGGTATCCCTGATTCAGATCTAATTTACTGAACCTGTTGGCTTGATTTAGGCGAATTATCATGTCTTCTATGTTAGGTCCCGGGTGTCTTTCTCTCAGGATGGCTGTATTCTGTACCCTCATGTCCACACATAGACGAAGTTGTCCATCTGTTTTGGGTACTACCACCAGTGGTGAAACCCATGGAGTTGGGCCACTTTCAGTTTTTTCAATAATGTCATTATCTTTCAATTGTTTCAATTCTTGTGACACTCTTTTTTGTAAGTGAAAACCTATACGCCTCGGATGCTGTGGGACTGGTTGAATTGATTTATCGATGTGCAGATGTACCATGCTGGTTTTTAACTTTCCAATTCCTTGAAATAATTTCGAGAATTCTGTCTTCAACCTTTCTAAGTCTAATACTTCCTTTGACATGAATCTTATATCTTGACATCCTGATGGAACACCTTGTATCTTTTCAGACTGATTGTATCGCACATCAATAAGTTTCAGATTCGTTGTAGTTTTACAATTAATGAGACATCTGCCAACCACCGGGCTCTTGATGACATGTATGTTGGTTGGTATACATCTTCCCATATGAATCAAATTGCATCGGAACAGTCCTTTATTCAGTAGTGGCTGTTCAGCCCCCCATTGAAAAAATGCAGCTTTTGATGAATGTAATGGATATTGCTCAGCTATTTTTCTGTACATTTTCTCACTCATAACATTCACTGTAGCTCCAGTGTCCACCAGGAAAGGCATTTCTTCTCCACCAAGATTCACTACTACTTTTATTGCATTTCTTTCCACTTTTCTTGTCACATATTAACCTCACATATTCTTTGCTGTACCTATCGTACTCATATTCTTGATAATCGGTTCTTGATTCTTCTTCTTCATATGACACAGGTTGATTTTCATATGGCTCTCCATATTTCATCTCTTCCTGATCTTGAGATTGATTGTTTGGCGGTGTCTGCTGCCTTAGTTCTTGAGCATTTTGGTCTGTTGTCCCAATTTGTAAATCATCCATGGCTCTAACAAAACCTGGTTGTGCCGTTTGTAAGTTTGGTCTTGAAACGGGGTAAGGTCGTGTTTCTCTCTCCGTGGAATTTCGTCCTCCTACATTTCTTTGATTATCGTACCTCCAGTTAGGTGTCATTTGAGAGTTATAGTTATTTGACAGTGGTGTGTTTATCCTCTCTCTACACATTGTTTGGAAATGATTTTCCTGCCCACACCGTAGACATAGCTGGCCCATCGCAGGGCAAGGGCCTTTGTGAGGAAACTCAAATCCACACCTGTAGCATTGTCTCTCTCCCATGCCTCTGCGCATTAAATTTGGTGACCCCATGCCAGGATATCTTCTTTGCCATTGGAGGTTCCTATTCACAACAGCAATTGTGTCCATTCTCTTTGGATTCTCTATATTGGCGGCTTGCGTGTCTACTCTTTCATATACCCTACCGAGTTCCAATACTTCCTTCATTGGTAGTTTTTTTTTTAGCAAATGCTTCCTAAATTGCGATGATAGACATCCTTCAATAACTCTCAGACGTATTGCTTCATCATCATTGAAGTTGATGAATTCACAAAATGTGGTTTTCTTTTGTAATCTCAATACGAATTGAGCTATGGTCTCGTGAGGGCTCTGTGTACATTGATTGAACACATATCTTTCATAGTCCCTGTTGAGTGGAACTATTATCTAAGCATTGACTGCTGCCACCAATTGTGGATATGTCATTCTATCTTAAGGTGGAATAGTTTTGATCACGCTTTTTATTTCCCTTCCCACTAGATTTGTAAAAATATCCATTTTGTTCGGGGCATTTTGATCCCCTACAGCCCTTAAGAATTCCTCAAATTCATCAATCCATTCCTGCCATCTTTGGCCTTGTGTTTCTTGTGGTTCTAGAGAAAAAGGATTTGGCCGTCTCAAGTAATTTAATGGATTTGTCGACATAAGTGTGTTTGTAGATGTTTGAGATGTGATCTGCTGTTCATTTGCATCTCCGGTCGCATTTGCATTTTCAATTGACATATTGTAAAGTTACTCCACCTTGGTGTCTTGATAAAATACAGAATTGTTTTATTTTATTGTGGTTTGCACTTTACTGTAATATGCTGTGCTTGTGATCTTGTTCTGTGATCTGTAGCCTTAGTCCTTCACCTTTTAATCTGTATTTTCCCTTTTATTTTCTACTTCCACTTGGTATTATTTATTTTTTAATCCTTCTTTATGGCTTTTCCATATGTATTAATGTGTTGCCTTAGTGCGCTTCATTTCAATTGAATCCTTCATTCATATGCATAAATGCCATTCGTTTTCTGATGGTGTTCAATTTTCTAATAGCGTTCGTATTGTACCGTTAGTGTGAAATTATGTCCATTCATAACATATTAGCATTTAGCAGTTTGCATTTCCCAAAATGGCTGCACATACATCCACGCTCTCGGGTCCTTTCTTCTAGACTCCCCATAAGCAACGTTACTTCCTTGTTTCTGTACACATTCTGACGCGCACAGGTCCTTTCCTTTAAATCTGCCCTTATTGCGTTCAGACTTGCGCACTGTAAGTACGTGGTGTTACTATTCAAAAAATCCTCTTGCCTTTCAATGTTATATGCACACTATTCTGTAACTCCAAGTTTAAAGTTATTACTCTTCCTTAGTGCCGAGCCGATCCGCTTACCTCAACTGTATTTTTCGATCTGTTCAGTATATAGTCCATTGCATTTTCTCGTTCCGTTCACTGTTGTTGGTTGTTTCGTTTGACATTATCTCTCAATATCTTTGTTCACATTACGTTCCGAACAGCCTGATAAATCTCCTTGCATGGATTCAGTTCTCCCTCGTCGCCACTGTTATGTCTATATTTATTTTTGGCTTTCCAATAAATATTCACGCATTGTGGCACGTCTGTACATATCTTTATTTCAATATCAACTGACTGCCTACACTGCTCTTCACATTCCAGAAGCCCCCTTATTTAACATTCTCTATTCTACTTAACTAGTATTCTACACAAACTCTAATCCCAATAACATGCATTAACAATACGCAACAACCCCCCCTTACTTATCAGCTAAGTGCTTACTAAATATGATAATTATTACATTTGTTCAATTAACCTATCTGGCTTCCGAACAACTCTTTGAGGTCTATAAGGTAGGCTTATGTCCATTGACTCAGTGCCCAGGTTCATGTCCCTTGATTCTATGCACGTGTCATTACCTACACAGTCCCTCACAACCAGACTTGTCTCCATCCCGATACCCTCTCCTCTCTCACCTTGACCATCATTCCCCATCTGCCCAGCATTACATCCCAACGCCGTCCCTTCTTCCTCATATAACCATGTTAAACCAATGTCAATGTCAGTGTCATTTGACTCATCCTTTTTACCACCTTCCCCTCCAGACTCATCTTGTACCAGTCTTTTAAAAAAGGATACATTTTTGGTTATTTCACCATCAGTTCCAGCTACCGTGACCATGGACCCTTTGATGCTCTTGACCTTTAACAACATCGGCCGATATTTAGAATCCGTTTTTTTTCCGCTGCTTCTGTTTGATGACCACCACATCTCCTTCCTGAAGATTAACATCTGCAGCCTTCCTTTTACGATCCACCCATTCTTTTATCTTCAACCGTTTTCATTTGATCTCTCTCTCTAATCTCATTATCCTCATCAGCCGTGTAATCCTCCAGTCTAGGAAGTCTAGTCTGTGGCTTATATTTAATCATCAATTCCTATTGGAGAGTGTCCTGTCATTTCATGAGGGGTGTTTCTGTAGCTCCTTAACATCTGTGAAACTGCCTGTGGAAATGACATATTATCCACTACTGCCTTTTGCCTTGTTCTTTTCAAAGTACTCATGAACCTTTCCGCCATCCCATTTGCTTGTGGCCACACAGGTGTTATTTTCTGATGTTTGAATCCCATGTGGGCTGCGAACTTACTAAATTCGTGACCTTGAAAAGGTGCTCCATTGTCTGTTTTAGCTATTTGAGGTATTCCCCATTCACTGAAGAGCTCATCCAGGACTACTACTACGTGATGAAATGCAGTAGATTTGACTTGTTTTACCAAACAGATCTTGAATATTCATTTATAGCCACCATTAGATAGCCTCCTTCATCTAGTGGTCCAAAGAAATCAAGGGCAACCCAATTCCATGGCCCTACAGGAAGCGGCACTATCTGAAGAGGTGTTGTCTGGGTCTTAGGAGTCGCTATTTGGCAAGCAAAGCAGTTTTGTAAAATATCCTCCACAATCACATCCATGCATGGGAACCATACTTGATTCCTTAGGATTTTTTTTTTATTCACAACTCCTCTGTGACCCTCATGAGCCAGCATCACTAATGTCATTCTCAAATTTTTCGGTGCCACAAGGCTGTTCCCTCTTAGAAGTATTCCTTCTTTCGTTGCAAACAATTCACTGCTCATCCTTGCTCATTTCCGAAGATCCTTTACATCTCCCTCTTCCAAACCTTCCTCCTGGTCCACACAGTGCCATTTCCCAGTCTGCGTAAGTCTAACTGCCACTTTAATCATCGGATCAGCTTGGCTTCTATCTATGAACATATCCTTCGTTATCGCGGGAGGTAAAGCATTTAATGATACATAAGACACATACTCCTCCGCCTCCATCTGCATCTCACATTCCGCCTTGTCCACTGGGTGTCTTGACAGATAATCAGCTGGATTAGCGTCCTTCTGCGGTTTATGGATGATCCTGTAATCGTATTCCTGCAATCTCATACCCCACCTTTCAATTCTGGGGGGAATCTTGACTCTTGGATTCCCGAACAGTGAAATCAAGGCTTCATGATCCATTATTAGCACAAAGGGCTTTCCAATTATAAAGTGGTTAAACTTCTTGCATGCCCACACAGCAGCCAGACTCTCTCTCTCTGCTTGTGAGTAAGCTTGCTCAATCACACTCAGCGCTCTACTGGCATAGGCAACAACATGCTGTCGTCTACACTCTGATTCCTTGCTTGAATCCGTTTGCGCCAGAATCACACCCAGCCCTACTGGGCTAGCATCTACAATAACTTCAGTGTCCCATTCGGGATTAAAATATGCCAGCTGTCTATCATTAGCCAGTACTTTTTTTATGTTCTTGAAGCTTTCCTCACAATTTCATTCCACATGAATGCCATATCCTTCTTCAGTAGTTGTCTCAAAGGATCAGTGAGAGTGGCATAGTTCGGCAAGTATCTTGCACAATATCCCGCCATTCCAAAAAAAGACCTCCGTTCTGCCATGTCCTTTGGAGGTTTCAAGTCCAGTATTACTTTCACTGTCTCTGGATCTGCTCTCATGCCATTTTCTGAAACGATGTGCCCAAAGAACTTTAGACTCCTTCTTGTCACGTCACATTTCTAAGCATTCAGGGTCAGCCCACTTTCTTGCAATAACTTGCATACCTATTTCAATTCCTCATCATGCTGAGCTTGGTTGGTCCCGTACACCAAAATATCATCGCTGTAGTTAAACGCATTTTGTACTGGTGCAATGACTTTTCTAATGGCTTCTTGAAAGATCTCAGCTGCCGAGGAAACCCCAAAGCTAAGTCTCTTATGTCTGAATAAGCCTTCATGAGTACTGAAAGTGGTTATTGGTCGAGACTCCAGATCAATTACCAATTGGTGGTATCCCTGATTCAGATCTAATTTACTGAACCTGTTGGCTTGATTTAGGCGAATTATCATGTCTTCTATGTTAGGTCCCGGGTGTCTTTCTCTCAGGATGGCTGTATTCTGTACCCTCATGTCCACACATAGACGAAGTTGTCCATCTGTTTTGGGTACTACCACCAGTGGTGAAACCCATGGAGTTGGGCCGCTTTCAGTTTTTTCAATAATGTCATTATCTTTCAATTGTTTCAATTCTTGTGACACTCTTGCTTGTAAGTGAAAACCTATACGCCTCGGATGCTGTGGGACTGGTTGAATTGATTTATCGATGTGCAGATGTACCATGCTGGTTTTTAACTTTCCAACTCCTTGAAATAATTTCGAGAATTCTGTCTTCAACCTTTCTAAGTCTAATACTTCCTTTGACATAAATCTTATATCTTGACATCCTGATGGAACACCTTGTATCTTTTCAGACTGATTGTATCGCACATCAATAAGTTTCAGATTCGTTGTAGTTTTACAATTAATGAGACATCTGCCAACCACCGGGCTCTTGATGACATGTATGTTGGTTGGTATACATCTTCCCATATGAATCAAATTGCATCGGAACAGTCCTTTATTCAGTAGTGGCTGTTCAGCCCCCCATTGAAAAAATGCAGCTTTTGATGAATGTAATGGATATTGCTCAGCTATTTTTCTGTACATTTTCTCACTCATAACATTCACTGTAGCTCCAGTGTCCACCAGGAAAGGCATTTCTTCTCCACCAAGATTCACTACTACTTTTATTGCATTTCTTTCCACTTTTCTTGTCACATATTAACCTCACATATTCTTTGCTGTACCTATCGTATTCATATTCTTGATAATCGGTTCTTGATTCTTCTTCTTCATATGACACAGGTGGATTTTCATATGGCTCTCCATATTTCATCTCTTCCTGATCTTGAGATTGATTGTTTGGCGGTGTCTGCTGCCTTAGTTCTTGAGCATTTTGGTCTGTTGTCCCAATTTGTAAATCATCCATGGCTCTAACAAAACCTGGTTGTGCCGTTTGTAAGTTTGGTCTTGAAACGGGGTAAGGTCGTGTTTCTCTCTCCGTGGAATTTCGTCCTCCTACATTTCTTTGATTATCGTACCTCCAGTTAGGTGTCATTTGAGAGTTATAGTTATTTGACGGCGGTGTGTTTATCCTCTCTCTACACATTGTTTGGAAATGATTTTCCTGCCCACACCGTAGACATAGCTGGCCCATCGCAGGGCAAGGGCCTTTGTGAGGAAACTCAAATCCACACCTGTATCATTGTCTCTCTCCCATGCCTCTGCGCATTAAATTTGGTGACCCCATGCCAGGATATCTTCTTTGCCATTGGAGGTTCCTATTCACAACAGCAATTCTGTCCATTCTCTTTGGATTCTCTATATTGGCGGCTTGCGTGTCTACTCTTTCATATACCCTAGCGAGTTCCAATACTTCCTTCATTGGTAGGTTTTTTTTTTAGCAAATGCTTCCTAAATTGCGATGATAGACATCCTTCAATAACTCTCAGACGTATTGCTTCATCATCATTGAAGTTGACGAATTCACAAAATGTGGTTTTCTTTTGTAATCTCAATACGAATTGAGCTATGGTCTCGTGAGGGCTCTGTGTACATTGATTGAACACATATCTTTCATAGTCCCTGTTGAGTGGAACTATTATCTGAGCATTGACTGCTGCCACCAATTGTGGATATGTCATTCTATCTTAAGGTGGAATAGTTTTGATCACACTTTTTATTTCCCTTCCCACTAGATTTGTAAAAATATCCATTTTGTTCCGGGCATTTTGATCCCTACAGCCCTTAAGAATTCCTCAAATTCATCAATCCATTCCTGCCATCTTTGGCCTTGTGTTTCTTGTGGTTCTAGAGAAAAAGGATTTGGCCGTCTCAAGTAATTTAATGGATTTGTCGACATAAGTGTGTTTGTAGATGTTTGAGGTGTGATCTGCTGTTCATTTGCATCTCTGATCGCATTTGCATTTTCAATTGATATATTGTAAAGTTACTCCACCTTGGTGTCTTGATAAAATACAGAATTGTTTTATTTTATTGTGGTTTGCACTTTACTGTAATATGCTGTGATTTTGATCTTGTTCTGTGATCTGTAGCCTTAGTCCTTCACCTTTTAATCTGTATTTTCCCTTTTATTTTCTACTTCCACTTGGTATTATTTATTTATTTTTAAATCCTTCTTTATGGCTTTTCCATATGTATAAATGTGTTGCCTTAGTGTGCTTCATTTCAATGGAATCCTTCAATTCTTATGCATAAATGCCATTCGTTTTCTGATGGTGTTCGATTTTCTAATAGCGTTCGTATTGTAACGTTAGTGTGAAATTATGTCCATTCATAACATATTAGCATTTAGCAGTTTGTATTTCCCAAAATGGCTGCACGTACATCCACGCTCTTGGGTCCTTTCTTCTAGACTCCCCATAAGCAACGTTACTTCCTTGTTTCTGTACGCATTCCGACGCGCACAGGTCCTTTCGTTTAAATCTGCCCTCATTGCGCTCAGACTTGCGCACTGTAAGTATGTGGTTTTACTATTCAAAAAATCCTCTTGCCCTTCAATGTTATATGCACACTATTCTATAACTCCAAGTTTAAAGTTATTACTCTTCCTTAGTGCCGAGCCGATCCGCTTACCTCAACTGTATTTTTCGATCTGTTCAGTATATAGTCCATTGCATTTTCTCGTTCCGTTCACTGTTGTTGGTTGTTTCATTTGCCATTATCTCTCAATATCTTTGTTCACATTACGTTCCGAACAGCCTGATAAATCTCCTTGCGTGGCTTCAGTTCTCCCTCGTCGCCACTGTTATGTCTATATTTATTTTTGGCTTTCCAATAAATATTCACGCATTGTGGCACGTCTGTACATATCTTTATTTCAATATCAACTGACTGCCTACACTGCTCTTCACATTCCAGAAGCCCCCTTATTTAACATTCTGTATTCTACTTAACTAGTATTCTACACAAACTCTAATCCCAATAACATGCATTAACAATACGCAACAACCCCCCCTTACTTATCAGCTAAGTGCTTACTAAATATGATAATTATTACATTTGTTCAATTAACCTATCTGGCTTCCGAACAACTCTTTGAGGTCTATAAGGTAGGCTTATGTCCATTGACTCAGTGCCCAGGTTCATGTCCCTTGATTCTATGCACGTGTCATTACCTACACAGTCCCTCACAACCAGACTTGTCTCCATCCCGATACCCTCTCCTCTCTCACCTTGACCATCATTCCCCATCTGCCCAGCATTACATCCCAACGTCGTCCCTTCCTCCTCATATAACCATGTTAAACCAATGTCAATGTCAGTGTCATTTGACTCATCCTTTTTACCACCTTCCCCTCCAGATTCATCTTGTACCAGTCTTTTAAAAAAGGATACATTTTTGGTTATTTCACCATCAGTTCCAGCTACCGTGACCATGGACCCTTTGATGCTCTTGACCTTTAACAACATCGGCCGATATTTAGAATCCGTTTTTTTTCCGCTGCTTCTGTTTGATGACCACCACATCTCCTTCCTGAAGATTAACATCTGTAGCCTTCCTTTTACGATCCACCCATTCTTTTATCTTCAACCGTTTTCATTTGATCTCTCTCTCTAATCTCATTATCCTCATCAGCCGTGTAATCCTCCAGTCTAGGAAGTCTAGTCTGTGGCTTATATTTAATCATCAATTCCTATTGGAGAGTGTCCTGTCATTTCGTGAGGGGTGTTTCTGTAGCTCCTTAACATCTGTGAAACTGCCTGTGGAAATGACATATTATCCACTACTGCCTTTTGCCTTGTTCTTTTCAAAGTACTCATGAACCTTTCCGTCATCCCATTTGCTTGTGGCCACACAGGTGTTATTTTCTGATGTTTGAATCCCATGTGGGCTACGAACTTACTAAATTCGTGACCTTGAAAAGGTGCTCCATTGTCTGTTTTAGCTATTTGTGGTATTCCCCATTCACTGAAGAGCTCATCCAGGACTACTACTACGTGATGAAATGCAGTAGATTTGACTTGTTTTACCAAAAGGATCTTGAATATTCATCTATAGCCACCATTAGATAGCCTCCTTCATCTAGTGTCATCTAGTGTCCAAAGAAATCAAGGGCAACCCAATTCCATGGCCATACAGGAAGCGGCACTATCTGAAGAGGTGTTGTCTGGGTCTTAGGAGTCGCTATTTGGCAAGCAAAGCAGTTTTGTAAAATATCCTCCACAATCACATCCATGCATGGGAACCATACTTGATTCCTTAGGATTATTTTTTTATTCACAACTCCTCTGTGACCCTCATGAGCCAGCATCACTAATGTCATTCTCAAATTTTTCGGTGCCACAAGGCTGTTCCCTCTTAGAAGTATTCCTTCTTTCGTTGCAAACAATTCACTGCTCATCCTTGCTAATTTCCGAAGATCCTTTACATCTCCCTCTTCCAAACCTTCCTCCTGGTCCACACAGTGCCATTTCCCAGTCTGCGTAAGTCTAACTGCCACTTTAATCATCGGATCAGCTTGGCTTCTATCTATGAACATATCCTTCGTTATCGCGGGAGGTAAAGCATTTAATGATACATAAGACACATACCCCTCCGCCTCCATCTGCATCTCACTTTCCGCCTTGTCCACTGGGTGTCTTGACAGATAATCAGCTGGATTAGCGTCCTTCTGCGGTTTATGGA
This sequence comes from Ambystoma mexicanum, assembly GCF_040938575.1. Classification (NCBI taxonomy): domain Eukaryota; kingdom Metazoa; phylum Chordata; class Amphibia; order Caudata; family Ambystomatidae; genus Ambystoma; species Ambystoma mexicanum. The sequence goes on along the minus strand of NC_090938.1, from coordinate 401,272,478 downwards.
TGATCCTGTAATCGTATTCCTGCAATCTCATAACCCACCTTTCAATTCTGGGGGGAATCTTGACTCTTGGATTCCCGAACAGTGAAATCAAGGCTTCATGATCCATTATTAGCACAAAGGGCTTTCCAATTATAAAGTGGTTAAACTTCTTGCATGCCCACACAGCAGCCAGACTCTCTCTCTCTGCTTGTGAGTAAGCTTGCTCAATCACACTCAGCGCTCTACTGGCATAGGCAACAACATGCTGTCGTCTACACTCTGATTCCTTGCTTGAATCCGTTTGCGCCAGAATCACACCCAGCCCTACTGGGCTAGCATCTACAATAACTTCAGTGTCCCATTCGGGATTAAAATATGCCAGCTGTCTATCATTAGCCAGTACTTCTTTTATGTTCTTGAAGCTTTCCTCACAATTTCATTCCACATGAATGCCATATCCTTCTTCAGTAGTTGTCTCAAAGGATCAGTGAGAGTGGCATAGTTCGGCAAGTATCTTGCACAATATCCCGCCATTCCAAAAAAAGACCTCCGTTCTGCCATGTCCTTTGGAGGTTTCAAGTCCAGTATTACTTTCACTGTCTCTGGATCTGCTCTCATGCCATTTTCTGAAACGATGTGCCCAAAGAACTCTAGACTCCTTCTAGTCACGTCACATTTCTAAGCATTCAGGGTCAGCCCACTTTCTTGCAATAACTTGCATACCTATTTCAATTCCTCATCATGCTGAGCTTGGTTGGTCCCGTACACCAAAATATCATCGCTGTAGTTAAACGCATTTTGTACTGGTGCAATGACTTTTCTAATGGCTTCTTGAAAGATCTCAGCTGCCGAGGAAACCCCAAAGCTAAGTCTCTTATGTCTGAATAAGCCTTCATGAGTACTGAAAGTGGTTATTGGTCGAGACTCCAGATCAATTACCAATTGGTGGTATCCCTGATTCAGATCTAATTTACTGAACCTGTTGGCTTGATTTAGGCGAATTATCATGTCTTCTATGTTAGGTCCCGGGTGTCTTTCTCTCAGGATGGCTGTATTCTGTACCCTCATGTCCACACATAGACGAAGTTGTCCATCTGTTTTGGGTACTACCACCAGTGGTGAAACCCATGGAGTTGGGCCGCTTTCAGTTTTTTCAATAATGTCATTATCTTTCAATTGTTTCAATTCTTGTGACACTCTTTTTTGTAAGTGAAAACCTATACGCCTCGGATGCTGTGGGACTGGTTGAATTGATTTATCGATGTGCAGATGTACCATGCTGGTTTTTAACTTTCCAATTCCTTGAAATAATTTCGAGAATTCTGTCTTCAACCTTTCTAAGTCTAATACTTCCTTTGACATGAATCTTATATCTTGACATCCTGATGGAACACCTTGTATCTTTTCAGACTGATTGTATCGCACATCAATAAGTTTCAGATTCGTTGTAGTTTTACAATTAATGAGACATCTGCCAACCACCGGGCTCTTGATGACATGTATGTTGGTTGGTATACATCTTCCCATATGAATCAAATTGCATCGGAACAGTCCTTTATTCAGTAGTGGCTGTTCAGCCCCCCATTGAAAAAATGCAGCTTTTGATGAATGTAATGGATATTGCTCAGCTACTTTTCTGTACATTTTCTCGCTCATAACATTCACTGTAGCTCCAGTGTCCACCAGGAAAGGCATTTCTTCTCCACCAAGATTCACTACTACTTTTATTGCATTTCTTTCCACTTTTCTTGTCACATATTAACCTCACATATTCTTTGCTGTACCTATCGTACTCATATTCTTGATAATCGGTTCTTGATTCTTCTTCTTCATATGATTCAGGTGGATTTTCATATGGCTCTCCATATTTCATCTCTTCCTGATCTTGAGATTGATTGTTTGGCGGTGTCTGCTGCCTTAGTTCTTGAGCATTTTGGTCTGTTGTCCCAATTTGTAAATCATCCATGGCTCTAACAAAACCTGGTTGTGCCGTTTGTAAGTTTGGTCTTGAAACGGGGTAAGGTCGTGTTTCTCTCTCCGTGGAATTTCGTCCTCCTACATTTCTTTGATTATCGTACCTCCAGTTAGGTGTCATTTGCGAGTTATAGTTATTTGACAGTGGTGTGTTTATCCTCTCTCTACACATTGTTTGGAAATGATTTTCCTGCCCACACCGTAGACATAGCTGGCCCATCGCAGGGCAAGGGCCTTTGTGAGGAAACTCAAATCCACACCTGTAGCATTGTCTCTCTCCCATGCCTCTGCGCATTAAATTTGGTGACCCCATGCCAGGATATCTTCTTTGCCATTGGAGGTTCCTATTCACAACAGCAATTGTGTCCATTCTCTTTGGATTCTCTATATTGGCGGCTTGCGTGTCTACTCTTTCATATACCCTACCGAGTTCCAATACTTCCTTCATTGGTAGGTTTTTTTTTAGCAAATGCTTCCTAAATTGCGATGATAGACATCCTTCAATAACTCTCAGACGTATTGCTTCATCATCATTGAAGTTGATGAATTCACAAAATGTGGTTTTCTTTTGTAATCTCAATACGAATTGAGCTATGGTCTCGTGAGGGCTCTGTGTACATTGATTGAACACATATCTTTCATAGTCCCTGTTGAGTGGAACTATTATCTAAGCATTGACTGCTGCCACCAATTGTGGATATGTCATTCTATCTTAAGGTGGAATAGTTTTGATCACGCTTTTTATTTCCCTTCCCACTAGATTTGTAAAAATATCCATTTTGTTCGGGGCATTTTGATCCCCTACAGCCCTTAAGAATTCCTCAAATTCATCAATCCATTCCTGCCATCTTTGGCCTTGTGTTTCTTGTGGTTCTAGAGAAAAAGGATTTGGCCGTCTCAAGTAATTTAATGGATTTGTCGACATAAGTGTGTTTGTAGATGTTTGAGATGTGATCTGCTGTTCATTTGCATCTCCGGTCGCATTTGCATTTTCAATTGACATATTGTAAAGTTACTCCACCTTGGTGTCTTGATAAAATACAGAATTGTTTTATTTTATTGTGGTTTGCACTTTACTGTAATATGCTGTGCTTGTGATCTTGTTCTGTGATCTGTAGCCTTAGTCCTTCACCTTTTAATCTGTATTTTCCCTTTTATTTTCTACTTCCACTTGGTATTATTTATTTTTTAATCCTTCTTTATGGCTTTTCCATATGTATTAATGTGTTGCCTTAGTGCGCTTCATTTCAATTGAATCCTTCAATCATATGCATAAATGCCATTCGTTTTCTGATGGTGTTCGATTTTCTAATAGCGTTCGTATTGTAACGTTAGTGTGAAATTATGTCCATTCATAACATATTAGCATTTAGCAGTTTGCATTTCCCAAAATGGCTGCACATACATCCACGCTCTCGGGTCCTTTCTTCTAGACTCCCCATAAGCAACGTTACTTCCTTGTTTCTGTACACATTCTGACGCGCACAGGTCCTTTCCTTTAAATCTGCCCTTATTGCGTTCAGACTTGCGCACTGTAAGTACGTGGTGTTACTATTCAAAAAATCCTCTTGCCTTTCAATGTTATATGCACACTATTCTGTAACTCCAAGTTTAAAGTTATTCCTCTTCCTTAGTGCCGAGCCGATCCGCTTACCTCAACTGTATTTTTCGATCTGTTCAGTATATAGTCCATTGCATTTTCTCGTTCCGTTCACTGTTGTTGGTTGTTTCGTTTGACATTATCTCTCAATATCTTTGTTCACATTACGTTCCGAACAGCCTGATAAATCTCCTTGCATGGATTCAGTTCTCCCTCGTCGCCACTGTTATGTCTATATTTATTTTTGGCTTTCCAATAAATATTCACGCATTGTGGCACGTCTGTACATATCTTTATTTCAATATCAACTGACTGCCTACACTGCTCTTCACATTCCAGAAGCCCCCTTATTTAACATTCTGTATTCTACTTAACTAGTATTCTACACAAACTCTAATCCCAATAACATGCATTAACAATACGCAACAACCCCCCCTTACTTATCAGCTAAGTGCTTACTAAATATGATAATTATTACATTTGTTCAATTAACCTATCTGGCTTCCGAACAACTCTTTGAGGTCTATAAGGTAGGCTTATGTCCATTGACTCAGTGCCCAGGTTCATGTCCCTTGATTCTATGCACGTGTCATTACCTACACAGTCCCTCACAACCAGACTTGTCTCCATCCCGATACCCTCTCCTCTCTCACCTTGACCATCATTCCCCATCTGCCCAGCATTACATCCCAACGTCGTCCCTTCTTCCTCATATAACCATGTTAAACCAATGTCAATGTCAGTGTCATTTGACTCATCCTTTTTACCACCTTCCCCTCCAGACTCATCTTGTACCAGTCTTTTAAAAAAGGATACATTTTTGGTTATTTCACCATCAGTTCCAGCTACCGTGACCATGGACCCTTTGATGCTCTTGACCTTTAACAACATCGGCCGATATTTAGAATCCGTTTTTTTTCCGCTGCTTCTGTTTGATGACCACCACATCTCCTTCCTGAAGATTAACATCTGCAGCCTTCCTTTTACGATCCACCCATTCTTTTATCTTCAACCGTTTTCATTTGATCTCTCTCTCTAATCTCATTATCCTCATCAGCCGTGTAATCCTCCAGTCTAGGAAGTCTAGTCTGTGGCTTATATTTAATCATCAATTCCTATTGGAGAGTGTCCTGTCATTTCATGAGGGGTGTTTCTGTAGCTCCTTAACATCTGTGAAACTGCCTGTGGAAATGACATATTATCCACTACTGCCTTTTGCCTTGTTCTTTTCAAAGTACTCATGAACCTTTCCGCCATCCCATTTGCTTGTGGCCACACAGGTGTTATTTTCTGATGTTTGAATCCCATGTGGGCTGCGAATTTACTAAATTCGTGACCTTGAAAAGGTGCTCCATTGTCTGTTTTAGCTATTTGAGGTATTCCCCATTCACTGAAGAGCTCATCCAGGACTACTACTACGTGATGAAATGCAGTAGATTTGACTTGTTTTACCAAAAGGATCTTGAATATTCATCTATAGCCACCATTAGATAGCCTCCTTCATCTAGTGGTCCAAAGAAATCAAGGGCAACCCAATTCCATGGCCCTACAGGAAGCGGCACTATCTGAAGAGGTGTTGTCTGGGTCTTAGGAGTCGCTATTTGGCAAGCAAAGCAGTTTTGTAAAATATCCTCCACAATCACATCCATGCATGGGAACCATACTTGATTCCTTAGGATTTTTTTTTTATTCACAACTCCTCTGTGACCCTCATGAGCCAGCATCACTAATGTCATTCTCAAATTTTTCGGTGCCACAAGGCTGTTCCCTCTTAGAAGTATTCCTTCTTTCGTTGCAAACAATTCACTGCTCATCCTTGCTAATTTCCGAAGATCCTTTACATCTCCCTCTTCCAAACCTTCCTCCTGGTCCACACAGTGCCATTTCCCAGTCTGCGTAAGTCTAACTGCCACTTTAATCATCGGATCAGCTTGGCTTCTATCTATGAACATATCCTTCGTTATCGCGGGAGGTAACGCATTTAATGATACATAAGACACATACTCCTCCGCCTCCATCTGCATCTCACATTCCGCCTTGTCCACTGGGTGTCTTGACAGATAATCAGCTGGATTAGCGTCCTTCTGCGGTTTATGGATGATCCTGTAATCGTATTCCTGCAATCTCATACCCCACCTTTCAATTCTGGGGGGAATCTTGACTCTTGGATTCCCGAACAGTGAAATCAAGGCTTCATGATCCATTATTAGCACAAAGGGCTTTCCAATTATAAAGTGGTTAAACTTCTTGCATGCCCACACAGCAGCCAGACTCTCTCTCTCTGCTTGTGAGTAAGCTTGCTCAATCACACTCAGCGCTCTACTGGCATAGGCAACAACATGCTGTCGTCTACACTCTGATTCCTTGCTTGAATCCGTTTGCGCCAGAATCACACCCAGCCCTACTGGGCTAGCATCTACAATAACTTCAGTGTCCCATTCGGGATTAAAATATGCCAGCTGTCTATCATTAGCCAGTACTTCTTTTATGTTCTTGAAGCTTTCCTCACAATTTCATTCCACATGAATGCCATATCCTTCTTCAGTAGTTGTCTCAAAGGATCAGTGAGAGTGGCATAGTTCGGCAAGTATCTTGCACAATATCCCGCCATTCCAAAAAAAGACCTCCGTTCTGCCATGTCCTTTGGAGGTTTCAAGTCCAGTATTACTTTCACTGTCTCTGGATCTGCTCTCATGCCATTTTCTGAAACGATGTGCCCAAAGAACTTTAGACTCCTTCTAGTCACGTCACATTTCTAAGCATTCAGGGTCAGCCCACTTTCTTGCAATAACTTGCATACCTATTTCAATTCCTCATCATGCTGAGCTTGGTTGGTCCCGTACACCAAAATATCATCGCTGTAGTTAAACGCATTTTGTACTGGTGCAATGACTTTTCTAATGGCTTCTTGAAAGATCTCAGCTGCCGAGGAAACCCCAAAGCTAAGTCTCTTATGTCTGAATAAGCCTTCATGAGTACTGAAAGTGGTTATTGGTCGAGACTCCAGATCAATTACCAATTGGTGGTATCCCTGATTCACATCTAATTTACTGAACCTGTTGGCTTGATTTAGGCGAATTATCATGTCTTCTATGTTAGGTCCCGGGTGTCTTTCTCTCAGGATGGCTGTATTCTGTACCCTCATGTCCACACATAGACGAAGTTGTCCATCTGTTTTGGGTACTACCACCAGTGGTGAAACCCATGGAGTTGGGCCGCTTTCAGTTTTTTCAATAATGTCATTATCTTTCAATTGTTTCAATTCTTGTGACACTCTTGTTTGTAAGTGAAAACCTATACGCCTCGGATGCTGTGGGACTGGTTGAATTGATTTATCGATGTGCAGATGTACCATGCTGGTTTTTAACTTTCCAATTCCTTGAAATAATTTCGAGAATTCTGTCTTCAACCTTTCTAAGTCTAATACTTCCTTTGACATGAATCTTATATCTTGACATCCTGATGGAACACCTTGTATCTTTTCAGACTGATTGTATCGCACATCAATAAGTTTCAGATTCGTTGTAGTTTTACAATTAATGAGACATCTGCCAACCACCGGGCTCTTGATGACATGTATGTTGGTTGGTATACATCTTCCCATATGAATCAAATTGCATCGGAACAGTCCTTTATTCAGTAGTGGCTGTTCAGCCCCCCATTGAAAAAATGCAGCTTTTGATGAATGTAATGGATATTGCTCAGCTATTTTTCTGTACATTTTCTCACTCATAACATTCACTGTAGCTCCAGTGTCCACCAGGAAAGGCATTTCTTCTCCACCAAGATTCACTACTACTTTTATTGCATTTCTTTCCACTTTTCTTGTCACATATTAACCTCACATATTCTTTGCTGTACCTATCGTATTCATATTCTTGATAATCGGTTCTTGATTCTTCTTCTTCATATGACACAGGTGGATTTTCATATGGCTCTCCATATTTCATCTCTTCCTGATCTTGAGATTGATTGTTTGGCGGTGTCTGCTGCCTTAGTTCTTGAGCATTTTGGTCTGTTGTCCCAATTTGTAAATCATCCATGGCTCTAACAAAACCTGGTTGTGCCGTTTGTAAGTTTGGTCTTGAAACGGGGTAAGGTCGTGTTTCTCTCTCCGTGGAATTTCGTCCTCCTACATTTCTTTGATTATCGTATCTCCAGTTAGGTGTCATTTGAGAGTTATAGTTATTTGACAGTGGTGTGTTTAGCCTCTCTCTACACATTGTTTGGAAATGATTTTCCTGCCCACACCGTAGACATAGCTGGCCCATCGCAGGGCAAGGGCCTTTGTGAGGAAACTCAAATCCACACCTGTAGCATTGTCTCTCTCCCATGCCTCTGCGCATTAAATTTGGTGACCCCATGCCAGGATATCTTCTTTGCCATTGGAGGTTCCTATTCACAACAGCAATTGTGTCCATTCTCTTTGGATTCTCTATATTGGCGGCTTGCGTGTCTACTCTTTCATATACCCTACCGAGTTCCAATACTTCCTTCATTGGTAGGTTTTTTTTTAGCAAATGCTTCCTAAATTGCGATGATAGACATCCTTCAATAACTCTCAGACGTATTGCTTCATCATCATTGAAGTTGATGAATTCACAAAATGTGGTTTTCTTTTGTAATCTCAATACGAATTGAGCTATGGTCTCGTGAGGGCTCTGTGTACATTGATTGAACACATATCTTTCATAGTCCCTGTTGAGTGGAACTATTATCTGAGCATTGACTGCTGCCACCAATTGTGGATATGTCATTCTATCTTAAGGTGGAATAGTTTTGATCACGCTTTTTATTTCCCTTCCCACTAGATTTGTAAAAATATCCATTTTGTTCGGGGCATTTTGATCCCCTACAGCCCTTAAGAATTCCTCAAATTCATCAATCCATTCCTGCCATCTTTGGCCTTGTGTTTCTTGTGGTTCTAGAGAAAAAGGATTTGGCCGTCTCAAGTAATTTAATGGATTTGTCGACATAAGTGTGCTTGTAGATGTTTGAGATGTGATCTGCTGTTCATTTGCATCTCCGGTCGCATTTGCATTTTCAATTGACATATTGTAAAGTTACTCCACCTTGGTGTCTTGATAAAATACAGAATTGTTTTATTTTATTGTGGTTTGCACTTTACTGTAATATGCTGTGCTTGTGATCTTGTTCTGTGATCTGTAGCCTTAGTCCTTCACCTTTTAATCTGTATTTTCCCTTTTATTTTCTACTTCCACTTGGTATTATTTATTTTTTAATCCTTCTTTATGGCTTTTCCATATGTATTAATGTGTTGCCTTAGTGCGCTTCATTTCAATTGAATCCTTCAATCATATGCATAAATGCCATTCGTTTTCTGATGGTGTTCGATTTTCTAATAGTGTTCGTATTGTAACGTTAGTGTGAAATTATGTCCATTCATAACATATTAGCATTTAGCAGTTTGCATTTCCCAAAATGGCTGCACATACATCCACGCTCTCGGGTCCTTTCTTCTAGACTCCCCATAAGCAACGTTACTTCCTTGTTTCTGTACGCATTCTGACGCGCACAGGTCCTTTCCTATAAATCTGCCCTTATTGCGTTCAGACTTGCGCACTGTAAGTACGTGGTGTTACTATTCAAAAAATCCTCTTGCCTTTCAATGTTATATGCACACTATTCTGTAACTCCAAGTTTAAAGTTATTACTCTTCCTTAGTGCCGAGCCGATCCGCTTACCTCAACTGTATTTTTCGATCTGTTCAGTATATAGTCCATTGCATTTTCTCGTTCCGTTCACTGTTGTTGGTTGTTTCGTTTGCCATTATCTCTCAATATCTTTGTTCACATTACGTTCCGAACAGCCTGATAAATCTCCTTGCATGGATTCAGTTCTCCCTCGTCGCCACGGTTATGTCTATATTTACTTATGGCTTTCCAATAAATATTCACGCATCATGGCACGTCTGTACATATCTTTATTTCAATATCAACTAACTGCCTACACTGTTCTTCACATTCCAGAAGCCCCCTTATTTAACATTCTGTATTCTACTTAACTAGTATTCTACACAAACTCTAATCCCAATAACATGCATTAACAATACGCAACAACTACTGACCTGTATTAAGAAAATGGGGCGACAAATTCACTACAGGTGAGTTGTGTTGTCACAGCTTGTGGTGCTTGATCCAGGAAAGAGCAGAATTAAGGCCAGCAGTCACTCCAGCACTTAAGGCCGTAGCAAGCTGTTCAAATCCCTTCTTTATAATATTTCTGTGACTCTTAACAGCCATTGATATTGAACTGTTGATAGCAGTGGTATCCAAGCTGTTATATGCGGACCCCCCAGAAAAAATAATTTCAGCCCCCCAAAGTGCCACAGATGCTTATATTTTCAGTTAAAAGCACTCACCATAATCCCTTTTTAAAGTGCTGTGTGCACTACCCAGACATACTCCAGACCCCAAATAGCGGAGTTTAACACAAAGATCAAGAATCTTGCTGCATGGCGTCATTTATTTTACAACAAAAACGGTTGTAGATGCTCTAACTCTTTTTTTGCAATACATTACGAGCTGCGTGTTAGTGTTTTTTTTTAATCCAAACAGATTCTACATTGATTATATATCAACAACTTGGAGATCTCTTACATTACAACAAGCAAGAGGCCAGAGGCCTTAATAAGAGTTGGGCGGTGCAGGAAAAAATGGCAGTAATGAATGTACTGCAACTTTACTGCCAGTATCCCACACCAGTGAACTCTGACCTCAGAGGCGAAGGTGACATCCTCCAGCTAATCTCTAAAAATGGTCATATTTGCTGTAGCAGAATTACTGCTCATGGTAAATCTGATGCAATCCCAGTGCAGTCCAATGAACTCCAAAAATGCGGGCTAACGCCGCCTTACCACCTCCCGTAATCCTGAGGTAGATCTATGGGACAGAGTGGTGCTATTAGTAAAGAATTTTGTGGCAATTCCAATGTATATATCGCCAAACTTGAAATGAGACCCCAGGTACTAAGAGAGTGACAGTGTCTAGCCATGTAAGGAATAAAATACCCCTTTCTGTAGGTAAAAATTATATTGTAAGTCACCTCTGAGTTCTGTGACCATATAAAGGACCTGGAAAGGAACTCAACCGTAGGCGTCGTTCCACTATTTGATCACAGAACTCCTTGCTGACTTGCTATATCCTTACAACATTTGGTAGGGGGTGTTTTATCCCATACTTATTATGTGGTGCTTAATTCTGAATTCTTCCCACTTCTAAGCACTGCAACAATAGATGTGATTATGACCTAGCTTATTCGTGCTCAATTTATCAACCTCAGAAGAATAAAGTGATGCCCAGCCAAGATTCTATCCTGTGACTGCAAATTGCAGTTCACTGTCAGGGGCCAGTGCTGAACGTGCTGAACTTTCTTACCGGCTATAACCATCTTATGCTCCTGTTGAAAGGTCTCTACCTAATTTGCAGATTACAGGTTCCAGTGTGCTAAATAAGGTGTCAAGAACCCTGTTCGATGTGATATAGGTAACTGAGTGGGTTCTGCCCCTTCAGCAACAGCGCAAATCCTGAGATACTTTACTTTCTGTACTTGTGTGTAATTTATAGGTTACAGCTAGCAATTCTAGAATGACAGTTTAGTGGGATAATACAGCTGCTCCAGAGACGAGTGTGCATCCTCCAAATTGTGTGTTTAATCGTGTAGAGCCAGTTAAAAGGCTCAGTGAGCATAGGGCCTGCTGCTGAGATCCAGGCAGGGAGGATTTAGCTTTCCATCTTTCGAAGGCCTAAATACCAAGTGAAGTTGGGTACCAGTGACACCTGCTATTTACAGGAAATATATATCTGCAGAGATACACTATGTAACCTGCAGCACGCGGGTGCCACTCGCAGTAAGATAGCTCGATGAGTTAATGCACGCGTTGAAGAACTCTACTGTAAACAAACTACAGTGAACAGATGCCCGTCCCATTAAGGTAGTTAAATTGGTTCCCGTGGTTTAATGCACCTGCTCGTGCTGTATTTTTAGGGTTCGGCCTTCGTCAAGAGCCGGAGGGTGTTTGGCGTGTTTTGTGCTCTATACATGTGCTCACTCTCCTACTGACACATGCTGCCGGTACTCGCACCCTATCTCCCGGGTGCTTGTGCAAGCGGTGAAGGGCGGGCTACGGTGACGGGGCCTGAGCTCATCCCGGGGCGGGGAGAGCGGGCTCCTCCTCGGGTAGGGACAGCCCAGCGCCTTAAATCAGCGGCGCCCTCCCTTTGGCACAGAACCCAAGGATTGCTGTGCTGCGCCGTGCGTCTCTCGGGCACCTCCACGAACCGCACCCGCACCCGCCGCCGCCGCCAGAGACGGTAAGAGCGCCCCTGCCTGGCTCGGTGACCGCTGGAAAGATCCGCGTGCACTTATCCGCGCGCGCCGAGCCGCACGCATTGGACAAGATACCCGTCCCTCACAGCTGCTGGCGCTCGCGCTGCAGAGTACGCATTCCACGCTCGGCTCGCGGGCTGCTCCACGCGCTGGCGTTCTGCGCATTGTTTCACACGCTCCCTGGCTGCACACCAGGGCACACACACACACACACACAGTACACAGAGGTTCCGTCCCACGCGTGAGTCTCAAGCCGTACCATTCACTCGGTTCGCTCGCACTGCCTTTCGACACACCAGGGCAGAGGCATCACTTCTGAACACCTCTTCGCACAAAATGACTGGGGTAGCAAGCACTCATTCACCATAGTGTCTAGAGTCTGGGGTGGCACTCATTCATCCTAGTGTCTATATAAGGGGGTCGCACTCAATCATCACAGAGACTATGCAGACCTGGGCAGCACCCATTCACCATCCTCTATATATAGAATGGGAGAGCACTCATTCAGCACACTCTCTCAATATCTCATTCACCCTAGAGCATACACAGAGGGGGGGCACTCAGTCACCACTCTGTCTATTCATACTTAAATGACACTTATTCATCCTAGTGTCTATAAACTGGTTTAGCACTCAATCATCACAGGGCTATATAGATTTGTATAACACTCCTCTCCCCCCATATATAGGCTGGGAGATCACCCATTCACCACACTGCCTCTATTTATCACTCTTTCACCCTAGGGCGTACACTCGTTCACGACCCTGTCTATTCAGACCAAAATAGCACTCATTCATCATAATCTAGGGCCTATACAACTGGGATAGCACTCATTCATCATAGGGGCTATTGAAATGGGATAGCACTTATTCACCACCCTGTATATTCAGACCAACATATCACTCATTCGCCCTGGTCTAGGGCCTATACGCCTGGGGCTGCACTCATTCATCCTAGTCTAAGGCCTATACAACTGGGATAGCACTAATTCATCTAAGTCTAGGGCCTATACAACTGGGATAGCACTAATTAATCCTAGTCTAGGGCCTATACAACTGGGATAGACCTAATTAATCCTAGTCTAGGGCCTATACAACTGGGATAGCACTCATGCATCCTAGTCTATGGCCTATACAACTGGTATAGCACTCATTCACCCTAGTTTAGGGCCTAAATAACTGGGATAGCACTAATTAATTTTACTCTAGCACTCATTCACCATAGGGACTATCCAAATGGGAAGCACGTGAGGTTGCTAGCGAACATTGTCTCTGTGGAGGAGAACTCCAATAGTTGGCCCTTAAGACAACCATTAGATAAACGCCTCCATAACCCCTTGAATAAGTGGACAGAAAAGGGCCGAGCGTGTACCACGCAACACGGCTTGACATTGGAACTGGATAAACTGTGGGAGACCGACTGGACTGATACCACTGAGGAGATTCGTGGACATCGCCTGTTTTCCGGAATACTATTAGACGCGAGTCCTCCTTGTGTGCTCCCACACTATCTACACACATCCCCTGACCAATACTTGGGCGCACAACTCATGCGTCTCTGCTTTAATCTCTTCCCTAGCAGAGAAATGAGGGGCTGGAGCCAGTGTAAGGCGTTGTAGATAATGTAAAGAAGACGGCATCGTTGACACGATCGATAATTTATAATAGCTTGATCCAGGATCATAATTTTGTATCGGGGGCTTAGTTTGGCAATAGTATATTTTCACTCGAAAACCAAACGCAAGGAGCCTTGGCGCGCTGCACTCTTTAAAAGAACAGTTCCCACGATGAAGCCATCGCTGAAATGGGAGGAGATGTATTTATTTAATCTATATTAAGAGTTGTAGGGTTGTTTTAAATTATTAATCTGTAACAATGTTTTAAATGTTACTGTGCAAACTGTCATGTTGAATAATGCTTTAAGGTTTTAATAATCTGACGATCCTAATGAGTACTTATGTATTTTTTGTTTTATGAATATAATGCTTTTTGCACATGCTTGAGTGTTAGCGTAAAGATTTTGCTTTTATGAAAAGTTCCTTGTGAACTATATCACTAATACATTAAATAAAACATGGGACAGCACTCATTCACCACCCTGTGTATACAGACTGAGATAGCGATCATTCACCCTAGGATCTGTACAGACTGGGGTATCATTCATTCGTCATAGTGCCTATACAGACTTGGATATCACTCATTAATCCTAGGGCCTATTCAAATGAGATATCACGCATTCACCACCCTGTCTATACAGACTCAGATAGCACTCATTCACACTCGTATCTGTACAGACTGGGATATCACTCATTCATCATAGCGCCTACACAGACTTGGATATCACTTATTCATCCTAGGGCGTATACAAATCAGACATCACCATTCGCCACCCTGTCTATACAGGCTGAGATATCACTCATTCATCCTAGGGCCTATACAGACTGGGATAGCACTTGTTCACAATCCCGCCTGCGCAGACTGTATTGGTGGCAAACTGTGTGTACTTTTTTGGAATGGTGTCAATGTTCCAAGCATCTGAAAAAGTGCTCTTCTATGGGGCGTCCAACTTCACCACAAGTACAGAGCAGCGTTACCGGCTCTGCGCCATCTACCCATGCGTCAAACAATATCAGCTGCTCACATATAGCGCTCAGTGCTTTTAATAAGTGGGATAAGAAATGAAAGAGGGGATCTAACGCCTTTAAAAGCGGCGGGACCCACGTAGTTAAGAGTGACCTAAAAGACCCAATCGAGTTTGCATAGGTGCAGTGAAAGGAAGTCAATTCTACTTTAAAATATGTATCAAATAATATAAAATAAATGTAGTCATATATAGAAAAAACTTCAAATCAAAACAGGTCACTGCACCAGGCAATCCCATAGACCCTTTGAATGAAATCTGTGATTCCTATACACTAATTAACATCATTGTAATGACAATACTGTAATATAATGTGCAAAGAGCAGTATTGTCACTCAGTTTTGTATTTACATTACTGCAAGGATGAGATCTGTTCGGGAAAGGTAGTTCAGAGAGTTCTGCGGAGCCCTGGCGGCTCAAGGTCAATATTTGGAGACTGCCGGGGCTGAGCCCTGGCTAACCCCGGCCCAATTAAAGCCCTGTTAGCACTCCATGCCCAAGTCCTAATATTCTCTTGAAATAAATATATATATGAATGAGAGTAGATCGGTGTACATTGAGCGCTTCCCTTGTAGAAAAAGAGAAGCAATTGCATGGACCTTAGATTTAATTGAATTCCTACTTTGGAGCCAGTAGGTGACTGGGTTGGAATACCTGGAGCAGGCAGATACTAGCAGCTATGCCCTGGTGTTGTCGTGGTGCCCATGCGCAGGCATGGAGATCATTTTTTACAGACATGCTGGGTTCACTGGCGCGGAATCAATCTGGCATAGGTTCATGGAGAGAGGTGGCCAACTATTAAGGTCTGGCTGCCTACTCTTCTGGACTTTTGCACAGCTGATATTGGATGGAATTCAACGCAGCATTGTGACTCCCCCATGTAGTCATGTAAAACAATGATGTTTATTGAACCCAGATGGCGAGCCCAGGTTTTAGCCAATGTTCTTATTGATTTTTTCCGCAGTATTTGTGACAATTATGATGATTTTATAGTTGTATAAAAGGTTATAACTAACCATATATAATAATATATATATTAATTGAAAAACCTCTACTCGAGGCTATGCTTAAAGCACAAAATGCAAGCCTCGGGGACTAAAACCCATACAAATAATTCACTGGAAAAACCTTTCACATAAGTGAAGCAAAAGTTGTGACAACTCCAAAATCATTCCAAAAAATCTCCACTTAAGGTAGCTAGGCAACTTTATCTCCTCCCCTGTGCACTGCTCAGATCCCCACCAAAGCCAGCTCCGAAGTGCAAAGGACACCTCGATAATATCACATATGACATCACTAGTAATGTCATCAATGACATCATGGGTGGTATCATATATGAGATTGCCAATGACTTGCACCGTGCACCCCACATTCACAGGGAAAGGCCTGCATCCCTGCTCAGTGTGTGGGGTGCACAGGACATGGCATGATGTCATTGGCGATGCCATTAGTGTGCATATAATCAGTGAATTGAGGGTGGAGTTAAGGTTGCGGGGTCACACCACCTCTAAAACAAGCTTCTTTTTGCCTGCCCCGCAAACAGTCATTTGCAGTCACAGGATAGAATTCTCTTTGTTGAGAGAACCCTGCAAGATCCCCACCCGTTGGCCACGAGAAATCCCTTTAATCAATGGAATATGGCTATGAGTTCACATACTCCTGATGAAGATGTGTAATAGACCGAAACACGTGTCAAAGTCGAGGAAGGAACACAGCGCTAGGTGAATATAATCAAAAAGCGAATGATTGTGTTCTTTGATTGCTTTGCAAAGATAGCCATGCTGCAGTGGAAGAACATGGAATCAGCGTAAACTGTAACCCCACACTCTCGATGATTCTGAAAGGGTAATGTTTGACGAGAGCCTGCAAGGGGAAATCTGCGGTGGCATGGAAACGGTTATGCTTAAGAAGGTCTTACAGGGTGAAGCCTCCTCTGGCGCTGGAATGCTATTGTTTAAGCCTGGCCTCTGAATGGCACCAAACTCGAAATTTTTAAAAAGAGTTTTGCCCCTTGCCTGGTAGTGTTTCAAGCATGGCTATGAAGTAGAGCATTCTGGCACTGGCACTGTAATGTTTTAAGGAGGGACTGTGAAGTGAAAAAATCTGGCGCTTGAATGTAATGTTTAAAACGAGCCTGTGAGGGGAAGTGTCGCGGCACTGGCATGGCCAGGCTTTAAAATGGGCCTGTGGTATGAAGGCTGGCATAGTGACGTTTAGGAAGGGCCTGTGAGGGGAAGTGTCATGGCACTGGCACAGTAATGCTTTAAGATGGGCCTGTGGTATGAAGGCTGGCATAGTGACGTTTAGGAAGGGCCTGTGAGGGGAAGTGTCGCGGCACTGGCATGGCCAGGCTTTAAGATGGGCCTGTGGTATGAAGGCTGGCATAGTGACGTTTCGGAAGGGCCTGTGAGGGGAAGTGTCGCGGCACTGGCATGGCCATGCTTTAAAATGGGCCTGTGGTATGAAGGCTGGCATAGTGACGTTTAGGAAGGGCCTGTGAGGGAAAGTGTCGCGGCACTGGCATGGCCATGCTTTAAGATGGGCCTGTGGTATGAAGGCTGGCATAGTGACGTTTAGGAAGGGCCTGTGAGAGGAAGTGTCGCGGCACTGGCATGGCCATGCTTTAAGATGGGCCTGTGGTATGAAGGCTGGCATAGTGACGTTTAGGAAGGGCCTCTGAGGGGAAGTGTCGCAGCACTGGCATGGCCATGCTTTAAGATGGGCCTGTGGTATGAAGGCTGGCATAGTGACGTTTAGGAAGGGCCTGCGAGGGAAAGTGTTGCGGCACTGGCACAGTAATGCTTTAAGAAGGGCCTGCGGTATGAAGGTTGGCATAGTGACGTTTAGGAAGGGCCTGCGAGGGAAAGTGTCGCTGCACTGGCATGGCCATGCTTTAAGATGGGCCTGTGGTATGAAGGCTGGCATAGTGACGTTTAGGAAGGGCCTGTGAGGGGAAGTGTCGCGGCACTGGCACAGCTATGCTTTAAGATGGGCCTGTGGTATGAAGGCTGGCATAGTGACGTTTAGGAAGGGCCTGCGAGGGAAAGTGTCGCTGCACTGGCACAGCTATGCTTTAAGATGGGCCTGTGGTATGAAGGCTGGCATAGTGACGTTTAGGAAGGGCCTGCGAGGGAAAGTGTCGCTGCACTGGCACAGCTATGCTTTAAGATGGGCCTGTGGTATGAAGGCTGGCATAGTGACGTTTAGGAAGGGCCTGCGAGGGAAAGTGTCGCTGCACTGGCACAGCTATGCTTTAAGATGGGCCTGTGGTATGAAGGCTGGCATAGTGACGTTTAGGAAGGGCCTGCGAGGGAAAGTGTCGCTGCACTGGCACAGCTATGCTTTAAGATGGGCCTGTGGTATGAAGGCTGGCATAGTGACGTTAAGGAAGGGCCTGCGAGGGAAAGTGTCGCGGCACTGGAATGGCCAGGCTTTAAGATGGGCCTGTGGTATGAAGGCTGGCATAGTGACGTTTAGGAAGTGCCTGTGAGGGGAAGTGTCGCGGCACTGGCATGGCCATGCTTTAAGATGGGCCTGTGGTATGAAGGCTGGCATAGTGACGTTTAGGAAGGGCCTGCGAGGGAAAGTGTCGCGGCACTGGAATGGCCAGGCTTTAAGATGGCCCTGTGGTATGAAGGCTGGCATAGTGACGTTTAGGAAGGGCCTGCGAGGGAAAGTGTCGCTGCACTGGCACAGCTATGCTTTAAGATGGGCCTTTGATGTCACAGGCTCTGGCACTGGCATAGTAGAGTTTATGAAGAGAAGTGTTGCAGCAATAGAATTGGGTGCATCCTTCTAATAAACAGCACCGCACTTTGCATAAAAACAGCTTCCCTTGCGAGGAGGACTTCCCGAATCCCAGGCTTCCTCAATGAGTCCTTGGGAAGGGTGGGTGTGGTGTGGTAAGCAGGGGTGCGCCTCTGGAAGTGTATCGGCTATCTCTGTGCAGGCAGAAACACTAGGTTGTCCTGCAATTGCGTACAGGGTTTCAGGGATTCGGCAGGTATGGTGCTGGCTCAGAGGTGACCTGGCCTAGTGGTTCGGATTGGGCTGCTGCCATTGGTGGCAGCACCTGACTGATTTGCATATGGTTGGATCCCATTTGTAATGGCCCAGACAGCTAAAAAAACAGTGGTGTGCAAGCAGAGGCGTTCCCTGTGTGTAAGGTTGCCCAGAGCATTGCCAGTGGTGCAGATTCATTCAAAACCTCCCACCCATCACTTGTTAGGCTGTGCCATGTTAAGCCGTGCCCATTGCATGTTCCGTACCTTTAGAGTGTTATGGCGAAGAGGTGACTACAAGCAAACTAAAAGACTGTGCTATAAAAGGTTCGCCACTAAATTGGTTCTAAAACTCACGTGTGTCTCTTTAACTCTTTCTTGGCCGTGGGCTGCCGAGTACAGAGGGGAGTCTTCCCGCCATGGCGGATACAAATTCACGGGCGCACCACAGCCCCTGAAAAGCTGCTGGGGCTGGGAAAGAGGCAGTCACAAATCAGGCCGGCGAATCTGAACGCCGTGGCGTGCTCGGGGAGTGGCCTGGGGTGGCACGTGCTACCCCTGGAATCCGATTGGCTACCCCAGATGCCACCCCCTGATCCTAAATTATGATCATTATGTGTGTGTGCCAGCACTTCATGCACCCCCTGCATAAGTCAGCGCCCCACTTAGGCCAGCCCAGTCAAATGAGTGTGGACACGCCACTGTCTGAAAGCCCTCGAGAACTGAGGCAAAGTGAATCCGCTTTGGACTTGCGGCAGTGAAACAGGACGGTCAGGTTCACGCCTGAGAAGCTGGCAGAGCTTCGAGAAGTCAGTGGGTCTCCGGGATTGCTTCTGTCCTAGCTGCGCCCGACCCCAACTTGGGCCTGTGCAATTTGCGGCAGGGCGCCGTTCTAACATTAGCGACGTGTGGTTGGTTTCTTGTGGCCCTGTGCTTTCTGCGAGCTCCCCTTTGTGTCTCCATGTATCCCGTGACCAGCCTCCCCCACTACGGCCTCCCGAGACGGGTGGGTTGCTTCCTGCCTCGCCACGTCTAGGCCCACAGCCAAGCTCCACTTCGCTGACCCGGCCTAGAAATCCCCACATTGCAGCCCTGAGATAAGTTTCGGTTTCTTGATACTGTGCCCGTAGAGATGTGCCCCTCCGCCTTCTGCCTGTTCAACTTCTTGCGGCCACAGGCTTCCTATGCACACAAGCCTCCCACGAGTACACCCCCTACCCCTGGTAATATCTTTTTTTTCATTTATTGCAAATGGAGGATCCTGCTTTTCCCAAAGGGAGTTCACTCCCTCCGCCAAAGAAGCCAAACTGATCATAAAAAAAACAATGGCTCGGAGCTACCTTGGCTCACCTATGGGTAGCGGTGGCTGAGCGATCAAGGCTGAATAGTTAAGGCCCAGGATGTGAAATGGAAGGAGAGCAGCAAACGTGTTCATTTCTTCAAGGCCCTGTCTGGGCTTATCTGAAAAGGAAAACAGCTCTTTTATTCAAATCTAGAATATACACAAGCAAAGGAAGTCACAGGCGTTGCAAGCGTTGAACAGGAAAAGGATAAGGGGCCAAGTGCAAGGTTGGGTCCCTCGGTGTCTGGATAAGAGGTGGCCACTAATATGAACCAGAAGTCTCTTTGGGAGGCGGCTTCAGGAAGAGTGCTTGGCGCTGTGGGGCTCCTTATTGCTAGCGGTCTCTGGCCGCAGAGACAGACCTGAACCCTGGCCCGATCCTTCTCAGTGCACGGTGGCGTCGAAAGGGTGGGCACACTGTGTTGCTCCGTGTCATCTTGCTTCCAAGGCGAGCGCGTTGCCCCTGAGCTATCCTCCCCAGACAAAACGTGGCGTTTTCATCTTTCTTTAGGGAATATTCTGACGACATGTAATAACCGAAGTTAGGGTGCATGTTGATAGGTTTGCGGGGCCCCATGGTTAATACATCTCATCGTGAATGTATGTATGTACATACAAAACACTTCTGAGTCATGCCAGTGCCACCCCCCAAGTGCCAGGCATTGCCATCACTGTAAAATGTGCGTTCTCCTGGCATGTTCTACTCCCATGCTTTCTGCTCCGCATTTCATCCGATCCGCTGCCAGTGACTGCCAATGGGCATTTCCTATTAACCCCCCCGCACCCTCTCCTCCCCGCCAGCCCCATCTTATCTTTCTAATTGTTCGTTGGTGTTCCTATCCTTACCCCTACTTTTCTCCCGGTCTCACCTTTTCCCTTCCTCCGCGTACGAAGGTCTGTTCAATCCGGCGGGGGCATAATTGACCATTTTCCAGATAAGCCCCGGCAACATTGGTGGTGATATGGCAGTACAACATGTTTGCAACATAGCATAACATAAGCATAGCCTAGCACAACATGCTCGATTGAAGCAAGGCAAGCCAGCTTTTCCTTACTCTGAGGTGCGATCTGAGACGATAGTAGCACCTGTACAGCAAAGGGCTCGAGCTTGTAAACACAGGGCAGAAGAGTCCTGAAGTCCAATACGTTCACCAGGCCATCGAAGAGCATACTGCATTAGTCGGGTCAGGAGCTTGGCTAGCCAAATCGGAGTCAAATTGGAACCAAAGGATCCCGCTTTGCCACCGGCCCAAACTGTGATCCTAGACAGACCGTCGTATCCCAGTGTATGATCCTGTGCTATTATCCTCGTTGGAAAGTGTTGCTTTCTCGCATTCTGGTGGCATTCCTTAGCCCACTAACTGCACGTTTCATGTATGATATGATAGGTTATTTATAACGCTCTTAATACCCAGAGGTTTCCAAGTGCGGCCCCGAGGATCGAACCTGTGTTGCTATGTGTTGTCTTGCTTCCAAGGCGATCACGTTGCCACTGAGCTATAGGCCCTTTTCTTGGAAGGGGCCTAGACAGGAGAGATCCAACACACTGTTGCAGGCCCCTGGTAAGATTATTTTCTGCAGAATTGCTTAAAAAACACAGCAAGGTTTTTTTTCTAGAATTTCAGAGGTTCTTATTCACATGATGTATAATAATCTAAAGTCTCTGCCAAGCAATACAAATATGCGTGTGACCTTATCATACCGTTTTTAATTGGGTGTGTTTAAGACTTCAACATTATTATTATTTTTTATTTAGTGTGCACTTAGTTATTAAACAAACGTTAAGCATATATTTCTTAAAAATACAATAGTAAAACTCAGTTGAGACTTTGAATTCGGATTCTGGTACTTGTAGATTTCTATTTATGATGGAGGAAAAAAGCTAAAATAACGCCCCTTTTGCACAAAATGGTTCTATGTTTATACTGCCATGTTAATTTATTCTGTGATTTGTATATTTTTAGTACTTACGTTCACAAAACTAGGTACTGATTTAGTTCTTGAAAGTCAAACATTCACAAATAATTTCACATTGCTTCTCAACAAGAACTGGGAAACCACATGATCCAGTGTCAAATCCCGTCACCACTTAACCAAAGTGTGTGATCCTTGGCATAACATTTAATCCCATAGTGTTAAACCTGTCAAACTGGACAGCCCCTAGATACTGTCACTCCTTAAGAGAGAATGAGGTCTACATCCTAACATGACTTGCTTCTTGGCTCACTCACGACACGTGACAAGCATGGCTCACTTCTGATCTCTGTTTTCATTTCGGATACGTGCCCCTTTCTGGTAACTTCTAATCCATATCCTCAACCTGCCGCATTGCGTCTAGTCTGCGCGCTGCAGCCCTGCTTGCGTGTTTGCTCATATTGTGAGGCTGCTAATCGGAGTTCTGTGCCTATTCTGGGGTATGTTTACCTTCTCCATGCAGCCTCTGGTCTGTGTACCACACCCCCTGTACCTCCACGGTGGCTGCTGTTGTTAAACTGTGTCCTGAATCTATGTTCCTAGGATCCTCAAGGTGGACTGCTAATGTTGCCTTTGAGTGGCACTTATTGTCCTGATTCCAGCACGTAGGAAGCGGGTGCGGGCGGGCGACATCAAGGGAGTCTGCATGATTATTTTGATTGCTACCAGGGCAGCATGTCAAGCTATGGATTGTGCAAAACAAAAGAGGTGATGGCTGGAAGGTTTAGAATTAATCTTAACCTCTGGCATTGCCCTCGGCAACCCTCCAGACCATCATTCTGTGCCTGCCAAACCATAACTAAAGGGGAAAGACCATATGCAAATCAGACTTGGTCCCACCCCCAAAGGGGCAGCCCAGCCCAAACTGCTTGGTCACATCCCTTCTGCACGAGAGCACAAGCATCCTCAGACAGGTTTCGGCCTCGTTGGGCATCATCAGTGAGGAGTAACTTGGGGGTCCCCACGCTCAGCAGGCACGGGACCCACGTCTGGGCATACCCGTCCCACTCGGGGTGGGGTAACTAAGCGTTGCTCTGGGCAAGCTATGGATTATGACTGGTATTAAGGCGGGGGGTCTGGACAACGGGCAGGAGATGCAAACAGAGATGCTTGACCCCACATATCCTTACCATGGTCTTCAGATAAAGATGGGTGCTCTTGACGGCTACCAAAGCTGGACACACTTCGGGGCTCTCCTGTTCTCTCCTCGGTGCCACAAGCCCTCTCATGACTGGCTGGTGTGCCCAGTGTATTGCAGATTGTTACACAAAACAAAGATACATGTGTGACACCACACAAGGGTGGCGGCTGGAGATGATATGATATGATAGGTTATTTATAACGCGCTTAATATCCAGAGGTTTCTAAGCACGGACCCGGGGATCGAACCAGTGCTGCTCTGTGTCGTCTTGCTTCCAAGGCTGTTGCCCCTGAGCTATCCTCCCGAGGATCCAACCACCTCCCAGCTTCCTCTGGTGGTGACCCTGGCTCAGAATGACCACTCCCACAGTATTTTGAGGCAGCACAGCCCATCCCAGTTTTTGGGTGACTGGGATGGGTCCTATGCTCCTTCTTGCAGCTGATTTCAGCCCACTGCCAAATAAAGGGGCAGGCGCTTGCCCGCTCCATGCTGGAGATCCAAAGGGGTCTCTGCTGTGGGTCACAGACCCATTGTGCTTCAGCTCAGATTCACTTTCTAGCTCTTAGGATATATTCACTGGGCTTTGGATGGCAATCGAGCACCCTACCTGTTGGGGGAGTCGGGAACCCCCACAACCAGGCTGTCTCTCCACATATAATATCATTCCAACACTCAGACATTTGGACCAAGCAATAATGAGACACAAGGGGCCTCATTACAAGTCTGATGGTATAATTCCAGTAAATCCGCTGGGATACCACCAGACGGTAATTCTGTTACCGGCACCTGATCTGCCGGAATTACCTGACGATTACAGGTGCCAGTAAGGGCATGTAAATTCAAATTCAATGGCGTCCCATAGGACTCTATGGGGGATTGCTGGTATAACAGGTGCCGGTAATACCAGCTGTTCTTTGCCGGTGGGGTGGCCGCGTTACCTCCAACTCTTGGCTGTAGGTACATCAGGCAACCCCATCGGCAAACGTGTCGTTTGGCAGTGCGGGAAAAGTGGCAGCAACGGGATTACTGCCACTTTTTTCCTGCACCGCCAACCTTGTAAAGAGGCCCAGGAGTAGAGAGACGCTCCAACTTGCTTTGGGTTTAAAATATGGACCAATAGCGAGCATCAGCCTGGATGTTCGTAAACAATCACACAAATTACAAGTCTGTATATATAGCACACACTCATCAGCCATGTACGCACATATCTCGGGAGGATAGCTGAGGGGCAACTTGCTCACCTTGGAAGCAAGACGTCACGGAGCATCACAGGTTTGATCCCTGGCTCTGCGCTTAGAAACCTCTGGGTATTAAGCGCGTTATAAATAACCTACCATATCGTATCATATAAAAAGATGAAGATACAAACAAGACCAAGTAAGGCTTTCCTTAGTACTGGCCGCCCCCTGGTAGTAACTGAGAACAGATTATGTCTCAGCTTTGCGGAGTAGATGTTGTGAATTGTCTTTTGAATATTCAAAGGTTTCTTGTTTAATAAGACAGCTAATGAAACAAGGCCAATGCATTTCGGGCCTGCTGGTCCGTCATTAGTCTGGATGTATGGGGTAAAGGATCTGTGCACCCATATATTAAGAACAGGTAACATGTCAAAAAATAGTCATAGGCCCCCTTCTGCGAGAATGAACACGGCCCATTGACCTATTCTTTGGGAAGGTACCCACTTGAGAGTCCGCAGCTCCCAGTACCTTTTACAGAAGGGAAATATCCATCTGCATATCAGTCTTCGTCACACCCACATGGGCAGTCCAGCACCGAAATGCTATGGCAATTCTCTTCTGAACTCGAGTACCACCAGCATCCCCAGACACGTGCTTCAGCCTTGTTGGGCCTCATCAGTGAGGTGGAGCTGTTGGATGGATGAGAAATTGTGGGCATTCTTATGTTCCCATAATGCTCTTTGCTTTTATGCAAATGGACTGGCTTGGGTTCTAAGAAGAAATGCTGTGTTGCGTGGCCTGAGCTGGGGCCACGTCCTTCGGCCCGCTGCCTTCCTCTCCCCCCCAAGGAGGAGAGGCTCCCCAGTGCATTTTCCCATTTCCAGCACTGCACAGACCCACACAAACTTCGAATTAAATACCTCCTAAAGCCCGAGACCCATTGCTGCCACTGTTTTAATGTCCTTAGCCAACGAGGCGGGCACTTGCGATTTCTAGTTGAGTTCCCTTGGCCTCTCCTTCTGGCTGACAAGCGCAGTGTGTCTCACGCAAGTTTCGACTTCTTGGTAATGCGTTGAGCAACGGTTTCCTGCCAAGAGCTGCTTGCCCTTACAGCGTGAGGTCAAGCATAGCTTGTCGTGTCAATAGGCCAGAGTGCCCACTGCCCTGTGTGCCACTTTCTGCCGCAGACTGGCATGGGACTAGTAGACTTTAGAAAAGCATTAATTTCTTGGTAATGTGCCGCGTTTCCGTGACCGGCGCTGCTAGTGGGGTTCGTGCCCATACACGAAGAGGCTTAGCCCACTGGCACAAATGCCACATTCTTTCCTAGTCCCCTCCTTCCATTCAATTGGGCTTTCTTGGCCTGGGCACGCCACGTCCCACTGCTAAGGGACTGGTGCCAAGGAGCCCTCTGGAAGTTGTTGCTCTGTCTGTCCAAGTTCAGCCACTGTCTGCCTCGCTTTCAGCGTGACCCCGGAAGTGCCGCAGATCTAACGTCTTTCGTTACGTCTTGCCCCCTGCTCGTCACAGTGCTTACAGAATGAAGGAGATCCGCTTCCCAGAAAATTCCTAGATATCCCCTGAACTAGTGCTTTTCTCATCCCTGACTAGTACCACAAAACCCCTTCCTTCCCCCTAAATCCTCCTGTGTGTTCTGTTTTGCTGAAGGTTCCATCATGGAGGTGGTGGCAGGATAGTTGGGAGTGCCTTAAGTGGCAAGGGAAAACGAGCTAGGCTCATCAAGGGGGCGTGGCCTAACTGTGTTAGGGGGTCGCCTGTGGCTCATTAGACCACACCCCTTAACACGTCCTGGCTTAATGGGCTGCAGGCATCCCTCGCCAGGCATTCCTTTAGCTAAGAGATGCAGCAATCACTATGCCGAGTCCATCCCAGTGGGAGGTGGCCTACTGCCCCTCAAGGAGATCAGACAGGATGTGCGCAGTGCCCAGGTTTGGGAGAGGATAAGCATTAGACTGTAGAACAAAACCTCCCCTCCCCGGGATGGGATGGACGCCGCTGCCCAAGAGAAAGGAGAAGAGCTTGACCCTCCTCGAGGGGATCAGCACCCTGTTGGCAAATAACGCCATTTGCGCCTTTGCCGGAACGGCAACGTCAGGATTCTGTTCCATAGTGTTCCAAGTACTGAAGCCATCGGGAGATTATTGTCTTATTCTGGACCTCAAGAGGCTAAATCGATATATAACATGCAAGGGTTTTCGAGTGTGGTCTCTCCACAACAGGAAATTGCAGTGGTTCATCGTGGGGATTGACCTAGACCAGGAGGACACCTATCTCCGCGTCCCTATAGAAGAAGGTCATCAGCCGTTCCTACGCTTTCTGGTGGATCAGGGGATCTTACAGAAGAATGTGATGCCCTGCGGCCTATCTTCTGCCCCACAGGGTGTTTCCAAGATTCTTGCACCCATTGTGGCACTGCTTCATGAGGAAAGGATTGTTGCCCACCCCTTTCTAGATGACTGGTTGGTACAGGCTGCCTAAAGGGAGCTGTGTGCCCTGCACTCAGCCAGGGGTTACATGATGCTCCAGTTATTGGCTTCAGCATCAACTTCAAGAAGTCCTCCCTTCCACACAACACCTTCAGTTTATTGAGGTTCACTTCCTTACCGACCTCCACGGGGCAATTCTTCTACTGAACAGAATGACCAATCTTGAACAGCATCTACTAAGCCTCCCTGTGCCACAGCAAGGATTTTGTTGAGACTGCAGGGGGATTGGCGGCTTGTACCGCCGTGGCACCTTGGGACCATTTTCACCTAAAACCAATCATTCAGCATATTCTTCAGCACTGGTGCCCAGCATCCAGAAACTACGAGAGGTGGATTCCTGTCTCCATGGACCTTCAACACTTCCTAGCCTGCTGGAGTCAAGCACCAAACCTACAAGTGGGCATTCTGTGACCATAACAGTGGATGCCAGCGTCAAGGGATGGGGAGCACCTCTAGAAGCCCTCTCCATCCATGGTCTTGGAAAAGGAGCAAAACCATGCAGTATTAACATCAATCTGGAAGGTCTTACCAAGTTCCAGACTGATGTGGCAGGCCACCCTGTACTGACCAGAACAGACAATCAGGTTGCTAAGGCATACGCCAACTGCTAGGGAGTGCACAAGATCATCATACCTGAACGCGGTTGCCAGTCACATCCCAGGAAGGACAGAGTAGTCACTGGCAGAGATCTGGGCATCTTATGTGACTGTAAAGGAGAAACAGGCAGAAGACTGCTCAAGCTGGTCTTTCCTCTCATCAGTGGACTTCTATCTGGATCCCAAGGTAGTCCAACTGGTTGTCCATCAGTTGCGCCTTCCCTGAATAGATTATTTTGCTTTCAAAGCCAACTCTCTTCTACCTTAGAGCGGCTCTATCCAGCCGGATCCATCAGTTTGGATGATCGACGCCCTCTTGACTCTGTACCCTCAGGGCCTTTTCTACTTTACCTCTGCTGGGGAAAGTGCTCCAGAAGATATGGAGAGAAGCATGCAGCATCATTTTGCGGGCCCCATGTTGGCCATGGATGGATTGGTTTCCTCTGCTCGGACCCCTGGTGTCAGGGGATTCCCTCCTTCTTCCACAACAATCCATCTCCAATCTGAAGCCCGCCCTGTTACAGGAGTCAATATGGCACCCGGGAGATAGAATTAAGAGCTCTCATGGAGGTAGGCATTAGCGCGACGTTGCCACCACCTTTCAATGGTGCAGAAGGCAATTTACTCTGGCGTCTGATAGGCATCAATGAGCCTCCTTTCAGACCTGGTGTGCTGCTAGAAATTGGCAGCCGCATTTGGTGAATCATTGGGAGACTTTGCAGTTTCTCAATGATTAATTTGCTAGGGCTTTCCAAGGGCCTGGGGCTGCCGTAGAGGTCGGAAATACCCTTGGCATCACGGGTCTGGCTGTGGACTGGTTGACCTCCTTCCTCTCTGACCGACCATCCCATGTTCAACTGGAACCCTTTTCTCTCCTCCATCTCACTCTCCACCCGCGGCGTCCCTCAGGGCTCTATCCTGTCGAATTGGCTCTTCAACATCTATCTTGCCCCTCTAGCCCATTTGATAGCTGCTTTCTCTCCTCACTTCTAGTGCTATTGCGGACAACCCGCAGCTCTCCTTCAAGCTGGTTCCACTGCCTCCTCTTCTTCCTCTCTCATTCCCGACTGTCTGACTGCTACATAGGCATGGTGTGCTGTTAATGATCTCTGCCTTAATGCCAGTAAGACTGAGATCCTTCTCATTGGGACCCCAGTTTGCCCCCACCTCAGTATCTGGCCACCCTCCATGCACCCCCTCACACTCCTGTGAGGCAAAAACATTGGTGTCATCTTCGACTCCTTTTTCTCCTTCTTTCCACACATCACAGGCCTTGCCAAGAAGTCCCACTTCCAGCTGCACTTCCTCAGAGGCATTCTTCCTTTCCTCACCTTCCCTCAGAAACTCAGAAACTCAATGTCTCCAGAGCTCTGGTCCTCTCTTAGGATGGATTTCTGCAACAGCTTCTTCCTCAATCTGCCTAAATCCTCTCTTCGTCCCCTTCAAGTAATCCAGAATAGGACTGCAATGCTAATCCTTGGCCTCAAGCCCAGGACCGCATCTCTCCAGCCTTAAAATCTCTCCACTGGCTCCCGGTTGCTGTGAGGATCAAGTTCAAGACTCTTTGCATCATTCACAAGGCTTTCTGTAGCCTGAGACCCCGCTACATCCAACTCTCTCTCCCTAAATACCTCCCTGCTAGAGCCCTTCGGTCTTCTAGCTCCAACTCTCTGCAGATCAGACGCTTTTCCAAGCAGAGAGTGGGTGGTAGATCTCTCTCTTCCATAGGTACCTCCCCCTAGAATGACCTCTCCCCCTAGAATGGCCTCCCTGCCGCTCTCAGACTTGAGCTGGATGTCCTTAAGTTCCGGAAGCTTCTCCTTTTCTCTTCTTCCTTCCCACCCCTCCTCCTCCCCCCACCCCTCTTCCTACCCCTGCTAATGTCCCCCTCTGTCTCATTTTGACTGGCTGCCTGGTTCCTTCAGACTCATACAGGTCACAAGGCCTTCCACAACCAGTCTACCCCTGCACTTGGTCTCCCCTGACCCACCCTCCCTTACTTGCACTTGCCCTTCTGGGCTCCCTTCCCTTGCACTAGCCTGGCTGGGCCTTCACCCCTTGAACACATCCAGCCCCTTTCCTCGCACTTAGCTTGTGGACCTTCTTCCTCTGCACTCTCTGAAGTCCCCTGGCACTTGTTCACCTGGCCGCCCCATAGCACTCGCCTAACCCTGGGTCTTTTCCCCTCTGCCCCAATTGCGCGCTCGCCACTCCAATCTGAACTTCTTTTCCCACAATAGCATTTGCGCATTCCGCTCTGCCTGGCACTCCCCCCTCTCCTCTGCACTTCGATCCGAAAGGTACAAGGCCCTGTAGGACCGATTTTATTTTCTACATCCCTATCCCCTCCACCCCCTTTATCTTGGTACGCCCTGAAACACCATTGATGTATTGGCGCATTATAAATACCCAATAAATAAATACGTCAGAATGTACATTATAATAGGTTTTTTATAACGTGCTTAATACTCAGAGGTTTCTAAACGCGGACTGAACATGTGTTGCTACATGTGATATGATAGGTCATTTATAACGCGGTTAATACCCAGAGGTTTCTAAGCGCGGACCAAACCTGTGTTGCTCCATGTGATATGATATGATAGGTTAATTAGAACGCGCTTAATACCCAGCAGTTTCTAAGCGTTGACCTGGGGGTCGAACCTGTGTTGCTCCATGTTGCCTTGCTTCCAAGGCGAGCACGTTGCCCCTGAGCTATCCTCCTGAAACATTGATTGGGCAACTGCTTTTAGGTGTTAGGATTCCCTTTTTGTCACCTTTGGTGTAAGTTGCCTGCATCCTCCACCCTTGGCAAGTGGGTGCAATCGGCTATCTCTGCTGCTTACTATATCGCAGCGGCCCCCCCTTCCAGCCGCTCAACAAGAGGAATGGCGGCTTCATGAGCTGAAGCCAAGGGCGTTTCCCTTCAGGACCTCTGCAACTCCGCCTCACACATTTATGAAGCATTGCCACCTATCAATGATTGGTGACCTCTGTTCAGACTTTGGCTAGGACATTCTTCCCCGAAGAAGTGTTTTCTGGGAATGTATTCTGGGTGTCCGGGTGACTCTTGGCTCGAGGGTGCGGCCAGTGTTAGGACTGTGCTGCTTGTCACAGGTTCATTCTGCAAGGACTATGAAGGGGAGGGAAGATGGAGGTGAAAGCTAAGTTAGTATGGACATCTGCATGACTCCTCTGTTCCCAACTCGTCACAGTCCTTACACCTCACCCCTGTTACCAGTCCTAGCTGGTAGCTGCTCTTCTGTGGTAAAATACAGGAGGGTTTGAGGGGCGGAGGAGGCGTAGCCAGGATTGTCTAACAAGTGTGGCCTGAAGCGAATGTAGTCGGGCCCACCGCAGTGGCATTTGTATCTGTAAATGCCCACACCGCTGCTGAGTGGGTATTTACAGATTTTGCCCACTCAGGCCCTACCCCCTCTACGCCTCTGGTGGGGGGTCTCTAGCTCAAGTCAGGGATTGAGGGAAATGTGTTAGTTCAGGGGAAATGTAGGCACTGTTTGGAAGGTGCCTCGCCTTTATTCTGTAAAGAGCGTGAGGACTCAGCAGCACATGAGCAATGATGATTACCATACCTACCCAGAGTTCCAGTCTGCTCCATTCCAGTCTGCTCCATTCCACATCACGAGAGGACGTGCGTGCTGCTTCCTCTGCTTTTTCTGCTTTGGCTGGGGCTGGGCTTTTGGAGAAAACAAGCCCAACCTCCATAAAAACCCTTCTTCCGCGCGGAGCGCGCGCGGAGTTCCGGGCAGAGTTCCAGTCTGCTCCATTCCACATCACGAGAGGACGTGCGTGCTGCTTCCTCTGCTTTTTCTGCTTTGGCTGGGCTTTTGGAGAAAACAAGCCCAACCTCCATAAAAACCCTTCTTCCGCGCGGAGCGCGCGCAGAGTTCCGGGCAGAGTTCCAGTCTGCTCCAGTCCGCTCCGGGAGCTGGGGCTGTCGGGCGGATTCACCGATACAAGAGAGCTGCATGAGAACTGCCAGGACACAGAGGTAGGCGTTCAGTGCCCATACCGCCCAGCGGATATTCTCTCTTTGTCCTGCACTGCCACTTATCTCCCTATCGGGTCTCCCTTTTGTTCTGAACTTAATCTGAACTGAACTGAGCTGAGCTCAACAGAAACAGAAAACCGAAACGAGTGTGGGGTCTAAAAGTGAGCTCTGACCCCCCCTTGGTCCTGCTTAGCCGACCGATCTTTGCTATCTGCTGACACTGACACCTTATCCTCCTGCTCCCCACCCCATCC
The DNA here is from genome assembly GCF_040938575.1 of Ambystoma mexicanum. Classification (NCBI taxonomy): domain Eukaryota; kingdom Metazoa; phylum Chordata; class Amphibia; order Caudata; family Ambystomatidae; genus Ambystoma; species Ambystoma mexicanum. Next base: position 401,240,934 of record NC_090938.1, on the reverse strand, counting down.
CGCCCTACCCGTTCCTTCCCTTCCCTTCCTTCCCTCCCCGGTCCTGTGCCTGCCCTTCTTCCCTTCCTCCGTTCCTTTTCCCCCTTCTCCTTCCCCCCTTCCCTCTTCCTTCCCCTTCCAGCATCCTTCCAGCATCCTTTGTCTGAGATGGAGGAAGATCCAGATCACCGCTTATTAAGGAGCCACACGAAAAGGACCCCACTTACCTCGAGTCAGCCTCCAGCTTTCAACCACAAGGCCTCCTCAGTCTTAACCTATGGTCTTCTCCAAGACCAACGACAAGGCCCGATAGCACCACCCGACGATGGCCGCCCCCCCACCGCTTCGGCGAGCAACCCAGGCTGTGCGGGAGCCGGAGGGCCCCTGCCAGGGGGTCTGAGGGGGGCCACATCACTGACGGCTGCCGCGTACGACGTCCACTGCTCGACATCTTCAGTCACCACCCTAAAGCCGGCGGCCCCCTTTGAAGCGCCTAGTACCCGAGATGACAGACGGGCACCTAGCCCCGCTCGCTGCAGAAGTCGCGAACTCTAAACTGCGGATCATCAATTCTCCTGATCTGGAGAATCCCTGCAACCGGCGGAAGAGCCCGTTCCTTCGGACCACTACGGCCCAGATTCACCTGGCTCAGGAAGCCCAACCGGGCAGACCTGGCACGGGTGACGCTACTCACTCACGGAACCTAACCACACCTAGGGACGCCGAAGAGACTACCCTACACCTGTCACCCAGTATGTCTACTCCGCCTCTGATGCCAGTGACCACATCGCCCCCTTTAGACCCAACCGGATCTCCGGAAAACAGGGCCTATGATGCCACGCACTCTCACACCATATTGACCCTTTACTTGCGACTGCCCTCCACGAGGAGAGTCCGGATTCAGATTCCGACATCTCCCCTGACACACTGGATAACTCCACCTCCAAACTTTCCACCAATCATCCTGCAAAAAGACCAACACATAGGAATAAAAGCAAATTGACACTTAAGCCCACGGCGGTTGCAGCCACAAACTCCAAAGCTCTTTCGACAAAGAAACAGCAAAATCCAGCGCCCGGCTCTTATAAAGCTAGCAACCAGAATAAAAAGGTCGTTTCACAGCAAACACAAAGGAAAAAGGGCTATGCAAAACTTGCCCTCTCCACCCCCCGTTTGTCCAACGCTCTGATGAATTTTTTCAAGACACAAGGTAAAAGAAAATTATCCAATGACTCTGAACTATCAGATGCGGAAATCCTGGAAGTTTTTGACGAGATCCCTCCAGTGCCCAAATCTAGGAAAATTACAGCTTCAACCGAGCCTCATCTATCCTCAGTCGGGCAAACTCCGCCTCTGAGCACTCACCTCCTTGGATCCTCACTGGACGCTCCAATTGATTCCCATCCGGGCTCTGACTGCCCGCCTCTTGACATTTCGGTCACACCTTCAGACCTGCTGGCGAGGTCCCAACCATCACCCACCCCGGGGCGGGTGGCATCCGCAAACGCAGATCCAATAAACACCACTAGATTGCCACATCAGGGCCTTACGGACATTCTAGACCTACTACAACCAATAGCAGGGCCACACAGAGAAACGCCCCCCCACCTGCAGGTAAAGCCCGTCTTAACTCCTGCCTCGCCCAAGTCCAGTCACCTAGTCCCCGCATCCCAGTTCTCCTGTCGGGGCGACCCCAACTTCGAAACGAGACCAGCAGCTTCAAGACCATCGTCTACGCGGGATATTGGATCCACCAATCCCACTCGTAGACACTCTTTGGCGAACCCCGCCTCCTTAGGAACTAGAGACACGCCACTGAGGACGGGAAGAAGATGGGACCTTCCTTCATCGCCCCACAAAGAGTCCCCTAACAACAGAAAGGATCTGACCACAATCATGTCAGCCATAACCATTGCCATGGCCCCATTCTGCAAGCTGTATGAAACGTTAAGCGACGTCTCAAAGGACAACACGGCCATTTTGGCGAACATACAGTCAAAGCTTACCTTCTTAGAAGGATATATAACAGCCATCGACCTAAAGTATGACCTAACGCATACAACAAGTCAGGAGGCAGTCCCTGTGTCGCCCATGGCCGCAGCTCCCTCCTGTTTGAAAAAAGGTTCTGCATCAGACATACCACTGCACAAATCAACTCAGACCTCTCACCCTAAAAACCTTAACGAATCTGCCACAATATTCGCGAACAAGCTACAACCATCGTCAAGCACAAACACGGCCACAGCCAAGAAAGTTCTAAAATTAGCTATGACCGACCAATCACCTGCCCCAGCCCACCAACGGACCCAACGAAAGGACGAGTTTGGAGTGTTGACACTCAACCACCACACCGATGCGGGACCTTCCGCTCATGGCCCCATTCGAGCGAGCTGCATAACGGACCCACCCAAGGCCTCGGTCTTAACAGAAGACTCCCTAAACTCAAGTCTCATACTGATTAAATCATCTGACGACGCTCAAGCAGTGCCTGAGGTAGGTCCCTCCAAAGGCATTTTCTCACAATCATCGCCGTCTACCTCCAACCTCAAGCATTCAGAGGTCCCCCAACCCCAATCACTGACGATTCAGAGTCCCCCCAAGTCCACTCAGGGCGTTGGCAATACAGACCCTCCAAGACATGCGACGGCCACAGAAAGAAGACCAAGACCAAGAACCAGATCAACGAGGTCGCCTATGTCAGGCGCCTGCCCTTCCCGACAGCAAGCACTACAACATGTTGACAATATGAGGGCCAACCCCACCCGCCTCTTCAAGCTAGAACAAATCTCTAGCAAAGACAAATACATCATCCTGAACAGAAGTACTGTCTTAAGGATAACATCATCTCTACTTTCCCTAAAGAACCTAAACTCGGCTGACTTTAAGTGGATTGAGCCTTATCACAGAGACAATAAGGCTAAAGCCTACCTCCACATCTACTCCTCCGCAATACAAGACATCTGCCGCCAAGCCGGTGAAGACTTAAAAGCTCAAGGCTTGTGGCTTTCGGAATTACCAACTCCGGATCCCAAGATCCCCATCAGAGAAACACACCATAATAAAGGAAGGTCAAGCGCCCACACTCCATCTAATCGACACGATAACCGAAGAATTGAATTGAAATCTCACTTCATACTCTCACCTGGGACTCCGAAAACGCGCCTAGACTCCCCTGCCCGCTCGACAGGCCCAGTCTGTGACCATTCCGAGCTAAACCGGTCACCACAGAAAAGCCACTATATTAGAAAACAAGATCCTACTAAGACTCGCCCGCCCCATTCTCAAGCCCATAGACCACGTCGGGAGAACAGAAAGCTCAGCTGGAGAGACCAGTCCCCGCGAAGAGTCCGGCTTAATTACAGCCCCCGGGCGCAACGTAAACCATCTTCGCCGACGGCCAGCACAAACTCGACAATTCCATCTGGCCCATGGGAATGGATAAAGGATGCTCTATCTTTAAAGCGCACTAGATAGCAATTATCAAAAGAAGCCGATACCCAATCTTATCAAAAGGCCTTATCGTTGGCCTCTTGGAACACCAGAGGACACTCCCACCTAACTGATCACAATACCGTAGACCTGGGTCAATTTGACATATTTTGTCTCCAGGAAACATGGCTTCAGGAAAAACCATCCATGGACGGTTATGACATCGTGATCTCGCCAGCTGTTAAAGGTCGACTAGGCCGCCCTTCAGCAGGCCTTCTGATTGGGATTCGGTCAGATCAAAACCTAAAACTTATCAAAACAACGGCAAGATCCTACGAGGTGCTGGCGGTCTTAATTGAATGGAACCCGGCACACGAATTCCCGACACCACACGCAAAGCAGTCCTCAGCCCTACCGCTCTCTCTCCTCACTACTTACTGGAATCCACAAAGGTCTTCGACACCACTCTTCTGTCAAACTATTGCTGAGGCAATCGACGAGATTCTTAATGAATGGAACACCCCTTATCTACTTATCGGCGGGGACCTCAACGCGAAATGCATTCAACCACAAAACATCCCCCGAAACTCGACCATCACCACAGCAGCGGAGCTCAGGGGCCAAGCCTGGATGACCCTGATGACATCCAGGAATCTGCATAACGCTGCCTGGATCTTGGAAGGCCAGCCACACCTACCGACTTGGGAGAGAGACCGGTCTTCAGCCACTCTAGATTACATCTTCGCCTCCCCAGCACTGTGTGCAATTATTCAAGATTTTCGCGTAGTCAAAACTCTACCAAGCGACCATAATATGCTAACAGTATCCTGGCCCTCTACCGGCCGCACTGCACCGTGCTATCTGACATCGGTCGAAACGAATCCCCAACTAACGCGTCTCCGTTTGACATCGGCCAATATCAGAATGATCACTCAACAGTACGTCTCAGACATTAAGTCAGAAACGGTTCTCGTTCCATCACCAAGGCCGAACTACCTACCTATGCTTCTCAAGCATATGCATCATGTGAAACAGGGGCTGGCGACCCCAAAAGCCCATATTCATCAGTACGATAAACAAATAGCATTGAGAAAAAAAGCACTGAGACTACTCGGAAGACGCGCCAAGGCTGATAACACCATTGTTGCATGGGACCGATGGAAAGACGAAAATAAAATCTATAAATCATGGATCAGAGCGCGCCGAGCCGCACTTTACCAGCACGACGCTGAATTAATGACGAGAGTCTTAATGACAAAGAAAACCGCGGACTTCTGGTCACTGGTAAACGCCTCCCATGGTATCACAACCTCAACTATGATCAACGCAGTCCCGGAACAAGTCTGGGTCACATTTTTCACCAATCTTTTCGCCAGTCCGTCCTCTGCCACTAACACGTCTTTTGATACTACGGCCGCCCCCTGGATCGACCTGTCAGCTCCAGCAGACATAAGTGCAGCTATTCAAAAACTAAAATCGTCACGAGCTCCGGGCCCAGACGGCCTGACGAACATAGACCTAAAGAAACACCACATGGAATGGTCCAGCTTCATCAGTATTCTGTTTGACCATTGTCGATCCACCAGAAAGATTCCAGCATCATGGTCCAAAGCAATCATCATCCCAATCTTCAAACAAGGAAGCAGGGAAGCGCCTGAAAACTATCGCAGTACCCCATGGGAAGCGCCTGAAAACTATCGCCCAATTGCCCTATTGGACATAATGGGCAAACTTTTTGCGTCTCTCCTCCTGACCCATTTCAACCGATGGGCGAAATTGGCCCCCTGCAGTGACCCATTTCAACTAGGCTTCAAGAAAAACAGCGGTACCGCATTAAACATCCTCATACTCACCATTCTGAAAGCCAAAATAAAACAAGGGTCCCCGACAGTCTACGTGGCGTTCATCGACCTCTCTCAGGCATTCGACAAAGTTGAGAGATGTAAACTGTGGAGAAAGCTGGAAAACTGGAACTGCCCGAAAGACGTGCTACTACCAATAATAGCCCTCCATACCAACAACACACTCAGTGTTCGGTTGAACAGACAGGGAGCACTGTCTAAAGAAATCCCCGCTCACAGAGGAGATAAACAAGGCTGCCCTCTAGCCCCTGCTCTGTTCGTGGCTTTCCTGGGGGACTACAAAGACTCGGAAGCCCAGGTCCGAAGCTTCCCGCCGAAGTTTGGCAACAGTTCCCTTTCACGCCTTCTCTACGCGGACTGATTCTGTTTGACCAAACCCCGATCGGCCTCCAGCGGCAGCTGGACAATCTGGAAGCCTACATGACCATCAACAATCTTCAGATCAATCAGACGAAAACGAAAATCATGATCCTCTCCAGATCGGGCCGCTCCAAGAAAAAAACTCGACCCTGGTCAGTGTGTAAAACCAACATTGAAGTGGTTTCGCACTTCAAATATCTAGGAGTGATTTTCGATGGCTCCTCGCAGGAACTCACAATGCAACAACGTCTGTGGTCTAAAACCAAACAACTTACTTCTCAACTAAGAGCGATCGACAGAAAGTATGGCAAATTCTCGCTAGTGCCGGCCATTAATTTCTACAAAGGCAAAATGGTACCGACCCTGACCTATGGCATGGACGCCATGTTCACTGTTCCGTCCACACTCTGGCGGTCTCTGGAAGCCTACATTTGGAAATCGCTTCTAGGCCTACCCACCGCCATTCCAATCGAAGCCATCAGACAAGACCTGGGCCTCTTATCACTAAGTGCCTCTGTTAGTGGGTCCTCATTGGCCCTCTTCAGGAAGATTCTTATTAAGGACGGCCTGCCAATTTCCATCATCATCGGTCAAGAACTCGAGTCATCGAACTGTAAGGCTGTCCAAAAATGGACTCACCTTCAAAAAACCAAACTGGAGGACTTGCACTGTACATTAAACGACCTGATCTCAAACCCGCAAAGAGTCAGTGAAAAACTGAAACTACAACACTGGATTAATACTTCTGACAAAGCGGCGGCAACCAAGTTCCTTAATCATCTTCCACCGACTTACAACAAATTGAAACTTCCCATGGGGTACTGTCTGAGATTTCCGGACAAAAAGCTTCGCTCTATATTTCTAAGAGCGCGCTTAAATCTGATCCATACGCGGTAAATTTTAGCGATGAGAAGGTTGGCGACCGTCACCACATGCAGACTGTGTAAACTTCCGGACTCTACTGAGACCGTCCGCCACCTTCTCCTAAACTGCCCCGCTTTAACTCAAGTTCGTACAGCTTTTCTATCTCCCCTATGGCTCGACTTGGTACTGATCGATGAGCAAACATGGTGGTACCGTTTGATATCTGGTGAAAAATCCCACTGGGCTGCTGCGACGGCCAAAATAATGGAAGCTGCCTTCAACAAAATCAATGCTGCAACCTAGGCGCTCCCCTGGCCATTCACTTCCAGTGGCAAGGCCCCCAGCATCTGATGTCCGTGTCACAGAAAACCTTTGAGTCCACTACTGCACTCGACACGCTGAGATTTAGACCCCAAACCTCAAGATGCCCCCCTTATTTCTTAGGTCGCATCCTTGTAAAAATCTTTCTCTTTGATTACATACAAGTAAATAAAAAAAAAATTAAAAAAAAGAAAGGAAACTCGGGGCTTGGCTCTTCTGCGTCCTTGCCTCTTCCAGTAAACCACCTGATTTTCATCCTGTTACTTGCTTTGCCCTATCACAGCTGCAGTGATCTCAGCTCATTCCCACCGCAGTCCTTCAGATATCTCACTTGGTTAATGCACCTGCGGCTGGCAGGTGTGTGCAATCTTGGCCAGATTTCAGTGTGCCTTCCTTTTGATTCATGCATAAAAAGGCAGGGGGTGCAGTGATGTGCTCCAGTGGGTCTTTAATACCATGTACGGTTAATGCACCAGTTGCTAAGATCGGTGTGCAGGCTTGTGAGGAAGGACATGAAGGAGGATAGTGGCCTTGAAATCTGGATATTTGCTTTTGACAATTGGCCCCAAAATGCTGTTATTATGAGCAAATCCCTCTGTTTCCCTGTGTCTCATGCGGTTAATATGTCTAATGGCCAACGTGCTCGCCTTACGACATGGAGCACCACAGGTTCGATCCCTGGGTCCGCGCTTAGAAAACTCTGGGTATTAAGCGCGTTATAAATAACCTATCATGTCATGTCAAAAAACTGCACAGTGCACTATCCCAAGTACTCACTCCCACACGTTTCACATCACCAAGCAGACCCCACACACTATACTATTGTGCAGGGGCTCCTGCTGCAATACATGCACACTCGAAGCCGCGGTGCTGCTCATTGGTGGTAAGTCTTTGCTATATCAAGAACCTACACGAGGCGTTATTGAGTAAGGAACAGGCCAGTTCTGATGTCAGAACGTGGTGCAATAATAACGTAAAACAATGATGGTTAATACTACTTAGGCCTGAGTGTGCAGAGAGTATTTCGGGGGGCATGTTGAACGTGTACATTCACCAGTGCACGAGTAGTGAATTGCCTGGATCTGAAATCCAGCCAAAATGGCCTCACTGGATCCGGGGAAACCGCAAACAGCTGTCCCCAGGGTTCTGGGTCATCGTCAGTGTATCTTTATTTGTTGTGTACTTAAGCACCTTAAAGCGTGCTGAACATCAGAAAGCTGCAGACTCAGCGGTGAGTGGGCAATGTGTGTGGCTATGGTCGGTGGCATGCCCCCTTTTGGAGGTGTGAAGGATGGGTGATTAGAAACGGGGGGCGTGCATAAAGCTAAATGCTCTGAGCGCATGACTACAAGGAGGGGGTTGTGTCATGCGTGTCTTTCACTGTCTTTCATGCGTGTCTTTCATTGTGCAGCTGAAAAACCCTGAGGAGATTGTTGTAGGCTCACACACACTACTGTACATGATGGCAATGGCAGGATGTAATGCAGGAGGAGGGGAAACAAATCTACCATCATAACACTGTTGCTAAACATATGACCCTACGTGCATACTGTCAGGTTCGTTTACATGGGATTGCTACACATTTGAAGTCTTCGCCAGAAAATTGGGTGTTAGTTCAGCCCTTTGTTTCTGACACTTTGAGCAGCCTACCAGTTGACTCCCATGACCCCGCTGTTAGCGCCTGAAGAGCGTTGGACGCTTCTACCTCCACACAGTACATGGTTCCCATATCCAGCACTGACGCTTCATGGCCATGTCATGCACAGGGGGAGTCTACTAAACAGCACAGCTCTCATGCAAGGTCATATATTCATTTTCCAAGCCTCCTTCCAGCCCCCGAGTCTGAACAAGCTGCTACCACACGAACCAGCCTGGTGCTCTCTCTGGCAGGAGGGCCACGTACACCCCTTTTCCTTCCAGCGTTCTACTTTTTTTGGCCCCGTCTAATTATTTGCCTTTGTGGGCTATTGCCCTTACATGGTGATTTCAGGTAATTGGCATTCTGGTAGGTAGTGAAACAACGGAAAGATTACACAATTAAAGTTCCCTTGACCATTTCAGGCATGCGCAGGAAAGGGTGGGCCTATTTAAGTGCCTTTCCCGAAAAGAAAGGCGGTGGTTTCTTTTTGAGGAAGATGCTTCTGACACGAGAAGTTTTAGTCGGATGGAGAATTCTACTAGGGAATTGATAAAATGCAGATTCTGTAAAGAAGTCACTAGTCTTGAAACATTGAAGCACATTTTGGCAATGTGCCCCATGTGAAAAGATATATTGTAGATTACCATACTTCGTCTCCTGGTTGCATTATGTTCTCCCGAGCTCTTCTTTTCCTGTCTGTGATCTCTTTTGTCTTTGCTTTCCTCGCGGTGTCATTTGCTTGCGCTTCTTGTTCAAGCGGTGTCAGATCTTGTGTTCTCGGGTCTTCAGGTAGTCGCGTGGTGATCGGCCTTCGGAACATCAGGTCTGCGGGGCACACTCCCGTCGTGCTGTGGGGCGTGTGCCTGTATTCTCGTAGTAATTGATTGAGGGCCTGTTCGAATGGCTTGTTTTGCACATGGGCTATTTGGAGGGTCCTCTTTATGTTGGCCATGAACCTCTCGACCATACCGTTGGCCTGTGGCCATCGGGGGGTTATGCGTCGATGTTGAAACCCCATGTACTTTGCGAATTGCTGAAAGTCTTGACTTATAAATGTGGGACCGTTGTCGGACTTTATGATCTTGGGGATGCCATAGGCAGAGAGCATCCTGTCAATAGCTGGAATGACACATGCTGTGGCACTGCTCTCTACTATTTGGGCGTCCGGGTATCTTGAATGTTCGTCTATAAGTACGACCACGTGTGTCCCGTTGTTCAGTGGTCCGAATAGGTCTATTGCTAGCTCTTCCCACACTTTGTTTGGCAGCGGTGAAGATTGTAATGGGTTTGGGTGCGGCGGGGGCGCCACTTGCGCACATACGTGGCAATTTCCCACTATGGTTTCCACCAAGCGATCGAGTTGAGGGAACCAGACTTTCTGGCGAAGGAGGCGCTTTGTGGCGACTACGCCTCTGTGTCCTTCATGCGCTAGGTGTACTATCCTCTCCCGGAGCGTTCTCGGGATGATGACCTTGCAACCTTTTAGTATGATGTTGTCCTCTACCACGGTCAGCTCTTCCCGGACTTGATCCAGCCACTTGATGTCTTCCCTCGTAGTGTCCGATTCACCTCTGGCTTGATGTTTCATGAGGGCCGTCTTGTCCATCTGTAGGCAGTGTCGGGCGATTTGCAGCGCTGGGTCTGCCTCTGATTGTATCGATAGCTCCAGCCACCCTACTGGGAGTGGTTGCAAGTGATGTATGATGTCATTTATGTATGCGTCCGCTATGGACGGTTGAGACGCCGTCGTGGACATGGGATGCCGGGAGAGATAATCCGCTGGGTTTTCTTCCTTTCCTGGCCGGTGCTGTATGTGGAACCTGTAGTCCTGTAGGCGGAGGCCCCATCTGGCAATTCTCGGTGGCATCCTGGCCTTCGGGCTGCCGTACATGGTAAGTAGTGCCTGGTGGTCCGTGATGATGGTGAACTCCTTGCCAAACAGGAAGAGATGAAAATATTCACAAGCCCAGACGACCGCGAGGCTCTCTTTTTCGGCCTGAGAGTATGCCTGTTCTGTGGTCGTCAGGCTCCGGCTGGCGTATGCTACCACATGCGTGGTGTGTGGCTCCTTGTGATCTTTCTGGGTCAATATGGCGCCGAGTCCCACCGGGCTGGCATCCACTATTAGTTCGGTGTCACGGCTGGCGTCAAAGTATGCCATGTCTTCTGCCTGTGCGATGGCCTTCCTTATCGCTTCGAACGCTGCTTGACACTCCTTCGACCATGTGAATGGCGTATCCTTCCGGGTGAGTAGGCGCAGGGGGTTACTGACTGTGGCGTAGTCTTTCAGGTATCTGGAGCAATAGCTGGCCAGTCCTAGAAACGACCTGAGGTCGGTGGTGTTCACGGGGGGCGTGGCTGAGTTGAGGGCCTCTACTTTTTCCGGGTCGGGTCTCATGCCTTTATCCGAGAAGATGTGCCCGAAAAACCTCAGAGATCCTTTCGAGAACTCGCACTTGGATTTGTTCAAGGTTAGCCCTGCGTCGTCCAGTGCTTGGCATACCCTGTGTAGTGCTAGGTCATGTTCTTCCTTTGATTTGCTGTAGACTAGGACGTCGTCCGAATAGTTCAGACAGTTGGGGACGTGTCTGATGACTTTGTGAATCTCCTCCTGAAAGATCTCGGCGGCCGAGGATATGCCAAAACTGAGTCTTTTGTATTGAAACAGGCCGAGATGCGTGACGAATGTGGTGATGTAACGGGATTCCGGTGCGATTTCAATTTGGTGGTATCCTTTTGTGAGGTCTAACTTGGAGAAAACTCTCGCCCTATGAAGAAGGTGAATCATGTCCGTGATCCTGGGCGCTTGATGCCTCTCCCTTTCGATGGCTGTATTGGCTCTGCGCATATCTACGCATAAACGTATGGATCCTTCTGGTGACTTCTTGGGGACGGGGACGATGGGCGATACCCATGGCGTCGGGTCCGATACCGGTTCTATGACGTTCATTTTGATGAGCTTGTCCAACTCCTCTTCCACCTGTCTCTGGATATTGAACGGAATGCCTCGATAGTGTTGGGCCACTGGTTTGACCTGAGGGTTGATGTGGAGGTGTACTTTCCGGTTTCGCAGCTTGCCTAGGCCGGTGAAGAGTTTTGGGAATGATTGTTCGATTGAGTCCGGTTTTGTAAAGTACTTGTGGGCCATCAGCTGGTATAAGATGTGTACTAGTCCCATGTCTACTGCTGTCCAGAAGCTCAGTATACATCCGCTGTTGGCTTCTGTGTCTAGAATGTACAGCGGGATCTTTGCTGAGTGTCCTTTATGTGTGCATCTGGCTGTGATCATGCCTTTGCATGGCAGGGGTGTCGTGGAGCCATAGGGGTATATGTCTACCGTGGCCTTTCTGATCTTTGGCTGTGTGGTCAAGGACTGATATGCGCTTTCACTGATAATGTTGACCGTCGCTCCGGTATCCACGAGAGACTTCAGTGGGGTGTCATTCACCTGAAGTGTCAGAATGGGGCTGTGTTGGGTGGCCGCCGTGTTGTCCTGTAGGGCCCATACGTAACCTTTCCTTCTCTGATCCTCATCTGACGAAGGGGTGTCAGTACTGGTGGGGGGATCTGGTCTCAACGTATCTTACAAAACGCCGCCTGTGTGATCGTCTCGTGTCCTCTGACGAACGTTTATCTTCGCGTGTGTATCGGCTTCTGCGGTCGCTGTCTTCTTTCCTGGCGCGCTGTCTTTCGCTGTCCACTGCAGGTCTGGGCGGGCTCTGTGGGGTGGGCCGGCGCCTTTCTTGGTAGCGATGTTTGGGAGTTGTGTGGGTTGGGGCGTTCTTACACATGGCCCTGTAATGGTCCATTCCCCTGCATGCGGCGCACTTTTGCCCTACCGCCGGGCATGTCCCTGTGTGTGGGTATTCATAACCACATTTAAAACATGTGGCATCGGGGTGTTTCTTGACTTGATTTGGGTGGGTATACAGTTTATTGATCGACTCGGTGTTGTCACTGGGTTGGTGTATGGACACTTTTCCTAGGCTGTCCAATTGCGAGTCCACTGCTGCTTCCATGCGGGCCAGTGCCAGGATTTCTTCTAGCGATCGTTGTTTCTGTAGGAGCTGTTTACGAAAAGGCTGTGATAGGCATCCGGCTATTACTTGGGACCTGAGCGCCTCTTCATTGGAGTATCTATGGAATTCGCAATGTTTCAGTTTGATGCGGAGGCGCATCACAAAACTGTCTATTGATTCCCCTTTTTCCTGTCTTGTTGTGTGGAACATGTGGCGCTCATGATCCACGTTTGTATGTGGTGCAAAGTATTCGGACAGCTTGGCGTGTAGCTCCCCGTATGTGACTGTTTCTACATTCAGCAGCTCCCCCGCAATGTCTCTTACCGCTGGTCCCACTGCTATGAACAGTGTGTTTTTCAGTCTCGTGTCGTCCGTCAATCCTATGGCACCTGTGTAGAACTTGAAGTCCCGTAGCCATATGTTCCATCTGGGCCCCAGATTGGAGGTATCTCTGATTTCAAATGGGTTGGGCATGTGCATGACTTGGGCTGCTCCCTCCTGGTGTGCATGCTGGCTGTTGTCCTGTGCTGTGTCAGCATTTCCAGGCGCCGGTCCTACCCCGCCCGAGGAGGACGCTGGCGTGGTCGCCTTGTCCGACATGACTGCGTAGCAGTGAAGAGTTCGTGTGTCGATATGCTGTGGCACCTGGGACTGTCCTTGGGCAGCTGCAGCAGCCCTTCTGCTGTGTGAGGTGAATTACCTTCCCCACCTCACCGCTTCCTTGCGGCGTGGCCTTATTTCTTGGCCTGCGCAGCCTCACTCCGCAACGTGGGAGGGGGTTGTTTCCTCTGGCGCCACTCCCCCGTTTCCTGCTGTCACCGGGCGCGCCTGCACGCCTTCGCGTGGGCACCCGTGTGTGGAGTTCGGGCCTTTGTCACGCGGGAGGCGGGGCCGCGCGTAGTCAGAGCTCCCGTGATTCTGGAGCGCCCGTGTGCCGTGGGCGCCCGTGTGAGGAGTACGGGCCTTTGTCACGCGTGAGGCGGGGCCGCGCGTGATCAGTGCTCCCATGATTCTGGTGCGCCCGTGTGCCGAATCCGGGCCTTTGTCATGCGGGAGGCGGGGCCGTGTAGAGTCGGCCGCCGTGCCCGAGGCGCGCCGACGCGCTGAACTGCTCGACCGCAGACCTCGGCACGGTGCCAGCGGGAGTCCGTGTCCGCTCGTCGCCAGTGTTGAGGCGCCGCTTCCACCTGAAGCGTCCCCTCGGAGAAGGCCCTGCTTGCGCAGGAATGATACGTGGGAGCCGGGGTGTCATGCAACCTTTTATTCAACTCTTCGGCGGAACTGCCAAACCTGCCCTCGTCCCTCCCCTTCCCCTGACGTCACGTCCGGGACGTCATGTCCTGTGGGACCCAACAGGGGTCCGCCCACACAACGATGTGGGCAACCTGACATAGATATTGTATATATAGACTCGATGTTATCGATTGTGAGGCGTTATGGTCCTATTTATTTTGTGGTCACTCAAATCAAGTCATTTTCTCGCTTTTAAATGTTTTAAATGGAGCAGCGATGGCTTCTGAAATATGATCAGGTTATGGTGTTCCTGAAAGCACGTGTGCCTTTTTAATGAAGTATACGTTTTGTTTATTGTATGATCTTTGCTTTTCTAAAAATCGTGCAAGATTGTAAAATGTATGATTTTTTACCGTGCACAATAAACAACCGTGGGGGGCGGGGGAGCAGAGCGGCCTAGTCAGGCCTCGGGCCTAGTTTGGCGTTTTGTGCAAGGCAGGCCCACCTGAAAGGGCAGCAGCTTTTTCAGTCCGCGCATTCAAAGGCCCCGTGGGGTACATTCACCTGCTTTGCAGTAGAACATGCGTTCCCTTCATCCACACAGTAGGAAACTTCAGGTTGGCCTAGTAATGTTGACAAACGACCTCTCACTTTGCTCACCTTACGTCATTCCTTGAACAATCACACTTAAAAAAAATATACATGTATGCAGAGCCCGAGAGGTGTGCTCTGCAAGCCCTGTCTTATACCTCACGCCATTTTGAATTCCTGTAAGGTACGAGCATTGTGTTCCCTTTATAAATGCATGACTACGCGTACCAGGGCGAGCTGAACAGCTCCAAGCTGACAAGCAAGAACTTGAGAGCGTGGTAAACTCTCCTGCTTCTTTAAATCCCCACAGGCACAGTAAAGGGGACAGCAGTGGGAGGACCCTAGCTTGTCGTCATCCACTAACTGATATGATAGGTTATTTATAACGCGCTTAATACCCAGAGGTTTCGGACCCGGGGATCGAACCAGTGGTGCTCTGTGTCGTCTTGCTTCTAAGGCGAGCACATTGCCCCTGAGCTATCCTCCCGAGACAGGGATGCAACTTGCTCCTGCTATGTGTGATGTTGCATGTTAGCTTATGTTGGTGGATTTCATATAGTGGAGTGCTGCTTTCCTCGTGGCTGATTAGGGTGACCAGATTTAAAAAATAAAGAACCAGGACAGGGCAACTAACATAAAAGTAGGACTAACTCTTGAAAGTGACTTTCAAGGCACTACACTTCAGTAACATTTGGAGGAGAAGGGGGTTTAAATATTACTGTTCGGATGAACACATATTGTAATTGATTTATCAAACCAACGCTATCTTAAGTTGTAAAATGCAGCATTTCTTCTGTGTGAGACTGTGCTTTCCTGCCTGCCAGCTATGAAGACCTAATACAAAAAAACGGGACCACTGCAGTTTCCATTGGGAACACAATCTTGAGAACGGGGGACAGAGCACCAAATTCCGGGACAGTGCCGGCCAAAACGGGACGTCTGGTCACCCTAATCTTGATGCTTTGGCACCTGCAGTAAAAATGTGCTTGGATTAGCGGGTAGGAGCGCAGTCATCGGTCCACGTTTGCTTTGTTGTGTTGATGTGTGCCTGGCCATGCCCCTTCCAAAACGTGCCATCTGAGAGCCACTCTTATGCCAGTCTCCCAGTCAGACCTGCTAGTGTCTAAGTTTCGCCCGGAGGCTCCGGCTTTCCACACTCTTCTCTGGGTCTCCAGGGAAGAGCATGGAGTCACAGGGTTTTCTGGCTGTCCCAGCAAATCCGGCCTCCCCTCCATGTAATTGGGTACTGACAGACTGCTTGTGGCCAATCACATGGCGGTGGGGACAGACACAGTATAGCAGGGAAATCCCACCCACGCCATAGTGTACGCATTGAATTTCAAATGTAGACAGGTGGGCTGAGTCTTTAGTGGATGTGAGCGGGCGTTTGGTGATGCAAATCTCTGGGTTTTTCTTTTTAGAATGTAGGCAGGTCTGCCTGGGATGTCATTTCGGGGTTGCACCTGTGACCACTGCTGTCTCCCTTGCTGACCCTAAAAAAAATAACTATTTTTTTTTTTTTTAAATTGAGGCTCCTGGGCTGTGGCCAGCATTTGGCTCTTTGTTTATGGAGTGGCTGGTTTTCTGATAGCTATATCTGTTAAGGTAGCTCAGTGGATTGAGCGCTCGCTGCTGCAATGTGGTGTGATCTGCAGGTTCGACTCCCGGCAAGGTCAACTCAGCATATTGTTCTATATGAAGCGCTTAAGCGTAAGTGCTATATAATAACACATCATTATCATTTGGCCTTGGATGTCTGCTTGCATTCACAGTAATTTGGTAATATCGGACTATACGCGCTGATATTAACGATATACATGATCATCCATTCTTGTATGAAATGTATATCACTTTACAGTGATAATGTAACCATATTTTTCGTAGTGTACTTAAAAACAATGCTATCTGATGCCACTTCCTATTTTGTGAAGGGGGGAAAGGTAGTGTTCCATCACTTCCCATGATGTCACTTCGGGGTGAGATCAAATGACATCACTTCGTGTGATGTCAGAGATCAAGGGCCATGTGATGTCACTTCCTCTACCCATGGCTTTTTGGTGAAATGACGTCCCTGGGGTCTCCTCCCAGTGCGTTCCTCCCATTCTGTATCCTCAGAAAAGAGTGGATGCAGACAAGGGAGATAGTTCTTGTTGCCTCTTTGGTCCAGTTGTTCTGCATCACAACCCACAGTCACAAATCTACAATGTGATGCCCTCCTCTCACAGTCCCAGCCACCTCCATGCTCTACGGTACCTGTAGACCCTGCAACCATCAACAGGCCCACCGTGCCTGACGCCTGCACAATCCCGGGTCTGCCGCCCATGTCACGTGCCACCTACCCACAAACACGCAACATGCTACTTATAAACGCCCACTCAGTAGCGTGCCGTAAAGCCGATATCGCAGATCTCATTATGCCGCAATCCTTCAATGCCATTGTGATCACCCAGAAATGGTTTACCGCCTCATCTTCACAGGTGCTCAACGTCATAGAGTGGAACGAGGCAGCGGGGGGGGGGGGGGCTTGTCATTAGTCACAGGACCACATGGCCCTGCATCCTGCAGGAAACAGCTGCACATCTCACCCATGGATTACCATGAAATGATCGGGAAAAAAATACCTAATGAGAAATGACCGGATTATTTGGGGCCATTTAAAATAAATAATGCGAGGTGAGACACCCTGACCTCCCCCGCCCATCCTACTTGCCCCTACCTTCACCTATTCCCTTACCCCACGCCCCATCTATATATTAATACAAATGTACAAAAATCCCTAACAAATTAGATTTTAAAAAAATCGGTCATTTCTGATTAGGTAATGTTGTATTCGATTATTTCTGCGAATACCCTCACCCGTGCCTCTTCAAAGGCCACTTTACCCTTAAGCACGTTCTTCGAACAGCATTTCCCCTTCTGGGCTGTGCTTTAGTCGCTGGGAGGGGTTTTCTAGACCTCATTGCGGCCCTCATATCATCGGCCTAGTCTTTAAAGCGAATAAAGGGTCCAAGCTCTTTAGCTAGACATTGAGTGGGAGTCTTGGACATCAAGGATACCATGATCACAATACCGCACCTCACAGGGCCTACACACCACAAGGGCAACACATGAACACGGTTCCTATTCTCACCCCCACTCCTCTTCTGCCAGACAACCTTTGGACCGCCATTGAAGTCAATCTCACCTGTGTGCAGAGGCGTAGCCAGGATTATCTAACAAGTGGGGTCTGAAGCTAATATAGTTGGGCCCACTGTAGTGACATTGACATCGTTAAATGGCCACACAGAGTTGCTGGGTGGGAATTTACAGATTTTGTGTGGGCCTTGCCCGCTCAGGCCTTCCCTGTCTGCGCCTCTGCCTGTGTGATACCCGCTAGGAGCAAAAAGCAAAGGCCTCCGACATTAGGCACTCGCCACTCGGCAGGAACTCTGGAGATTTCCTTTTAGGCCTCTGCACCCTGCGCCTCTTTTTTGTGGTATTTTCAAATGTTCCCATAGAAAAAGGGTTGGGCTTGCTGAAAATGTGCAATATGGGGGAACTTTGAAAATGATTTCCAGGGCCTCTTTTGGTTCCCAGTCCACCCCTGCTCCTAGAGGTCTGGCTCCAGCAGGCCTCAAGCCCATCCTCCCTGCCTCATGACTGCTTCAGGTGTATGCCCTGCAGCACATCAAGCGGGGGGAAAAAACACTGAGACTCTGGTCTAATTACAGCACTAGCACTTGTACAGTAGTAACTGTGGTAGACTTCCTGGAATACCACTGGTGGTACTTCAGAAAATCCACTTGTCTGCTTCTATGCATTGCCGCCCTCATGTTGTGGGTGGACGTTAATAACATAACCCTACTGTACACTGTTGGCAATGCGCGAAAGGGGCAATTCTGACCCTTGTGTGACTTACTTGGGAAAGGTGGTGAGTGGGTGGACGTCAAAGGTGCCCACTGTTTCACCCCCTTTCAATGTCCCCATTGAAAAAAGTGTTTCCCCTCTAGTGCGAGCGCGTGAAAGCACTGATACAGGGGAAAGCGGGAAAAGCTCCTCTGGACCTTTAGCAATTCCCCACATCTGTGGCAGAAGTAGAACCAGGTTATTGTGACATGGCATCTCATGCCTGTAAAGGCGTGGGTGATAAGAAAGGTGGTACTTTATAAATACCGCCTGTTCTCGCATTACCTCAAAGGCTGTACTGGGGTCCTGAATACGCAGTTGACGAGAAGAAATGTGTGTTCAAGAAGCAGGCACCGTGGTAATGGAACAGTCAGCTTGAACCGTCTTCTACTTCTGGGCAATGCTGCAGTGCCTCACAAAGCGAGGCAGGGTAACTGCTGTTACCATCAGCATGCCCGGAGAGGGGCAGCCCAACCTCTCCCCCTCACTGCTCCTCTCCCCCCCACAGTCACCCAGTCGAAGAGACGCAGTCTGTTTCAGCACAATGCTGAGGAAGGGTGAGGTGTGAGCAATCACCTCACCCTTCCTTCATGCAACTAGGTGCTAAGCACCGAAGGAAACCAACAGGCAAGTAGGGACCAGGTTCAAAGACCTGCCCCCCCAGGGGCCAGATAGTCAGCTATTCGGCCGGGGGGGGGGAGGGGAGGGGGGGGCTGGAACATAACAGCCCCCACTACTATACACATCAAAGACACAGGGCTGCCCTGGGTCTTATAAATACAGAGCGACATGCTCTGAGAAAACACAGTTTGTGGACCCTGAACGGGGACCCAAACACTCAGGAGGTGCACTGTTTACTCAGTGCCTTCCAAACCTTTGCTGTCCTTTGGAAGTTTGCTGTTTACTCAGCATCTTTTATTTGGGCAGCCCTATCTTTCATAAGGTTGCTTTAATCATAGCGTCTTTTTTCACACAAGAACATTGCCCTGTTCGAAAAAAAAATCGCTAGTCCTTGAGAGCAGCGAGCAGCGAGCAGAAGGGCACGGGAAGCCCCACCAAGAGCGCAAGACGAAGCCAGAAAGCAGGACTCTGCATCATCAAGCCGAGCGAGCGGCGAGAGAAAACAAACAAGCAACCCGGCGCAGGAGGTGTTTTCAATTTCAAGTAAGTCTGAGCCCCTGCGCCGAGTTGCGAGTAAAACCGAAAGTTTTCAGGCCTGAAACATTTGAATTGACATACCTTTAGCAGCTGGCCGAACAGAGCTTGCTGCAGACAGCAACCCCGCATCCCTCTGCCAGCAAGGCAGGATCGAAAGGCTTAATTCGCAGCGGGAGATTAATTTGTTTAAAGAATACTGGTAGCTATTTTTGCAAATACAGCGCAAGGCCCCACACAGGTTCCACTGTCATTCAGCGCACCGCATGCAAGAGTATTTTTTATGTTTAACCAAGAGAAAAGCAGATGTCCCTCACGAGTACGAGGTTTGTCAGGGTGGCATAGAGCCAAGGCAAACGGGCAGGAGGTCGTGTTTGTCAGATCCTCCAAGCAGGTGTGCTTCTATTGTCAAAAGAGCAACAGGCACTTGAAAAACCCATGTGTCATGCGGCAAAATGCATTTTAGGCATTGTGCGAATTAAAAAGGCAATAAAAACTTAAACTTGATATCTGCCCGGCGACGACAAATACATTATACAACATACTTTACGAACGGGGTTTTTTGTTTAAACAGTGTAGGTATAGAACTAATAGAACTAATCAGCAAACAAACAACGGGCAGCATATTCTCACAAGGCCTTGTGTATAGGCGCGTTACAAATACCATATCATATCATATCATATCATGTAGCACTGAGCTCAGGCACCAACAAGTCTAGTTTACAAAAACCAGAGACGACAAAGAGCCGGGCAGATAGCTCATCAGCCAGGGTCGCTAGCTCAGGCAGCAGAGCGCCAGCATTGATGCCGGTGCTGGGCCTGATGAAGGAAGTTCGAATACCGGCAGGGTCAAACTCAGCCTCACCAACCCCCACCGCCCCCAGGAACAAGACTAACACAGGAACAAGAGCTTCCAAATGCCACACACGCACAGTGTAAAAATATAAATCCGGGAGTTCATGGGGCAGCTAATGCGCACAAACTGAATTGATAATTTTCCTTTCCCCGTTTAGGAAGCGCGAAACAAGGGGCAAATAATTGACAATGTAGCCAACCGTAGCGCTAAGTAAATGCTAAAGTTATTGTTAATATTTCAATCTCATGGGGCAACAAGCAATCTGTACATGACCTTTCCAATTTAAGGCAAAAACAGAGTTAAACAAGGGGCAAATAAAATTGACAAAGTAGTCATACAGGGTAAACAAAGATGAGGCTCACGTAAATACAATCTTTAACACTCTGCACAAAGAACAGACACCCTGAAGCTCCCCAGGCACAAACACTACCAGTTGCCCAGAACGGGCAACAACATAACAATTCTGCCTCACACACCGTGGGTAATAATAAGCAGCGCTCGGATACCTGAGTTTCCATAGCGCAATATAAATGCTAAATTATTATTGTCATTTAGCGCAAACTTATGGGGCAACAAGCAAACCGTACATGGGCTTTCAATCTTCTGGCAAAAACAGCTGTTTAATTTAGATCCGGCCAAACGGCACAGTGAACAGAGCGCGTACTTTGACATCCGTGCAGAGCCTGCTGATGCAGTTACGAATCCAGGCATGCCCAAACTCACCCCTTCATCCTTCCGAGGTTAATAACTGGACATCACACACCGTGGATAATAATAAGCAGCGCTCAGATGTCCGAGGCCCCGTAGCGCTATTTAAAGGCACATTATTATCACAAATTAAATTGGCCGCCCCAAACAGGCAAAGAACAATGGCTCCCAAACGAAAACTCAGGTTCAGCAGTACAGAATCTTTTGGTTACAGTTTTGTAAAACCCTGGTAGGTTACAAAAATACATGTACTGTCTAGTATTTGCCATGGCCCCCACCTCCCCTGAACAAACTAATGACGGGCAACCATATCAAAGGAAGCACAAATCCAATAATCAAACCAGGAACAAGTACACACAGAACATCATTTCTGGGACAAACATTACAAATTAGTGTAACCAGGCAGGAGACAAGTTCATATTGGAGCACAGTATCCGATAAAGGGCACAACAAGGCATGGACCATGCCACCCAAAAACAGGGCCACCCAACAACAGGGGCGGGCCATTGACAACACACAACAGGTCAAATTACCAACAAAATAAGCAGTTTCTCGAATTGCCAAAAGGTTGCAGCACGGGCAGCGCCAGGACACAAGCCTCTCGTATACACAGGAAGTTTTGAGAGTGGAGCAAGGGACAAGACGATACCTTGGACCTCAGAAAAGAATTATGAAAGCACCAGTACAAAAGCCAACATAAGTACTAAAATTTTGTACACCCGGACAGATCATACTGGCGCAGTATTGAAGCCTGCCAGAGACAACACACAAGCCAATGTGCATCAGCATCAGCCTAAAACAAAGGCCACAGAAAGGAGAACCCGTTGAAAGGGATCTTCAACTACTTACAGCTATCTTCAAATGGAGCTGGCCAAATATCGCTGTGTACGCGGAACAAACACAGAACCCTGAAACAAGGGTCAGCTTAAAGAGAACCCATTGAAAGCGATCTCCAACTAAATATAGCTATCCAAAAACAGAGCTGGCCGAATCTTTCTGTAGACACAGAATAAAGACAGAACCCTGATACGGGGTCCAAAGCAACACTCAAATAAAAGCCCTGTCAACAAAAGTCAAGGGCGCAGTTCAAGAAATTCAATCATTAGCAGGCAGTCTCAACTTCGCTGCTAGAATAATCCCTCAAGGAGGTTATTTTCCAGAAGCCTGGACCTGAGAATCAAATCATACACCAAACCCCACCTACAGGGCCCCCAGCACCCGACTAGGCGCAGAGGTGAAACAAGATCTTTGGGGGAATTTCCTCAAAGATTTCAACGGGGGGCTTTGGAGCCATACTAGACACAGAGTGGGTGGCAGGACACTGGCCCAACCCATGGCACCAGGCAGGGTGGACTAAAAAACATCACCCGTTAGAAAAATTTCCCATCTGGCTAACAATATACATCTGGGGCAGGTAGCTAGCTAACACAGAGCTCTTGGTCTGGTGCGACAACATGGTAGTAGTTGGCTCCATAAACAGAAGGTCCACCAAATACTCTTTTGTACTAAAAGTCCTACGAGCCATCACAGCTGTCACACTACAAGAAAACATCGTGGGCAAAGCAAAGCACATTGCTGGGGCAGATAATAACATTACAGATGCGCTATCCCGCTTTCAGTGGCCAAGACCCCGGGAGCTAGCGCTGCACGCCCGGGAACAGATGACGCCCATATCCCGGCGGAATGCTGGAAAACCATGGGAAATCAAAAAATAACGGCATCAACACCAGCGCCAGAGAGCCCAGGCCAGGATGCCCAACAAGAACCAGGCGCCTCAAAAACGGGTGCCAATAATATAACGGCATCAACACCAGTGCCAGAGAGCCCAGGCCGGGATGCCCAACAAGAACCAGGTGCCTCAAAAACGGGTGCCAATAATATAACGGCATCAACGCCAGTGCCAGAGAGCCAAGGCCGGGATGTCCAACAAGAACTAGGCACCTCAAAGACGGGTGCCAACACCTCCCTAGGCTTCCTCACAGAGATGGCAGGGAAAGCACTGGCAAGCACCACCACAGCGCAGTACAGTAAGTGCCTACAAACAGTTTTTAAAAGCCACAGGCATAAAACATGTAGAGTTAATAACGATTAAAGACATAGAACTATTTTTTAAAATGGGCGCATGAACAAGGCTTTAAGAGAGACTGGGCCAAAAGACACCTAGTTGCAGTCTCATATGTCTCAAAAATACGGGGCGATTCAGACCCCACCCAAAGTGCCCTCATTTCTTATGCATTGAAAAGCTGGGGCAGAATAGAGGGCCCCCAGGTATACACCCGCCACCGCCCACCCCTGATTGCAGCAAACTGGCACAAATTACAAACCAGCTGGATGCCATATGCTGGCAACCACACAAGATCCTATTGTTCAGAACAGCTTTCTTCCTGGCATACTTCGGGGTGTCCCGTGTGGGAGATCTCATTGCTTCCAGCACCAAGGCCACCAACGGGCTGGGCGTCATGGAAGTCAGGGTCAGACAGGAGAGCGTTAGCATAGAAACCCAACAATCAAAAAACGGGGGTCAAAAGAACCATTAACAATTGTTTTTAACAATGAGGCAGTAAACTGCCCGGTATGTTTTACCAACCCCCACCACACACAAAGCCTCAAAGTGGGGGGGGGGTCCTCTTGATCCACAAGGACGCCTCGGCACTAAGCCGCTACCATTTCAAAGAGGTACTGATGAAAAGCAATCAAAAATGCAGGGTGGGCCCCCAAGAGTTGTGCACCCACTCCTTGAGAATAGGTGCCGCCACCTCAGCATTAGCTCCCCAACAACTAAAAAACACAGGGTTGGAAGTCAGATTATTACAAAAGTTACATCAGACCAAAGCTAATATAGCCTGCCACCCCCACCCTTTCCTTCCCCCTCCCTTCATACAGAAACACCAGGCGAAGGGAGGACCACCCTCCAATCATCATGGATAGTCAGCCACCCCCCCTTTTAACTTCGGGACAGACCGATGGGCAGAGGAGACCAAGGATAGGTCACCTTTCAGAAACACCATTTCCTCATGGGGAGGCTACAGAGGCCTACGAGGGGCAGAAATCCACGAAACATTAGCAGATCTGGTCGCATACGGAGACCCGCCAGAATTCCTGGTCATACACCTAGGGGGAAATGACTTAGTATCATTTGGAAGGAGAAAGTTAATTGAGGACATGTGCTCCTCCCTTGCAGGCATCTCACACAATTAGAAAGGAACGGAAATATACTTCTCGGCCATCCTATTCAGAAAGAAATGGCAAGGGGCCAACTGCTACAAATCTGTAGACATTCCTAGACGAAAAATCAACAGGGGGCTAGAAAAATTTTGTACAGCAAGAGGACTGGGCTGCATAAAGCACCCAGCCATTACACTGGGTGACCCGGACCTTTTTCACAAAGACGGCACCCACCTATCAATCAAGGGCATGGAATATTTCTTTTGAGAAATTACAGCAACTCCAGCCTCCAGGGGTTGTCAATAGGAGATACTTTTGGGGGAACGCGGTCAGCCGTCAACCTGCCCACGTGTGGCGGCACGGGCCAGAGGGGGTAACCCCAAGACCCGGTGCCCAAAAGTATTGTTATTATCTTATGATATGTGATTATTGTTATTTGCATAACCATATCTGTACAATAAAACTTACGCCTTTTATTGCCAACACTTGACAAACAATGTGTGAGCCAAATTATTCTGGGTGAGGGTATGGTTTCAGCAATGTACACATATGCATGCATGTGGGTTCAGCAGTTATGGGCAATGCTGCAGTGCCTCACAAAGCGAGGCAGGGTAACTGTTGTTACCATCAGCAGGCCCAAAGAGGGGCAGCCCAACCTCTCCCCCTCACTGCTCCTCCCCCCCAACCACCAGTCGAAGAGACACGCAGTCTGTTTCAGCAAAATGCTGAGGAAGGGTGAGGTGTGACCGAAGGAAACCAACAGGCAGGCAGGGACCAGGTTCAAAGACCTGGCCCCCAAGGGGGCCAGATAGTCGGCTATCCGGCCGGGGGCTGGAACATAACAGCCCCCACTACTATACACATCAAAGACCCAGGGCTTCCCTGGGTCTTATAAATACAGAGCAACATGCTCTGAGAAAACACAAACAGTTTGCGGACCATGAATGGGGACCCAAACACTCAGGAGGTGCACTGTTTACTCAGTGCCTTCCAAACCTTTGCTTCTTTACCACAAAACCCTCCCACCCTACAAATAAGGGAGAAGAACAAAGGAAAAGAAGTACAGGGCACTGTACGGTGCCCACAACAAGTCGTGGGACATGAGAAGGCGGGCACGGGCCAGAGGGTGTAACCCCAAGACCCGGTGCCCAAAAGTATTGTTATTATCTTATGATATGTGATTATTGTTATTTGCATAACCATATCTGTACAATAAAACATACAGCCTTTTATTGCCAACACTTGACAAACAATGTGTGAGCCAAATTGTTCTGGGTGAGGGTATGGTTTCGGCAATGTACAAATATGCATGCATATGGGTTCAGCAGTTATTTGACTGAATGTTGCTTTTCGTGAATGATCTTATATTGTGCAAGGCGAGGCTTTGGGGTGCAGCCTGTGAAGGCAAGAAACCATGGTAGGTGGACGAGTAAGGGCACCCCAGCACGAGACTCTGCTGGTGTGCTTGGCTCCATTGGCTCACAATTAAATGGGGCGCCATTTGCTTCTTTTGGCTGGCTAGGTAATGGAGAATACACAGAGCGTTTTCCAATGGGGTTTTGCATTATAAAACGCTTCTGTGAATTAGGCCCCGAGTCTCCTCCCTAAAAATAGTACAGCAGACTGTACGTTTGTGTGTACCCCCGACTTGTGCCGTGCGTGTGACTGACTCTTCCCCAGACCAGTCGGCCTTACAGAAGCCGCCTCTACTCTTTTCTGTAGGTGGCTCAGCCCCTAAGCTGTGCTGCGCGGCAGCTCCCGGCCTTATGGTGCCATCCGCATGGAAAGGTTGGAACCTGAATGGTTCACTGCCAGGCCTTTTGGTGGGCCAGGGTTAGCTGGTGCGGAGCCCTGGAGGTCTCCATAAAATGTTTGAGAATGGGCACTGCCGGGGTGCCATGAAGTGCCCTGGTAGCCCCAGCCGATGAGGCCATTAGAAGACAAGGCCTTTTTGAAAAAAAGGCCCTAGCTTCTAGCAGCCTCGCCTTTTCATCCTGGATTGTGGCTTCGCCCCCTGCCAGGCAACCCTTTAACTAGGAGATGCAGCGGTATTTAAAGGGAGGCCTGGCGTTGTTGGGGCCACCATTGAGGAAGACAAGTTGTGGCACTGACCCCCTTTCAGCATCCCTTTAGCTACGAGATGCAGGGGTGATCATGACGATCGCTGCAAAGGGATGCCTGGCGGGAGTTGGCGGCTGCCCGTTAGGACACCCTCTCAAGAGCCCATCTCGATATCGCAGGCCACTAAAACACTGTTCATTGCGACTAGCAGGGTCCCGGTGTGGGGTGGGTATGCCCGCTGAGGACGGCCTGCAGAGCCCCACTTACACGAAGGAGGCCGTGGTGAAGTACGAGATCAATGCCTTCCTTTGCTGGCACGCATCCTTCCCCTGCAGGGCCTCGCCCACACGCACACGCCCTGGAGGGCAGCTCTGGGCACGCACAGTCCCGTTCCCCGCCCACTCTGTCACAACCTCCGGACACTCCCAAACACTTAACTCCGATTGTCCCTGAGAAAAAAATAGGGTGACACAAGGTCACGCCTTTGTAGGTATGTCTGCATGCTGCACTGGGAGTGTGCACAAGAATTGTGGAGTAAACAAACTAAGTACGCCGTGCACATGCACTAATACATGTTGGCATCTTTAAATCCAGAGCGGCAATACGCAGACTGGCAGCAGCTGTCAAGATGACCCGGCCAAGAGCACTGCCTAGAGCTCCTGTAGGCACTATCACGTGGCCTACGTTCAGATTGCACTGCCTAGTGTGGCTGTAGACAGTACCACGTGGCCTACGTTAGTATGGCACTGCTTAGAGCCAGGGACGTCATTTCACCAAAATTCCAGGGGTAAGGAAATGACATCACACGACCCTTGACCTCTGATGACATTACAGGAAGTGATGTAATTTGACACCACCCCGAAGTAACATGACAGGAAGCAATGGCAGACCACCGTTTACCCCTTGACAAAACAGGAAGTGGTCACATACACAATGAAAAATATGGTTACAATATCAATGTAACGTAATATACATTTCATACAAGAATGGATGACCATCTGTATCAGCAGAAAAAAACATGCTATAACTGCAACTTGTGAAAAGCAAAATACAAAATCCGAAATGGAAGCTAATTCTACCCTAAATGCTTTTTGGAGGATTTTGTCTGCATTGTGAATTTGAGATGTTTCAGAACAGAATAAATCAGGGACTCACGCCCTGTAGTGTGCCTGAAATAAACCTTTTAATATTTTAATAAACCTTTAATGAGTCTAGCAATTATTGTTTAGCATTGTTTAGAATTCCAGAACTCTCTTAGATAAAGCATGGGCCTGCTAGTTTTGCAGATATCACCACTGAGGCATATGCAATAGTGAGGAGGTGGTGACGGAGGCACTGTGCACCCTTTACCATGCATTAGATGCCGGTTTTGTTTAAAACCCTTCATCAGCTTATTACTGGTCAGGTTAAAGTTTGTAAGAGCTACAAGACTTTCTGTGTAGCCTTTCTGTGCATTGTTTATTGGGCCTCTCTCCTACAGTATGCTGTCATGTCGATAGATATAATTCCCAAAAGATGCTTCTGTACTGGGGGTTGGAAATGCTCACACTGACACCCAGCCCTTCCTTATCTAAAATTCTTCAGAAACAAGAAGCAAAACATCCATTGTACCCCATTTGAGTGGCCGATGTTGCAGCCGTTGTATACTCTCATCCAAAAACTTAAGCTGTTCGAATGAGTATGTATGGTTTATGGTACAAACATTTTAATGTTAGGGTGAGTGTTGTGAACAGTGATGGGAGCACCAACCCAACCATCTCTTATGATTTTAGAGATTCACACATACAATCCTTTTATCACAGACTTGTTTATCCAATATAGAGATCTCTGATCACTGTTATATTCCCGAAATGCTCTGTGATGTAATGCAAAGTATACAGGAACCCTCACTTTTACCATTTACCCCTTTCCCACTCTCGTAGAGGTTTTTTGAAAGAGTACAATAAGAGTGTACCAGACTGTCCATCTTGGAATGAGAACCTTCCATCAGAAAAAAATTCATAAGGTTAGTCTACTATTGCCCCTTGCGAAATACAAGTGAGGTGATACAAACAGAACACCTGCAACACAGGGTTAGGTCAGTGGGCCTTCAGAGCCCGGTAGGCTGGTCACACCGCATTTTGCCAGTAGGGACAGTTTGAAACTGCATTCAGGCAAGGCCTTCCCTAAGAGCAGGTGACAGAAGAACCATTTACTTGTGCAGCAACAGCTGTATTTTCACATTAGAATTCTTCTGTAAAGTACTTGCATTACAATGTAATGAAACCAGCTTTGTTTATATGGCAATGATTTATTCATATTGAGGAGGAGTTTGGTCGCACGACACAGACGTGTAGTTTGGGAGTAGTTTGGAAGTGACGTGTGCCATTCCGTGGGGCAGGCATATTCTGGTGTTTCGTCCCTGGGCACCAAGTTGGCTAGAAACTGCCCTGGCAGTAACACACTGATTAGCGCGACTGTAGGACGTATTACATGGCCTACGGTAGGCAGTATCACACTGACTTGACTAGAACGAATGTAGGCAGTATTACATGGCCTACAGTAGTCAGTATCACACTGCCGTGACTTGAACGACTGTAGCCAGTATTGCATGGCCTACAGTAGTCAGTATCACACTGCCTTGACTAGAGCAACAGTAGCCAGTATCACATTGCTTTGACTAGAGCGGCTGTAGGCAGTATTACATGACCTATGGTAGGCAGTATCACACTACCTTGACTAGAGCGACTGTAGGCAGTATTACATGACCTACGGTAGGCAGTATCACACTGCCTTGACTGGAGCGACTTTAGGCAGTATTGCATGGCCTAAGGTAAGCAGTATCACACTGCCTTGACTAGAGAGACTGTAGGCTGTGTTACATGACCTAAAGTAGTCAGTATCACACTGCCTTGACTGGAGCGGCTGTAGACTGTATTACATGGCCTACGGTAGTCAGTATCACACTGTCTTGACTGGAGCGGCTGTAGGCAGTATTACATGGCCTGCAGTAGGCAGTATCACACTGTCTTGAGTGGAACGGCTGTAGGCAGTATTACATGGCCTACGGTAGGCAGTATCACACTGCCTTGACTAGAGCGACTGTAGGCAGTATTACATGACCTAAAGTAGTCAGTATCACACTGCCTTGACTGGAGCGACTTTAGGAAGTATTGCATGGCCTAAGGTAGTCAGTATCACACTGCCTTGACTAGAGCGACTGTAGGACGTAGTACATGGCCTACGGTAAGCAGTATCACACTGCCTTGATTAGAGTAACTGTTGGCAGTATTACATGGCCTACAGTAGTCAGTACCACACTGCCTTGACTAGAGCAAGCAGGATTACATGGCCAAGAGCAGCTGCAGACAGGACTACATGGCCTACAGTAGCCACTGTTACATGCTCAAACGGCTTCTGTAGAGAGGGTATCCCGTGGCCTACGCCAGGTAGTATTACACGGTCTGTAATAGCTGTAGGCAGGATTTCACAGCCTACAGCAGTCAGGATTACACGCTCTTGAGCGTATTTAGGCAGGATCTACAGTAGGCAGTATTACAAGGCCGGGAGTAGCTGTGGGCCATGTGGCCCAGAGTAGGCACTATTATTCGCCCGGCAGCTTCTGCAGATAGTAGCACATGGCCTACAGCAGGTAGGTCTACAGCAGGATTGCAAGGCCTGCTGTAGTCAGGATCACACACCCGAGAGCAGCTGTAGTCATGAACACAAACCGTGGAGCTGCTTTAGGCAAGATTACATGCGTACCATTGCCAGGATTAAAAAGTGTACACTTGCATAAGATTCAAAAGCTGTTAGAAGTCTCTGCAATCCAATGCCGGTACAATCTAATAGAATCAAATCGTCGGCATAGGCTAGCCAGCCGGTAATTAGCGATCCAAGTCTAGGAGCGACAAAGGTGGTTGGCCCCAAGGATTCACCTACGTCTGAAAGATACAAATTAAAAAGGCAAGGGGTCAGAATGCACCCCTGCCTTAAACCGTTGCGGTGAATATTTTCTTAGAGAGGGCCCCCTCTTGATTCAGCCGCACCTGCAGGTTCGAGTCATCATGAAGCTTGACTA
This sequence comes from Ambystoma mexicanum, assembly GCF_040938575.1. Lineage (NCBI taxonomy): Eukaryota > Metazoa > Chordata > Amphibia > Caudata > Ambystomatidae > Ambystoma > Ambystoma mexicanum. The sequence goes on along the minus strand of NC_090938.1, from coordinate 401,210,747 downwards.
TTAATTTTAACAAGCCCATTGGGATCCCCCAACAATTCAATTTCCGCCATAGCAATTACAGCTCACCAGGTCGTCCGCAGATGACAAGTCGAAGGCAGCCAAGTGTATCACTTCGTACTTTTTCTCACAAATGAGGTCTTGGTAGCACTTTATTACAAACCCTTTGCAACTGGTCCCATGGGATTAACTAACCCAGTTTTGTTTTATTCTATCTGTCCCTATCGCCCAATCCTCCAGATGTGTCAATGCTAGACTTGTAAAGATTTTACTGTCACTGTCTAGTATTATGATTGGGCGATAGTTCTTGGGGTCTGATCTTATACTACATTTTAAAATGGAAATGATGTACGAGACCTGCCAAGAAATTGGAAATTGCCCTTTTTCCAAGATGTCATCAAAAAGTAATTTTAATGTCACAGCCCTGGTAGTTGGATCACCCTTAAAAGGCTGTTAGACATCTGGTTGGACCTGGGCTCGGGAATGACTGGCATTCATAATCATTCAATATACGTCCTCCACATCAAATGTGAGGGTGTTTTCGTAATGGCGGGTGTCAGTGAATACCATATCCTGAATATGAGGGGACCCGGTCTCAGCACAGAGATTCTCGATATGCAACACCCAATCGGCTTAAACAACAGCATTAATCATCTGTTCTCCCTGCCCAGCCTCCACTGCATTAACTTTTCTCCAGAAGTTTGAAACATCCTTGGATCGAAGACAAGACAACTTTACCTCAGCATCAGCTTGTCACAGGATAGCCTTGTGACTTCTTAATCACTGCTTGTACTTAGTTATGCTTTTATTTTTTGCAATCTCTTGTGTTTTGCACACTTTGATGTGTCTAATCGCTGCCCTCGAGTGCCTTTTTCATGCTAAACTAGGATCCTACCTATTAGACTTTCCATCAAAGTTAGTAGCACAACCTTTCTCGATTTTGTTTCTTCTCAATGTTTTATCCAACACATCGGAAAAAAGTTATCAAAGTTTACGTTCGTTAGTGTAACCAACTTCCATTCATAAGTAGAGGTTCCCATCATCACGGTCATTTCTCTGTTTAGCTATTAACTCTATCAACATTCCACGAGATTCTACTCAGTGCATCATTGGGCGTCACGTCCACCCTATACAAATATTTGGAGGAACTTAATTCAAAATGAAATGAGCACTGCATCATGCAATGGCCACTCCAATCATTCTGAACAATGTTTAACCTCTTACGTTTCTCAAAGAGTAGCGTGTCAGAAAAAATGAATCCAGCGTTGATGAGGCAAGTCCTCTGTGCCAAGCAGGGCGGCCAATAATATCGCCCTCTATGGCGCCATTTAATTTTACCAGCCCTATGTTTGCAAGCCCATTCAGCAATTTTCTAATATTACTAGTTTTTTGCAAGCAAGTTTTTTCTCAAATTAAATGGGACGGTGGCCTCACCAAGCAAGCATTGTTCCTTTTCTCAGACTTTTGGGCATGCAGGGTTAAAATCCCCTAAAACCAACATATGGCCATTGGTATTATGACCTATCCATCTGGTAACAAAGTCCATTAGGCTGGCCATAAATCTTCCAGCAGGACATATACTCATGGCAATAGATATTATGCAATAAAAATTGGGTAGAAACCCCTCGTACTTTAGTGCAAAATTCCACCGTCCATGTCATGTAGCTTGATGTTAGTAAACCCAAAGCCTGCTCTAAACATGGTCACCAAACCCCCCGTGGGTCTACCGAAGGGGCCTTTTCGAGATACTTGACAGCAAACAGTGTACCCATTCCAGGCAGGGCATTCTATCAGCCAAATCTCCCACAGGCGAACTATTCCAAAGTTTCGTAGGCTAAGCCTTAGCTGGGGATTTGTAAATAACTGTTTATGGCCTCTTGTCTTGCATGAAATTAAATTCAAGGCAATGGGCACTAGAGTCTATGGGTACCGACCCCTGAGATCCTTTGGTTGGGTTGATTAAGGAGCCTGCTATCCAAGCCCAATCTTGATGGTTATTTCCTTTGGCCATATCGCTCCACCCAAAGGGTACATTTCCTTTTTTAATGGAGCGTTCATTTACTGAAACTTCGATGGCGGGGCTTCTTTCTGCTTCCCTAACATCAATACTCTGTCAATTCTTGTTTTGGACTCCAGCATAAAAAGGGTCACATAAAAACCAATTTGTCTCAGTGTCGCCGATGCCACCTCTTTCAAAACAAGCTCAAAGTAACACAAGGATCTATACATTCTACCCTTTCTAGTCTTTGTGGGATAATGCACGCAAATTCAAAATGTCAGAAAACAATAAAATAATACCAGATCTATTTAATAATGTCTTGTATATAAAGGCTGAGAAACGGTGTCCACCATAGTCAAATTTGTGTTTAGGCCGTTATTGGGCCACTGAGTCACCCTGCACTTAAATCCCCCCCCCGCCCCCGGGGAAAAAGAAAATTCAGAGCCCTTTGCCCCTTTTAATATTGAAAATGGGGGTATAAGCCTTTTTTCCATGTGTTCAACTCTTTTTCCTTGATTCTGGACTCTGGAAGGACGCAGTTTCTCATACATGTACATCGCCCCATTTGCATCTATAGGTGGCATACTTAAATCCATAGATTGCAATTTTCCAGTAGGATCACTCAATGTCTGTGCCCAGGAGACCCATCTAACATTATTAGAGGTGGAAACCGTATTCAATAGATGTATATAGGGACATGTTGAACTTCCATACTCACTTTATTCCCCCCACACCCCACTCTAGCCTGAAGGTAAGTGAGTGGTTCTGTGTTGGTACTCTCGCACTGTGTCGCTATTGATTTCACCTTTTCAGCAGCCGAGGAGAGTATGCCAGTCTGAGTTCCTTGAAAAGTCACGCCCAGTGGGGCAGATCGAGAGACCCTCCCTCTCCAACCTACTCATATTGGGTATGAATCTGGAGAAGGTCGGAGGAAAAGGCCTTTGTCCCTCTCTGCAGCTCTCGGCTGATCGACAAAGCCCTCGCCGCAGGCAGACCCCTCACATTCCTGATCAAAGGTAAGCACCCCCTTCTGGCAGGTAGCGCCTTGTGCAGGTCTAACAGGGCTTTGGAGGTGAGCTCTGACGCGACTCGTTGCAAGCCACAGTCCACCATGCTCGCACTGAGGCTGACTCGCCTCGGCTCATACACCTGCATGGCTCCCCTTGCCTCCCACCCCCTGCCCCCTCCTACCAGGAACTGGCGGCTAGGGTCGAGATTCATCAACCCAACAGCTGCTCTCTCCCTGAGCAACCCTGACGCTATGTCTGCAGCACCAACAGCCTCACAGGAGATTCACGTGCTTAAAGCCACGTCTGCCCACACCTCAGAGATACACCACTCCATGGTCTCCAAGCCTCCCATCACAAGACCGCCTACTGGTCTCACCCCTATCGCGACGCACTATAGCACAAGCCAATGGGCTCACACCAGTGTCCCTCCCACAGGCATAACCGAACGTTGTCTCCGGGATTGTGCTGCAACCATCGTATACAAATGAAAACTACCCGTCGCTGCCATCACCAGCCATTGACTTTGTTTTACTAACCCCGGCCGCCTATGTGCAGGATTGGGCAGTTCTTGACTATGATGATGCACCACACGTACCTATACCGCCCATCCCCACTGTCCTGCCAGTGCCAGCTATCACCCATGATGTTACTTTGGACTCACCTGTGATTCCCCATGTTGCCATGCCAGTACCAGATATCACCCATGATGTTACTTTGCACTCATCTGTGATTCCCCCTGTTGCCATGCCAGTGCCAGATTTCACCCAGGATGTTACTTTGCACTCACCTGTGATTACCCCTGTTGCCATGACAGTGCCAGCCTTTAACCATCATGTTACTTTGTACTCACCTGTGATTACCCTTTTCCATGCCAGTGCCAGATTTCACCCATGATGTTACTTTGTACTCACCTGTGTTACCACCTAGTGTGTCCATTGCTACACCTGCACCAGCTAATGACCATGTCACTATTATATCTGCTTCCATGTCCCCACCCTCAGCAGAATCAAGCCCTTGCCCGCCTCCCCCCCCCACTCCCCACCCCTACCTAAACCCAGTAATCCCCCACCCCTACTCTACACTGCTCCCTTATTAACTCCCGCTCCCTTCCAACCCATGCCCTGGATGTCCATGATCTTATCACCAGCTGTGACCTGGATCTCCTTATTATCAGCGAAACCTGGCTCCACAAAGGGTCTGGCCCAGCCCTTGCCTTGCTATCCCTCCAGGTTACACTATTTTCAGGCAAGACCACACTTTACAGAAAGGAGAAGGGGTTGCCCTCATAGCTAAAGAATCCATACCTATCAGAAAAGTGGAAGGGAAACTGGGCAATGAAAGTGACTACCTCTTCCTTAAAGTTAACCCATCCCCTAACCGCACAATTGCTCTCCACATCGTCTACTGCCCCCCAGGTTCTATCATGGACTTCCATGATGCACTCATACACACCCTTTCTGATAACCTAAAGACTTCCACACAAGACATCTTACTAGGAGACTTGAGCCTCAGGCTTAATGACCTTAATGACTCCCATGCAGCCACACTCGATAAAGAAAGCCTTATCCACCTTAGGCTTCAAACAGGCCATCACTGAGCCTGCTCACGTCATAGGATGCTCCAGGACTGGGCTGCCCACCACAACTGCTGTCTCACCATCTCAGCCATATCTCCCATTCCCTGGTCAGACCACAATACCATTCATTTCAATCTCAACACCCCCAAGGGGTCACCCAAGCTAGAGACACCACTCCCCCAGGCCATCACTAGTAGCTCTCGTCAGTTTACCAAAGAAACACTTATACCCTACATGTCGGTGTCTGCCCTTAAACCTCCTTTCTCCAATGACCCTGACACCGTAGCTTGCACTTTCAATGCTATCATCACTCAAGCAGTAGACGCCATTGCTCCACTCACCCATAGAAAAATCAAGCACACCAAACACACCAATGCCTGTTTCTCCCCTCAGCTCCTTGAGTTACGCAATAAGAAAAGGGCTGCACACTCCGGCTGGAAAGCCAACCCTAGCAATTCATCTAAACAAGCCTTCCAAATCATCTCCAGAGAATACAAATCTTCCATAATCCAAGCCAAAGCCACCTCTTTGATAGACAATGCTAAATCAGATACTAAAGAAACATTTGCCATTTTCAGGGAGCTTGAATCCCCAACTCCTACCCTGCTTACAGTCACCAAAGATGAAGACTGCTGCAGTAGCATCCAATCCGCCCTGCTTGATAAGCTTAACTCCCTTCAAAGTAAAATCCTCGCCCACCAACAGGCCCTCAGCCACCAAATCTCGAACATCCACAATAGCATCCCCCATGACCTCCCATTGTTCACCTTTAAGGATATGAGTGAACAGGAAATGATTGCCCTCCTCAAGTCCATCAAACCCTCCAATTGCAAAGGGGATGCCTGCCCGGCTGAACTCATCAAAGAATGCTCCTCTACCATTGATCCCTTCCTCACTTCTTTTATCACTGCTTTCTGCTCTAAAGCCCTTGTCCCAACCTGTCTCAAGGAAGCTTGGGTACGCCCTATACTTAGAAAAACCCTTGCTAGACCCTTTCATCCCTGGAACTACAGACCTATCACCACCGCCCCTTTCCTCTTAAAAATCCTTGACAAAGCATCCTATCTCCAGGTCCAGAAATTCCTCAAGGCAAATAGCCTACTTGGCCTCCGCCAGGCAGGCTTCAGTCCTGGCCATGGCACTGAAACCGCACTATTAGACCTCAAAAATCAAATGGATGATCTAAGAGACTCGGCCCAACCAGCTCTCCTTCTGCTCCTTGACTTGTCAGTGGCTTTCGACTTGGTGGACCACAAAATCCTTTGCCACCACCTTTCATCCGCTGCCAATTTCTCTCCCATGGCCACAGCCTGGATCGCCTCCTTTCTCCAGGACAGAGTCATGAAAGTCTTTTCTGACCAAGCTTGCGCTCACCCGAGCCTCATCAAATGCAGAGTCCCCCAAGGCTCTTGCATATCCCCCCAACCCTATACAACCTGTTCACAATGTCACTCTTCAACATCTTGGACGCGTTAGGCATCACATATACCAACTATGCCGACATTACACAAATCCTCATCCCCCTTTCTGGCAATTCCGACATGAAAACCATCAATTCCCTCTACTCCACCATCCAAACATGGATGGCAGAAAATTGGCCGTTCCTTAATGGGGAAAAAACAGAATTACTGTTAATTGGATCCCCTGCTTCCCTAAAGAAGTTTGACCAACAGTATTGTTCATTCACGATCGACAACACAACCATCTCTGTCTCACAATCTGTAAAAACCCTGGGAGTTTACTTAGACTCCAACCTCTCAATGAGTAGACAGGTGAACACTATAGCCTCTGCTGCGGCTTACCACTCTAAACTGATCAATGCAACAAGACCTTTCCTCTCCGATCCTAACTGCCTCACCACAGCGAGAGCAATTATCGTCTCCCAGCTTAATTATTGTAACGCCCTCCTAGCAATCTATCAACAGGAATGCCACTGAGTACAGCTACCCGCCCATACACATGCTAGATGTGCTTGGTTGCGCTAAGTGTTAACAGTCATATTGGTCAATGGATCCAAATAGAACAAAAGAAAGAGATAGAAATTAACATATTTTAATTAGTCTATAGAAGAGACTGACATGTTAAAAAACAATAATGCATTTCGTTTACACAAAACATAAAAACAATTGATGAAAAACACCATTTTTCCTAACCAAGAGAGCAGCAACTGTAATTGACATATTTGAACAGTTGAGTGAGGTTAGTATAAGTGTGATATTGACATTGCATATATCCACAATTGCTATTTTATTAGTCCTTGACTCTGTCGACACAGAGGAATGTGTTTCTGGGTATCAGCGGGTGTGATTTGAGAACAGACACTCTCTAGCTGGCTTAGTCTGTCATGAGACATATGCTGAACCCGTCTTCAGGACAATAGATTTTAGGGACACAGCAACTTAATGATGCAGCTAAAAACCAAAAACACGAAAAATGTGTTAATGGCACCTTTAAAAACTAAATAGAGATCTCTATGGGTGTACACACGCAGCCATTCGCACTAACCTTTCAATTTCTTTGTAGCAGTGTGGGGCGTCGGAAATGGTGACCTTGGACCAAATTTGAAAAACTGTGCGAACTCACAGTTGAACAAAAGCTAGAAATGAAAAATGTTTTGTTTTTAGCTGTTGATGTTTTCAGGAGCCACTTTTATTTATGTTACATTGTGGTTACGCGGAGAAACATATACGCTGGATAATTTAACACATTGAGTTTTAGTGGAACTTAATGAATCAATATATTGACGTGCCAGAGTTGGCAGGAAAGCGGGCAATGGTTGTTACCTTTATTCCATAAGTTTGTGCATGGACAGTAGTTAGCCGTGTTGTTGTTATTAATGGAAGGTCGAAATACATTCCCCGAAAAGCACGGACTGGAAAGGGTGTCGTTCATAGAATTGACACGAATCTTCAAATGGGCGCCGTGTGGCTGTTTTTCCGGAAAGAAAAACACACGGAGCTTGCCGTTAGATAAATGAGCGACATAGGAATCGTGATTCATTTATCTGGTTTTTCCCAGCAATTGTATTCGCTTACCTACGTCCTTGCGGAATACGCTGCCGAAAGGGTGCAGGCTGTCGCGATGTCGAGCATCCAGTGAAACGCTGGTTGCTACCGACCGAATAATTTTTAATTGAAAAACCGACAACTAGACCGTGAGCATGCTTATAATTGACATAGCATTTAACGCCATATTGGATGGAAAAATGGCCGGTCTCAGTGTTGCCACGTATAATGAAGGAAATAAGACGTATTTTTTAATATAAACAATTCGAGGCCAATGGCTCCAATTAGCCACGTTATTTATCGTGGTGCTATCGATACTTGTTGCTAAATTTATATTTCGCAACCAATTGAAAGGTCTTTGATGATTATTGTGGCCAGCGAAAAATTGAGCAATGTCAGTGTGCAAAAAGATAAGAAATAACAGAGTGTCATGACAGTAAGGCCCAAGTGGTTTAAATATGAAAGACATTATCACGCAACCAGCAGCGTTTACGGAAGTAAACTGTGTGATTGAGTAAGCTACTGTGGCCCAAGCCAAAATGTGTTTTAAGGCCACTAAACATGTGAGCAGAAGTTATTTACGAAGGAACAGACTCCATTCTATTCCAATATTGAGACCGGCTTGTACTGTGTTTAAATTATAAATCCACTTTTGTTCGAGCTGTCTTAGTTTTCGGTCTCTGTCACCCCCACGCGGATGTGGCGGTACTGTTTGAAGTATGACCCACTGGATGTCTTTTACAGTGTGTTTAGCTTTCACGAAATGGGCCACTAATGGTTTTTCGGGCACTGCATTTTTTACACATGAGCGATGCTCGCATATTCTTTGTCTTATAGGTCTCTTCGTTTTGCCAATATATACAAGCCCACAGGGGCAAGTGATGGCATAAATAGCCCAGGAGGTGTTACAGTTTGTGAATTTATTAAGATGCCAGATAAAACCGTTTAGAGTAACAGTTTTAAGGTTATCTGTTAATTCACACACTGAGCACTTGCCACATTTAAAATGCCCAGTGACTGGCGGTAGATGCCATAATGTAGTTTGTGACGAAGTCTGAATTGTTTTTTGGATCTTGTATGTATGTACCAATTTGTCACGTAAATTAGGCATACGTTTAAAGGCAAAGCGTGGTTTCTGTACAAAGAAATCTTCAGTTTGTATTAGAGACCAATTTTCCAGAATGCACCGGCGCAAATCATTGCTAATAGGCGAAAAAGTCGAAACACAGGTGATTTTATCCTCTTGTGTCTTTGCTTGTTTTTCCAGACACCGAGATCTATCTGTGTTTCGTGCCCTTTTCATAGATCGTCTAATGATGTGTGGGGGATATCCCCGTTCTTTTAATCTAAGGGACAGATTTTGACTGTGACTGTCAAAGTCTTCTTTAGTCGAACAGTTTCGCCTAATTCGTAGAAATTGGCCGAAGGGAAGGTTTTCCCGCAGTGATTGTGGATGAAAGCTTTTAAAAGAAAGCAGAGTGTTCTTGTCCGTGGGTTTTTTGTAAAGAGTGGTGTTCAGGGTGCCTAACGTTGTTTTATAAATTTCTAGATCCAAAAACGCTATTTTGTGGTGATCATAATGCATGGTGAAATTTATGCATGGGTCTTGTTTGTTTAACCATTCTAAAAAGTTGGTCAATGTTGTTACATCTCCATGCCAGAGTAGGAACACATCATCTATGTAGCGATGCCACGTGATGATTTCCGTTGTGAAGGGATTATTATTGTGGTAAACCGATTTGTGTTCTAAGTCATCCATGAATAAATTGGCCAAGTCAGGTGCAAATGTGGCCCCCATGCTTGTCCCGTGTAGCTGTTGAAAAAACATATTGTCTACCATGAAGAAGTTATTCACCAAAGCTATTCTAATGCATTCACATATGAAATCGGATGGCGGTGACAAGTCCGCTCTTTTCTCAAGATATGTGTGTATTGTCTGGATGCATTGTAACTGAGGAATACTAGTATATAACGATTCTACGTCCAATGTGACTAAAATGTCATCGGGAGAAATCACAAGGTCGTTGACAATTTTTATCATATGGGTGGTGTCTTGGACATATGACTTCATTTTGAGCACAAATGGTCTAAGAAAAAAATCCGTGTAGATAGACAAAGGTTCTAACAATGAGCCAATAGCAGCGACAATGGGACGGCCTGGTGGATCTACCGCATTTTTATGGATCTTTGGAAGGCAGTATAGGGCAGGAATAATGGGATGGCTAATGGTAAGGAAAGACTTTTCTTCATCGTCGATCCACCCTTCATTGGATGCATGAGCCAGAAGACTGTTAATCTCCTCTTGGATAGTTTCGGTTGGGTTGCCTTTTAGTTGTTTGTAGAATTTTCTGTTCTCTAATTGTCTCCTAATCTCATTATCATACTTTTTTCTGTCCCATAAAACCACCCCTCCGCCCTTATCTGCTGGCTTAATCACAAAAGAGTTGTTGTTTTCCAAATTGGTGAGAGCCGATTGTTCTTCTTTAGAGAGATTGCTTCTACATTTGTTTTTTGTTTTTATAAGAGTTTTCATCTCTCGAAGCACTTTGTTTTCAAAGCTAATGATTTCAGGCAAATCTCTATTGGAAGCTGTCTGAGGGTCTGCTGGAAGCAATGTGAGGGACTGTTGGGTGTTATGTGAGGATCTATTGGAAGCTATGTGTGGGCCTGTTGGAAGCTTTGTGAGAGTCTGCTGAAAGCCATATGAGGGATTGTTAGGAATTATGCGAGGATCCATTGGAAGCTATGTGGGGGCCTGTTGGGAGCTACGTGAGTGTCTGTTGGAAGATATGTGAGGGTCTGTTGGGTGTTATGTGAGGATCTACTGAAAGCTATGTGAGGCCCTGTTGAAAGCTACGTATTGGCCTGTTAGAAGATATCTGAGGGTCTGCTGAAAGCTATGCAAGGGTCTATTGGGCATTATGTGAGGATTTATTGGAAGCTATGTGGTGGACTGTTGGCTGTTATATGAGGAAATATTGGAAGCTATGTGATGGACTATATGGAGCTATGTGAGGATCTGCTGGAAGCTATGCAAGGACTGTTGGGTATTATGTGAGGATCTATTGGAAGCCATGTGAGGGTCTATTGGAAGCTATGTGTGGGACTGTTGGGTGTTATATGAGGATCTATTGGAAGCTCTTTGGGGGTCTGTTGGTAGCTATGGGAAAGTCTGTTGGAAGCTATGCGAGGGTCTACTGGAATCTATACGAGGAACTGTTAGGTGTTATGTGAGGATCTATTGGAAGCTATGTGAGGATCTGTTGGAAGCTATGTGATGGTCTAATAATGATAATAATAATAATAATTTCGCATTTATATAGCGCTACGAACCCTCCGGTATCTGAACGCTGCTTATTATTACCCACGGTGTGTGGTGCTCATTTATCGACCTCGGAAGGATGAAAGGCTGAGTTTGGCCCTGCCGGCATTCGAACCTGCGTTTGCAAGTTCTGCACGGATGTCAAAGCGAACACTCTACTCGTTGTGCCACTTGACCGGCTGTTATGGAAGTTATGCAACGGTCTGCTGAGTGTTATGTGAGTATCTATTGAAAGCTATGTGAGGGTCTGTTGGCAGCTATGCGAGGGTCTGCTGGAACCTATACGAGGCACTGTTCGGTGTTATGTGAAGATCTATTGGAAGCCATGTGAGGCCCTGTTGGAAGCTATGTGAGGGTCTTCTGGAAGTTATGCCAGAGAGTGTTGGGTGCTATGTGAGGATCTATTGGAAGCCATGTGAGGCCCTGTTGGAAGCTACGTGAGGGTCTTCTGGAAGTTATGCCAGAGAGTGTTGGCTGCTATGTGAGGATCTATCGGAAGCTATGTGAGGGTCTGTTGGGAGATACGGGAAGGACTGTTTAAAACTATGTGTGGATCTGCTGAAAGCTGCATGTGGGTCTGTTGGGGGCATTTCTGTTGGAGGATGCGTGTTGCTTTATTGGGTTATCTTATTATGCACACACAAAAAGAGATGTAATTGTCTCTCTGCATGGCCTGGCAGAGACCCATGGAGCAGAGGGAGTAAATGGATGGTAGACTAGGGGTGATGAGGCAGAGGAATCATAAATCAAGGAACCTGCAGAGGAGATACGATGGCAGAATTCTGTCGAAATGGGTGCATCCAGGATGAAAGGGGTAGTTGAAATCACACCTAGTGTGGCAAGGTGTTTTCAAATATGCTTGCCCCTACCATCAGCACGGCACTGCAGGCTGCGTCCTGCTCTTTGTGTCTCTCGCTTTCATAAGCTCAGGGCTTTAAGTGGACTGGGGTGGAGGCCCAACAGTCTCCAAAAAGTGGGGCTCCATCGGGGCTCTGCCAGGGCTCCTCAGTCCCACCCCTGCAGCCTGTGTCAGCGTCGCGCAAACTGCAACTTCCTCTCGCAGCCCTCACAAGGTTTATCAGCCTTGCGAGGGGCACGAGAGGAAGTTTTGCAGTCCCAAAGTGGAGGCAGCCCTGATGAAAGGGTCTACGCCTGCAGCATGCTTTGTACACCCTTTTGGACTTGCCTGTATGTCCCTGATGCTTCGGGGTATCCAGACCACAGTCTCTCGCTGCACACACTGAGAGGATCTCGCCGAACAACGGGTCGGAGAAGCGAGCAAAGACCCAAGATGCTAATTCAAGAATAGAGAAGCTCAAATGGGATTAAGATCCTTATGTAATTCTTCTGCCCTCTTATTCTATTTTGCGCTCTGCGCCTCTTCTGCCCTCTGGCGCTCCTATACTCTTAGTAGTTCCTCTGACTCCTTGTCTTCTTCTGCCCCGGGGTCCTTCTGCTCTCTCTGCATTTCTTCCTCTCCTATCCCTGCATCTGTCTTCTTCTCGTCCTCGCATATACAAAAAATATTCAGATCAAGTACCCCTTTCTCAATCCACTTGATTCAAGTTAACCGGGATGGTACTTCATCTATTTTCTATTAGTCACAAAACAGATGTGTCACATCTGAATACTTTATATTGAAACAACTTGTATAAACTAGTATAACATCTGTTGATTTATAACAGCTATTGTTGTCATAATAGAACTAAGGGAGGAGGATATCAATCCCCTCTGCTGAACCACAGAAGCCGAATGGATCGACCCTCCCACCGTGGTCGGCACGGGCGCCTGGATTTTTGAAGTACAGGTAGCCAAGTGGCAACCAATGGGGGGAAGAAGGAGTAAGGGAAAAGGGATGGACTAATAAAGGTAAGGAAGGGAAGACAACTAGACATAAACAGCAAAATCACATACAATTCCTGACTTGATACTGTAATACCCTGGAAACCTAACCTGACTCTCTCTTCATAAACTAGTAGGACATAACATAAGTTTCACAAAACACATGGAGCAGTATACATGACCTTTCGAATGTTAGTGACCATGACTTACAAAGCATGACTTAAAGCTACATCAAACATATAGCAAGCAATGACACTGAAACAACAACATGCCCCAGTTATGGGATGACACAAACCCCTGCACATAGAACGACGACGCTTTCCCCTTGTGGAGAAAACAATGTGACTGAGGAATGCAGACTTAGCAGGCTTTTGGTCGTTTCTGGTTAGAAATCATATCCATGACGTAGTTCAGACCGTAGCATCCAAACATATGGTTCATAGTAGCAAGTAGCACAAAATATACTATTAAGAGGGCACACTTCAAGAAAGCACACTTAACTAATGGTCCGGACGTTTCCTCATAACGTCCGGACATCAACGAGTTGAAGCGTTGCTCAATACATGTGACCGCCGCGGCCCAGGAGGACACAGAACACACATAAACACTTAACTGAGTGTCCGGGTGCCTCCTGCGGCTGCCCCGGACCTGACGGAAGAGAGCGGATCACACATTAGCCAGCGTTCACCGCCGCGGCTCGGGAGATGCGAATGCCGCCACGTATGGTCAGCGTTAGTCCTTCAGCGGCCTCGAATTGTCCGCCTCTCACTTCGCTGCTCCGCTGCTGCTGCCGCCCGTGCTCTGCAACATCAATCACCAGCACCTGAGCATGGGCAGGCGGCCGTTAAGAGCACATCCTCCTAATGCAAAGTGCCTGCAGCTGGTTACCGGCGCACTTCAGAAAACTACACCCATTCCCCATGCCTGCTGGGAATTGTAGTGTTTTCCCCTATCTAGGCAATCCACGTCTTCTCCTGCACCACAACCTCTGATTCCTGACAGTACCTCCCGTTCCAGGGCTCTTCCCAGGACCTGCCTTTTCTGGATATTTTGCATGAAACATTCTTACCAGGCGAGGAGCATGAACTGCACTAGCAGGTTCCCAGGAAGCAATCTTCCAGTCCGTATCCAGCCCACTGGATCAGATACCATAAAACTTGCCTTCTCCTTTTCGAGTCCAAAATCTTCTTTACCTCATATTCCAACTGACCCTCTTTGTGGATGGCTGGAGGTCTCTGTACACGTGTTCCAGACACTGCGGGTTTAAGCAGACACACATGGAATACCGGGTGGATTTTTAAAGTTTTAGGCAAACGTAATTTTACAGCAACTTCTGACACATTTTTGACAATTTCATAGGGTCCAATAAATTTTGGAGCAAATTCTCGAGATCCTACTAGAGGCAAATTATGTGTGGATACCCACACCTTATCCCCAACCTTGTACTGAGGAGCCTCCCGTCTCTGTTTATCTGCATTCATCTTATACTGAGTCTTTGCGTGTTCAAGATTGTCTCGAGCCTTCTGTCTGATGGTCAGAAGCAATTGTTTTCTGTCTTGGAGTATTGGAAGGATTTCTACATCTGGTAGCTGCTCCGGTAACATTTCCTGTACCTGCCCATACAGGCACTCATTGGGAGCCATTCCCAGGGAAGCATGTTCCGTATTATTATAGGTGAATTCAGCTAACCATAATGCTTGAACCCACGACTCCATTCTGTCATGTAAATAACAGCGCAAGTATTGTTCAAGCGTCTGATTCACTCTTTCCGTTTGTCCATCTGTCTGAGGATGATAACTAGTGGACAGGGCACAATTGATTCCTAGCATCTGACAGAAGGCGCGCCAGAACTTTGATGTAAACTGTGGCCCCCTATCTGAAACAATAGTATGTGGTAATCCATGAAGTCGAACCACATGCTGCAGAAATAATTCAGCTAACTTCCCTGCTCCTGGAATGCCTCTACAAGGCACAAAGTGAGCCTGTTTAGATAAGTAATCCACTACCACCCATATTGTATCATACTGATCATCCGGTGGTAAGTCTGTGATAAAGTCCATTGATATGTGTGTCCATATTTTAGTGGGAGTAGGCAATGGTTTAGGTAGACCTGACTTCTTGGTATGATCTGCTTTACTTCGTACACATGTTTCACATTCCTGCACGCACCTAGTTACCTCTCGTCTCATATTTGGCCACCACAAGTATCTTTCTACTAGAGTCTGTGTCTTTTTACTACCCGAATGTCCGGCCAAGGGTGAGTTATGACACCAATGCATAGCCTTTCTTTGTAGTTCCAAATTAGGCAAATATTACCGCCCATCATAGTAAGGGAGGTTATTTTTAACTGTTTCCAAGGGATTATTCACTCCCCAACTCCGATTCTTTTGATTCCTCATTGCCTGTTTCACCTGCTTCATCAACTTGGAGACAACTGCACCTACCACCTTCTCTGCCGGTATTATAGATTTTGCCTCCGGTACCACGTTGTCCATATTTTGTTGACGAGATAATGCATCTGCCTTTCCATTTCTTTTCCCCGGCCTGAAGGTCACCACAAAATCAAACTCGTTGAAAAATTGGAACCACTGTAATTGCCTAGGGCTCAATGTGTGAGCTGTCTTGAAATACTATAGATTTTTATGATCCGTCACTACCACCACCTGCTGCTTGGCTCCCAGTAAATAATGCCTCCATTCCAAAAAGGCTGCCCTAATAGCTAATAGTTCTTTATCTGTGATGGAATAGTTTTGTTCACATGGAGTGAGTTTTCGTGAATACTAGGCCACTGGGTGCCAAATCCCTTCTGGATCCTTCTGAGATAACACCGCACCTATTGCCACATTGGACGTATCAGTTTCCACTTGAAACATCCTATCAGGATCTGAATGTCGTAATACTGGGGCTGAGCTGAATGCCATCTTTAGTTCTTGAAAAGCCTTTTCAGCCCCACATCCCAACAAAAACTTGTTGCCTTTCTTAACAATCTTGTTATAGGTGCCACAGTCTGTGAAAAATTAGTAATAAATCATCTATAGAAGTTAGCGAAACCCAAAAAAGATTGAATATCTTTAATACACTGGGGTGTGGGCCAATTCAGAACTGCTTGCACCTTGCTTCTGTCCATAATTATCCCTTCCGGGGTCAATATGAAACCCAAGAACTCCACTCTTTTCATGTGGAAAGCACATTTTTCTAATTTCACATATAACTGATGTTCTTGTAATTTCTTTAACACTGCCCTTACATGGCTCACATGCTGCTCTTGTGAATTGGAATAAATTAAAATGTCATCAATATATACAATAACAAAAATGTCCAAAATCTCACATAATACCTCCTGCATAAAAAACTGAAATGCTGCAGGGGCATTACATAAACCAAAAGGCATAACCAAATATTCAAATAATCCAAACTTAGTTCTAAATGCAGTCTTCTACTCATCCCCTTCCTTGACCCAAATCAAATGATATGCTCCACGTAAATCAAGTTTTGTGTACACCACTGCTGTCTTTACTTGATCCAGCAGTCCAGAAATTAAAGGTAGTGGATATCTGTTCTTTACCGTCACCTTGTTTAATACACGATAATCAATACATGTCCTCAACGTACCCTCTTTTTTCGGAACAAAAAACAATGGGGATGAGACTGGTAATGTAGAATGTCGAATAAATCCTTTCTGTAACATATCATCCAAATCCTCTCGCAGATGTTGATTTTTTTGTTTCCGCTAATGCGTATATTCTGCTACATGGCAATTTAGCCCCTGGTTCTAACTCTATGACACAGTCATATGGTCTATGGGGTGGCAGTCTTTCCGCTCCGCCTTTGTCAAAAACATTCACAAACTCTTGATATTGAGCCGGAACCTGTAACCCTACAGCCCCCACCACTTGAACTGCCGGTGGCTGATCTGCCAAAAACAATGCCGGACTCACCTCCTCCTCAATGTGACCTATACATTCTGGATTCTCAAAAAAAACCTCCCTAGCCGCCCAGTCAATTCTTGGTGGGTTATGCTGAGTCAACCAAGGAATTCCTAAAATAAGACCAAACTGGGGAGCTGCGATTAAATCCAGTACAATTTCCTCCACATGTCCTGACTGACACCTCATTTCTATGGGTTGAGTTTGCTGACAAATGGGTCCAGTTATTAAAGGAGACCCATCCACCGACTGCACCCCTTCCACCTGAGTCTTTTCTCTTAATGGCAACCCCAACCTTTTGGCCAAGTCAATGTCATTAAAGTTTCCAGTTGCTCCCGAATCTACCATGGCTGACACCATTTGTTTTGTACAGGCAATAAATAAAGTTACTAGAATATACAAATGGGAGTTACCTTTTCGTGTAGTATTTGCTACCCAAGTGGGGAACCTTTCTACCACTGAGCCTGACACCCGAGTTCCCCCTATGGCCGGCCCAAGCCTTTTCCCGACTCGCCTTTGCTCTTCTCTCCGTCACCTACCTTCTTGGGAGTGTTTGGACAAGTACGAATATAATGTCCAGGTTGACCACAGTACAAACACAAATTATTCACCTTTCTCTGCTCCTTTTCCATAGCCGATAATGGTCCCCTCACCACTCCAATCTGCATAGGTTCACCCTCACCATTCCTGTTCACCCTTCCTCTATCCAACCGTACAAAGGGTACCACCTCTGGTTTTTTCCTGTCTCCTTTTCGTTCATTCATCCGATGATCCAAACTTAATGCCAAGTCAATCATAGGTGTACACGTGTTGGGCTGAGGCTCTGCCTGTGCCATAGCGTCTTTTAATTCTTCTTTCAATCCTTGATAAAACAAAACTGTCTGTTTATTTTCTGGCCAATCTGTTTCAATTACCAGTCTATTAAAGTGTGTCACATAAGAGACCAAATCTCTGGTACCCTGGTTTAGTGCCAATAACTCCTTATCTTGTGCCAACGACACTTCCCTTCGATCAAATAATCGACCAAATTCTGCCAAAGAATTATCCCAATGATAAAGTAACGGGTCATCTTTTTGTACCAATGGCATCGCCCAAACTGCCGCATTTCCTGTTAAGTATGAAGTTACAACGGCAGTCCTTGCTTGAATAGTCTCAAATGCAGAGGGTTTACAAAGAAAATGTAACCTACACTGGGTCAAAAACATCATGAATTTTTTAGGGTCTCCGGATAATCTTTCGGGCGCTGCCAAGGGCACACTACTAGGAGCTTGAACCACTACAGTGGGCGCTCTAGCTACTGTTCTGCCGGTAGAGGACCCTGCTTCCTCCAACGGAGTCCCTTGTGCTACCAATCCTTGCACTTGAGCCTTCAGAGTGCTAGATTCCTGTCTTACATGTACCAATTCCACCTGAATATCCTGTAGTGCCTTCAGCATTTCTGCTAAAGCGGGAGGGTTCTCCATTTGGCCTGGGTGGTTCAGTAATCCCAAAATCGGGGGCTGATGATTCTGTCACAATAGAACTAAGGGAGGAGGATATCAATCCCCTCTCCCGAGGATCGACCCTCCCACTGTGGTTGGCACGGGCGCCTGGATTTTTGAAGTACAGGTAGCCACGTGGCAACCAATAGGGGGAAGAAGGAGTTAGGGAAAAGGGATGGACTAATAAAGGTAAGGAAGGGAAGACAACTAGACATAAACGGCAAAATCACATACAATTCCTGACTTCATACTGTAATACCCTGGAAACCTAACCTGACTCTCCCTTCATAAACTAGTAGGACATAACATAAGTTTCACAAAACACATGGAGCAGTATACATGACCTTTTGAATGTTAGTGACCATGACTTACAAAGCATGACTTAAAGCTACATCAAACATATAGCAAGCAATGACACTGAAACAACAACATGCCACAGTTATGGGTTGACACAAACCCCTGTACATAGAACAACGCTTTCCCCTTGTGGAGAAAACAATGTGGCTGAGGAATGCAGACTTAGCAGGCTTTTAGTCGTTTCTGGTTAGCACATCATATCCATGACGTAGTTCAGACCGTAGCGTCCAAACATATGGTTCATAGTAGCAAGTAGCACAAAATATACTATTAAGAGGGCACACTTCAAGAAAGCACACTTCACCTTTTTCCAGAAAACAAACTACAGGACCGCGTTCCATGCAGGGTACACGATGGGATCCAGGGGCACCCTTATTCTTATACACAAGAGGCTCCCGTTTTCCCCTCATGCGGTGGAACTGGACCCACGGGGTCGCTATGTACTCATTTTAGGCTCACTCTGGGGTGAAA
Organism: Ambystoma mexicanum; assembly: GCF_040938575.1. Taxonomy (NCBI): domain Eukaryota; kingdom Metazoa; phylum Chordata; class Amphibia; order Caudata; family Ambystomatidae; genus Ambystoma; species Ambystoma mexicanum. The sequence goes on along the minus strand of NC_090938.1, from coordinate 401,191,761 downwards.
CACTGGCCATTGTGTCCATATACTCCCCACCCGGACTGGGCCAGGGATTACTGGAGGATCTCACCACTCTCCTTGGGAAGCACCATCCAGATCGCTGGGTCCTGGGGGGAGACTTTAATGACGTCATGTGCAATACTATGGACCGTACCCACCTTAGGGGGCGCAATCCTGATATTCCCACGAAACTCTCTAACTTTGTGTCCGCCCTAGGCCTCCGAGATGTATGGCGAGAGCTGCACCCCCAAGATAGAGGCTACTCGTTCCACTCTGGAGCCCATGGCTCCCTCTCTAGACTCGATTATCTTCTCGTCCCGAACACAGACCTGCACAGGGCAATATCCGCAGTATTCCTCCCCCGTGGAATCTCAGACCATTCCCCCTTACTAATTGAAATACGAACACAATCGGTGATCCCCCCTAGAACATGGAGGCTAAACAACTACCACCTTGGATTCCCAGAATTGGTAGACAGCCTCACGGAGGTGTCCGACGAATACTTTGACATAAATATACCAGCGGTGGATGACCCGGTGGTGGTGTGGGAGGCTTATAAAACGGTGTTACGTGGGGAAATCATCTCATGGGTAGCAAACAAAAAGCGGGAGAGACTCCAAAAAATAGTAGAGGCGGAAGCCGAATTGATTCAGGCTGAAAGCACGCATGTCCTTGACCCTACCCCGCAGACTCAGAGGTCCCTCACATTAGCCACAGAAACCCTCAGAAATACCATGCTAGACAATGCCAGACAGGCCCACTGGGACACCAGAGCGAGGATATACGAGCTGGGGGACAAGGCAGGCAAAATGCTGGCCTGGTTGGAGAGGAGGGAGGAGGGGAGGCGTCATGTAAGGGAGATTGTTGCCCCGAGTGGGGTTAGGTACCAAACGGATGCTGAAATAGCAGAAGCCTTTGCCCAGTTTTACGAGGAGCTCTACCGGGACCCGACAACACCCTTCGACCCGACCCTACTCGATGAGATTGCTCTCCCAACACTGACACCACAACAACGGGAGGAGTTAGAGTCGGACCTTTCTGAATCCGAAATAAGCAGAGCCCTAGCGCAACTCCAGACGGGGAAAACACCGGGCCCTAATGGGTTCCCTGCCGAGACCTGGCAAAAACTTGGAGGGAACAAATTGGCGACCCCCCTTTACAGGATGTTTCTTGGTGCCCGCGACCAGGGCACCCTCCCACCTGACTTATGTAAAGCCACCATTGTGGTCATCCCCAAACCTGACAAGCCCCCGGAACAGTGTGCTTCTTATCGGCCTATCTCTTTAATTAACAGCGAGGCCAAGGTTCTCGCCAAGCTCCTTGCCAACCGGCTGCAATCAGTGACCCATACCTTGATCCACCCGGATCAGTGTGGCTTTATGCCACACAAATCGACACGTATGAACCTGCGCCGGCTCCATCTGGCTCTGGAGCGGACCCCGATCATTGACACCCCTCTCGCCCTACTGGCAGTAGATTTTGAAAAAGCCTTCGACTCGGTCAGGTGGGACTGCCTTTGGGAAGTCATGAGGCGTATGGGGTTCGGGGACAGCTTCCTGAAATGGGTGAAACTACTATACACTAACACTCGGGCAGAGGTCAGAGTGAATGGTTGGCCGTCCCGGTCCTTCCCGTTGGGAAAGGGCACGAGACGGGGCTGTCCCCTCTCTCCCCTTCTCTTTGCCCTGGCGATTGAGCCCCTGGCCCTCTGGCTTCGCCAGGACGCTGCATGGACGGGGTTCAGGTGGCCTGAGGGACATGAGGACCGTGTCTCCTTGTACGCGGATGACCTTCTGATTTACATGAGGGACCCAACTCGGTCTTGCCCCAGGGTGACACAGATGCTTACCCGTTTTGGTGAACTTAGTGGGCTTAAAATCAATTGGGGAAAATCAGTTCTCTTCCCGGTGAAAGGCATCGTGCAAGCTGACCCTCGGGAATGTCCGTACCGAATAGAACCCCATGGTTTTCGATACTTAGGGATCTGGGTGACCACAAACCTGAGCGAATACACACTACACAACTTTCAACCGGTCCTTGACCGTTTTGTCAATGACGTCCACCACTGGAGGCTTCTCCCCCTTACACCCATGGGAAGAGCGGCACTCTTCAAGATGATGACTCTCCCAAGGTTTCTCTATGTCTTACAAAATGCCCCACTAAAGATCCCAGACTCCGACTTTAAGAGGGTTGATTCCCTCTTTCGGGAACTAATATGGGGGGGAGGTCAGCCGAGGATAGCGCTAACCACGCTCCAGAGATCGGTCTGGGAGGGTGGGATAGGAGCCCCACGCCTCCAAACATATTATTGGGCCACACAGTTGGCAGTGGTCAACGACCTGCTTCATGGAGACAGGGAGCTCCCCCACATCAAAGCCGAGATTGCGACCATGCACGATACCGAACCTTGGCAGTTACTATACCACACTACTCCGAGACCTCTCCCACCAACGACCACGGCTCATACCATCATGGTTTGGAAACAGGCACACAGATTTGTTGGGTGGGAAAACAGTGTAACGGTGGCACAACCCCTGTGGAGAAACTGTAACCTCCCTGAGATTAAGAAGCTTCAACCATGGCCCCGATGGGTAAGGGCTGGGATTCTGAGGGTTGGGGACATTCTTGGTGAGAGGGGGGTAGCATCGTTTGAAACTATCCAGCAAAAATTCCAACTCCCGGGCACTGAGCGATACCACTATGTACAACTGGCCCATGCCCTAAGAAATCATATACCTGCAGGCACCAATATCCCGGAGTACACACCCATAGAACGTAACATACTACCAGCTCTCATCCCCTCCAAATGCACCTCCATCCTATACAACGCTATTACATCCTTTGCTACGCCAGAACTCACGACTTTGAAAGCTAAATGGGAGGTGGATGTAGGGGTGATAGATCCAGAGGACTGGATCCAAGTACTAATGCACCCGAGAGAGGTGGCCATTTCTTCCAGGATCCGGCTGGTTCAACTAAAAATCCTACACAGGGTTTATTACCCCAGAACGGTACTATATAGATGGGAGAGAGCCTTGAACCCAAACTGCCTCCGCTGTGGGGAGGAGGAGGGAACATTCTTTCACATCCTGTGGGCATGCCCCCAAATTCGCACCTTCTGGAGAGAGTGTTGTGCGGTACTGGGCAATGTTTTGGCGTGCCGTATACCACTAGACCCGAAGATTCTCATTTTGGGGGCTCCGGATGAGATTGAACTTACTAAATGGGGCAAATTGCTACTGAACACGGCAACGGGATTGATGAAGCGTAATATAGCGCAAAAATGGGGAGCCCCGGAGTCCCCAACGATGGAGCAATGGGCAACAGATATGAACATTTGTGCCACTATAGAGCACCGAGTATATACCGCCAGAGGATGCCCTACTAAGGCGAACAAAATATGGGGGAGGTGGGAAGAGGATGGACCTTAGAGCCGGCTGGGCTCGGCGGTGTGCACTGAGGAGGATATGGTTTAATCGCACAAAACCAGGGGTAATGTCATGGGTGATTGTCAATTGATCTAACGAGATTTGAATTTGGGAAGAACATGCTAATCCACAAAAGCTGATGTTGTGTTCTTTTGAATGTAAAACAATAAAAAATGTTTTATCAAAAAAAAAAAAGAAAGCACACTTAACTAATGGTCCGGACGTTTCCTCATAACGTCCGGACATCAACGAGTTGAAGCGTTGCTCAATACATGTCACCGCCGCGGCCCAGGAGGACACAGAACACTAAACACTTAACTGAGTGTCCGGGCGCCTCCTGCGGCTGTCCCGGACTTGACGGAAGAGAGCGGATCACACATTAGCCAGCGTTCACCGCCGCGGCTCAGGAGATGCGAATGCCGCCACGCATGGTCAGCGTTAGTCCTTCAGCTGCCTCGAATTGACCGCCTCCGCCTCTCACTTCGCTGCTCCGCTGCTGCCGCCGCCCGTTCTTGCCAACATCAATCATCAGCACCTGAGCATGGGCGAGGGACCGTTAAGAGCACATTCTCCTAATGCAAAGTGCCTGCAGCTGGTTACCGGCGTGCTTCAGAAAACTACACCCATTCCCATGCCTGCTGGGAATTGTAGTGTTTTCCCCTATCTAGGCAATACACGTCTTCTCCTGCACCACAACCCCTGATTCCTGACAATTGTCCTGTCACGTACTAACCTCACAGAGAACATTGGGGTGCTCTTAGGAAATTAAATTGAAACGCTGAATTGATGATGGCCTTTCTTGGTGTTCTTAAAGATTTTAGATTTGTTAATCTATAAAATTTGTATTATGAAGTATTGTCACAACCATGTCTGGTATCTCTATTTTGTGACTAATAGAAAACAGATGAAGTACCATCCCTGTTAACTTGAACCAAGCGGATTGAGAAAGGGGTAGTTGATTTGATTATTTTTTTGTATATGCTATACGTCCCTATAACAGACCAATCCCCTGTCAACAAAAAAGAGGGACAATAAGCCATATAGTGCTACTATTCTTCTTGTCCTCTACACGAGGGAATGGAAGCATAGTCCCGGCAAAGACACACACGGCTATGTGCAGCTCTCATGATCTGGGCTATTCCTCAGCAGGGAGCTCGAAAGTGCAGGGCGAGTAGGGTTATAGCTGGTTGGGTAACAGTTACTTCTGCCAAATTGATTTTTTCCATCTGGATCTTGTTCTTCCACCAGTGTGGGTGTATGCTGACACTGCTCTTTTTATGTAGTGTGTTAAATTAAATATAGCCGTTTTTACAAACAAGTTTTGACAACCCAGATCGCTCCTGTGCTTTCTCTTGCACGTGCTTCTTTAGGCCATGACGATCAATTCTTAGACCACGCCCACCAATCCTTGCACCACACCCCTTATGCAAGCCACTCCCCCAAGTGAGAGCCCCATCTCAATTTATTAAAGCACCGCATAAGCTACACTGAAAACCGTGCCCAGCAAGTGCTGATAATACAAGGGCACTCCTCCCATTTCCCTGAAGGCTGCTGGTCTTGGGAGTAGATACGACACTGAAAGCAGAGGGTTCCTACGGGTGCTGATGTCCGGGAGCACCAGTTTGGCCACGACTGTCAGTCACGCCACATAGATACCAGGTACAGCGGGTCTGAGTCCTGCAGAAAATCCAGAATCCCTAGTCGATGTGTCCCAAAATGTGCCCCAAAATCTGATGACCTGGTGCCAGCATCTACTGGTCTGCCAACTGGTGGCACAAGCAACAGCCTGGCAATGTGTGTGGATGGAAGGTAGGGTAGGAGAGAGGGCTTCCGACTGCTGGCACACAAGTGGATGGAGCTTGGCTTTAAGAGGCATACAGAGCCCACACGCATAATACCCTGCAACCCTCACATAGAGTTACAAGACCAAGAGCCTCCCTATCCACCGTTTCCTAAAGTGCCCCACACACATTGAGCACCATCAGAGCATGTCTTCTGTGGCAGTCCTTCCCCCCTTTGCTGTGCTTCCGTGGACTTGCGCTCTGATCAGTGAGTGGAGCATCTGGACACAGATGTTGTTAGGGAGAATTCTCATTTCTGTGCTAATTCCGTTCAACCTAAGAGACCCCCATACTTTTGCTGGACTTTAGGACTTTTTAATTTTCACCCCAGAGAGAGTAGGCCCTTTTTCTCACTCTCTCATGTGTTTTGACCTGATTTGGATGATCTGTTTTCTTTGTTTTTGGAGTCTGACACACTCCATAGTCACCTACTTTTTGTATGGTGACACACAGTACCTTCGTGCAGTGTCACAGAGAAATCCTTTAGATTTATCACAAGGTTTAAATACCTTTTCTTGTGAGAACTACTGTTCCCAAGAATAGTAAAGTGAAATTGAATTTACTTACCTTATCTCGTTGTAGGTCTAGCACACACCATCTTATGTTGAGTGCTGGGGGGTTACGTAGTAGCCCCTTTTTCCTACTTACTCATGTAACATTTTTTAATTTACCCTCACAACTTTAAATGGCTGGTGGCAGTGGTTTAATGTTCCTACAATTGTGCTTTTTTACCGCAGGCTGAATCCTCAGCTGCAGTATAATGCCCATGGGTGACCATTGTGTCAGAATTGCCCTGGTGTCCTTTTTCTGCCATTTCTTGGTTGTGTGGTCTTTCTTGGGTTTTACTCTGCATGGCAAACTAGGTTTAAGCACTTTGTTCATTTTGTCTTTGGCGGGCTTCAGTACAGAAACCCGCCTCTGGCTTCAGTGTGTCTGGCAGGGCAGGGAGTGAGGGAGGTGCCCGAAACTCCCCCTTCCTTTACTTGAAGGCAACCTGTCCTGATTGGCTGGCTGGCTGTCCTTGCAGGACAGCAACCCTGCTGTGTGAGTGACAGCTAGGATGTGCATGAATGGAGAAACCTGCATAAAAGGCGAGGCTTCTTCGGCTGAAGGCAGAGTTGACAACTGGGGAGAACAACCCGACGAAGAAACCATGAACAAAGCTTACTGCATCCTCCTGGACCATTAAATTGCCTGGTGATGCCCTGCTGCTGTGCTGACACTCCTTTTTCTAATCATCAAGAGAAGCTCCGGAAGGGACAACCTCTTCCCGTGGGTTAGTGGGAGCAACTAACCCTGAGACACACTTTGCTGGAAGACCTTCCCCAACTGGCTGTACTTTGTTGCTGCTGGAACCGAGTGCCAGGGGTCGAGAAATCTGTAGTCGAGTGCAACGCCTGTAAGCCGGCCAAAAGCTACAGGAGTCTCCTGAGGACACTCGTGAAACCGGACAACCCAAGCTCGAGTCACCTCACCAGAGTGCTGGAGTGAATGAGTGAAGGAAGCCCAACCATTGTCTAAGATCCACAGTGGTGCTGTTTACTGCGTGCTGAAACCGCGCAGTGCTGCTGAATTGAAAAGAGCCCGTGGCTGCCACCGACCACCAAACTGCTCTGCAGGAGGACACCAGACGTCCTCCCTCTTGTCCCCATGACTGAGACCCAGGAACACAGGATCTGCAACACTGCAACCAAGACAGAAGGCAGCTGGATCCTCTTCTTCTAACCTAAGGTACTGTTCTGCCTAAGGGGTACTTACCTCCTTGTTGGTAGCTTCCTTTTCTCAGTTGAGACTTGCAGTAGCTGCTTTTCTATGGTCTCAGCTCTAACTTTCACAAGTGTAACAGCTTGTGGCCCAACAGTGATTTTCTACAACAAGCTTGTGCAAGTCTTTTTGCTATCTAAGAAGTGCCTCAGCACCATAGACTTTGCTCCAATTGACTGTGGCTATCCTGGCACCCTGCAGACTCTTCTAGTCCATTGACTTTGATTCCAACTGTCCCTCAAAGGTGATACATTGGTTTTTAACTAATATTGCCGGGAAAGGTTTTATCTAGACTACATTGGGATATTTAAAAGCTCACATGCTCTGAGAACCTGTTAAACCCTTTTCCTTCCTCTAACCTTTTATGCTTACCAAGCTCAGAATTTACAAAGTGCAAAAGTGATATATGAATGCCATTACTGTCCTAGTTAGTGAAGTCAGCCCAGGGTGTAGGAAGGGTATTTGAAACATCTCTAAAGAGTATTTACTTGCTTTGCCTTGATTCTGAGAAAGTATTTTGGAGTGTATTTTTATTGTGGCACATTGCCCTTTTTAAAGAATGCTTATTTAAAACTGACCATTAAATAAATAAATAATTATTTTACTAGAAAACCTTGAGTGTACGTGTTATTTGGATACTTGTATTGGTGAATGTTGATGCTCACATTTACCCCTCTTGAGATGAGCCTGGCTGCTCAGTCACACTACCAACTTGTGTAGTACAGACCTATACCCATAGGTAGGTTACCTAATACCAAGAGGACAAGGTTGTTGTAGTCTCCCCTAAGGTTACTACATCAATTCTTGCCTAACAGACGTGAACCAGCCAGATCACGCTGATGTGAGGCGGGCTGGGAGGGACAAACTGACATACATAGACACACGCTGGGGCGGGGCCAGCCACAACATTTTGGGCGGTGGGCTAGATGGCAGTTTTGAAAGCTGGTAGTGAGTGGGGCTATTCAACCTATTGCGCTGTTGATCGCAACCCTGAGTCCAAGAGGCTGAATAGATATTACGCCTTCCTCGTCCATTAGAAGCATCTTTCACCCCAACTCACCAGTGGCGTAGCCAGGAATGTGTAACAAGTGGGGCCTGGAGCTAATGTACAAGGGCCCACCCTAAGGCGAGCCTGAAGAGGAAACTGGGCTTGTTCTGCCACCGGGCAAATCTGGAGCTACCGAGCGTAGCAGGAGAGAGGGTACCAACCAAGGTGGGTTCGAAGTGGTTCTCCCCTGAGAAAAATGCGTAAATGAGGTGTTAAAATGGTGAATTTTACCATACACTTTCTGTGATACATTAGGTAAAAAGCCACACAGTTAGCGATCTTTTTTAGGGTAAGACATGAAACAAGTCCATTAGATGCCAAGTCATCAACATTGTACAGGAGAATTTTCAAACACATTTTCACATTTGCATATATATCAGCTACCTGTAAGTGTAAAACACATTTTCATACTGATTGTGGCCAAACATTTCTTGGTGCACCTATAAATGCCAGCATTCTCACATCAGAAAATACTCATGTTTGTGTTGCCCATGATGCCGGTAGTGATACTAACATTTTCATGCTGGCTCTGCCAATATATGCTGTATCCCCATGTTGGCTTTAATGCCAGTTAAAAAAAAAAAGCCATGCCACAGTAAGAAAACATGTCCCTGCTGACTAGCTAGTATGATAGCTCAGTGGATTGAGCACTCCCTGCTGCAATTTGAGTGTGAGCTGCAGTTCACAGGTTCAAATCCTGGCAAGACCAACTCAGCTTTTCCTCCTTCTGAGGTCGATAAATGAGTACCAACCTTGGTTGGGGGATAATTTTATGTAAATATGTTCTCTGTACAGTACTTTGGCAAAAGCCATATAACAATACCAAATTATCATCACACAAATCCCTCCATATAACAACACTCATGTTGCATTTTCCCCCTCACGCCAGTAAAAAATGTCATGCTACACTAAGAAAATATTTCCTTGCGGCTGCACAAAGGCCCCCAGCTCTGCGCCTATGTAAGAACACTTATGTTGCCTTTGACCTTAACACCAGCAAAACAATGTCAGTAACAACACTCATAATGTAGGCTTTGTCCTTAATCTGAGTAAAAAAGTCAGTGCCACAGTAGGACCCAGCCAGCCCCATTGCAGCACCCCCCCAAACTCCAACCTCTCTGTTGCATAATAACAGTCATTTTGGCTTTGCTCAGAAATGCCAGTAAAACATGTCATGTTCCTGGCAGAGAATCTTATGCTCTTATTCCCCTCCCTGGGCCCCACCCTCACAGATACTGACATACAGATACACTCACACACATATACAGCATGCATACACATAGACCCTTACAGCTTCTGTCATTCACAGGAGCACCCAGAACATTCACACCGAATTCTCATTCACACGCGCGATTGCACCCATGTACACCATTCACACTGCATTCATTCATATACATGCACTCAGACACCCCCTCGTATACATAGGTGAACTTCCACACTCCTTCACATCCATGCACGCACACGTTCATACATGCATACAATCCTTGCATACACAGGAACAAAACCACTTTCTTTTTTTTCTTGCCTGTTTGCCACTGGACCCACTCAGGCCCTACCCTGTGTACGCCTCTGCATCTCACAGGCAATTTAGTTAAAGAAAGCAACGCTAATCATTGAAGACATGGGCCAACTAAAAGTTGAGCCCAGCAGTTAAGCCTTTAGCTTCCACATAGGGGTTCTGTTGATATCATCCTTGGGCAGGCTTTTGTCCTCTGCATGTTTTCTGAGGCACGGTTGCATTAAGAACAGTTTTCTCACCTCGGAGAGGGCGTATTCACGTGCTTTAAAAGTTTAAAAGTAAGTAAATACATTGCTCTCTGAGGTGAGAAATGTGACAGCTTCTTGGCGTTTGAGCACGGTCTGGGCGTCACAGCCAAGAGCTTCCTGCTGCCTCAAAGTGAGAGCCCCATGGACACACGGGGGAGGGGGACAGGGTGATGATTTGAGGGTCAGAGGTGTGTGTGCTGGAGAAATTGTGCTGTAATGTATGTGGTGTGTGCGTGGACTAATGAGAGGTTTCAATGCTGCGTATAGGCCGTGCCCAAACAGTGAGGCTAAGGAAGAGGCTACCCCTGTTACCTTCTTTATTTTAGGATTGGAACATGTTAGCAAGGCAAGGAGTTCCTGTATAGGTCAGATGAATTAAAGGCCACTTGGGGCCTTGTGAGTGACTGCTGGAGTCATGAGAGGGTTTGTATGTTGAGGCTAACTGAGAGCTTTGCTGGGGCTTATATGAGGGTCAATTTGCAACTGAGTAAGGGTCCATTGGAGGATGGGCTGGAGTATGTTACATCTATGTATTTATTTATTTATTTATTATTTGCTTGTTAGGCGTTTATACAATAAGAATATACAGTTTCAAAGCGCCCACAGGGCAGGAAGGGTGGGAAATAAAATTACAACACAATATTAAGAACAGAGAGGGAAGAGGGGAAGGGACGAACCTACTATGCCTTGTGAGTATTCAGAACGTGCAAGTGAAGAAAGGAAGAAGGAGGAGGGGGTAAGTGATGGGGAGTACGAGCTTGAGGGAGAGCCATGGACGAAGTGCTGGAAATGTTGAGTGCTACACGGCCTCGGCCGCGGAAGGTGTAAGTGCGAGTCTCCAGGGCAGAGGGTGTGCAGGTGCAAAGTTCTGTGGATAGACAGGAGCTAGGGAAAATTGGTGTGGAAGGTCAAGACTCCGAAGATGCATAAGGGCCAAGGATGCCAATAAAGCAGTATGCAGACTATCCATCGCACATTGTTCCATCAAATGGTTTTCCATCGAATTTGTTCTAATGAAAAAATATGCATCGAAATGCATATTTTTGGGGGGTGAAGGGTTACATTTGTTTTTGGTGTGTTTTTAAGGGTTAAAAACGGGGGGCTGGGGGACACCCCCAAAAAAACATGCATTCAATGCACATTTTTTCATTGGAAATGATTCTATGGTACTTACCTTTGCTCTTGGTGCCAGAGTAGCAAAGTGGTCTAGAGGGAGAGTATTTAGTGAGATCAAGTTGAAAATAGTGTGGTCCCCTGGCCCAGACAGCCTTGTGGATTTGTTATATGGCTATGTAAGCAGCTTAACGTAGATTCATACAGTGTGCCTGTCAAGGACTACAATCGGGTATGTTATGACTACGTTCTGTGTTATTTTGGTATTATAGTGCTTATATTATACTAATGCTGCTTCAAAGCAGTGAAAAAGAACATGCGAAAGGGAGGGGAGCAGGAAAGAGAAGGCGAGAGCCTAATATTATCGTATTTGAGTTGGTTCTGTAGCTCTTATGTGGCAGGGAGGCAGTTTCAAAGCACTGAGGAGGAACATGAGAAAAGGCAAGGTTATTGTTGGTTACTCCAGAGAGTTGGAGTTCATGGAGTAAAATTAGGATGTGTGTGTGCATTCAGCCAAATAAGGCTTAGCAGGGCTGGCCAGGTCACGGTAGAGAGCAACCCATGCGGTCCGGCATGTAGATGGGTGCTGAGAGGATTCAGGGATGACGTGAGTGATATAGACTCGCTATGTGCCCAGCATGCCCGTATTTGTCATATGTCTGCACTGCATTCTGATGTCAGAGGTGTTGAGGCGTAGTCTGGTGTGAGTAGGCAGAGAGTTATGCTAATAGCTTGTGAAATGGAACAGACATGCCTGTGTTCCTTTCCGACACAGAGCCACAAAGATACAACAAAATACTTCTGATGCATCCTGAAATAACCCCTCCAAGTGCTTACCTGATTCTAGGTTGCTCTGCAGTTAAATTCTTTAAAAGTACAACTGGTTATTAATATAACCAGAAGGGCTTGATTGGTTACTGGGCTTTTAAAAACCTGCCAAGTGGAGGAATCTAGTTGGAACAAGTAGTTCATGACACCAGTGATTGTTCACCTTGCCTCCCGGGCAGGCTTAATCGGATGCAGAAACCATCACAAGGGATTGCTGCTCCAAACATTGCTGATTCGGTGTGAGGGTAAGACATGCAGGAGGTGCCAGTCTGCTAGCCAATGAGATCTCACACCCCCTTCCATGTGGCTTTGCTCTTGTGTTGTCCAGGTTTTCACAGAAACCAGCATCTGCCTCGGGCTGGAAGGGGGACCACACCTCCACCTTTTCTCATACCCACAATCAAGGGACAGTCAGAAGCTTTGGATATATGCACTGTGTGTGGTTCATTCAAGGTCAGACTGATGATGCTCCGATGAGAGATATGAACGTCTACTTATGATCTAGAACTTCAGGTTCCTCCACAGTTAGCGTGACATTGCTCATCAATGTCCTCACAAAACTGCAATAGGGGCTTCTCATTTTTGAAATATAAAGTTATGTTATGTTAGAAAATGTGTAAAGTGCACATTCACCAAAGGCAGCTTGGCGCTAAGGACCAACAGGAACTAACAAAGCAACCCGGCAACTAAAACAGAAGAGTTTTTAGAGAGCGCCTAAAAGCAAGATGATTTGCAGTTGCTCTTAATGATCGCGGCAGGGAATTCCACAATTTGGTGGCAGCCACCGAAAAAGCATGGCCGCCCGTTCTAGCCAACTTGCAGCGTGGAGTCACAAGAAGGCAACCATCCTGAGAGCAGAGGATATGGGCAGGAAGATAAGGCCGAAATGTAGCCTGCAAATACTCTGGAACTTGTCCATAAAAGGCTTGGTGCAAACTACAGAGTAATTTAAACTCAATACGTTTGGCGACAGGAAGCAAGTGTAGATTATGAAAAATTGGCAAAATATGAGCGCCCGGGGTGCCTATGGCCACTCTAGCAGCCAAATTCTGCAAACGCTGTATGCGGCAGATAAGATACTGGGGCTGTGTCATGTAAAAATAGTTAATGCTGCTCGTTACCAGTGATGTCACAACTGGAGCATAAAATTACAAGGGAAGAAATGGTAGAACCTGCCAAAGAACCTTCAACTCCTTGGCATGTCGCACCAATTTGGGCCCCCATTGAAAGCGAGGACGAGATCTACACTCCCAAATTTTTAACCACTGACACCGGAGTGGGAAAAGGTCCTAGAGTGGAAGGCCAGAAAGAGGGGGTCCCCAGGGCCGTGGTTGAAGAAGGATCACCCACAAGACTTCTGCCTTGTCCCCATTTAACCTAACCAGTTGTTACTCATCCACCGCCCAACAGCCTCCAGGCAACCCCTTAACTGAGACGAAGTTTCCGATTGTAGGAGATTAAGTTGAACTAAAAATCTGTGTGTCATCGGCATAGGAGTAGCAGTGGAAGCCGTGGGAGTGAATGAGACACACTAATGGTTGAATATAGACATTAAATAGAATTGGGGTCAAGGCGGAGCCCTGGGGAACTCCACAGGAGAGAGTACTAAAACAAGACCAAACCGAGGAAAGAGAGATAGTGTTTATCCTCTGTCTGACAGAAAAGAGAAAAACCAAGACAATACTGGGCCTGAGAGGCCAGCTTAGACTAGGTGGTCCAACAGGATCGAGTGGTCCACTGTATCAGAGGCCGCTGAAAGATCCAACAGAATCAGCACCCCCAATCCACCCTTATGGGACAGCCGTACTATATCATCCATAGCTGACACAAGGACACTCTTGGTCCCATGACCAGGACGAAATCCCAACTGGAAAGAATTTTAAAAAAAGGAGTAAAAGCAGGGGTAAAATTAGAGTCTCAAAAAAATGTCATAAGGAAGGGTAGAAGAGGGATCGGGCGGACATTTGTGGGAAAAGAAGAGTCCGGTGAGGGTTTTTTCAAATGTGGAATGACAAGAGACTGCATTAATTCTACTGGGACCAGGCCAGATGCCAGGACGAGTTGGGTAACCTAAGGGGCAATCTCAGGCAGAATCTTCTCAAAATGTTCAAATGGACCGGATCTAAGGAAGAAGCAGATTTCAATGTAACAGTGGCATTCAAAATGTCTTCAACTATAAACAACGGAAAAGAGGACCAAGAATGATGGGAAATCGAAGTAGGTATTTCCAAGGCAGGGGCGCCTAATCTTAGCTCAGAAGCAGAGGTTTTTGTGCAAATATCCACCATTATTTGTATAAAAACAGTGGAAAGAGAGTCCCATAGAGCTTGTGAGGGAACTATACTGGACGAAGGATTGCCATTGGATGAAAGTAAGTGCACCAAGGAAAATAATCCCTAGGGTTGATTAAGAGTTTTTGAAACTTTGTCCTGAAAAAAGATCTATTTGGCTTCATGAATGGTACTATGATAGAGCCTAGTGGCTTGTTGAAAAAACAACCTGTCAGACAGATAGTAAGATGAACGCCAATTGTGCCTACACTTGAGACACAGAGATTTAAGATCGTCATTAAACCAAGGTTGGGTCGGGCGTTTAAGGGATCTAACCGAATGAAGGAGGCAAGGGAATCTGCACATGTGGCCAGCGCCTGCATTAAAGTAGACAAATCAGTCGTTTGAGCAGAGAAGCAGTTCTCATGACCGAATAAAGAATATCATCCATGATTACCGAACGCCAGTTGACTTTGACAACTGTCAAAGAAGTGGCTGTCGGACGAGTCACCTTAGACCTAATAACAAAAGGAACTTCCAGGTGATCCGACCAAATGACCTGAAAAGCAGGAAAGGTCATCAAGTGACTCAGAAGAAAAAATTAGGTCAAAAGTATTACCAAACCGATGAGTAGGCTTGAGAACAAGCAGTTTGAACCCTAAATCACCAAACATTTAACAGAAGCTAAATCAGCAGGAGAATTGAATCTAAGATCAAAATCACCAATAATTACCAAATTGTAAAGCAATGCAATTCCTCCACCGGGGTGGGTGGATACCCAGTTAAAATGGATAATTACAATAGTTGACAGGAAACAAATGCACCATATCTGGACCAGATGACTCAGGTAACCAGGTTTCTGCTATACACAGATTATCTGGTTGACAATCAACAATCAGATCATGACACAACACCAAGTGCGCAACTAAAGAACGAGCATTGATAGAAAGCCTTTTAAAATATTACTAGGCAGGGCAGGATTCCTAGAATTTACCATGGGACAATGGGATATACCCAAAGGTAACACAGTGTCCGGTGGAGCAAGATCACAGGATAGAAAACCTTCTTTAGACTGAAAAACGGAATCAATCTCAATGGCCCATCCTGCGTACGGACGAACACAGACAGGATGGACTTAGGCGCGACTTTGGGCACATCTACCCTTAGGCTTAGGCAGTTGCTGTCAGGAAGCCTTCCTATAGCTTTCCTTGCAGAAGTCAAAGGAATCCTTATGATCTGGAGCCGCACTCCTTCTCATGTCGTGCCCTTGAGTGGTTCATCCAGGCTGCTGGCCCTGGACTCTACCATCACAAGTATGTCTACCGAAGAGTCCTGCTTCACAGATGTGAGTGGTTCTGCATCCTCCTGTTTTTAGTTTTTGGCTGACAGGTGATGCAAGTCACCTATAAAGCAAAAACGATTAACATGGAAATAGCAGAGAGGAGATGGCATATGAAGAGGGATAAACAACCTGCAGATGTTGTTTAGTTATTTGTCTTAAGACCTATGTGACTTTCATCCCGATCCCTGCCCCTATCCACCCAAATGACACACATTCCAGATGCTTTTACGTCTTGCCATTCAAAGGCATGTCTCACAGGCTCATCAGTAAGACTGTGATGTTCAGCTCTTTGACAAAGGGGGATATAGGAAACCGAGATATGACCTCACAGGGGTGAATCATTGACTCTGTAAGGTTCCTGTGCATCACCACCTATACCTGGAAGCTAGCACTGGCAGACGAAGCCAAGAACGTTCATTTTTAAAGCATATATATTTAGTTAGTCTATTTACTTCATTTAGTGGAGCTGGGCTCTTTGGGCCTTTTTTAACTCACAGAGCTTTTTCAGAGCATCTGGGCACTGTAAAGCTTGTGGAGATATATGGAGATGTGAGCTGATTCAATTTCTATCACATACATACACAGACACTGTTTGCCTGCACATGGCCCTCTCCACACATCTACTGCCCCACACACAAAACCCCATCACACATTGACCCCACCCACACTGACTTTCCGCCACACATTGCTTTCACACACACACACACACACACACACACACACACACTTAACGCTGTCGTCCCATGCACTAGCACACAACCTTGCCACAAACAATACCCCCACACTGTTCCCCACATACACACATATTATCTTCTCCCACACATGCAATGCCCCAACACACAAACACACCCGCACACACTTGCCACACCCAACACCCACACACATGAACACTGCCCCCAAACACATGACCTACTCTCACACACACAACCCCCACATGCACAATGTCCCCCTCTCACACACACATTCAATGCCCTCCATACACTGACCCCTTCCACTCATACATACACACACCATTTCACATGCACTGCCCAACCACAATAACACACCCCACCACACATACTGACCAACCCCTACTCCCCCCCACACACACACGGTGCAGACACAATGTCTACAAGAGCCTTACAAATAGACATTGACCAAACCCAGTGCCCACACACATGAACACTGACCCCAAATACACAACCTTCACACACACACACACACAGACACACACTACCCCCACAGGCACACTGGCCCCCTTCATTCACATAGACTGCCCTCCAAACACGGACCCTTTCCACACACATACACACCCATTGTCCCCTCCACACTTATCGTCCAATGCACTGCCCCACATACTGCCCACCCTCAGTGCCTCCCACACAAAATACCCCCCACACAGATAACACACAGCTTCTCACACACAGGGATGTTCACATGGTCACAATACATTGCCCCCACACTGTAAACTGGTCCATGCACACACTGCACCACACATATGCCTACCACACATAAATACTACCCCACACAAACATTGCTCCTTAGACACACACACTGCCCCTGCACACTTCTCGCAACACACACACTGCCTAAAGACAGTGCCACCACATGCACACTATCTGCCCCCACACAATGCCACTTCCCCAGTACACTGCCAATCCCCCACCCACAGTGCCATTCCCTCACACATACGGCCACTCCCCATACACTTTCCCCACACACTGCCACAAGATTACTGACCCCAAACACTGTCCCACCCCATTGCCACACCAAACATCCCCACCAAGCCCCCACACACTGCCCCAATACATGCTGCCTTGCCCACACAGTCTGCACACTTGCACTCTCCCCTCACACACAAGCCCCACACAATGTACCATGCACTTTCCACGCACACTCCACACACACGGCCCACGCGCATTACCATTGCCGCACACAGAGCCCCCACACACATTGTCCGATGCAGACCTCCCCATATAAATTGGCCGGCATCAGACATGTATTGGCCAAACCCACTAACACTGCCCCACATACAAACTGCCCTAAAAAACTAACACTGGCCCCACAGACACTTCCCCTACAAATCCGTACACACTGCCCCACACGTGCACACTAACTCCCACACATACACACACTCTCAGTCTCTGAAGCCATCTTCTCACCAAAAGAGTAAGGGCTCCACCTCCCTTGCCCTGACCCGCTTGAGGTCTCGCCTACATGCCCCAGCCCCCACTTACTAGACATATCCAGAACACCAGTTCCTCAAGGCAGGAGTGTTAGCCTTGCTGTTACACTGTGAAAGCTGTACACTTGAGCCTTTCCCACAGCAAGGATCTTTTGGAACCTTAGATAAGGTGGTCGAAGTGGGCGGGGGCGGTTGGGAGAGGTGCTCCTCTGCTTTTTTTTTATTACGCTTTAGTGTTCCTGTACTTTTATTTTAAAAAGAAAACGTTCCGGAACAGTTTCGTATTAAAATAAAATCGTAGGAAGAAGTTTGAACTTGCACTTTCAGTGAACTGCACTGAACGTTCCCTTAAACAGCAGGCACATTTGTTGGGGGTTTGTGTAGTGCATGGGAGGGGTTATGCAGTGATGGGGTTTGTAGGGACCGGGGACAGGTCAACAGGTAACATCTTTCCACTACTACTTGTTGTACACTTCGACCACTGCTTGGATCGCACCCTTAGCTAGGACTTTGGCTGCTCTGTGCACTCAAGCATTGGTCTCTGGAAGCAGCCTTCCAGCCCCCTTTTTCAGAGTGAAGCTCCAGGGTCAGATTGGCCTCTCGGCGCGTGGCTGGGCCGAACTCGTCCCTGGGAAGTGGGGGCCGGTTTCGGCCCACGCCTGGGCGGGTTTGAAAAATAAAATAAAATTGAAAATAAAAAAAAGAATATTGAAAAAAAAATTACATTTTTGAAGAAAAAAAAAACACCTGCAACGGCGTAATTCATCAAAGCAAGGTAACACATGTTACCTTGCTTTGATGATTGATTTGCATGCATGGTGTGTGCATCATAAATTATGATGCATGCATCATTCACATGCTGCTGATGCAGCATGCAAAGTTGAGGGGCCGGGGCCACCGCCGGGCTGGCGGCTGTCACTGTGCCGCCACTCTAGGGGGCAGGGGGCCCCCTGGAGTGGCCGTGCTGTTGTATCAATGATAAATATGTATTGGTGATATTAGTGATAAACGACCAATTTTAGAGTAGAATAAGCATCCATTTGGGACTATGAATTTTGCCTTTCGCAAGTTGCAGTAATAGCAGTTTTTTTTCTTCTGCCGTTGTCTCTGTTACGATCATCACAAGACATTCCATCTCGGTGTCCTCGGTCACTTGACAAAATCCTTGTGCCTAAAAGCTTCTGTACAGTGTAGAAATATTTGACCACAGCACATCAAGTGGCCATTGACTTGACTTCATTGTGCCACAATGAATGCTTAGTTGTAATGTGTCTATCTTCCCCATCTCCCTACCACGCTGTTCAGGATGTTTGTTTGCATTTATGAGGTAACGAGTGCTCAGAGTATGGGATGTCCTGTGAGTGCGCTGATTTCCCTATTTTGCCAACTTCTTAAGCCTGAAAGTAGATGCATGCAGGCTTGACATGCGGCCAACTTTGCACCAGACCTGCAGATGAACTTAACTGGTCTGTTGTTAAATCTCAGTTACCAGTTTAATGGTATCCACTACAGAATAATTGCTCATTTTACTATAGCCGATATGATAGCTCAGTGGGTTGAGCGCTTGCTGCTGTGATGCGTGTGATCTGCAAGTTTGAATACCAGCAAGGCCATCTCAGCCTTTCATCCTTCTTAGGTCGATAAATGAGTACCAACACAGGTTGGGTGATATTGTATGCATATTTGTTCTATAAAATAGAGCTTAAGCGTAAGTGTTATACAATAACATATTATCGTTTGGCCTTGGACGCCTGCTTGCATTCTTAGTAATTTGAAAATATGGATCTATACACACAGATATTAATGATACATATGGTCATCCATTCTTGTACGAAATGTATATCACATTAGTGAAATCATAACCATATTTTTCGTAGTGTACTTAGGATAAATGCTATTTGATGCCACTTCCTGTTTTGTCAAGGAGTGAAAGGTCGTGTTTCATCGGGATGTCACTTTGGGGTGGAGTCAAATGACATCACTTCCGGTGATGTCATCAGAGGTCAAGGGTTGTGAGGCGAGGGGTGGGCCCCTTTTTTGAGGCGAGGGGTGGGCCACTTTTTTTTGAGTGTCCTGGCCTATTCCTTGTCCCAGTCCGACCCTGATCTCCACCCGAACTGAGTAGCTGCGATGCTAAGAAGGTCCCCCACCTTACAAGAAAGACTTTGACAGTCTTTCATGACATTGTGTAACAGTAACAGATGGTGGGAGACTAGCTCAGGGCAACACGCTAGTCTTGGAAACAAGGCAGCGCCGAGCGGCACAGTGTTCATAGCCGGTCCCGTGTTTAGAGGCTGGAGTCCATCATGATGCGTTTTAAAAAAGAACCACAGTTACAACAAACAGTCTGCGTTCTGCACAGCTCCACTGTCGCTATAATTCATGTTTGTGGTTTTTGGTAAAGCACTTTTGTTCCGTTTTAAATAACTTGGCTTTCATTATAGTGTTTTATTGTCAATATATTGCTGCGGCTGTCGTATTGCACCTCGCAAACCCCTCCACATGTTCGCATGTTCGACCCTGCTAGTTTCCCTCGCTACCACTGGTGCACAGGGGTGCTGTGAGCCCCTGCTTTGACTTTAGATTAAGGGTGACATTGCTGGGTTATGGATGCTGCATGCATGGACATCAATCGATTGCTGATGTCTGATGACATATGCTGAGGAGTGATTGGTTTCCCCTGTGATATTCATGGCACCTGCTGGGTTATCGAGGCACTCGTTCAGTTAGAAATGACATGTCTTGGGATATGGATGGGTGTGCTGATTGCTTGATGACACCAGTTAGGTTTTTGATTCTTCTTCTATCATCAATAGGGTATGTTGGGTCACTGATGGTGCCTGTTGGGTTATCAATGAAAATTGATGGGTAGCAGAGGGTGCATTGTTTAGGGGCATTGTTCCTGGGTGGGGGCGGTTTATCTAGGGTGCATTTGCATAGCATGTTTAGAAACCTGGTTGATCTATGTTAGAATGCTTCTAAACTAAATTCCCTCTCCTTTACAGGGAAGATGTCGACCGTTGACAGGACAGATGTAGGAAGATGGCCACCAGCTGCCGTTTCAAATGTTTCACGCCAACCCAGTCGAGTGACACCGTCAGAAGTACCAACAGAGAGGAAGAAATCCTTTTTTGAGCGGTGCTGTGGCTGTTGCAGCAGGCAGTCTGTAGATGATGACGCTGGTGTATACAGAGGACACAGGCCAGTGGACAGGGAGAGACCAGGTGACATAGACAGAGGTCGTCCAGGGGACAGGGAGTGGGGGGCAAATGGTGAGGCAGACCGTGGAGGAGATAGAGGAGGAGACCTAGGTGATGAACGAGGAGCAGATCGAGGAGGAGATCTATGGGGCGGCCGAGGAGGAGATCGAGGAGGAGGAGATCTAGAGGGCGGCCGAGAAAGAGACAGAGGAGGCGACAGAGGAGAGGATCTAGAAGAGGATCTAGAAGGGGACCGAGGAGGAGACAGAAGAGGAGAACGAGGAAGAGGCAGACAAAATGGAGGAAGAGACATAAGGGGAGATGGCGAAGACATTGATATGAACGCGCTGCCAACCAGGGACACGAACAGTGAGTGATAATTTAAGCTATATCCATCTCTTGTGCCTCATTTACGCACTCCTAGCGTCTCCTCGCATTCTGCTGGTGAGAGAAACTGCTGCTTCCATGTTCCGTCA
The DNA here is from genome assembly GCF_040938575.1 of Ambystoma mexicanum. Taxonomy (NCBI): domain Eukaryota; kingdom Metazoa; phylum Chordata; class Amphibia; order Caudata; family Ambystomatidae; genus Ambystoma; species Ambystoma mexicanum. Next base: position 401,170,526 of record NC_090938.1, on the reverse strand, counting down.
GTTCAGGGCTTCTCCTCCTCCCCCCTCTAGTAGGGACAGAATACCACTTTCTCCCACGTTAAGCTATACAGTTGCTTTTGCCACTTACATGACATCAAGCATCTCTTTTTGGGGGGTAGTGTTGATCTTGCCCAGCTGAAAGGAGGCCCAATGGCTCACGTATAGCCCCCTTTTCCCTTCCATGGCAGTCAAAGCTCCACCTTTCCCTTATATGCGGATACAAAAAACAGTGGCAGCTCCTTATTTCTCCCATATTTAGGGGAGTGCAGCCACGACCTAGAACTGAAAAACGTTTTTTCTCCAATGGGGGACCCAGAGCTCCTCTTTTCCTCTGATGCAGAGTATAACAGCTCTTTTCTCTCCAGTGGATGGCATGAAAGAGGTTCACTGTTCCCTCTGAGAAGGAATAGAGCACCACTTTCACCTCCATTGGGAGACAATGACCGCCTCAGATGTGGGACAAAGCAGGCGTTCCCCCTAAATTAGGAATTCAGATCATCCAATGAGCACAGAGCTCCCTTTGTCCATTTGCTGTGCTCCCCCTACACCTCTGTTCTCTTCAACGTTGTAAAGAGCTCCTCCGGTGGTAGACAGAACGCCCTTTTTCCCTAAAATAATGGGCCGAGCTTTTCAGATGGGGGCAAAGCATCTCCAGGGAGGAGCAGGAACATCTGAAGACAGGGAAGCTTTTGTTGGAGGACATTGCTTTCCTTGGATGGAGACAGAGCGTCTCCGTTCGGGGATGTGTCCTCGATCCCTGATTTGCCATTGATGGGGATCACCATTACCTTCTGGGGGAGGGCAGAGGTCAGTTTTCCCTCCAGCAGCTCCCTCCTTCACTATGCTATCTCTAACCACTGTTTTTTTACCCTGCCACAGATGAGATGCTGGTGGTGACCAGCGTGGACCTCATGAAGCAGAGGAACGGCCCAAACCGGAGCAGCCATCACACCAACGAGTTTGAGTATGATGACCTGATTGTGCGACGAGGCCAGCCCTTCCAGATGTGCCTCACATTGAGGCGGCCTTTCGACCCCGACTATGACCATATCATTCTTCAGTTCCTGATAGGTGAGTGGGGAAAGGGTCAGTTCCTTCTCCCATACCAAATCATGGTGACCCTGTACTGACCTTCACACTGAAACCAACCCCTTAACACCGAAACCAGGGTTCATGCACTGCCCACAACATCTTTACAGACGCACGAGAGCGCATGCACCATCACCTAAATTAGACCAAAACCAGGCCTCAGGCACCAATCCCTAGATCATATCCGATATCCCTCTTCTGGCCCTAATCTAGTACACATTGCTCATGCAATAAAATGTGTAATCAAACCAGTGCACCTGGACTGACTCCTGCACAAAAACACCAACAGCCCTACATTGACCTCTGCACTGAAACCAGGGCGCATGCACCAACCCTACTCTGAAACCACCTCTCTTGCACCGACACTTACAAAAAACTATGGCTCGTTCACTGACTGCTGCATAGCAACCAGCAAGTTTACACCATTAACCTATATTCCGAAATCAATGCTTCTACACTAACCCATTCACCTAAATGAATGCTTCGACACCTGCATCTACAACCAAACTAACGGTCCTACTTCAGTCACTACATCAGAACCGTGTGTGCAGACTCCACAGAATAGCTGATATGACAACAGCACCTAACTTGAACAAGCTGTTTACTGGTACACTGTCATTCCTGGTTCTCAGCTTAGGTTGCCACTAGTGGTTTCGATATTGAGCTGTCGCTGGATTCACTTTGCCAAGAGGCTCTCAGTTACGAACCCCCAAGTACCAGGAGGTGTTTCAGACTTCTTGTGTCTTTCCCCACAGTCTTTGAAAGTTTGGACTTTGTGCTTCAGTAGGCAATCCTTCTGGGTCCTGGTTAGTTCCTTGTTCTTTCTAGGACCTTGTACTGCATTTCCCAAGAGGCAGTGTTTCTTCCTAAATGGACTTTCTCAGTTCACTCTCGGAATGAGTGTGTTTACATCAATCCCTAAACTCAAACTACCCTTTATACATCACCACCTGCTTCTGTAGAATATATTTATGGGGCGACAATTAATGCAGAGAGTTTCGTTCCCTGCCCCAATCAAGAGTGCTAATCGTATTCTTGACTAACTTTGACTTTGATGCATATAACACCACTGTAATCACGAACCCCTTTTCAATATGTAAACCAAGAACCTGGCTAGTGGGCAGAAAGAATATATGTTTATTTTTTTAATAAATAGACAAAATCCTTTTTGACACAATGATTATCAAGATGCACGCCACGCCACTCTGTGGCACAAAGCTTTTTCTGCCTGACAATGTTTCTTGCTACAAACACGTTGAAACCACAATTTTGTTTTTTGAACAATATATCACATTATTTATAAGCCACAACCACATGTACAGTTTTCTATTTCTAGTGTCTTTTCCCCCCTATTGACATTGCAGAATTTATCGGGGGAGAGGAAACAGCACTCTATGTCAGAGTGTACTATTCTAGGGTGCAAATTTAAGCTGAATGTCGTGTTGCAAGGTGTACCCTAGTCCCCCCTGGTAACATGTACGAGAGTACACAGGTCTAATGAATACTCAGACAAATGGGTCGCTCACAAGAATACCCCTAATGTGAAGAGAATTAATGCAGCACTCTGGAACCTTACAGGACAATCTTGTTATACAGTGTGCTTTCTGCGTGGCCCAACGCAGATAACATGTAGCGCCTTTCTGTTGAACAAAAGAAATTGACATGCACAGCGCTATTTATCTCAGACATCCCTGTGCACTTTCCATTTTGAGTAATCTAACATGACATTTAATGAAATACATTCTTAAATTAGCTGTCTTGCCTTTGCTTAACAATGAATGCACTTCTCTGCACAACACAGATGTTCCGTTTACAATTAGGGCACTTTTTCTTTAATGCTGGGTCCGAGGAGTGTATGACAGTTCGGAATTTAGTCTATGAAATCGCCCATCCACTTTATGGGATTTTAGGGTTGGCCAAAGGGATGTTGGTGGTCCAAAATTACTTTACAAGACTATATAATTATTCCCACTTGGGGAGATGTTGGAGATTCCTAATTTCCCCAAGATCAATCCAGTGTCCTTTGGCTATCTGGGAATTATTTACATTATTAATGAATCAGGAAATGCCAGGTATCTACTTCTCAATGCCCACCCTATTCATTTATATATAGGGGGAGAATATTAGTTCCAATAGATTCCCACAAATGGTTTCTTCTGTTGGCAAAATGTACTTACTTTGAAACTCTCTGGGTTCTGCACAGGTACAGTAATCAGGAAGCCATCCCATTGGCAGCATAGGGCCTTGCTGTACTGCCTTCCCTATCTGGACTCGGTTATGGATGGCACTCCAGCCTCAACTCTTCTGCCTGCCTCCCCTGGTCTTGTTCCTCCTCCTGTTTTTCTCTTGAGGTTTTAGTTCTTGTTTTTTTCCTTTTCCACTATGTGTCTACTTTTAAAACCTACCAGGCACACCCCAAAATATCTAAATTAGGATGTATCGGCTCATTGGCTAAATATCCTCGGGAGGATAGCTTAGCGGCAACGTGCTCACCCTGGAAGCAAGTTCACCTGTATCCTGGGGCTGAAAATACCTAAAAAAGCCCTACATCCAAGCCTGCACTCTTGCATTAAATGCTACAATAAAGACAAGGCTTGTGGACCGACCCCTACACCGAAAACCAATGCTCCTTTATCAATGTGCTTGTTCTCCACAGTAAAGAATCCATTCCCCTTTATACAACTTCAACCAAATCACTCCCACACTGACATCCACACCAAAACCAGTACTCTTTAACACACCCTAGCAAAGCTTCCACATAACCCAGATCTGGTATTTGCCAAAAGCCTCATTGAAAAACTATTCACTCACCATTAAGTGGTGTGGGCTGAATTTAGGACTTAATGCAACCGGGGATGATGGGGGATGCAAGAATCATATTTGCAATTCATTTAAGAAATATATACTTTCAAACAAGATTTTTTTTTAATTAGCAAAATGGTATCAACGGGCCACTACAAAATGGTTTGGAGAGAAAAGGGGGTCCCTATTGATGGCCCAACAGCTCCTCGGTAATGAAGGAACCTGTACAGGTTTGATGAACAAGGAAAAGCTGAGGTGGACGTTGAAGCATCTACTCAGCCCCAAATAATACCAAACCAACAGTGATCCCACTCAGAAAGGTGACATAAGGTGCAACAGAAGTGGACTATCTCCTTTGGCTCTTTTGGTAATGTGGGCTGAGGGTAGGCTATACTCTTCACTAGGGATGTGAGCTGGCACAGTAGCAACGCGAACAACGATAGTAGAGTGATGCCAAAATAAAAGGAATGTCCAGACAAAGTTATATACAAATTGGGGATTTAAATTAGAATAAAAAATACACACAATTAACAAAAACCCTAATAAACCGAGCCCTGTCAAGGAAAACAGAGAATGCAAACGCTGGAATAAAGGTGCACCCTGGGTTTGAAGACATGGGGCAGACAGGCCAGTATTTCTGTAGCAAATGTGCACATAAGGGGTGTTGCTGGGTCTGGAAAAGATCTGGGGCTAGTCTAATGTGGGGCTGTGTGGACTCGGGGCTAGCTATCCATTTGGTTGTAACCCCTGAGATTCTATCCGGGGCTACAACCAAAAGACCCGGTGCTGTAGCCCTCATAGCCGCCCCCTAGTAACGCCTCTGGTGCACATTCAATCAAGAAGTCTTTTAAAGGGTAAAGCGTGGGGCCTTAGAAGTCACTAGCGCCCTTCCAGGCAGGCCACAGGGTCAGTGCCACTTTAAATACCTCTAGTTCTTGTTCTGGGGGGCTCAACAGCATTGAGTCAGGCTTCTAGGAGCTTTCTCAGTCGATGATTCAGCATTGGGCTGGTAAGCTGGTCAACCGGGTCCAATACATGGTATGGTCCAAGCAGCTATAACACAAAGAAGCTTGGGACAGGCAGGCGATGTCCGGGTCCATGTAGCTCGCAAGTAGTTTGAGGTGGGAATTAGGGCATAGGGCTGTTCCTTGACTTCTGTGTGGCTGGGGGGCCTGACAAGGGTCTCCTGGGGGCAAGGATAGTCAATGTTCCGCACTCCCACCCCAGGAAGGTTACAAGTGAGCCCCTGCAGGGATTGATAATTCAAATTGATAAATTCAAATTCAAATACCTCTATGCCCGTGGGCTGCAGTGCGCTTTACAAATGCAAAATAAAATAAAATAAATAAAATAAAATTAGCAGAATCTTGGTTCCAGTGAAACCAGTGCTTCCTCACTGGCCCCTAACAGCCCTACCGAAACCAGTGCTCCGACACTCACCGGTGCCAAAATACTGTCACTGCAGCACAATCAAAAGCATTGCCCCACTGGTGGGTGCTAGAACTCAGGCAAGGCCAACAAGCCTACAGCAGCGTGGTAATGGTGCGCCCTAACCATCTTCCAGGGCTTATGCAATCATTTCAGGCAGGGCTTTAAGACATTGTGGAGGGTCCTCTGAAGGCACAAGTCAGTAAGGAAACGTTATAAGAGGCAGCATTCCTCTCAACCTTTTGTATCCATGGGCAGGTCAGATGAGGCGGTGTTGTTGTGGGCGGCCATTGAATTCTATTGATGGGTATGGGGGTCTGTGAGCGTGACCTAAGTACTACACAGCTGATGATACCCTCAAGCAGTAAGTGAGTTGAGAGGTATGTTGTGGCCTACGTAACTGAAGCAGCGGCCTAATAGAAGTGCTCGAGTTTTCTATTCCAAAAGACTATCTATTAAAAAAGGGTGGTCAATATAGTATAATTAATCAGAAGTAAAAATATTCTTCTTAGCCGAAATGCTAATAAAAAACGAAATGAAATAAAAATAGGACACGATGGTTGCAAGCAGGCAACATAGCTCAGGTTGTTAACGTGCCTGATGCAGAGATATGCTTGCACCTTGGAGGTCAGATAATGGTCTAAATAGCAGAACCCATGAACAAAGGCTTAAAGCCAGGCATCGATATATAAAATCACACAGCACAGCGGAAACCACCGCGATGCTGAAATTGTGCCTTTTCTAGGCCCTCCGCAGAAGACTCTTCTGAACCGTTCCTCGCGGCGCTGGTGCACACCCGTCCCCACAGCTCCTGTACCTCCTCGCGGACCCCGTCCCCTGTCACGGTGGTCTGGCTCTCCGCCTCTCCCCGATTATTCTGAGTCTGTAATTTGGTTTGCCTGCCTCTATGGGCGCGGCCTCTTCAAGGTGCCCGCGGGTCGTGGCCATTCCACCTCCCTCTGTTGCCGTTCGCCTGTGTCGCGGCCTGCAGTCGCGGTTTGGCCCCGGGCTTCTCTGTAATTGGCGCCAGTCTTCCAAGCCCGACATGTGTGCCGGCGACTGTCAGCTGAGCTACACCTCTAGGGTTTAGATGCACCGGCCATGCGAGTCGCACGACCTTGTGGGGCTTTAGTTTCTTGCGCCGTTTTTCTGAAGTTTGGGAGGGGCGAGGAGGGCACGGCTATGAAACGAAAGCCAAAGCGACATAGAATCGTGAATTTCTGCAATGGGTTTTATCGGGCTCCTAGCTGTGAAAGTTTGAGAAGACAGTCTGGTGGGCCCTGCGTGCAAACCGGTGGGTCTTGTTTACATTTGTCGGTGCCGCGGTTTGGATGGGAATTGGGGTCGGGCCTCATTCAGCAATGTACGCTGTGGTAATTGTGACTTGTGGGCGTTAAATGGGCCCCGGCTATGACGTACTAGCTTCGCAATGGACGAGGCAGTCGAGGACACCGTCTTCTGGGCTCAGTGGAATGTCAACACGGACAACCTGTCCAAGGTGAGTGGGGACACGCCAAATGACGCAGAGACACTGGCAGCCAATGCCCGAGACGGCATGTTACCCTGGGCACGTCATCCAGACTCTAGGTATGTGTGACTGTCTGCTCCACACACCTTATTCGCCACCGTGTCGCTTAGGGCGAATGCCACGACCTCCCTTTACCTCAGTCTCAGTTTGGCTTTGTGACGATTCTCTGCGTGAGTGACCTGAGGCGCATACTCTAGCCTCCCCGCCTCTCAGTCTATTTCACGCGCCGCTAGGGATCGTGTTGTGACCAAGCTGCCTTTATTAATGAGGCTTGGAGTCGGGTGGGTGTGACGCAGGGGCACTTTCTAACGGCAGGTGGCGTTTAAACCAGACTCAAGATTACAGTTACAGGATTGGATGGGAGGGAAGACAGGCAGGCGGCTGCAGGCGGTAGACTGGGCATCTCACGCAGAGCATGCGCAGATGAAACTGCTGGAACGGCCTCTCATAGAACACTGAGCCTGCAACATTCCCATGAAGAGGACCCCACAGCATCCCCTGCCCTGCCTTCTCACTACAGGAAGGCAGACCGGATATAACAGAGTCCCCTCACTGCAGCCTGGCCGCAAATCTGACTTTGCCTGGCCTCAGATGTATGCCTTATTTGCCCACTCTGGACCTCTGTATGGCTCAAGTCTGGCCCCTGCATGCCCCTCCCTCTAGTAGTCCTGGTTCTGCCACAGACCCTTTGTGGCGAGCAAGCCTACCGTTCTGCTCCTCTAACTATAACCAGTTCATTCTTGGTGCCTCAGTTGAGTCTGGCTCCCTCAACTATCTGTGCCTCCAAAACCGGTTCTGGTTCTTCATGACTGTGACTAGCACGCTCGTACTGGTTTATAGGGCAATAGTGCAAATGCCTGAACCAAAAATGCAAAATGCTAGTGTGGGGCAGTTTGATGAGTTACTTCACTACGCTTCTAGTAGTTTTGACTATTGTTGCTGAATAAATGTTCTTTAAATTGTACAATTTGCATCACATTTCATTTTTTTTTTAAACCTTGGGTACTATTCAAATAGCCTGTCATAAAAGGAATGAATTGCCATTTGCAACGGTGGGCCACTTTTTCATTGGTGCCCGAGACAGTTATATGCCCCAGGGTGACCCGGGTAACTAGTCTCCTCTGCTCCATATGCTCCGTAACCATGGTTCTGTGTGACCCCCATTAAGTCGCCACCATTTCCTCTTTCTGGCTCTGATTTCAGGGAGCTCCTTCAGTTCACTATGAATTCCCTATTCCTTTAAACCCTGATCTGACACTGTGACCGGAGCGCTGTCAACAACTCCTTTTCTTCTCTTCCCCCTTGCAGGTAATGCCCCCCAGGAGTCCAAGGGCACAATGGTCCGGGTGCCGCAAGTGCGAGAGTTCGACAGCGGCCAGTGGGGGTGCCAGGCGGGTGAGGCGAGTGGGAACCAGTTGACCTTGTGGGTGAACACTTCAGCCACCACCCCCATCGGCAAGTGGCAAATACTTGTAAGGACCCAGTCGCCTGGTGGCAACTTCGTCATGGAACGGGACCCCAAACATGCTGTTTACATCCTCTTCAATCCCTGGTGTCAATGTAAGTATGCCATTGCTGTCTCTTTCCTTTTTACCCTCAAGTACCCCAGCATCCTTGTGAACTCCTGTGTACCTCATCACTGCGTCCTCCCCGCCCTACACCTTCAAGAAGCGTACCCTCCTCATCAACCCCAAAGTTTGTCATCACTTTTTCACACCTTTTCACATATTCATAGCACCAACACATCGTCGACTCTGGCTGTTGAATAAATTAATTACTCTTTATTTCGAAGCACATGGAGTTAATGAAAGACAAGATACGAAAGCTATACAGATTAAAAGAAATACATCATACTATAAAACATGATAGAGTAGTAAAAATACAGTAAAAGCACATCAAATTTGAGACATTACAGGCACAATCGTTCATGCAGGTACAATCAGCTGCAATATAGCTTCGAAGAACATGTACACAGCCGCGGCAACCTCTCTTGATGGCAATGACAGTGGGTCTCTAGTTGCTTCTTTTGTTGAGATACAGTTTGATGTGTCTAGTTGCTTCTTTTGTTGAGCTGCAGTTTGACTTCCTTAAAACCGGTATTACAAATCTTAACCTAGGTTTGTGGAAAAGTGGACACAGAAACAAAAGGTGAAGCAACTCATTGGATAGGACTCTGGCTATTGTGTTGCTGCTCCTATTCCGCCTTGCATGATCTATAACAATCCTTAAGTCATTTTCAATCACAGAGTATGACTGTGATATCCACTCTCTCCTTCCGACCTTACAATTTCAACAACAACCCCCTACACCATTATGAACACCCAGATCCTTCTCTCTATCCCACCATACACATTCAAGAACAAACCCCACTTCATCATTGTCCCAGAGTTACTCATTGCGGTCTCCTTCCTGCCTCACACTTCCAAGAACAGCCTATGCATCATCGTCACAACCCAAAGTGTCGTCGCTCTCTCCATTTCTTTTTACGCCTTCAAGAATAACACATCATTAAAAATCACTTCATATATCAATGTGGTTTTCTACCCACCTTTCACCTTTAAGAAATAATCGAGCACCTCACTCTGTCCCCGCCTCATTGTACACCTTCAAGAACAACCCCTACATCATTGTCAACACCCAGGCACCTCATCTCTGCCTCCAACCACCTTGCACCTTCAACAGCCCCTACATACTCATCCCCAGATTGACGTCGCTGTCTTCTTTCGTTCTTACAACTTAAGAACTTTGGCATCATCATCATCAATCCCATGATATAACATTGCTGTCTTCTGCAAAAGCAACCCCACATTATTCTGAATCCAGCATCTGATTTCTGTTTCCTTCTCACCTTACACCTTCAAGAAACTACCCGTACACCAATGTCAATCTCAGCGTAACTCCTCGCTATTTCATTCCCAGTTGAAACCCTTCAACTTCATCGCTACATCATCGTCAACACCTGAGTGTCTTGTTGCTGTATCCCTGCCTAATGTCCCCTTAAACTTCCAATTATACCCCCTACCTTCTTTTCTGCCTCTGGTCTCCGTCTGCCTAACTCATCCCACTCTCCTTTTCTAACCCCTCTCTACGCCTCAGAAGGCAGTACCTTTTGCTTCAGCAGCAGTCCCTGCCAGCAGGTTTCAATGTCATAGCCATAGGTTCCTCCTCTTTTAGGGGCTAAGTTACTTACCCCACTCCCAGCCCTAGCCAACAGGTGTTATAGCAGGACACCTTCTCAAGAGAATCTGTGTTACTTCACCAGCACTTCCAGTCTCCTTTAGTAGAAGTAGCTGTAGTAATTCTGGGAGGCGTGGTGGAATTATTGGCAGCCATAAGCCATTGCCTTAGAGAATATGCTATGGCATGCATAGGATAGTGAACACTTTGCTATTTTGGATGCCCAATCTCAACTTGCTACAGCCATGTCTTACAGCAGCACACAAGCTAGACTGATAATCAGTCTTAGGAGATCATGTCCTACATATGCGTAATTTGGCGGCCAGGAGCTGTTACATGCTGACATAAACGTAGGCGGCTCCCTGCTGACACATTTTGGTCATTTGCACTGCAAAGTGCATACGTGCAAAGCAAAAGGTGGCATACACGTGTGCCAGGCAGCATTTACTTTTAATTCTGACCACTGCTTCCCATGCAAGCATGGCAATCGGCGCTCACAATACAATTAAACAGCATTTTATTTTTTCATTGTGAACACTGCCTATCATGCGTGCAAGTAAGCAGTGTTCACAATTGCAAATGAACCCTGTGCGACATGCGAGCATGTCTGGCAGTGTTTAATTGTAATTGTAAACACTGCCTGCCGCATTTCCAATGGATCACTATGGGGTCCACCAGCTTTATGCTGGTGCATAAAGCTGCCGGGCCACATAGGAATCCAGCATTGGCATGGCAGAGATGAAGAGAGACGGCGGAAATACAAGTTGCGTTCTGCCCATCATTTCCACCATGCACATGCATGAAAAAGTGGCGTTGCGTGATTGGACGGCAAAAGCCTACCTCAAGGCTTTTACGCCTTTCAATCACGCTTTGCCACTTGCGAAAATTGAGCTCCTTATTGTGGCATTGAAATGTGACAGTCTTGAGGTCTGTCTTTTCTTTCCATGATAACATGAAAAAAGAAGCCCACAACATATTCCTCACTGTGTTGCGCACTGATGGCAATCCTTGACTATGGTCAAGTCCCTCAGCAGATGTTGTCGATTTATGAAATGGGGCGGTTTTTGGCATCAGATGGCAGTCCTTAGCAATGGCGCAAGTGCATTTGAAATAATTTATTGGCAATGCGGCATTTCCCAGTCAATGGCATTGATAACACACACTGTTGCCCAAATGAGATTTCCAGTGGTAACGTTTATGACACAGAAAGTTTACTTTTGTAAATCCTGGAGCATTTAATTTCAAATGACTTTCAAAACTGCTTGGTAAAGGTCTTCCTGCTATTGAAACATGTAACATTGTCTCCCAACACAACCCTAATGGAACGTTTCGAGCTACCATTCTTCATCTGGTATTGTGTCAAATAATATTTTCATTTAAGATGTCTGCAGTCAAACACAACATTACATAAAACACACAAAAATGTAAACCTGGTAAAACGTACATTATATGATGAGTCATTTATAACACGCCTGTATACAAGTGTTTCTAGGCGCAACAAGACAAGGTAGGGAAGACAGAGGGAGGACAAAACAAACGATCTTACTGGACCTTGTGTCATTCAGATCGTGCCAGTGCAGGGGGGAGAGGGAGAGAAGTGCCGAGGGGAGGGAAGTGTAATTAGGACAGTATTACTCTACGTAAGTGCAGCCACGGCAGCGAGGCTTTGGGTAAGTGCGAGGAGGCAGGGGACTGTAGGGTTACAGATAAAGCCCCAAGTGCGCGGTAGGCTCAGAGGCAGTTCAGGGGCTACTGGTAGTGGAGGTACCTGGTGCCCATTGAGATTTTGAGGGTAGCCAGGCAATTAGTCAGCACAGCAGTCAGGTAGGGTAGAAGGGAAGAAAGAGAGAGAGAAAGCGGAAGGAAAAAGGTAGGTCTTGAGCTGCTTACAGAACCTCAGGTGTTCCAGGTCAAGATTGAGAGGGGCAGGGAGGCCATTCCAGAGGGAGGCACCTGCAGTGAAGGGAGATCTGCCACCCACACTCTGCCTGGAGAAGTTTCTGACCCTCAGAGAGTGTTGGAGGTGGCTGAGTGAAAGGCTCAAGAAGGAAGGTGTTTAGGAAGAGAGAGTTGGATGTAGTGTGGGGCCCGGCTCCAGAAAGCCTTGTGGACGATGCAGAGGGTCTTGAACTTGATCCTTGCAGTCACCGGGAGCAAATGGAGAGATTTCAGGGATGGAGAGATATGATCCCTAGGCTTGAGGCCAAGGACAAGTCTCGCAGTCCTGTTCTGGATTAGTTGCAGAAGGGGCGGAGAGTAAAGGAAGGCAGATTGAGATGATGACGGTCACATCTCTGAATAAATCATACAAAATCATAAACTAACTCACTGTTAAAAAGGTTGCCTAATATACGTACGAAGAACATCATTTATATTCTGCCTTCAAGAAAAACTGTACCACTTCAAGGCAAGACATAATATTATATTTCAGAACCATAGGTCTAAGGCTCATTCTTCCCGTTGTGCCCACAGGTATGGCGTGAGGTAGATCCTCCATACCTTCAATATGGTAATTGCAATACCCATCATCATTGGCGTTTTCCCAACTTTATGTAGTCAGACAGAGGGCTGTGACTAGTTTCCTAAGAAGATTTCATATTGCTTAGAACTTATTCGCTTTCAAAGGGATTTTTGACCTTCACATATACAGAAAGCAACCCTATTTTTACCACACTTTCCCAATTTCCCAGCTGCCATTCTTCATCGGCTCTGGATCCCATTCTCCTGGTTTCCTCCATCTCTAGGGGGGAAGCGGTGTAAGCCCCATAGTTGCATTAATCCTCCCAAGCTTTTATACCACTTGAAAAACCCTTGCAGCTATTCCCTAGGGAATGGTTGTCCAACTCCATGCCTGGAAACCTGACAGGTGTCTAGGAAATCCTTCATTAATATTAATGAGAAAAAATCTGCATACATTTAGAACACTTGTATGCAAATTTATCTCGCCTAGTGCCTCAGCCATAATATTAGCAATATTCTGATTAACTGAACCACCCAGCAGCTATTTAGGAGCACAGTCAAGAATCTTCCTCTTTTCTTGTATTACAATCAGCCGGGTCCCCATTTTTAAGTGTAGACCATAGACTGGCGTTCCCTTTGGATCCCCTAAACCAAAACCCACAAATGTGTACTGCATTATTTCAAGTTCCTTCATTCATATGTGTCCCTAGATTTCAGCACCATGTAACATGGCTGTGGCCCTTCAATTGTATAGATCCAATACATTCCACAGGGATCTGGGCACCCTTTTTAATGAAGACTCGCTTTAAACCACCAATCTGTCGTAAGATCTTCACTAGCCTAGCCTCATGCACTAACCACGCCCCATTTCTAGGCAAGGTAATGCCTAAATAATTAAATAATTACACTGGTCAGCCGAATTTACTTTTTATTTAAGCGCCACCTGAAAGAATGAATTCTTTTCCTCAAAGGGCACCACCTTAACTTTAGCCAAATGTAACTCTGGATAATGCAGTCTGAATAATCTCCAGCAGAGATCAGACACGAGTTCAGCAAATCTAGCAATGCATTGTCATCACCATACATTAAAGATTGGCAGCTGTAGCCACGCACCCTCGCAGGAGCAGCAAAGACTCTATTCAGTGCATCATCCACATATACAATGAAAGCAGAGGAGCCAGTGAGCACCCTTGTCTAACTTCCTCATCAGCTCTGAAAGCCACAGTTAATTCTCTTCCACATCAGAGAGTGGCCAGCGAATGGCTGTGTGAAATTTCTCTGAGCCCCAGCAGACCTCCAGATATGCCCACTTTACTTCATTTCACCCCCAGCATCTGGCTATCAATGGAGTCAAATGCCTGGCTCATATCTAAAAATGGAGCACACATATTTACAACCTGGATGCAGAGGTATTTCTCAAATATACAAGTCTAGACTAAAAATGGTCACTTGTCGAAATCTCAGCTCGAGAGCCAAATGATCTCATTGCCATCCGCCCAAACCTGCACTCTCAGTCCAAGCTTTTTCGTAAAATGTTTTTTTCTGAGGATACCCAACAGTGAAATGGGATGATAGCGGTAAGGGTCACACGATCCTATTTTTTAACAACAAAATACTTTTTTACCAAGAGTCAGGAAAAGTCATTGAGATATAAATTGCATTAAAACATGTTTAAGAACTGGAATCCCCCAGTCCAGATCACAAGTAAAGATGTCTTTTAATTCATCAGGGCCGAGTGCATCACCTAAATGGATTGCCGGAGGTTGCTTTTTACTCGGCTATAAGGCCCTCTATTGTAGGCCCATCTAACATCGGAGCACCGGCCTAGGTTTGTCTCTGAAATACACTGAGTTTTCAGCCACCGTTCACCAAAAGGACTGACGGTCATGTGACGTTCTGAGAATGGGTCACAACTTTCTTGTAACCATCAGCTATTCTGATGACGCAACATAGACAGCAGTTTCTACTGGCCATCAAGCTCGAGGTGACAGCATGTACACCAAGGGCCAGCATCCATTGGCGGCGTGAAAGTTAAGACCATCTTCAGGACACCCAAGCACCCGATGAAGAGCGCTAGGCCGAAACGCTGTGTTAGGGTTCCTGTGGCAGCACATTTTTCTATTGAAAATAGCAAGCAGATGTTTGTTAAGTCATTTTGAAAATGATTTGAAACAAAAGGCTTAAAGATAAAAAAGTGAAGCCCGTGTGTCATAAACTTTGCCGGGACAGTAACCATTTATGTTATTGGTGCTATGGATCCTGACTTGTCAGGAAACAATTCCAGGCAGCAGCAATAAAAAAGAGTGCATGGCTCTGGTAATTCAAACTCCAGTGGGACACGTTTTCTGCCATTTGATGACAATCTTCAACAGAATGTCCTTCCACCATCAGCCATGTTGGCAGCCTCCCCGGTCCCTCTAGCAACTACCAGGGAGACAGTATAGATGGCCAAAGAATTTAATTACAGAATACTAAAAAACTGTTGACTTTGCCAGTGCTTGTATGATAAAGAAGGCCATGTGTATAGTTCTGGAACATGGGCATGAAGTGCTGCAGAGCTCCTGACTTCTCACCTCCGCTCTCCTGTATCCCTGCAGTGGATTCTGTCTACATGAGCGATGAGTCTTGGAAGAGGGAATACATCCTAAACGAGATTGGACGCCTGTACTACGGGACCGAGCATCAGATAGGGGAGCGATCTTGGAACTTTGGGCAGGTAAGAGGTCCGGTAAGGGGTTCCTAGGATATGGTTTAGTAATGGCGAGCAATGATGGTACTACTAACACTTCTCCCACTCTCTCCTCAGTTCAATAGAGGAATCCTCGACGCCTGCTTGTACCTGCTGGACCGCGGCGGCATGCCCTACCCAGGACGAGCAGACCCTGTCAGTGTCTGCCGGGTGATATCGGCATTGGTAAGAACTGGAAAACACACCTTCCTTTTGTGGCTGAATTCAAGTTGGTATATTCCATATAGTGCTCTGTAACCAGGTTTGGAATGTTAAGCACTTTGTCAAACATATTTGCTTTCCACTCCCTTTTTGACTCCTAATCTGTCTCCTGTTTCCTTCCTGCAAAACGCCTCTCGCCCAATCCTTATCTGACTAGTGAGTGTCATTTTTTAAAACTCTTTAGTGAAGTGCCTGCATTTTGCATGTGTGTTGTGGGGGTTTCTTATGCACGTCCTTTTAAGGGTGCCTGTATTTTGCCTGTTTATTGTGAGTTTTTTTCACTTCTTTCATAGATTGCTTGTTTTGCACACCTGTTGGGAGAACATTTTCTCACCTCTTTCATAAGTCCCTATGTTTTTCATTGCTCTTTGGAGGAGGGGGGGTTCTCACATTGTTTTGTCCGGGGGCTGCGTTTTGTGATCTTTTGTGGAGGGATATGTTTGTCACATCTTTGGGAGCATCTTGTGTTTTGCATGTGACATGTAGGGCCTTGGGAATTTGCATTCATTTTTTATTTTTGTTGGAGTTTTTAAAAATGTATAACGTGCAGATCCTGACAGAAAAAAAAAACTGCATGTGGGTGTTAACAAATAGAACAAGACTGAAGAGAAAAAAGGTTAGCAAAATAAATAAGTCTCTGGGGCTTTCCGAAAAGAAAGACAATGGTCTATACAAAGGATGGCCATGGTAAGTTTATTCCGCTGCCGTGCAGTAATTACAGAGAATATATAATCACCCCTCTTTTTTTTATCTGGATTTAGGCATACTCCCGATGGCATTGTTCTGATTGTAGGGATTGTGGTACTCTATATGGTACAATCTCTAGCTGTAGAAACCTGGGGGCCAGGCCATGTAAACACTTGAATACACGGCAAAGGATCCTGAAAGATATTCTACAACTCACCTGAAGCCAGTAGGTGACTGTCTGAAAAAGGCGACCAGCTCCCAATTGGCAAAGCCAAAAATAAGGCACATGGAAGTATTTTATGCTCACTGCAAACGTTGAAGTTGGCCTTTGGTGATATCAATGTGGCGAGAATTTACACAGTCTAGTTTTGAGTTTGTTATCCAGCTACCTTGATTGCCAAGGATGAAGATAAATGGTAAGAAGTAAGGGGGTAGGGTTGAGCCCTGAGGGACTCCATAGCTTATGTTCACTAATGATGCTAAGAAACGGCCCAATCTCACCCTCTGGAATTGGCTTGTTAAGAAAGACTGAACCCATCTGGAAGCTCTATCTGAGATCTCACCTATGGTAATTAATCGAGCTAGACGACATTGGTGATCCACAATAACAAACACTGACTGAGAGATTGAGCACCTCCAACAGCGTGAAACATCCTGCGTCAGTGCCCGACACAACAATATCCCAAACAGACACAAGTGCAGTTTCTGTTCCTTGGCTGGGCCGAACACTTGATTTAAAAAGATTGAGGATACCATTGTTTGCAACAAACTGTTGAAGATGGAAGGGAACAACCTGCTCCAAAATATGTGCGATGCCTAGAAGCCCAGTGATAGGGCAATAATTTTTAATTCCCCAGGATCAAGAGATGGCTTCTTAATAAGCAATACAAACAATGTCTTGTTCTAAGTATCAGGAACAAGTGATTCAGCAAGGGATTGATGAATAAAATCAGCAATAAAGAGAACTATAGATTCAGCACCATGATTAGTAGCTCCCGCTGAATGAGCACCCTCCTGTCGGCATGTGGGGCGAATGATTTTAATAAAGGCAGAATGGCACATCCAGAGACTAGTTAAAATTAAAAGGTGCAAAAGTGAACGATTGAACTACCATCCCAGGGAGTTACGTGTTATTCTTTTTCTGCTGGATATAATTTTGAATAGCACTGATTTTTTAAGTGAAAAATAATTCAAAGCTTCAGTGTTCCCTTGAAGCAGTTGGGATCGACTGCACACAATAAGGTTTAAGAAATGTATGAACAATTTAAAACAATTATCTGGAGTGGTTATCTGCGTGACTCGTTTTTTTTCTGGAGAAAACCCTAGTTTGCCTCAGGGGGAGCCTTTTGTACAAATTCAAGGTTTATTTTCACATTAAAGGGTTTAGAAAGTATTGCGGTTTTTGCAATACTTTTCTTTTCTGCATATACAGTGCGACCATGTTGTAAAAAAAAAACATGTGGCAAAATAAATAAGGTTTTAGGTTTTATTAAGGTAAAACATACAGTTAGAGGGAACGATGCTTGAAGTCTAGGGGTAGTCCCTCTACTCTTGCCCTCAACCTTGAACGGGGTTCCCATCTCACAAGCCAAGACTCCCTAATGCCAAAATGTATAATGTAGGATCAATTCACTAAAAACAGGGTAACCCTGTTGTCTAAGCTAGCCGTGTCCTTGGAAGGCCTAAAGGTCGTAACATGATGACTTTCTCGCGCTCCTGGAATTTCTAGGTAACCTAAGCAGGAATGGCATGAGCATCTTGACATACAACTTCTCTCCTTCTTGGAATGCAGATGTGGGTTCTTCCTTCCGGAAATTATTTGGCTCCTTCTCTGTCTGCCGATACCCGCCGCAGCACGACAGCATAGCAGGTACTATTATTTTCATCTGTTCTACCTGCCATCTGGCATGTGGCTCCTGCAGGGGTCGGCACTTGCTCTTCTCTGCAGCATCAATGCCATCGTAATAGACCAGAGGCACAGTTTGTCGCATGCTGGGATCTGTAGTCTCCACTTTTGGTTCTGGATTCCACGTGAGCCTACCTTTCCCAGGGTCTGGCTGCTCACCTTCTCATGTAATTCCTGTAACGGAAAGAGAAGCATGGCAAGACGGACAGGATGGTAGGCTTCACGTTAGAGAAAGGGGTACCAAGGTACATGCACGGCTCCATGTATACCAGGGAGCGGTGTTCCTCTCAACTCCCCACACCACCTCTGAGGGCAGGTCTGGCTCTGGCGTTGCCCGTCGACTACCTCAGGTTGAGAGAGGTCCCTCAGTCCCCAAGACAGAGCCAAATCCAACACACTGTCACAGCCATAGTCGCTTGTTTAAGCTTGGATCTGAACAAAGGAGAATGTACTTCCTGATTGTCTTAACTTGAAGAGGGGCCGCAGAATGACATAGCCCATGACATGTCATGTGAGACGAATCAAAAAACAAACAACAGGGAACTCCGATTTCAGGTAAATGTATCCCCCAAACGGAATCCAAGAGTTGCGAAGAAAGAAGCTATGTTTTGTTTCTGCTCCAGGTAAGTGGTACCGCTGATGATGATCTATCAGAAGGAGGTAAGTTATAGATTCTATAAAGCCAAATAAAGTGGCCAGTCCATGAGAAAGAGATGCTATTGTCTAGGCTGGCACGAAGGACTCTAAAAAGCACTTGTTAGGACTTTTACATGTGAAGGCCCTTCAGTCAATGAAAAGTGGTAGTAGTAGATGTTTAAAGTTTAATGCTTGATCAGTCAAAAAGTGACCCAAACCTTCTAGAAAAGTCTTAGAAGAGATAGGCGTATTTTCACCACTAATACATACAGGTGCGTCAGTAAATGTGATGACATTGGCACAGTTTAGGAAATGACAGCCTGTTCCACGATTGGTGACACCAAAAATCTGAATATACATGTATGGCGGTAAGCAAACAATACCATTTGAAGGAGCCTTCCACACACAAGTGGTACATGACCGGGGATCCACTCTGGCAATGTTCTATGTCATTCCGGATGCCAAAGACACGCTACTCGGCTGCCATACCGCTGAGTTGCTGAGGCTGGTATATTTGCCTACAACCTGTACCAAATGGATGTTGAAAAACTGCACGAAAAATACCAAGACATATTTCAGGGCATTGCATATCGAGCAGATCAAGAAGTGAAACTGTGTATTGACCAAACCGCCCCACCGGACGCTCTGCGGCATCACAGAATACTGTTTCCTTTGAGAACGAAGATCGGGGAAAAAGTGGTAGGTTCTACACCTTAGGTGTCTCCTATTGTCATCGCTCCAAGGTCTAAACAACCGGGTGAGGTGTGCATGTTTGTTGACAAGAGGACCCCAAACAGGGTCATCAAAAGAAAGAGAAACCCAATGCCAACACTAGATGATATTGGCGGATTTACAAGGGGCTGCAATATTTTCGACCATAGACCTCTGTTCGGGTACCACCATGCTGGCCACACGCAAATGGGGATGTGGAGCTATTCATGCACATGTTGAACAAGATGTTTTGTATAAAGCTTGAACAAGGAACGTCCTCAGAAAAGGTGCTAGTGGCATTCTTGTCAGTATATCGGACCATCCCACACACTACAACAGATGTGGCCCTCTGCTGGTGCTTTTTTTTCATCAAAAAGTCGGTTTGTCAGTGTCAGAGCACGAGCCAAGATCCATTACAAGCATCAATCTGAGCAGGTTGATAGAAGATCAAATTGCGAGAAATGAGAAAGAATCAGCATGCCGACGACTAGCGTCATCGACCATCCAAATGGGGGACATGCCACTCATCCGAAACCGTAAACCAATGCACAAGTTGTGTCCTTATAAATCTACCCGCTTTAAGATCATGCACTGAAAAGTCTCCATGGTAACCACCTGGAGATCAGTAGAATATGTAACAAGGGAAGAAGAAGAGGAGAAAGGCAGCGAGCGAATAAATCATGGTGAAGATCTGGATTAGGAGATCGATACCATGCAAGGACATAATAGTGAATGGAGAAGACAGAAGGGTTTCAGAAGGAGGATGCACAGGTGATGTCAGCCATAGCAACTAGGTATCCCAAAAGAAGGAACAGGCGAGTCCCAGCAAGATTAGAAGATTACCTGGTAGACCCACAAGGCTAATGAGAAGGCCCGGAGGGTCGCCAAAACCCAGTATTTTATGGCAAAGTCAGTAAATGCAGATACCTTTTGTTAAGGGTTTATTTGTTATGCAGTTGGCATGGGTGCCAGTGGAGGTAGCTACACTAGGTAAATAAAAGGAAAAACCCACCCGGCCGGAGGGCCGATCTGGATTCCCAGCACCGTGTATGCGTGGTTCTTGACTGTCGATGAGGCCACCCCTCACCCTTACCCAGCTCGAGTGACCATATCACATCAACCAAAAGGCTCCATCAAAAATAGGGGCTGTTGGTCGGCATTGTGCCCTAAGATCCCGTCAGAATCCAGCACAGCACACAGCGCTGCAAGCTCGCTGCAAAACCTAGCACTGCATATTCACTTGTGGAACCTCTGTGCAATTCCGGCTCAGCCCACACAGTGCTAGAACGGTTCAGACAATTCCAGCACCACACATGTCTTTTTAAAACTCCTGGCAAAATCTGTTACTCCACACCCTGAGCGCACGGCCTCCTTGCGAAAACAACAAGCATTACAGCATGTGCACGAAGTTCTACCTGCAGTGTAGCTCTGCATGCTTTGTACAGAACCCCCCTTCAAAATACAGCAGCACATGCCCCATGAAAGATGCTTCTAGCAAAATCTATCAAAGGCAATAGAGACCACCCCTTGCACCTTAGTTAAGTATGAAATTTACTGGTTTCACGATTCCTCCATCCATGCCCACAGCACAATACTTTTACTCTTCTCTCCTCATAATCATTCATTCATCAGTCCTCATTCATTTACCCACCCCTTCTGTGCTTTCCCCTTGACATATCCCCCAGCTGCCCCAGCGTGTCTTTGCACAAGTCATACAATGTTTTTGAGATGTAACACTCACATCTAGTGGCGCATTCGTTGTTTGTTTCCAAAATGCCTCTGCTTTGCACATCTCTGGCAAGTTGCCAGATATTTAGAAAACCTACAAAGTTATTTTTTCAGATCCTCGGTTTTCATGCAGTGTTTGTCATGCATTCCTGCCCGGGGTTCGGCTGCAGGGAGCAGCCATCTTGCGTCCCAGGCACGTCAGGAATCTTCCAGGCTATTTTCTTTTCTTCTCAACCGTTTGCTGACACCTGGTAACCCACCCCAAAGGACTCACCAGGAAGGACAACACTTCCCCTTTTGCGGCTTTTGCACTTCCTAGAACAGTTGCAAAAGCATGTTGATAGTGTTTAACTAACCTCTTGTTATCAAGGCGTGCCAAGATACGGGCAGTTCAAAGTGTGAACCGAAGAGCTGCCCACAGTGCACCTGTCAAGAAGAGGCAAACCCACGCCTCTCTTTGTCTCGCTCAAAAAATGCTTCTGTATCTATTGCCCTTGGGATTGGCCTCCGGCTGAAATATTTTAGGGAACTATAAAAAAAAAAATAGGTGCAACTTAAAGGGACCCCGCATGTTTAGAAGAGCAGTGTATCCTGCCCTTTCTGAAACTTTTAATGTGCAAATGACACTCTAAGAATCTTTAAACACTAGTTATCCAAGTGACATTCATCTTGTGATCATTCCTTCTAATTGAAATGAAACCGCAAGATGCCCCCCACCCTACAAGAACGGCACCAGATTCTAAGTGAAAACCTGGGGAAGAAACGAACGTTAAACGTCCATTCCATGCCTATGTTTTAGCCACCATGGTACTTTTAAATTTAGATCTCGGGAAACTTTTAGCAGCCCAAACGGGTCTGTAGTTGCTGAATTGTTAATCTTTGTGGAGTTCTGTAATGCAGGGGGCTGGGAATGATATGATAGGTTATTTGTAACACGCTTAATACCCAGAGGTTTCTAAGCGCAGGCCCGGGGATCGAACCTGTGGTGCCCCGTGTCATCTTGCTTCCAATGCGAGCACGTTGCCCCTGAGCTATCCTCCCAAGACAATAGCCTGAATAGAGGCAGACAACAGGCCCACATTTCTAGCCAAATGGCGCAGGGTCACAAACTGGGCCAGTAACAGACTTTGGGCCTCATTATGAGTTTGGTGGTAATACGGGGATCGATCTTCCAAATTATTGCCAAACTCGATTATTGCTACCACCACTTGATCCTGTGGAGTTATAATGGGATTACAATTTTTGGTAGGGTGGTGTAATTCCATATTTTTGGAGTCCATGAGACTGTATGGGCATTGTTGGCAGATTTGCCGTCGGCAGAATTGCCACACTGTAAATACACTGATTTTTGGTGGAAAAGTGGAAGATTTACCTTCAGGAACAAGCTGGAGGTGAATCTGCTACTTTTCTTCAACAAATCTGTGGATTTACTATGCAGAAGTTCCGCTGGTAGTAAATCGGCCAAAACCTATGATTTGGCAGTGCGGAAAAAATGACAGTAATTACGTTACTGCGAAAAAAGTGTCAGTAATGGAATTAACGCCACTTTTTTCGTGCACTGCCAAACTTGTAATGAGGCCTTTAACTCCTTCTTTAAGGACAGAATTCTGGTACAATGCAGCTGGAATCTGGCATTTACACCACTATTATTATTATTGTGTTATTTTTTGAGCGCGGACCTGGCTTCGAGAAGCAAAAGAGCGCTTTACAGAGGTGTGCACTGATACAGATACGCATCGGAACGCTTTACAGAGGTATACAACAGTACAGATGCATAACAGAGTGCTTTTCAGAGGTAACAGCAGAACAGATATACAGTTGGGGGGTGGCATACAGAGGGGCACAAAGGAGGGGTACTTCTGTACTGGGTGGTGGGGAGGGGAGGGCGGGCGACGTCTTGCGAGTCAGGTGGCGCCATAGACGATGTGATGGCCTAGGTGTTGAGGCGGAGAGATTCCTTAAAGAGGTGGGTCTTGAGTTCTTTTCTGAATTGTAGGAGCGCAGGGATGAGTCTAGTGCTGACGGGGAGGAGGTTCCATGGTCTTGGGACATAGGCAGAAAAGGCTTGTTTTCGGCCCTTTCATTTTTGCAGCAGCAGATTTCAAGTCTGCACATGTCCTGGCTTCTAATGGTGAGCTGCCCGCCTGATCAGAAACCCCAGAAATTGAACGATTTGGGTGGGTTTCCATTCTAACTCTTGACAATTGGTCAAGATTTCTAAATCCATAATGATCGCACTACAGTGTTGGCGTGAGTCTGGACCATTCCAAGGGCCTCTGCCTTAATCAGAGTACATCAGCAATATGATGCCTTTTTCCCCTCAAAAAACGACTATCATGAGTTTTATACAGCACCAATGGGGCCTGAGAGCCAGCCCAAGAGCAGCAGCCAAACTGAAAAATCTTTTGATGCTCTGAGAAGCAAAGAAGGTGTCTGAACAGAGAATGTGGAATGGTGTGATAAGCATCCCTACGATCCAGTAGAACTAACCAGTGGCCTTGCCTCAATACGGCTCTCAACAATGCTATTGTCTCCATCTTGAAATGGTGGAATATGGGAAATTGGCTGCACATTTTCAGACTGAAGACAGGTCAGTGACCCGAGTCCTTCTTTTGTACTGGAAACATCTGATGAAATTGTTGGGAGCACTTGTAACTAATTAACCGCCTCTTGCCCGGGCTGAAATATCGCTTGAGGTACCAATTGCACTTGAAGCTCTGGAAAGCGGGAAGCTTAAGGGACCCTATTCTGTATTGGATTGCCAAATGCTATAGCATATATATGAACCATGTTTAATGCACATTGATCGCTGGAAACGTGTAACGATCGCCTCTCCTGTGTCTTCATCCCCTCTGACCCTGCCCCCTCTGTGTGAAGAATGGCTTTAATCTAGCATATGTGTAGGGAGTTTGTGTTCTCAGTCTTTGGGGGCCACTATTCCCACATCTACATGTATATTAGGCTTGGCTGGTAGAACAGACCCTATGTTGGCTGGCCCTGGTTAAAATCCTGCAGTTGAAACAATTTTCTTAAGGATGTTTGTGCTTTATCAAGGGCAGTGAAGGTTGACACAAACTTGTCGCTCTCATTTACCGCCCCCATATACAAACAACAGTTCTTTTGAATTGATTGGTGGGCGTAAGTCTGCCAAACAGATCAGTGTTGGGTTCACTTTCCTAAAAATACAATTTCTACTTCTTTAAATCAATGAGGCATTAGTGGCTAGCACAAAACAATGTTTCCTTAGTGCACAACCGCTAATTACTTCTGGGTTTAAAGGTTGCTTTCTCTTCCTCCCCCACATTGGAGTATTTGAAGCAATGGTCCGATGGTATTTAACACTCGATCCTGCCAACTTGCCCAGACTTTTTCCATTGCTTTTAAAATATTGTAAAGTCTACATTACAGGTGATATGCTGTTTGCCCTGCATCCAATGGCATTCTGACTTCACTTCTTTTCATGAAGTCGGGTCCAACCTCTTTGTCAAGAATATTTGATCAAATCTCTCTGCATGGGGTAGAGGAAACCATTATATAGAACGGGGTCGTGGACATGTTGCAGGGTCAAACATGTTATCCCCCATGTGAACCGCCACCCCGGATGTGCTATGAAGAGCATTGTCATTGTTTCCATTGGGCAGAAGGTTAGTGGGTCAGGCAGATCTAGTAGCGGGAGTGAACCTGGCGAGACTACTTTATTGGACAGTTTCCACCATTCACTCCCTGACGATGAGGGCTCTCTTAGCCGGTTTCTGGTCCTTGTCTTGGTTCAGGGGTATATGTCGTGTATATAAGTCACCAAGCCTCACCCCACCTGGGGTGCCTCAGTTATTGGTGTCGGGATTGTGCACTCATTAACATACGCTCCAAATAAGTACCCTCTCAAGGGCTTTTTTCTGTAGGCCTAGTATAGATTTGTGATCTGCCTGCATGGCAGTTATTATATTGGGTATATGTGGTCCTGGAGCGTGTGGGTTCTTTGAGTCTTGGGCTAATCCTTTTGACACTGCTTCAGCAGCCAATTGTCCAAAGCATTCTGATGTGGATGGCATGGATGCCTTTTGTACAGAGCCCACCACAGCGGAATTTACAACATATCGCCCAACATTTGAAAACAGTTAAGAGAGAGATGTAGTACCAGAAAGATGTAGTAGACTTGTTTTTTCCCATTGACTTGCAATGGATGAAAATCAATTTACGGCAGGGCAAAGTTAACATTTTTTGTCAAATATCAACATATTGGGCTGAAAAATGTGGAGACTTCCCACAGCGTCTTCCGTAAAAAAAAACAGGAAGCTTGTTTGGTGTGTTCCCAGCTAGTGAGATAGATTTATCAACGAAATCTGCAGTGCTGTCCCTCTATGCTTCCCCTTCTTCTCCTGACCCTTCAAGCTCTCGTTGAGCATGTTCATGACGCATTCAGTTTAGGTAAGGAAGAATGTCAGCAGTCTAGTTTCCCGGGGCTCTACCAGCCAGCGCACAAGGTCCTTTACTTTTAGGCGAAGTGTACCGGCATGCAGAGCATGAATTCACGAAAGGACGTGCTCCTTGGAAACTCTTTGGCTGATTCCATTAGCTTTTCCTGGACCCACTACAAATGGAAATGGAAAAACATAGTATGAACTAGTACACACCTGTGTGCAACAAAACCTGCACCTCATACTGCTAGCAATGGGTCTCTATGTCCGTCGCCTTCCTAGTTTCCAACAACAGGAAGTCATATAAGCATAAAACAGTCACTTGACGGGTGAAGTAGAGCTTTTGTTCCTTAGTAAGAATTTCTGCACCACCTTTGCCTTACTTCCCCTTTCCTCAGTCCTCTCCCTTTTTTATCAGGCTAAACTCGTCCCCACAAGAATCCCCGGCCTTGTGCCGTTTCCGATGGGAGAAGCTGACCTTTTAATTCCTTTAGTAAAAGCCCCCTTCGCCACCCTGCTTCAGAAAGGGAGGGGCGGGGGGCTCCCCAATTCTATTTGTACTTGTCATGTAGGCCCCAATCTCCCCTACCCTGATCCTCTATGGATTGCCTGCCATTGCTGCAGTATTAACGGCCTGGGAGAGTGCCATTCATGACCGAGAGCTGCTGGGCCAACCTCTTATCCTTAAAACAGACCCCTTCCCTCTCTTCTATTCCGGAGCGTGTTGTTCAAGAAAACCTTGATAATCCAAGCTTTTCCTTGATTCCTTTCTTCTCCCTTGACCATCTTTCTGGCACTTAAGTAGCGTTTTACCAAACCCACACTAATACCTACCCAGCGTCCCCCAGCCAAAGCTACTCGTTTATTGTCCCTGGATGGATTGAACGGCTGAGTTGGCCTTGCCGACCTGTTCACCCACAGAACCCCAGTTTCAATGTTAACGATGTCCCCAATGCATTGCCTAACACCTTATTTTAGAGAATGATGCCTTGCCCCAATTTATCTTGCAGCTTTGGCCATGCTTGACACGTGACACCCAGTCATAACTTTAGCAACCTCGCTAACCCCTGTGTCATCCGCCTGATGACTTCATTCCTGCACATGCCTTTTGTTCCCCACTTGACCAAACTTGACCCTCGCTCCGCTGAGTTATTCCGACTAAAATGACATCTGTCTTTCGAATGAATCAATTCTTCCCAGAGGATTGTGTGCTTCAGCGCCCCTCCAGCTCCGTCTTTACTTCCTTTCTTGTTAAGCTGCTCCAAACCTAGCCCCATTCAAGCTCCAAATGTATCCTGTCTATTATCTATACCCATGTGCTATGTTGTTATGCCAGATGCCCCTGGGGTGTTATTTGAGAGATCCCCGATTTGTTGCCGATTTTCCCCAGTGCACAATCATTATTAAGTTGTGCTGTATATTCATATCCTTCCTGTTCGCCTCTGCAGCTCAATGGGTAACCCGGGCCCTCTTGCCTGCTTCAGTGCCATTACAAAAACCAGACCTTGGAATGATATGGTACCTCCCCCCCCCCAAGACCCAAACCTGACCAACCGGCCTACTGGGGTATACCCTCTTGTGCATCTACCTTGGGGGATCAGACACTGACCAGGGGACTTCATGAACCTTCACCTCCTGCCCAGATCAGACATACCCCTTACCATGACTACGAGTTACCAACCGAATCCCCCTGTGGTCAGAAGTTCCAGGAGCCAACCTGCCCTCCTCTCCTTCGCGGGCCATAGCACAAATATATTCCCTCTGCTTTATGTTAAAATGTGCCACCTTGACAAAGGTTTACTCCTACACCTGCGGCACAGGCCCCCGCCAACTGACCATCAGCATCCAGTTGTAAGCAAGAAACGAGTCAATTTCCACCCCATTTGAAGTTAGCCCCTACGCATACAGCTGTGAGCGCTAAACTAGCCAGTTTCCTCACCTTTGGTGCCTGCCGCTTATATGGGGCTTGGCCCGCCCCTTTCTTTTGTTGCCCTTTTCGCGGGCTTTCCCAGCGCTTTTGGCATGTTTTAGGCTTATCCCTCCCCCTTACCAAAGGAGGAGGAGGACCCTACCCCGGTTATCGGGGTGCCTCCTCCATCCTATTCTGTCTTCTCCGTCGTCACCTTCATTACTGGGGTGAGAAGGTTATGTTTCTGCCCAATAGAACATCTAATCAATTGGTCATTGTTGCCAGAACACCGCGACCAGAGATCAGACTAGGCCAGATTGATTGTCCTCTGTTGCCTATACACCAGATTCTGAATGTATCAGCGGGCGTTGGGCGCTCGTGGGAGGCAATAAAGGCTTTCATGACCTGCTAGTGCCACATCTCTAGGGCTGAGTAAATTTGCAAAAACGGTGGATAGTGGGATGCGGCAGCGGCGCAGACAGGGAGGGCCTGAGCGGGCAAGGCCCCCCCAACATCTTGAAATATGCACTCCGCAGCGCTCTGTGGGCATTTACAGATGCGGTGGACCCAACTACATTAGCTTCAAGCTCCACTTGTTAGACAATCCTGGCTCTGCCTCTGGTGGGATGAGTATGTTACCGTAATATGCTACAACTGTCGTTTGAATTTGAAGTGGGCATTTGGTAGTGTAGCTTGGACACGAGACAGCACTTAAGGAGACTTATTTGAAGACTATATTGATGCTGCACCTTTATTTTGCATCCGGCTAGTGGACAGGGATGTTTTGTCAAATAGCGCAGACTGCAGATATGGCGCAGAGACATGTCCATATATAGCTGAGTTTAAGGGGAAAGAGTCGGTGGGAAGGGAAACAAGTGTGGGTGGTGATCTTTTCAGGCTCTTTTTCGTTGGTTACTTTACAACGGGATCATTCCTAAGGCGGAAGAAAAACCGTGGGAGGACAGCTCAGGGGCAATGCGTGGAGCACCACAGGTTCGATCCCCGGGTCCGTGCTTAGAAACCGCTTGGTATTAAGCGTGTTATAAATAACCAATTGCAATTACAATCTTAGGCTGCTAGATATAGGACACTAATACTTCAGTAAGCACAGAGTCATAGTGTGATGTTCAGTAGGGGCATAGCGTACCTATGCTCATTATAACGGCAATAGTAATCTAGATGTGGCTGTGTTTAAGCCTCTAGGGATAGCAAAACCATAAATTATTGCTTTTATCTTCTTCCAGATAAACTCTATGGACGATAACGGAGTGGTGGCTGGGGACTGGTCCGGGGATTATTCCGCAGGCACCAACCCAACTGCCTGGGTGGGCAGTGTTGACATCCTGCTCAGGTACCACCAGACGGGAGCGCCGGTGAAGTTTGGCCAATGCTGGGTGTTCTCTGGAGTCTGCACCACAGGTACCAGGAAGGGGGCACTCTTCACCTCCTGCATTCTATCTCTCGCGCAACACTTCAATATTGCGTCCAAATACATGCAAACCATAGCGCTCAGACAACACTAAGCACACCCTTGCTGCATTTCATACAACACAGCAGTCATCACATTTCACCGCAACCACACATATCTCACTACACAACTAACACTCCACACCAGAAGCCTAAGCAAAGCCCATACAAAACGCACACCATCTGTCACAGAACCATAACAAACACCCCTCACCTTTCACACACACAGCACACCCTAACACAAAAGTAAATTCATATTATACACTCTTCAGTATCCACTGTGCATCAGAACACAAAGCACAATGCACATCAAAAACAGGCACCTATCACCCAACTACTCACACTGTAGGCAACACAACTCCCAGAACACCCTATATTGGTCACACCTCAACTCTTTACACATTACCGCGCATAACACTCACTGCATCCCATGTCATCCACACCTCACCAGTCGCACGTCACACCACAACACTATTCCCACAAATGTTTCATTTCAAACACCCACACTAAACCATAAAGAATTGCCACACACCAAGATGAACTTGCATTATGGCTTTTATTCCTGCCCTGGTGCATGGTAGGGCCTGGCCTATGCTACATGAAACCTTGAATATCCACTTAACCATACCACCAAAACATACACCAAGCACACCTCATAAGATACTCAAGGTATCGCTCACCACAGTGGCAGCCCCTTATACCACCCAAATTACACTTGAGAAAGTCAGTTTCCAAAGAGATAAATGGAGTTTGAGTGATGGACTGTGAAGCAAAGTGGTGAAGGTTTGCAAAGGAACCATTGATGTTGAGCATCATCCCTAACTCTGGTCTGTCTGTCTCCAAAGTTCTCCGATGCTTAGGTATCCCAGGCCGCAGCATCACTAACTTTGCCTCCGCCCATGACACCGACGCCAACCTATCTCTCGACGTCTACTTTGACAAAGACATGAAGCCGCTGGAGGACAAGAACACGGACTCCGTATGGTGAGTGACTGCAGTGGATACTGACTTGTTTCTGATTGACAGCTGGGCAGCTAAGCAGTGATTCCATGTGGTGAGTGATTCCTGAACTTGGTGACTATGTGAGTAACCAAGACAAGCGAGTGAAAATGGAAAGTAGCATGGCTCGATGTGGTGATTGACTGTGGGTTTGTTTATTTGTTTGTTTGTTTGTTTATTTATTTGTTGTGCGCGCCGGACCCTCGAGTAGCAGGGCGCATAAGACAAGGAGGTTTACAACTTAGATGCAGAAAGGTTACGGTTACAACATATGACAGAAAAACAGGAGATTTTGGCTCCACATGGTGAGGCATGTACAATACAGAAAATGCGCAGCCACACATTCAATTTATAGCTAACGTTTGCATAGTAACAGGTCAGTCTATAACAGGTGAAATGCATGTAGTGGTGAGTGGGAGAGTGACCGTTATATGGCATTTTCGGTAAGCCATTTTGTAGTGTTTGTTCTGAATTTGTTGAATGTTAGGTCAGATCTAAGTGCCTGGGGTAGGGAGTTCCACAGTAGAGCTGCCTTGACAGGGAAGCTGGAACCTCCGATTGTGGTCAGTTTAAATCTGGGCACTAAAAGGGAATTAGGGCTGACTGTTCTGGTGAGTCTAGTAGGGTTTTTTCTAGTAAATCGTTCTATAAGGTATTGGGGGGCTTTGTTGTTTAGGCATTTATGGATGAGGGATGCGGTTTTAAGGTTGATTTTTTCTTGGGTAGAGAGCCATTTGTGATTGCATATTTCAGAGATATGTGCCCTTCTCGGGATGATTAAGGCCGCTCTGAGTGTATTGTTTTGGAGCACTTGTATTCTGTTGATTATTTGTTTGGAAGTCCCTATAAAGAGGGAGTTGCAATAGTCTAATTTTGATAAGATGAGGGCTCTAGCTAGGATAAGACAGCTGTCTTCTGATAAGAATTGTTTACCGGCTCATATTAATTTGCATGTATAGGCCGTGGATGAGGCCAGTGAATTCACCTGTTTGGTAAAGGAGAGAGTCGAGTCAAGTTAAAAACCTAGAGTTTTTACTTCTTTAGCTACCTTAATAGTGTTCCCATCGATGATAAATGCAAAATAGTTTTGGTTGAGTTTAGAGATACGGGCAGCAGTGCCCAGGATGATAAGCTCTGTTTTGTCATCGTTCAAGCAGAGGCCGTGGTTGGCCATCCATGCTTGAACGATGCTATAGACTCTGTTCACCAAAGCCAGATCTTCCCCATAATCCCCGGTAAGTGGTAGGAGAATCTGAGTATCATCTGCATAGTTAGTGTAGGTGATACCCAGATTGTCAAGATCGTCAAAGAGTGGCTTGGTGAAGATGTTGTAGAGTGTTGGCGAGACGCATGATCCCTGGGGCACTCCGCAGGTGATGGGTATCGGGACTACTGCTGCTGAAGGGGAGAATACCCTCATGGCCCTGTCGCTGAGGAATGATTGTTTCCAGACTATGGCCTCTCCTGAGAAGTGGGCCGCCGAGTCCAGGTGATTGCATAGGACTTTATGGTCCACCAGGTCAAAGGCGGCTGAGAGGTCTAGTAGGAGGAGGAGAGCTACTTTGCCCTCGTCTCTGAGGGTGTCTATTTGGGCCTTCAAGTCAATAAGGGCAGTCTCTGTGCCATGTAAGGGTCGGAAGCCGGATTGGCGGACGCCCAGGAGCTGGTTCACCTCAAGGAAGTTCTGAATTTGGGTGTAAGCTACCTTGTCTAGTATTTTTAGTAGGAAGGGCACCGTGGTGATGGGCTTATAGTTTGTGGGAATGTTAGGGTCCAGTGTTTGTTTTTTCAATAGGGGGAGTACCCAGGATTCCTTTAGATTACGTGGAATGGTGCCTGTGGTAAAGGAGGCATTGATGAGTTTTGTGATAAAGGGAGCTAGATCTCTAGCAGCGTCCTTGATCAATTGTGCTGGGCATTGGTCTCCTTTGCAATTAGATGGTTTGAGAGCCAGAATAGTTTTCTCTACTTCAGTTACTGTGACCTTAGAGAAGCTGAATTGGGTACATTCATTGAGTTTGGGTTTAAGGATTTTGTCCCCGGGGATTTGGGTTTTGGCTGGTAATGAGGCTTTCTTTAGTGCAATTTTAGTTTGGAGGTTGGATACTTTAGTGGTGAGAGCCAGCTGTATGTCAGTGCACCAGGTTTTATCTTTGATAGAGTCATCCTGTACAGCGATAGGCATTTCCAGTTCTTTTAGGATGGAAAAGAGCTCCTTCTTGCTAGAATTGGCTTGGGTAATCCTATTGTAATATGTTTCTTGTTTGGCCAGGATGATGTCCTTTTTGTATTGCTTAGAGATGTTTGTTAGATTGGATTTGTTTTCAGCGGTAGGATGCAGGTTCCATATTGTTTGGCATTTTCTTTTTTGAAGTCTTAGGTTTTTTAGGTGGGGAGTAATCCGAACGTTTAGGTGCTTTCTTGGTTTACTATTCCTAAATTTAAGCGGAGCGACGCTGTCAAGAGCGATGGTCCTGGCATTATTGAATTCCTCCACTAGAAGGTCTGGATCAGTATCTTCTGGTAAGGAGTTAAGTTTAGGTAGGATATGGGGCAGGATATTATCTGCTGTAATATTTTTCTTATTTCTAGTTAGAGTGGGTACGGCTGGGGGGGTGTTGGAGCTATGGGTCTTTTAGTGTTGATAGTGAAAGAGATTAGATGGTGGTCCGTCCATATTTGGGGGGCAATAGTTATTATGGAGGGGTTACAATTGTGACTGGCGATCCAATCAAGAGTTCTCCCTTTGGCATGGGTGGGAGTATTCACCTTCTGCGTGAAACCTAGTTCTGCTAAGGTGTTGGCTACTGCAGTGGCCTGGTGATCATTGGTATCATTGTAACCTAAGTTGAAGTCTCCTAGCACTAAAGTTTGTAAGGAGTTTTTTAGCTTCTTTGAGATAACAGTTGTGATATCTTCGTTAAAGGAGCTGATAGGGCCTGGGGGTCTGTAGAGGAGATGGATGTTTAATGTTTGTGAATTGGCAGTGGGTAGTTTGATGGAAAGAAATTCACAAGATTTAAGGTTGGGTGTGGAGGTGATTCTCATGGATAGATTAGTTTTGGCGATAATCGCTATTCCTCCACCACGTGCATCTGGTCTGTCAGCTCTGAGGATCGTATAATTGTCTGGGACTGCTAGAGTAAGTGCAGGACCTGCTGCATCGTGGAGCCACGATTCCGTAATGGCGATGAAGTCAAGGTAATTTTCCCGGATAATGTCCGCTATGTCTGTAGCGTGAGCGACTAACGATCTGGCATTAATTAAAGCAGCTTTTAGGTCGGGTTCTGGTGGAACTATAGGCGGCAGTTTGGCAGTAGGCTTATTTCTTTTGGGATGAGGTTTACGGCTGTGGCGGTCGGTAGTTTCTAGAGGTAGAGGTAGTTTCGGACGGAGGTGGTCCAGGTTAATGTATTTATTAATGGGTTCGAATATTTTAGGGAGTCGAGCCCGGAGTCTATGGTTCCTCTGTGCTAAGATGCAAGGGGTTGTGAGTATTGATTGTATGTGGACTCCTGGGTCCTCGAAAGGCTGGAAGGTTAGCATGGTGATGTAGGCAGTGGTAATGAGTATAATTATCAGATTATGGAGTGATACTCGGAGTGCTGGGTTAGGCATGTAAGAGTACATAGTGTTACTCCTGGTTAAGCTAGGGCCTGTTGTTCCCTGCATTGATCGAGTATTAGCAATGGCGGGGTAGGCTATGTGTAGGGGAGATGGACTAGATGCAGCAGTTAGATACTAGGCTAGATGCAGCAGTTAGATACTAGGCAGAGTAGGCTAGGAACAACCATCAAGTAATAAACTCAGATATTAGGCTAGATGCAGCAATCAAATACTGGGCTAAATGCAGCAACAAATATTAGGCTGAGTGCAGCAAACAGATATTGGGCTAGATACAACAATCAAATATTAGGCTAGATGCATCAATCAAATACTGGGCTAAATTCAGCAACAAATATTAGGCTGAGCGCAGCAATCAAATATTGGGCTAGATACAGCAATCAAATATTAGGCTAGATGCATCAATCAAATACTGAGCTAAATGCAACAACAAATATTAGGCTGAACGCGGCAGTCAGAATTAGGCTAGATGCAGCAATCAAAAACTGA
Source organism: Ambystoma mexicanum (assembly GCF_040938575.1). Classification (NCBI taxonomy): domain Eukaryota; kingdom Metazoa; phylum Chordata; class Amphibia; order Caudata; family Ambystomatidae; genus Ambystoma; species Ambystoma mexicanum. The sequence goes on along the minus strand of NC_090938.1, from coordinate 401,136,518 downwards.
GCTAAATGCAGCAACAGATATTGGGCTAAATGCAGCAACAAATATTGGGCTGAACGCAGCAATCAAATATTAGGCTAGATGCAGCAATCAAATATTAGGCTAGATGCAGCAACCAAATATTAGGCTAGATGCAGCAACAGATATTAGGCTAAGTATAAACAATCAGATATTTGGCTGACTGCAGTGATCAGGCAGTACAGAGTATGACACAGCTAGAATCAGATTTCAAACCTAACAGGTGGTGTAGCGCAGAAGGCGGTACAGTTAGATTAAATTGACTGTTTAGAAAGGATGCACATTGAAATATTGAGGCTGAACGTTATAGGCAGGTAAAGAGTACTTACAGTACTGCCACAAAGAATAGGCATTGAAAATGCGTGGTGCAGGGTCATGTAGCAGACCGCACAGTGCGCTAACTGGTTTGTCCATGTATGGGGCTCCAACACGGAACTTCGGTAGGGGCATGCAAGTTGGGAGTAGCGCTCCCATGCGCCGAACAGGCGCAAAAACAGGGCCCTTAGCCGCGGCCCTTCGCCGGAAGGGCTGCAGCCGGCTCCTTTCGCCTGCCGGCGGAAACGTACACAGAAGGACACAAGGGTTGCTAGGCAACGCTAATTGTTGCCGCGAGCGGGTTGTGGGCGGCCATTTCGGAGTGAGGCGTTTTCGGTTGCTGGAACTGCAGCAATGTGATGCACGGAAGGAAACGTGCTTAACAGTTCAGCATCTGCGCTCGGGTTTCTAACCTGCTTCAGTGCAGGGCCAGAGTCGCTGTGGAAAGCCGTCTGGCATCTGGATGGCTGCTGGGGGGTTGAAGGCTGCTCCTGCTCCTGTTGAAGGGTGGACAACAACCCCATGTGGTTGCTGGCTGCCATTGTTAGGTGGATACCGATGGAGTGACTTCACACACATAAGGCTTCCTGTAACATTGCAACCCTTGTTACCCTGCAGGAATTATCACGTCTGGAATGACTGCTGGATGACACGCCCTGACCTGCCTTCTGGATATGACGGTTGGCAGGCCCTGGATGCAACTCCCCAGGAGACCAGCAGTGGTAAGTTAAGCCGGAGGCCCATCACCCATTATTAGGACAATGATAGGGCTTCCAAGTCACCTGCTTTATGTCATCCATTGATTTACGAACCACAGGAAGTGGTTCTGTGTATGTGAAATCAGTGTACTGCTCACGTCAACAAGACATAGGCCTGCGAATGTGAAGTGACAAAGAACGTACATCTTGCTGCAATAGAATGAGGCACCGTCCCAGTGGGTGATTCTGCGCATGTACAGAGGCACAGATTCTACACCTCCCTTCAAAAGCAGGTGGCTCTGTACACATGTCAAGGCACAGTCCATCAAGTCCAAGAAAACAGAAAGTGTCTCTATGCATGCACAAAGAAACCCTTTGCGTAGCATTAACACATGGAAAAGTTCTATGCGTCCCTCAAATGGAATGAATGCTATCAAGCACATTCACTCTGCCCTTTCAGTGAAAGAATGCCACCAAGAATATTTATCGTGTCCTTTCAGTAAAGGAATGACATGGAACACTTTCACTGTGTGCCTCTAGGTGAACACAATGATCTGGGGCACAGGCACATTCATTGTGTCTCTCTAGGTGGAATGATAAACCTGAAGCACTATGATTGATTGCCACCAGGTTAAATGTATGACATGGGGCACATTAACTGTATCGCTCTGAGTGAAATCGATGGCATCGAGCTCTTTCACATTATCCCTAAAGGCAAATTAATACTAAAGGGTGCATATAGTGGGTCCCTCCATGCTGAATGTATAACATGGAGCACATTCACTGTGTCCACTCAGAGTGAATGAATGAAATGTAGCACATTCACTGTGTCCGCTCAGAGTGAATGAATGAAATGGAGCACATTCACTGTGTCCTCTCAGAATGGTTGAATGAAATTGAGCACATTCACTGTGTCCACTCAGAATGATTGAATGAAATGGAGCACATTCACTGTGCCCACTCAGAGTGAATGAATGAAATGGAGCACACTCACTGTATTGCTCTGGGTGAAATTGATGGCATGGAGCTCTTTCACATTATCCCTAAAGGCAAATTAATACTAAAGGGTGCATATAGTGGGTCCCTCCATGCTGAATGCACGACATGGAGCACTTTCACTGTGTCCACTCAGAGTGAATTAATGAAATGTAGCACATTCACTGTGTCCGCTCAGAGTGAATGAATGAAATGGAGCACATTCACTGTGTCCACTCAGAGTGAATGAATGAAATGGAGCACATTTACTGTGTCCACTCGGAGTGAATGAATGAAATGGAACACATTAACTGTGTCCACTTAGAGTGAATGAATGAAATGGAGCACATTCACTGTGTCCACTCAGAGTGAATGAATGAAATGGAGCACATTCACTGTGTCCGTTCAGAGTGAATGAATGAAATGGGACATATTCGCTGTATCGTTCTGGGTGAAATCGATGGCATGGTGCTCTTTCACATTATCTGTAGACGTGAATGAATACTATTGGGTGCATATAGTGGGTCCCTCCATGCTGAATGCACGACATGGAGCATCTTCACTGTGTCCACTAAGAGTGAATTAATGAAATGTTAATGAAATGGAGCAGATTCACTGTGTCTACTCAGAGTGAATGAATGAATGAATGAAACAGAGCACATTAACTGTGTCCACTCAGAGTGAATGAATTAAATGGAGATTGAGTGTGTCCGCTCAGAGTGAATGAATGAAATGGAGCACATTCACTGTGCCCACTCAGTGTGAACAAATGAAATGGCGCACATTCACTGTGTCTGCTCAGAGTGAATGAATGAAATGGAACACATTAACTGTGTCCACTCAGAGTGAACAAATGAAATGGAGCACATTCACTGTGTCCGCTCAGAGTGTATGAATGAAATGGAGCACATATAACTGCGTCCACTCAGAGTGAATGAATGAAATGGAGCACATTCACTGTGTCCGCTCAGTGAAGTGAATGACATGGAGGGGCATTCACTGTGCCTTTCTGGGTTAATGAATGGCGTGGATTGCCTTCACTGTGCCCCACCAGGCAAATGGACGGCACAGAGCTCATTCACGGTGTCCCTCAGGGCTGAATGAATGATAAAGGGCAATTGCACAATGGCCCTCCAGAGTGAATGAATATTAGAGCGATGTAAAAACAAGTGAAGGGTATAAAGATGACAAAGACTGGAACTGCATCGCTCACCTCATTTCAATTGCTCTTCTTTCCTCACTTTTCCAGGAATTTATCGCTGTGGGCCTTGTCCCCTCCCAGCCATTAAGAATGGCCTGGTTTATGTGAAGTTTGATGCTCCCTTCATATTTGCTGAGGTAAGTAATACCCCCATGGCTCTTCTCCTTCCTGATCTAGTCATAGGTAGACCTGTCTCCCCTGACCGCATTATACATTTCCATGGGCCTGGGTCTGTCTGTCCTATCTCAAAGGTTTCTGACCCCCTGGATTTGTCATCCCTACCTCCCCATATTTCTGCCACATGGGCAAGGGTTATAGCTCTCTCTGGGTCTGGCACTTTGAGGGTAGGGGTGGGGGAGTTATCCCTCGCTGTACATCTCCCACATCAGAGTGGCCTGTACCTCCCACTGGGTCTACCATGTCAGAAAAACCTTACCTTTCCCTCTGGGTCTGCCTTCTGGGTTAGGTCTCTCACTCCCCCTTTGTCTGCCATCTCAGAGATGTCTATTGCTCCCCTGTATCTGCTAAATTGGAGGGGTCCTTCTCTATCCATAGGGTTGCCACTTTGGAGTGGTCTCTTTCTATGGGTCTGTCTATCCCTTTCTATGGGTCTGTCTATCCCTACGAGGAGGAGGTCTGTTGCTCTGACTTGTCTCCCACCTCGAAGGGTATGTCTCTCCATCTAGCTCTGCCACCTCTGAGGGATCTGTCTCTTGCCCCGAGTCTGTAGGGTTATGATTCCCTAGAAAGGTCTCTCCCTCCATGTGGAGGGTTCTCTCCCACCTCAAACGATCTGTGTCTATGCACCTTTGGACAGGTATGAAATATGAAGAGTGCTTCAACTCCTGGATGTAAACGGGATGGGGTCTTCCCTCCATCTTCTGCATTAAAATGGACAAAGGCTCACCTCTATGATTTGGCCTTGGGCATCGGCAGAAGTGGCTTTTGTGGATTATTCAGCCCTGGGGTCTGGATCTCCTTGTCCCTGACTGGTTCCTAGGCCTATTAACAGATTTTACCTGGTCTCCTATTGGCCCCATATCTCACGGCTCTACCCTATCTCATCCTCTGCAGGTGAACAGTGACAAGGTATACTATCAGCAACAGCCAGATGGTAGCTTTAAGAAGGCCTTTGTGGAAGAGAAGGCAGTGGGACATCTCATGAGCACAAAGGCTGTGGGATCCAATGCACGAGAGGACATCACCCACCTGTACAAATATCCTGAAGGTAATGAGACCCCACAATACACCTGTACGTGCATCAGGAAGGGAAGTACACTAAATAACAGAGCTCTCCAGGAATTGCTTATTACAACTTTGCCAGTCTTGAAAAATTGACGGTAATTCCGATACTGCAATTTTTTTTCCAGACTGGCAAAGCACAAGTCTGCCGGGAGGAGCACTGATCAGTTCAGGCCCCCACCGGCAGAAAAATGCCAGAACCCCATCACATGGAGTCCTATGGGACACCATGGGAATGGGAACTTAATGTCACTCCACCACCTGTAATATCCCGGTGATACCGGGATATCAGGCTGCGGAGACGGTAAGGCAGGTTTGGCAATAACCTGCCGGAATTACCAGCAGGTTACGAGCAAACCTGTAATTAGGCCCAAGGGCACCATAAAATCACCTAAATGAGCATCTGAAAATGAAAGAGATCCCAAACTTCAACCATGTAAGCTCCCCAGAGGAAGACAATGGGCCTCATTACGAGGAGGGAGGTAAGGGGTTAACCCCGCTGGTAGAGGTGCCGGAGCCGTTAACCCCTTACCGCTCTATTACGAGGTCCGCTTGCGGGACCCGCTCAGGACGACTGGTTTTACCAGACGTCCTTAGCGGGTCCCGCGAGCGGCCCAGCATGCTAACAACGGGCCCGTCATTAATGGGCCCATTGTTAGCATGCTCCCGCTCAATGGGAATGGGGATGGACCGGATCCGGGTTCCATGAATGGGGAAATACTGGGCCCTCCAAGGTCGGAATGCCTGGTATTTCCCCATCAGGGAACCCGGACCCGAGTTTGGGGGTAGCTATGGCCTTATTAAGGGCATGGCTACCTTCAAACTCGTTATGAGGCCCAATGACACTTGTCAGATCACCCATATAAAGGAACAGATAAACGTTTATAGGGACGTCCTAAAAGTCATCATTACAAGCACCCTCCTAAAGGTATGAAGACCTGAAGAACCCTTAAAGATACCTTAAAGATACCTTAAAGACATGAAGATAGGCAAACCCAAGGAGAAGAAGGCACAAAAAACCTTGCGCAAGCACCCGAAGGGAAGCAGACATTATCAAATCTGCATGAGCATCTACAAGGTACTGAGGCCCAAAGCACACATTTACAAACACCCAGCAGGTAATAGCACCACTTAATACATTTAAACGTCCACCGCAAACAGACACACCTATGTGTGCCCTATAAGGTAAAAGTTCTAAAAACAAACACACTTGTTTCAGTGCCTTGAAGGGAAACGCAAGAAATAAAAACGCAGATAAAGGTATCAAGAAGAAAAGGCACTGTGAGTCACCTTCATGAAAGAGACCAGTAAAACACCCCTGTGCAAGTCCGCTAATAGAAAGTGGACCCCACAACACGCCCGAAGACACAGCCATATTGTTATTAGCCCCCTGGTGTCTTGGTGACCTAACACAGCCTGTTGCAAACTTCTAAAAGATTAAAGCCCCCAAAACACACCTTCATGAGCACCAACAAAGATACAAAGACCCCAAAACATACATACGCGCGCCCCTAAACAAAGGAAGAACCCTAAAACCCTACAGAAGCACCCAGATAGGGAATATACCCCCCACCCCAACATGCCCCCTACGAGTGCCTGAAAGTTATGAAGGCTGAAAAATAGGAATGTCCATGAATTAATCGAATCAGAAATGTTTGAGGGAGAAAAAAACGAAAGTCATTTGAACAAAAATGACTTTCGTTTTTCACTCCCCCGAACATTTCTGGTAAACGCAATCCCCACCCGCTACTTACCTTTTGGCGGAACACTTCACTGTGTGCCGCCCACTCTATCCCTCTGTGACACCGCTTCTCTTCACTTACGTGCATGATAACCGGTGCTGCAGTGTCTTTTTGTTTGTTTTCGTTTTTTTTTTAAACGTTTACTTTTTACTTGGTGGGGGACACCCCCCCCCCCAACCACGAAGCCATAGTAACAAAGAAGGGTGCGGTGGACACCCCAGGTTTCCTTGTTCGCTACAATGGTACCGAGTGTTAGATGTGTTCGGAATTTTCGGCTGTACGTTATTCGAATGGTTATTCAAACACATCTACCATTCGTTTTTTTCCGGTCAATTAAACGGATTCCGAAAAAATACACTTTAGAAATACACTTTTGAGAAGACCAAAGAAATCGGAGCCCAAAAACCTCATGTTTGAATAACCCAAAAGGTATTTAGCACAACAATGATTTAAACCCCATAACCTCTATGCTCAAGCAGCCCATGGGTATGGTAGAAATGTATACGCTCCTTAAAGGTAGGAGAACCCCAAGACTCGGACGTAGATCGGAAAATACCAAAACGCACATTTACGAACACTCCCCAAAACACACATTATGAGGACCCCAAAGATACAAGAAGGTAGAAACACGCTTTTCAGAGCCCTTGGAGTGAAGAGCTTCTCAAAATACAGAAGCAAAAGCTCCCAGAAGCTGTTTTGTTCCCAATCAGTAGCAAGGCAGAACCGTCAGGCTGACCTCTAACAAAGTGTGGCGGCGCCATGAGGTCAAATATGGCGCAGAGAAAATTATATCATCTTAACATTCATTACCAAAACCAGATACATCCAATATAGCGAGTAGGGAGGTGCATTAATCCCCCAGTTATTAAATGGAAATGTCTGTTGAAATCTGTAACGTCACCGTTTTTTTTTTTAAAACTGATAATTACACACGAACGGCTGTCTTCTCACCTTTTTGTCTGATCCGGGGGATTTCTTTTTTGTTTTGAAGCAGACTGGGGCACAGCGTGGACTAGCTCTGTGTGACATGCTTTCATGCTTCCCTGCTCCACTCCAAGAAACCACATGGTTTAACGCCGGCATGTAGGCCTACATTAAACCCATGGATTTCTATCAAATTCGCTTCACGTTTATATCTGGTATAAGCAGTCGAATCCCACAGGAATTAATTGTAAATGTCTCCCGAAACCGTTCATTGCGGAGGCATTTACACTTTTACTGACACCATGGACTTTATAATCCAATTCTCTGTAAATTGCACGAAGGGGACCATCTCAATTGACCCTTATGTGCAAACAGGTCCCCTCCGTGCAATTTTTGTCATTTGCATTAGGAAGTACATAAGGGAGATGTAGAGAGCAGGCGAAATTGCCTTTACGCCACCCTTTTCCGCTTCTCCTGACATTTTTGCATGGCACCAAGTAAAAATTGGGCAGATTCCATGGGAGTCCACAGCCTTTGCGCCAGCATCAAAATCCCCTGCTGGCTTAAATGATGGTGTAGAGGATGGGGGTGACGAAAACGGAAATTCAATTCCATGCCCCCTCTCTGAAAAACGAATTAATCAAAATGTGCCATGACATAAAATACATGTGTACAATTATTATGCATGCATTTGACACATGCATGTTATGCCAAGCCATGAGACACCATGTAAAACCTGCAACCACCAGATCTTGCATGTTTGTTTTTCGTTCTGGTTTCAGAAATGTTTAATATTGCATGGGTGGGACCTATTTGCACATAAGTGCAAAGGGAGCCGGTCGCCTCTGTGCAGACTCCACTTTGGGGAAAATAACCCCTTTATGATTACGCTACACAACAATGTAGAAGTGATAATCCACTGGATTTGAGTAGTTAATCCCTTACCGAATCATATCTCGATATATATCCCTGACATCGGCTCGCGAAGGTCATCTAAACACACTTGCCTGATCACCCCAAAAGAAGGAGGAAGAGCAGGGTGCAAAACATTGAGACAAGGAGCACCCCAAAGGGCTATGGACCACAAAACATATTGCTATATGAATTGGAAAGAAAGGAAAAACCAAGTCCCACCTAAAGGAGCACCTCAAAGGCAAGGCAGCCCAGGCAAGGTAGGCCTCGCGTGCGGTCGCAGCGCTGAGTAAAAAGGAAGGCGTTAAACCAAGTCGTGAGTGGTTTACCCCTTGCTCTTAGGCTCCGGGGAATGTTACAACTCTTTTGCAGGCGAAGTGGGACACAACAGGGGATATACCTTTGTGCCTGCTCACTCGGCCTGCAAAACTACTTTGCTTAACACCAGCATTAGATTTTCATGCTGGCATAAAATTAATGGATTCCTATCGAATGCGCCTGTTTTTAGCACCTGATAAAAGCTTGTGAATTCCACAGGAATAGAATGCCGGGGGCTCTTTTAAGAAGCTGCAGTGCTCAGAAACAAGGCTGTAAATCGCACGAAAATGCCTTACATCAGTCTTCATACTTATGTTACAACTGTGGGTTGTTTTACAAACTTTACCCATTCTCGCCCTGCCCACACAAGCACACAGTTTTGCACATGCATGACACTTTCATGCAGGTGTTAAATATATGGATTCCTATGTAATACACTTGCACTTGGGGCCTGCAAAAAGCAGGAGGGCTCCACAGGAATCCATTGTAAATGCTGTTTGCAAAGTGTCATTTGCAGGTGGCATTTACATCTTCCACAAAACTGACAGTAAAACGATTGGAATGGCAATTACACCTGTTTTTACTCTTTCATTTTCCACCCCGTGTTCTGAATGTGGAAAAAGTATGCAGGGGACACGACTTCACATACGTGATAATGACGGTGATTCTCTGCATGCAATTTACAACTTATTATAGAATTCCCTTGTGTTTGAGAACCCCTCATGTTGCAATGTCAATTCCTCTCCAAGGAAGGGACTCTAAATAAAGCGTGTAAAGCATCCTCATAAGGAAACCCAAAACACACATGTGTAAACTTGCCAAAAGACAAAAGTTCTAAAAAGGTACATATGAAAGCAGCTTCAAAGGTAAGGACACCGAACATTAAAACTGCACAGCTTCCCTTAAGGACAACACAGCTCCAAAACACACTTGGATGAAAATGTCCAAGGCGAGGATACTCAGAAAAGCATTTTTGTGCTAGCGCCTACCAGGGAGAAGACCCTAACAGCCCACAGTAACTTCTACAAAGATTAAAGAGCACATCAAAAACACCTGTCTCCACATTACCAACTAAAGGAGCCCCCATAACATTGTGCGGACAGCTTGTAGGCAAGGGCTGCCCAGCACACATGTACGCATATCCCGAACAGGACACCACAATAAACACCTCTACAAACTCCCAAAGGTAAAGAAAACTCAAAGTACACCTATGTCAACATCCTAATGGTAAACCAAAACAAGACCTGTACAAGTATCCCACAGGGAAAGCCACCCCAAAAACATATATGTATGAGAACCTTTAGGTGAAGGAGGTTACAAGTGCACTGTGCTCTAGAAGGGAAATAGATCTCAAAGCTAAGCTCCAAAATAGACCTGTATAAACATACCCCTCGAAAGAAGGCACCCAAAAAGACTTGTGTGGGGGAGCTGAATGGGAAGGGTACCCTATAACAGCCCTGTAGGTTCATCTCAAAGGGAAGGGTCCCAAAAAGGCATCTGTCCAAGCACCATCAAGGTGGAAACACTAAAGCACGCCTATAAGACTATGTAAGAGCATCACAAAACACCTCTGTACAGGAACCCTGATACTAACCCCCCACCTTTACCCCCCACCTTTGCCTCTATCCAGGTTCACCAGAGGAGAGGAGAGCAGTGATGACAGCCCTCCAGTACAGTGGCATTAAACCGAGTGCCATTGAGGCTCCAGAACCGGGTGCCCCTGAGACGCGAGACCGCCGGGAGGCACCGGATGCAGGCCCGGAGCCTGAAGTGAACCCGGGTCAGGATGTGCATGTGACCATTGAAGCCCAGGATGGCGTGGTGATGGGCAACGACATGAACGTGCGGGTCATCGTGAAAAACAATAGCACTTCACAGCGCCACGTAGCACTGTGTATCCGCGTGGCCGCCATGTACTACACAGGGGTCTGCCGCAGTGCCTTTAAGGAGGTGCTGAATGATGTAACTCTGGGACCTGGAGAAGGTGAGGATTACAATGTCATGGACAGGGAGTGTGTGTGCTCGTCACGAGCTGAGTGGCAGAAGGCCTCTCCATAGTAAGAGCAATGGTGGGCTGTGAAGGTCATTCCAGAATGAGGCAAGCTTTACAAGCCATTCCAGAATGAAGAAGTCCCATGTGAGTCAGCCCATTGGCCAGTTGTAGTCACATGGGTCAATTACCTGGCCAGATGAGTCAATTTGTTCTGTCACTTCCGAAGGTGGGGTGGGGCTGGGTGGTTCCCTACACCACAGTAGAGGTGGGCTGTGTGGGTCACTTTAGAGGAGAGTAATAGTGGGCTATATGGGTCACCCCAGAGCCTCAGTGGTGGCTGACTGTATAGAAGACTCCAGAGACTCAGTGATGATTGAGTATGGGTCTCTCAAGAGCGAGGCAAAGAGTGAGATGTATGTTTCTCTCCAGAGGAGGTTGAATGAGGAGACAATCCGGGTCACTCCAGAGCCAAAACTGGCTGTGTGTCACTCCGGGGTCAGAGATAGAGTTGGATGTATGCTTCATTCCATGAGGGGGAAATATGGGCCACTCAAAGAGCCAAGGTAAGTGGGCCCTGCAGATCACTCCAGGGGCAGAGAGACGGTACGGTGGCCTCTACAGGTCCTTCTTGAGTTCATATGAGCAGTACAGGTCACTCCAGAGGGTCGACTGTATGAGTCACTCCAGAACAAAGGGAGGCAGTATGGTACAGTAAAGGGCTGTAAAAGCTGCTCCATAGTATGGTGGGTTGTATGGGTCACTCCAGATGAAAAGTGAGCGTGGCTGTATCAGTCGCTCCAGATCAAGGATGAGATGTTCAGTTCACCTCTAGAGCAGAGTCAGGGCGGACAGTATTTGCTCAATCCAAAGCAAAAATGTGTAATAGGGGTCATTCTAGAATGAAAAGAAGCCTGTATGTGCCACTCCAGAGCAGAGATTGGGTGTGCTGTTGTCCTCCAGCGGCATGGCAGGGATGCGCTCTTCTGGCTACTTCACACACGCAGTAAAAATGGGCGCTCCAGGTTAATCTTGACTGAGATTGCTCTGTACAGGTGGTCTGCATGGATAACTCTGGAGGCCACATGGGTGATGCCAAGAGCGGTCGATTCACCAGCCCTCTCCCACGTTTCATTTCAGCCAAGCCAGTCAGCATGATCCTGAGGCACAGCGAGTACCAGAATCAGCTGGTGGATCAGGGCGCCATGATGCTGACAGTCTCTGGGGACGTCCGGGAGACTGGGCAGACTGTTGCCAGGCAGTTCAGCTTCAGAGTGCGCACTCCGGACCTCAGCATCAAGGTAAGGACTGACAACAAGGAGATGATTGTTTCCCTTCCACTGGTGGAATAAGACCCCTTCTTAGCAGGGCTCCATTGTTGAAGCAGTATGAGGTCGGCTGAGTCGCTCCCTCGCCCCATTGGGGAGCAGTTGGCGCTAAGTAAATTAAGTGGTGATAAGAGAGATATTGAGAGGGAGCAAAAGATAGAACCAAGGATTTCAGTGTAAGTGGGGTTTTCTCGAGCTTCAAGATTTCTCCACTTCAGGATTCAGTTCCTCCACATTGTGGTGTGCAATATATGGTTGCCTTTCTCCTACTGATAGTGTGACTCCAAGTTAGGGTTGGGTTCCTTCATTAGTAATAAACTTCAATGTAAGATGTTCTCTCCAATAAGTGGGCATGGGCTGTGTTGGGTGTGATTCCCAGAGCCGCCACAGATCCCCACTGCTGAGTTATGTTCTACCTGCATTAGTATCTCTGCACTATTCTTTAGAAGTGCTGCAGCGCTACGGTCTCTCCAAAGTATGTTTGAGTTATTGTGTTGGCATCATCTCTCCAGTTTTGGAGAAGGTTCCGTCGGCACTAGTTTCCCCGCTAGTGTATACCCATGTTCTTGTTGCAGTCGAGAATCTCAGCAATAGGTTTACGTTCCTCAAGCAGTCGTTTTATGTTTATTTTATGTTATGTTGATTTATACTGCGCACTGCTGCAATTTGCATGGTCTCCAGGCGCTCATGTGTCTCTGTAAGAAAAGTGAGTAGGCTAGATTAGTGAGGGAGAGACAGATAGGATAGAGGTTGTGCTCCACTGTGGATGCATGCAGCACCATGAGAAACATGTGTCTGTACGTGTGAGCTTTCAGGTGTGATTTGTTATGTTCACTGGGCTTTGTGTGTCCGGAAGGGTGGCATCCGGTGTTTGTTGTCTGCAGCTATTGCCTTTATAGCATGACCAGAGAGGGGTGTGTAGTTTGTGTGTTTTTTGTAGGTTGTTTTACTAGCCCTCTGGTCATGCATAATGAATGAGAGCTGGGAGGGCGAGGAAAAGAGAAGGGGCCGGGGGTTAGTTGGTTTCTGGTTATCTCACAGTTGCAACATTCAAATGTGGTGAAACCTCATAGTCGCAAAATTCAAATGTGGTGAAACCTCACAGTAGCAAAATTCAAATCTGGAGAAAGTCCATGGTAGCAAGATTCAAATGTGGCAAAACATCCTACCAGCAAAACTCAAATGAGGTGAAACCTCACATTGGCAAAATTCAAATGTGGTGACACCTCACAGTGACTAAATTCAGGTGTGGTGAAACCTCACAGTTGCAAAATTCAAATGTGGTAACCTTGCAGTCGCAGAATTCAAATTTGGTGGATCCCTGCAGAAGCAAAATGTTGGTGTGGTCAAACTTCACATTAGAGTTTATGAGTTTCGTGTCTCCAGTGGAGGATCACAGTGCACCAGAAAGCACTACTGTGGCAACACAACAGTGCAGTTTGGATGCTGTAGTGGTAGGGTAAAGTTATTTTCAAAGAGTTTGATGAAAGCATGGCACTTTCAATAATACCGGGTGGACAAATAAATATTCCTCCACCAACAGTATTCTTCTACTTAATGAAATGTCAACACCACTGCTGACACCTTCCATTGTAAAGTGCTCTGCTGCTCTCCTGCTAGGTCCCTGCTATAAGCAATACAATATAAATAACAATAAATGTCTTTGGGGAGCATTGAATTAAAGTTCTCCATTAGCAGGGGTATGTTCTTCCAGTGTGCTAGTAGTGTCCCTGATCAGGAGGTAAGCTCACGTCAGCACAAGTGCCTGACATAATGTGTTGGCCTGCATTGGCAATTCCCTTCCCTTCTATTGGCAAATCCCAAGCCTCATGGAGTAATGTTTCCATCCACATGCAGGTGTCTGGAGAAGCTCAAGTTGGGAAGCAGGTTACTGCCGAGATCATGTTTAAAAACCCTCTGAATCAAGTTCTCCATGACTGCAAATTTCACGTGGAAGGACCCGGACTGCAGAGGCCCAAGGTGGTCAATGTGGGGTACGTATTGAAGCCCAACCAGCCGTCATGCTGTACATATCCCTCCCTTTGCCCCTGCGATATATTTCCCATATATATGTTGCCCGTTCTGTTTTCTTCTCTTTTTCTTGAAGTTCTCTGTCTACCCTGATGTCTTGCTATCACTACTCTAGACCCCCTTTAAAAGCTGAGTTTACGCATGTTTGGTGGCTGGATGCATCGTATGTATGCCCTGGCACCCACTTATGCCTTTGCCATTTCACAGTGAATCTTCTACTCTACTTGCTTGTTGGCCCCCACTCTGTTCGTCTTGCTGGCCATTGTTTTCAATTTATTCTCCAACTGGCCAGCCTTCTTAACTCCTTCCTGAATTGTCATTTTCTTTATTCTGTTCACCTCTTGTACACACTTCTTAATTTTTCTGATGTTAGTCTTTACTCTTCATACTTTTTTTCTCAATGGCTTCCTTTTCCCTACCTCATTCCCATGTACCATGTCCTCTTCTTTTATTGGCTCTCTTCCTAAACTCTCTTCGTTCACTGGCCAACTTTCCGGACTGTATTCTCTTTTTCAGTGGCAATTTACAGCAGCTCCATTCGTATCCACCGTTTGCCATTTTTCTTAATTTCCTATTACCAGTGGTAACTTGGCCTCTCACTTGCTCCAATGTATCCTAGCTTTCATCTTTGTTTCTACTTCCCTTCTTATAACTCTTTTATGCCCTTTTTCATTTAGCTCCCGCTCTTTCTCTCTTTTTCTTGAGCATATGCTTCCAGCTGTATCCGATTTCTTTTTTTTTTTTACAAGTCTCTTTCTCTCATGGCATTTGCTCTTATTTTTTCACCCTCCAGGAACGTTGGGCCATTGAAGTCAGTCTCAATCATCGAGAAATTCACGCCTACAAGACCTGGACCCCGGCAGTTTATAGCCAGCTTCGAGAGCATTGAACTCTCTCAGATCCATGGAGTGACTGATGTCATTGTTCGCGATGCATGAGCCAACAGAGTGGTTATGCAAGAGACTCTGGCATTGTCTTGATACTTGTCTTCAGTATTATTCCCACCACGCCCACAAAACTACTTTTCGATACATGGCGTGTCAGAACAGCTGGCACTCTAATCTCATTAGCTGTTGTCAACGACTAATTGGTGACATCATGACTGCATGATAAATGAAGTGATGGTTTTGACGAAAGTATCTAACAAAAGCACTGAAATTAAGGGTCCGAGAAAGTAGTTGCCCCATTGTTATAGATCTGATTTCTCCTTTGCTTTTGGGAATGTAAGGAATGCTCTCTACGTGCGCTTTGTGCGTAGTGACAGGGAGAAGCAATCCAGAGACATTGAGATCTACATTGGCTGTGACTTTAACCTTGGATAGGTTGCCATTTTGCAGTTTCACAACCCGGAAGTGATGCCAAGGCCTATTTATTTCTGTTTTTACTTTCCCTCCGGTGACCAAACTTTCTTTCGTAGAATACTATAGTGCACTGTGGGTAAAGTTGGCAAGGCAACTCACTGTAAGGCGCTGGACATGTTCAAGTGCTCTGTGGGCATCTCAACCCACTGGTGCACTGTGAAAGATATTAATCGGTTCTAACGAATGCTGGGCCAGAAGACTGCTGAAATTTGCTACCTGTTACTTAAAAACTTTTTTTGTAAAAAAAAAAAAAAAAAAAAGAAATAAATCGAATACAATGAAGGAGAAAATCCTGTAGCAAGCACTGGAAAAGCCATACACACAAATTGTCCATCCATGCTCCACACCTTATTGCTTTGGCTAGTCCCAAGATTGTCCAAAAATGCCACATGGTGGGTCCACAGATCAATCGCTCAGTAGTGTGACTGGGAAACCCCAGCACAGCACATTAAATAGCCCGAGAGCCATCCAAAGTGCCATTGAGTTGCCCAGGCATCTTCAATGGCACTGTAAATATTCATTTGAGCCGTGTGCACAGAGGTTCACAAATTTCTCTCCCCGCCCCCAACAGTGCGATGGACAAATCAGTTCCTGCTCTCCTTGTTGGTATAATGGGTCTGTCTGCCCGCCCCTCCCCCATGACACCCTTCAGCAGGATCTGATCATTCAGATGGAAATTACTAGCCATTAAACGCTCGCAATTGAAAAGCTGATTAGAGGATTTCCTTTTGTGGTCATCTCTCGAGATCCGATTGTCTGAGCATCTATGGTGGTCAATATTTTAAATCTCGAGTAGCCAAATGTATTAATTGGCCAGGTTAACACATAATTGCCTGAACTGCTAATTGGTTGGGTATTAGGGCCCACTTACCTTAATTATGAACCCAGGCCTAGACTAGCCGTGACTCCATTCGATACAATGGTAGGCACACCTTCATTGGCGGAAAAGACTCATCTGCATTTCTAACCTCGACAACCTGAGATCCAACAACAGAAAAGTAACCTTAAGGTGACATGCTGCCGCAGAACAAATCACTTACTGAATAAATAATAAGTGCTCATCACTAGAAGAGGTCTGGCTGCCTCTCTTGTTCACACCTACACATCTGATTAGCTGAACATCTCTAATGCTTGTTCTTTAATTTTGAATTGACTGGACCTACTTATTCTACAACTCCAATCCTATTTGATGGTTCCCCCTATTGTTCACCACATAAAATGTGATTGGTTGAAAACCTGTGGCACCCCTGGTGCTACGCTCTTTCTGGTTGGCTCTGTACCTACTATTGTACATCCATCATTGTCCAACCTTTCCCGGATAATAATGAATTACTGCACTGTTTTGGAGATGCACCAATACCTATTCTTGCTGTGATTATTGAATATAATATATAAATATGTATAAATGAATGAAGATGGTATATTTATAGAAGTATGGACATAAAGATGACAGAAGATACTGGATCAGGGAATGGGGAAGGGGTACAGTGTTTTCATCGGTTGTCTTAATTTTCTCTCACATTTGGGAAACAATGTGTTTTTGTTGTATGTTATGTTTAAAATAAAGTTTTTAATACATGATCTAGAGGTTTGTCATGCTGGACTCTCTGTTCAGGTGCTGGATACCAGCCCAAGTAGCAGATCAGCGCCTATCCTTGTCGCAGGACCTGCAGGAACCTTTACAGTTAATCATGTGCTATATGTATTCAAGAAATATTTCATGCTATAGAACTGTGTGTTAGATCAAGAAGTGATACTTTATGCTAGAGACATGCATCATATACATGGGATTAATCTTACAGTGATGTTATCCGTAGATAAAACATTGTTTTTATCACACTTTCTCAGCACCTATTCTAGGGCAGGAACTTGTTTATATGATTATTGATTGGACAAAATCGAGGGGAAGTTGCTTCTATCCTTTTTGGGTGTCCTGGGTGCAGCGCCTGTTGAGGCATTAAGATGTGAGCTTAGCTTGCTAGCAATTAGATCTTCATGGCTCTTTCAACGCTATAAGCTGTTCCACAAACTACAATCCCTCCAGCTTGATTGTAATACTCTCCTGCCAATGATTGCCGACCACCTCTCGAAGGAGAGTCCCAACTCTTTCTTGCAGGAATTGCAAACATCAGCCCTAACACATCTGTATAATATAGGCCTTTCCCTGGAACAAGCTCTGGATTCTCCAAACACCCATCTCTTATTAAAAAATAAAACAAGAGATTGGGACAAAGTTGATAATATGTGTAAATTATCTCTGAAAAAGGGATTCAATAAATATTGCACACAAGGTTTCCATCTGAATTCTCAATTCTGTCCAAAGTCTGTACTGTTGATTTGAGGCGATGTATAACCAATGTATAACCAATGTAGGTTTAACTTGCTCCTGACACGTGAGCACATTGGCAACTGGTCTAACATTCCGTACAATGAAAGATTGTGCCGTTTATGCCATCTTACAATAGAGACCAGTTCTCACCTCTTGTCCAGTTCAAAGAGATATCATGGCTTGATAAATTATGAGGAATCTATAGTAACCGATCAGTTCTGAAGTGCTGTTTTTGGGCCAGAGTCGCTGGTTAGCATAAGCCGCATTCAACGTCTGGAAGGAGGCACTAGCACTTTTTGCGCTTACACTTTATCCTTCCAACTCTACTTGACATCTGCTTTTATGTGTAATGGTTTCCGTTGCTTTTTAATATCAGGAAAGGAGGTATTGGCACTTTTTGCATTTGCATCTTATGAACTGATTTGTATTTGATATTTGAATTTATGTGCATTGTTGATTGGTATTTATGTGTATGTGATTCAAACCGGCCTCTTGGTTCACTTATTGTACTTGAATTGGGGGACAGTTGTTTCCTTCTTAACATTTTACTAAAGAAAAGTTTATTGCATTATGATTGCATTATATCACTGTACGTCAATTGGGATTGATGTAATGTATGTAATATTACTTTTCTATGTGCTGAAGGTTTATTTATTAACCAAATGCACAATAAAAACAGATATAATTATACAAGTCCTAGAAACGTTTGAGAAGGCTGTTTAGTGGGAGACAAAATACTGTTCTCCCAACAATGCTTTTTTTCACCAATAATATCACATTGAACCGATTTACATATGTCCACCCTTTGTCATGGCCACAAAATATTACTAGCCACTTTCGATCTTCACGTCCCTCTCCATATTTCTAACCTCAAACAATTCTTATTTTATATCATTATCATCTCATATTCCAGCCTTTGCCATGGACGTAAAATATTACTAGCCCCATTCCATCTTCTCTTTGATCACCAGATTTGCCTTTACCATGGGTGTAAACTATTACTAGCCCCTGCCTTCTTCTCTCTGATCACCAGATGTCTAATCCCTAACTATTTGTATTTTATATTCATATTAGTTTGAGTGTGTTGGGTTGATTTCGGTGTTGCAATAAAAGCGATCCATTGTTGATTCAGTCACTTGAAACCAAATAACATTTCATTCAAGAGAAGAAAAGAATACCAATTTCAATGCCTGTCCTCTGGATATTGAAAATAATACTTGACCCAACCTTATGCAATGGAAATGGAAGAAATATTAAGTCAAAAGTATGGCTTACCTCAGAGATCCATTGCTTCTGGTAGTAGAAGGTAGGACCGACCGTTTCTTTCAACTACACAGACCCACAGATTGGAAGGCTTCAGGGCTCATATAACATTGTGAACCAGAACCCAAATAGGAGGTGTCCAGTCTTACGAGAGGCAAGGACTCCAAAGCAGAATGTGGCCAGGGAAAAAAATTGTGAAATGGCGGAAGCAGGATCCTCAAAGCAAGCAACTGAAAGACCTTAAGTAGACTGAGGAATAAGGAAGAGGAGGATGGCAGTAAGAAATAGCAACACAGACTGGGAAGCAGGATTGTTGACAATTATTTAAAAGAGGTGCATAAGAAGGATAGACATGGCCTGTGAATGTAACCTCAGCTGCACCGGCAATGTCAAGTACTTTTAGAAATTGGAAAAACGAATAAGGAAACAAACTATAGAAGATGAACACACTGCTTACCTAGGAGCACCTCTGAGTTCTCGAGCCGCGGGTGTGAACCTAGAAGTATTGGACAGCACCCAGGAAAACCTCTAAAATTATAGAAATGTATCCAAAGAAGTTGTGTTTTTTGAAAATTATACAAGGTAATGCATATATCAGGTTTTGTAAGAAAATAATATAATACAAGGAAAACACACCCCTACAGTGGCTCTTTAAATCCTGAAAGAGAATTTCTAATTTTGTTTCACAAAATGGACTGTGTGAACTTTTTCTTAGTTAGATTCCCCCACAGTAAAAGTTAGGCTGACAGATTTTATTATTTATAGGTTCCCTTTCCTTCAAAGGACTACAAAACAATTATCTACCTTAAGCTCTTTTGTTTCTCTAAAGTCAAACCTATAACTGGGTACAGTGATGATGCCCCTTTCATGCCATGATTGACAGTGAAATGGTGTTTCCGGGTGACTCCGGGGGCCATGCCCTACCACCCACTACATGACTTGAGGCCCAGGAGTGGTGTGGGGAGGTTCCTATGGTACCCTGCAGATTGTGCAGGGACAGATAGGAAGGAGATAGTCACATTATCAGCATAACATATAATAGCATTGGTGAACCCTCTGTCCAAATCAGTATGGAAAGGTGTGTGTGTCCTTTAAAGCAGGATCTGGGGTGGCAGAACCAGTCAAGCAAGAACACTGACGGGGGTTGCATACAATTCACAGAAAAAGAGATCTCCCCTGTGTGACAAGGCCAGTAACCTTGCCTTTTCAAGAGAGAACGAGAACCCCACTCAGCTGGGTGTGGAAGACCTATCAGGCAGCCATCCAGAGCCAGTCCTACTCCGGAAGTGCATCTGGGGGTAACAGAGAGAGCACACAGTGACTGGTTGTCTACAGTGGCACTTGTGCCCAAGCCTGACCAACGCTGGAGATTCTGCATAGACTTTCAACACGTAAATGAAGTCTCTCCATTTGATGCATACTCAATGCCACGGATTGATGAGTTGATGGAAAGACTGGGGCAAGCCAAATATATATCCACATTGGACCTTTCCAAATCATACTGGCAAGTACCATTATATGAAGTTGCCAAACCAAAGACAGTGTTCCCCCCAACCCCTGCCAGTCTGTAAAATGTCACTGTTACCCTTCGGACTTCATGAGGCTCTAGCCACCTTCCAGTGGTCATGGATCAGGTCTTCAAACCTTGTAGAGACTTTTCAGGTGCCTATTAAGATGAAAAGTCATATTTAGGTCCAACTGGGAAGAACATCTCAAACATCTCTAGGATGTCTGTACTCAGCTCAGGAAGGCTAACGTAACCGCCTACTCTGTCAAATGTCACCTAGACTAATCTAGTTTGAAATACTTGGGCTTTCAAATAGGAAGGTCCTTCCCCAAGGCGGCAAAGTGGAAGTCATCCAGTTTGTGGAATGACCCATCACAAAGAAGGACATATGAAGCTTTTTGTGGCTTGTAGGATATTATCTGCGGCTCACACCTCGTTTTTCTGAGTGAGCTGATAGATATGCTGAAAAAGGACCATCCCAACATCCTTTTCTAGGATGAACAAGAAAGAGCAGAATGCCTTTGAACTCACGAAGAAGGCATTATGCAAGAGGCTGTTCTAATCACGCCAAACATTTTGAAGGAATTTATCTTGCAGACAGATGCCTCTACTATTGATTTACCACCAGTGTTGTCCCAGGTACAGAATGGAGAAGAAAATCAAATCAGTGTCATCAATTAGAAGCTACAGATCCGAGAAATGGATAACCTGATAGATGAAGTATGGCCTCTACAGATCAAGTTGGCCGTACATAGCATCCATTACTATTTAACTGGAAGAAGGCTCAGGCCTATCAAGGATCATGCTCCATTAGTCTGGATGCCCAGGACCTTAGACACACACCCTGAGACTTAAGGTAGCTCCTGGCCTCGCATCCTTTTTCATTTACGGTGGAACACAGAGCCGGTACCAAATAAGGTAATGTGGATTTCCTTTCACATTACCCTTTGCAAGATAGAACCATGTATCGAAAGTAGTAGTGAGAGGAATCAGGGAAAGGCGATTAAGGAGAAAGGGTGAGGCCTACCAGAAAGCCATCCAGAAGCCAGTCCTAATCATGAGGTGGACGGTGGCAGCAGAAAGAGAGCGGTCACAATTGGTTAGGAAAGGAAACTAATCCCCAAAAATGAAGGTGTACTTAGACAGGAACAGGAAGGAGAAGAGGTGGGTTTACTAAGTGAGGACTGTAGTGTAGGTGGAGGACGGCCAAGAGACCAGCAAGAGGAAGGATGGGGTGACGTCTTATGGAGAAGATTGTTGGAGCAGGTGAGGTATTGGTTTAGGAATCATAGTGGTTCTGTTGTTTGAGTGCGTGTTTGTGTGACAAGTGAGTAGAAGAAGATAGTGTATGGAGTGAATGTGAAGTGCATGAAACTGGATGAAACCAGAGTGTTTGAGTAGTGGCAGAAGGAGCGTTGTAGTGGGAAGAGAAGTGAGGTAGGGGGAGGAGGAGTGTAGTACTAAGGGGGAAATGTAGCAGTCCTGGGAAGGACAGGAGTGAAGTAGGAGGTAGGGTGTGTAGTTACATTAAACAGTGGAGGTGAGGGGTAGGAGGAGTGAAAGATCTGAGAGACAAAGGATTGGAAGGAGGAGTATGTGGCGAGATTGGTAGGCCGTGTAGGGAAGTAGGGGTGAGTGGGGGCGACTGATCTAGCCTGATTCAGACAGAGCAAGTGCAAGGCACTATTAAAACTCCCATAAGAACAACCACTTTGGTTCGAGTAGAGAAAGTTGGGAAGTCCATGGGGGTGATAGGATAGCCTGCATACGGGGAGACCACCTTGAGAATAGGCGAAGACCACAGACCAGAAAGAAGATGTTATAGTTTGATAGCACTCACAAGGGGTTATGGATGCTTGGGCAATGGAGGACCTTCCACTGGAGGCAAGAGAGAGAGAGAGTCGGCCCAAGGCTCCACAAAAATGTCAATAAAAACCCTTGGACTGGCCTTGGGAGTCAGGGTGTTTTCTATGCCATGTGTGACACGCTGCTTGTCAGAGAGCAAAGTCTACCAAGCTGCGTCACACACACACCACACTTATTGCTAAGGTGGCAAGCAGGGAAGGAGATGCAGCTAAGTCCTGTTCTTTACGCAGTGCTTGGCACCTGTGACCTAAAGTGTATGTGCGTTCTCAACAAATTAAAGATGGTTGAAGGAGGAGGTGGTGAAATAGATAAAGTGGGAAAGATCTGGAGGTGCAGAAGGAGATGAAAGTGCAGATATAGTTTGAGGGGCAGGTGGAAGAAAAGAAGCAGAAAGTGTGCATCAAACAGGGGGAGGAAAGAGAGGAGAGAAGATCAACAGTCAAACGTGGTGAGGACCAAGGAGGCGAAGTGACCAAGGGTCAGTGAAAGGTAAAAGAGAGGAAGGAGGCGAGTATACTGAAGAGATTAGAACAGAAGATCCTCAAAGTGGAGAGAAGGTTGGAAGAAGTAAAGAACAGTAAATCAGTTGAGAGTATCGTTCTCTGGAGAGATCAGGATACAGCCAGTAAGTAAGGAGGACAACTCCTACCAATTAGTTGTCTGAGGAGAGTGAGCGGCAGTGAGGCAAGGAGTTTCATCAACATTCAGCACCAGAGACAACAACTAACTTGGTCCATCATCAGGCTCCAATGCATGAAGCACTGGTGAATCAGTGAGGTGGCAACTGAGATCAGGTTTGGCAACTGTAGAATCAGGACCCTGAATTAGGCAGGTGAACTCAACCCCAACAAGGCACCTACAGTCCCTCCTGGGCTACCTCACATTTGGGAGCTGCTACCGATCTTATTGCACAACACACAGTAACTAAAAGGAGGACTTCTGTTGCTCCTGGGGCATAGTGTTTCACTTCTCTTACATAAGCAGAAGAGGTAGAACAACAAGTAAAGAATGTCTACTGGCAGAGCCACCCTGTATTTAAAGAGGGTGAGTAACACTGGAAGAGACGCTCTAAGACTTTGTTCGACAGACACCCATTTATACTGAAGTGGCTTTTATGTTGTTGTGCCCTTCTGACCAGTTTTTACTTAACCCACCTTTGCATATTGGTGTGTGCCTCATAGACACCACTTTAATTATTATATCTTCATCAAATAATGACAGGAGTCAGCCTGCGTAGTCTGAACTCCTTTATTCCCATATCATAACTGACTCCTCTCCATTCCATTCCTTCCCAAGTTCTACCCACCAAACATTCCACATTGCATTCAGCTACAACACCTCCCCCCTGCTTATCATAGCAGATTCAGCCATCCAAGATTCAGCTACAACACCTCCCCCTTGCTTATCATAGAAGTTCACTCTCTCCGTCAGTCTGACAGGGTCACCTCTACATTTGTTCAATGAGACGTACAGGCTTACGTATATACTCCTTTGAGGGTGCCCACTGCCAGTCAAATAAGGTGGCGAATGTCCAGAGTCTTTAAGGGACAGGAGACTAACAGGTTCTTCACTCCTCCTTTCCAAATACAGTTCTCCATTTGAGACATCCTGTGACATAAGCCTAACAGGTTCTCCATTTCTCCTTGTTTCTTCTTCCAACCCCTCCCGGAACATTGCATGAAAGAGTGAAGCATCTTCTATCTTCCCTGTTACTACACGATTCTCTCTCACAACAGTTGCTATGGGCCTTTTGACAGCCATGACTGAATCTGGGTCACGACTGGATCCCAACTTCCTTTGTTGTTTTTGCCTACTCAGTATAAATTCACCTTCATTCACTGACATCTGATCTTCTTCCATTCTCCTCTTGCGATTCATCCAATCCACATTGGCCTGCAGTCTTCTTTCTTCCATGACCATGTCCATGTCCCCTCCCTCATTTCCAAAATGCTTCGTGTCCAGATCTTTCCTTTGGTTTGATGTTACTGCTTTGGCACATCTCAGCTGGGACTGACACATTTTTACACATCCATTCGCTCTAGGTTGTATGCTCTCCTTCTCAGGAAATCTCACCATGCCACGCCTTCTCCTTGGTAGCAATTGTGTGCTAGATCTCCATGTTGCCGATACTGGGGTCTCTTCTTTGCACATGATCCAGAAATGATTCCTTTGCCCACATCTCATGCATATCCGACCAAAAGCAGGACATCTACCTCTGTGTGGAAAATCCAATCCACATCTATAGCACTTCTTCTCCAGCTGACTTCTGCCTGTGCCATACCATGCACTTTGCCGGGTGAACAGGTTTGAACATCGAGATTGCCTCTGTCTGTTATCTCTGATATCATTAATGGTATTTAACTCACTTCTGTTTTCTATCTTGGCTACCTGCCTTTCAGTTCTTTCATACACTCGTGCCAACTCCAGGACTTCCTTTAATGAGAGAGGCCCTCTTAGAAGATGTCTTCGAAGTTGTGATGACTTACACCCTTCAATGATTCTCAGCCTAATTGCCTCATCATCCCTTAAGCTTGCGAATTCACAATATTCTGCCCTTCTCTTTAATTGTAATACAAATTGGTCAATTGTTTCATTTGGATTCTGTGTGCACTGATTAAATGCATATCGTTCATAGTCCCAATTGGGAGGGACAACCAAATGTTCACCAATCGCAGCGACCAATTGTTGATATGTAGTTCTTTCCTGAGCCAGAATACTCATTACCACTTTTTTCACCTCCTTTCCTACCAAATTAACAAATATGTCCATTTTGTTTGAGGAATCCTGATTCCCTGCTACCCTCAAGAAGCCCTCAAACTCCTCCATCCATTCCTGCCATTGTTGCCCCTGACTTTCCTGTGTCCCAAGTATAAATGGGTCTGGGCAATGTAGATAGTTCACCAGAATCCCCTCATTCTGGACTGAGCTTGCATTCCCACTTGTGATATTCAGGAACATGGTTACTCACTTCTGGCCCAGTTTCTTCGCTCTTTCTTTCATCAGCAGTAGTTGCCTTTGTTGCTTTATTGCATAATGTTATTTCCTTTATTGGTCAATATTATTTCATCTGTGCAACTTTCATTTGTCCAGTTACATCTTGTTTTGTTGCTCTCACGCCAGGATTACCATAAATGAAATTATGATCTCTTTCTGAACAGTGTTACAGTATAAAGTTGCTCAGGCTGTTACAATATAAGGTTGTTCTATGCACCCGTGTGTGAGTGCAAATGAGGCCCACCTTACAATTTAGCACCACTTTAAACACTCTTTTTTATGCTAATCCCTTGCTGGTTCACCTATGAAGTGTACTGTTCAAGGTCCTACAGCAGCTCCATTGTGATTATATACAGGGAGATAGCTGACCTTGTGCCACTAGCTCATACGTGCAGCATTCCACTTGTTCACTTTCATCCAGATTCACCTGCCGTGGTGTGGGCTGTTCACTGGTATCTTTCTTTGCCACCATAATTTTGTGTTATATTTTCCTTTCTGCAGCCAGTATGGAAAACAATTTCCCAGTGTGGGCACTTCTTGTGTTGTTGTTATTCCACACTTTGATTTAATTGAACTTTCATAGTTTCCATTTTGCACTCATGACACATTTTAGTTCATTTCACTGTTTGTTTTATTTAGTTAGTGTCTCGATCTTATGTTCCTTATTTGACATTCTTCGTGTAATCACCCATGAGATGGCAGCATTTTATTCTTTGCTCAATGTCCTTCATTTGGTTGCACTCGCACCACATCACTTTCCTTTCAATTCCTTCCTTTAGTTTTGCTTCATAGAGTCCGAGCCAGTGACTCTGACACCTCCAACAGTCTTAGACCTCGCACACCCGTGAATATCACAGTTCCAGTTTCTCCTTTTTCTCTTTTTTTTTTGAAAAATGCCTTTCCTGCACAACAGCCCATTGGCAACCTTCTCCTTCATGTATGCCATATTAGCAAGTCATACCAGTCAATTCCACGCGGCGTTGCTCCTCTGTTCTTACTCTTTCCTTCCTTTGGCTTCTGTTTCCTTTATCTTTATTTCTGTCTTCTCATTAGCCACTTCCACTGTATTTTTTCAAATAGTTTCACAGGCTGCTTTCTCTTGACCATCTCTATAGCTCATCAGTGTTTCAGTGGGTCCATCACTACCTCGTCGCCAATTGTTGTGTGCCTCATAGACACCACTTTAATTATTATATCTTCATCAAATAATGACAGGAGTCAGCCTGCATGTCTGAACTCCTTTATTCCCATATCATAACTGACTCCTCTCCATTCCCTTCCTTCCCAAGTTCTACCCACCAAACATTCCACATTCTATTCAGCTACAACACATATCAACCCAAATAAAATGCCTTGAATCTATCCTAAGAGTTGCATTCTCTCTGGAGTCCACTTGGCTTTGTAACAGTACATAACTAAATGTGTTATTGTAATTAGTGCCACAGAACACATAGTGAGACTAACAAAGTGTGTGCAATATGGAAGCGCTCTCTCCATTAAACCTGTCTGAAAATTAATCATTGTGAATGGTACATATTATGGTAGGTTAAACCTTTCATCTGCTATTACTTCAGGCATTATGATATGATAGGTTATTTATAACGTGCATAATACCCAGAGGTTTCTAAGCGCGGACCCAGGGATCGACTCTGTGTTGCTCCGTGTCATCTTGTTTCCAAGTCGAGCACGCTGCCGCTGAGCTATCCTCCTGGGACAAACCAGACATATGGAGACCTGACATGAGTGAAACGAGCATTGGCAAAGCCGATAGTTTTGTCGTTTACTGCTGTTCTTTGCATTTTGCATTTATAGGCACAAGGGTGCAAGGAGGAGATTGAACTGCTTTAAAGCAGGATGCGATAAGGGGTGCAGGTGTGCAAGAAAATGTGATGGGGGATAGAGCAATGGTGGAAGCCATTGAGAAAGATGGTGCCATCGATGATGAGCAAGAAGAAATACGAGCGACAAAGGGTGTGAGTGAGGGGGTAAAAAGTAAAGGAAGAGCGCGAGAGGAAGGATGAGGGGGTAATATGGATGGATGGATGGGG
The DNA here is from genome assembly GCF_040938575.1 of Ambystoma mexicanum. Taxonomy (NCBI): domain Eukaryota; kingdom Metazoa; phylum Chordata; class Amphibia; order Caudata; family Ambystomatidae; genus Ambystoma; species Ambystoma mexicanum. The sequence goes on along the minus strand of NC_090938.1, from coordinate 401,109,459 downwards.
GAATAAAGGGGTATAGTAGCAGGGTGTGGGAGGCTAGAGAGAGAGGGGGTAGGGTGCGTCAGTGAAGGTAAAGAGAGAGTGGGGTAGGGTTGTGTAGAGAGATTGTGGTAGGGTGGGTGCGTGTAGAGAAGGGGTTGGGTGGGGGTAGAGCGAGAGGGTTAGGGTGGGTGGTGGTTGAGATGGAGGGGTTAGGGTAGGTGGATGGTGTAGCAAAAGTGGGGGTATGGTGTGTGGGGGTAGAGAGAAAGAAGGTAGGGTGGGTGGAGGTAGAGAGAGGGGGTGGGTGGGGTGGAGACAGTGGGGGTTGTAGGGTGAGTGATTGGGGAGGTAGGTGGGGCAGTGGTGGTGGATGGGGTAAAGAGAGTGGGGGGTGGGAGTGAATAAAAAGAGTGAGAGTTCGGTGGGTGAGTGGGTGGGGATAGAGGGAATGGGGTTGGGTGGTTGGTGGTGGTTGGTTGGGGCAAAAAACATGAACAAAGCAGACCTGGGAGGACTCATCAAACATAGCTCAAAATAGCCCAAACAAAACCCAACCAGCACACATAATTGGGGTGTGGTTGGCAGGTTGGAGTAGGAAGAGCGGGAGTGGGATGGGTAGAGGTACAGAGTGTTGGGTGGGGGTAGAGAGAATGGGCTTGGGTGGGTGGGTTTTGTAGAGAGGCAGCATTGGGAGGACTAAAAAAACAGATCTGCAGTCAAAAGTAGCCCAAAATAGACACACAACTCACATATGCCTGTAAATTCCAACACAAATGGGGTTTTATTAGCCCAAGTGCGTGCAAAAAAGCCCCAAATATCACAGTATTAACACCTGTGATCAATCCAAAGATGTCATCTCTCCTTTCCTTGGTGCAGCCTCCCCCTATGTGGCCAGGGGACGGCAGCTGCTACCTGATTCTGACCCTGTGGTTGGCTAAAAGAGGTAGGACCACCTGGGGGAGGTGACCCTCAGGGAGACGCGATGACATCAGTGGAAGAAATCACATAACCTCTTTTTTCCTTAAAGGATACTTCCACCCAACCCCCCCCCCCCAGCCCTTGATGGCATGCTGCTACCCTCACTCCCCTCTGTGTTGAGTCGGTGTATCTAAGCTCATGGAAAGAAGACCTTGGCCGTGACGCCAGCGGTGTGGGCTGCACACCCTGGAACCACACTGGGGTGGTTTAATAAAGTGATTTGTATTTCACAAAAGATATGTATAGTAACTGATAGAAAAAAATGATTTTTGTTCCACTAATTAATAAAAAAATTGGTTCATCCAGATTGGTATCAAATATGTTTTCAAAAGGCAGAAACGTCACATTATAGGCCTATGCATTTCGGGCATACATGCCCTTCCTCAGGGCCTGTGACCATGTGTCCTTTAACTACCATGTGGTCAAATCAACATATGTATGTAGAGTTTTGGCATTCATAAACAAACAAACCATTTTGAGATTAAGGTATTCCATGCTGTTACATATATGTGCATTGTTTTCAAATAGTGACAATTATGAAACAAATGATGACAGAGAGAAGAAATCATAATGGCAAACATGAATGTAAGGTTTTGGCATTCATAAACAAACCAACTATTTTGGGATTGATGTATTCCATACCGTTGCGTATACGTGCATTGTTTTCGAGTTATGACAATTATGATGAAAGATGATGTCAGAAAGAGGAAAACATAATGGCATCCGTGTACATGGGTTAAAGTTTGTACATACCGCATATTCGTTACCAAATGACATGCCGTGCGGTAGGTGAAAATGAAGCATCGTCAAGGGTACGTGAAAGGAAAAAAGTATAATGAAAGGTGTATCTAAGCTCCAAATTCCCACAACAGAGGATATGTGAAACACTGAGAAGAGGAGGAGAGAGGGAGTAGTGATGGTCACTCCCCCGGTAGCTCGGTATCCATTCCCTCCGAGTGATTTGAAACCTAATTTGTCATTTAGAACTGTTGAGTATGCTTTTTTAAACTTTACATGCAAATCATCAAAACTGTCCTTTAAAACTGCTAAAACATTTTCTTCAAACTCAACATACAAATCATCAAGTTCATCATGCAAAACACTGACAATACTTCTTTAGACTCTGCCTACAAGTTTCTGCAAACTGCCTTTCCTTTTTCTAATGAAAGAAATACTGCCACAGGAAGATGAGCTGAGTAATGAAGATTAGGAATGACCGAGAATGTAGGCAGCACTCTAGTTGTTACAAGCGCATATCAGCTGGTGGGACATTTAAACTGGGAAACGAGCTGGCTTGTGAGGTCGAGTCCTCTTGGTACTGACCGAAGAACTGCTGGGCAAGTACAAGGTCTGTGAAGCCAACCGGCTCATGGGAGAAACCAAAGAAGGCAGATTGCAGAGGTTGATATGCTGCAAGATCACCAGAGGATGAAGGACGACCGCCCGATGCACAGCAGTACCGAAAAGTCACCTCTGCACCGCCACAGCCCAGGGGAGTACAGAAAAGGAAAGTCAGAGTCGCGAGAGAAACAAGAACCCCAAGGCAGAAGCCGCAAACCCAAAGGAGGAAAGTGGGATGCCAGCGAGTCGCTGCGTATTCATCACGGGGAAAGCAGTACCCCCTACAGCAGACCGGTGAGTCCACTTGAGGGACAAGGGAACACTGGGGCATTTTGGCAATGTAACGAAAGTGGCCATATTTCTTAATGAAACAGACCAGAATTAACATAAGTGAATGTCAAATTTATTAGTGTGAGTCTGCGCGAGATGTATATAAGAAAACCCTGGCAGGAGAGTATACCAGGCATTTCAAGCCACAAGTATTTTGCATACGAGAAGAACTGTTTACTTATAAAGAAAGCCCTTGCATGAGAGTATATTAGGCATTTCATGTCACAAGTGTTGGGAACAAGAGGACAAGTGTCTGCATGTAAAGAAAAGCTCTGGCAGGAGAGTATACCAAGCATTACACGTCATAAGATCTTGTGCATGAGGAAAGCATGTATTTACATATGAGAGAATCCTGGCAGGAGAATACACTGGGTAAGAACAGATTGAACAATCTATAGAATGTGCGGCATGACAAAATCCTGCTAAGGATACATCAGAAAACGACTCAAAGGGGGCGTGGCCAATGAGAGTGAGATGAGGACATGATTCCTGAGTGCTCCCGGGGCCGCCAACTGAATCCTGTTCATATCCTGCTTTATAAGGCTGCAGATCTCATAAAAAAGACATCTACATGCAGCGGACCTCCCCCCTAATCGATCCCTAGATTTGGGAGCGGAATCGGCATCTGGACTGGAAGCCTTGTGCCATGGGAGACACGGTGGTTGACAGCAACGACCATCTAAAATGGCTGACGCACCTGGGTGGCTATGAGAGGTAGCACACAGGGATCGAGAGAGAATCGCAGCGACTGACACTTATGCTTGCCCCTTGCACCGACACAGATTGAAAGCGACAAAGAAGGCACACTACCAAATCGCTGCTAAGTACCTTTGTGGAATCTGGATGTGAACGCCTCGTGTGCTGGAGGGCGACGGGCACCCGCCGTCCTTGCTGAACGGGCACGAACCTGTACCGAGGTGACGGCGAGAGCAAACCTCATCGCTGAAGAAGTCTGCTGTGTGGCTTGACGTGCCTGCCCGGTGCCTCCTGCGTCACTGCAGAACCCGGAGTGCCGGCGTGGCCCAGCCCCTGTACAAAGGTTGGGATGCGCAGGGCGAGGCGCCTGCATCCAGCCTGTGCAACCCCAAAGCGGGGCCGGAACAAACGACACAGCGCGAAAGTTGGGGCATGGATGGCCTTTCGCCTGCTCTTATGACCTAAGCTGCATTGAGACACGGTTCAGGCACAAACGCAACTTCTGCACGCTCGGAAAAGCATTAAACGTTGGCTGCAGGAGAACGTGACGGGTCCATGGAGCCACCTGCCGTGGTCTGCCCCGTAGCAAACTGCGAATCAATGGTCTGGTTCCAAAGGTAGGAAATCTAAATGCGACAGTTGTTTTCGCCATAAAGCCTGTCACGAGCAATGAATTAATACTGCCCTGAGACACATACCCTGAACAGATCTGCCATATTGGGAGGCTGCGCTTTGCCCAGGCAGTGATATGTTACTGCCTTGTGAATTCCCATATGGACTTCATGACCTGATCAGGAGCTGCCGCCGTCATGGGAAGTCGGGTGCGGCCTGGATGACACTGCCCACGCAGATCCAATTTCACGGCAATGGCAAGATATTCTGGTCGAGTCTCTGCTGCGCTTGCATAGAGAGGGAGGCGCGAACACAGAAATAATGGACAAAACCATCATGTTGGAACGTGTCCTGTCATAACAGAAAGTGCCTCCTCCATGCTCTTTAATTCTGATGCCATAAATCGACATCCACCAGTAAATGCTTGCTGCCGACGTGGCTGATCTTGCAACAAAATGGCTGCCAGACAGAGCCTGGTTAAAGCAGTTCTAACATACTAAGGCACGGAGCCTCTGTTGTGCGACATTCCAGGCTGCAGTCCAGAAAGAGTACCCACAATCAACACACTGGATAAACAACATGTGCGTTCTCCCCCAGGGAAGTTTTCTGGACGCACTGAAGGACTAAGACTACATCTGCTTGTCCACGGGCAAGACCACAGGGCACCGCAAACCTGCTTGTGCTGACGCAACAAAAGGCAGGGCAAATTTAAACACTTTGCAACACAGTTCGATACATCGCAACATACCCTCATAATGTGGCAAACTGGACAGAAGGTACTCTAACCTGCTGCAATAGTACGGTCCAACAAAGTAGAAAGTGTCGGGAAGCTGATACTAAGGACTGCACACAAGCCTGAATCGTATGTCAAATTACCTGCGACGAAAGGGGATACATCCTAGAGCACCGAAGCTGGAGTGTTAACCCTACAGTGTATCTATATACCAACTATAATGTGAAACAACCATTTGCTAGAGCTCCGGCGGGCACGGCCATCGACAGTCACCCAGTTTAATACTTATCTGACGATATAATCAACAGTGGTGGGTGCTCCCTATCTCTGTGAACCCCCTATAGACCCAGAATAACACCAAGAGTAACCATCTGAATCATCATTGGTCACACCATCATGGGGAAAGACAGGGTAAAACATGCATCCCCACAGAGCAAAATGGAGCAATATACAACCCCTGCCCAAGCTCCCCCACAGATGCACACCAAGGCGGGTGAAGCAATGGACACGGATGATGAACAACTGTCTCTAAAGGATGAATGCGATCACAAACTCAAGAACCTCCATGCAAAAAAAGATGGCTGGGATAAGCTGCTTCTGCGACATGACTTACAGAAGTTTACGGCTCGCACAGTAGAAGCACAGGGCCGCATATCGGAATCAGAGGATGGCCTGAGAACTGTAAACCACCAATTGACAGGGGCAATGGCACATCTCAAAGCACTGGAGGAACGAGTGGAAGAAGGAGAAGGCAGAGAGAGGCGGAACAATATCCAAATTCTTGGGTTGCCAGAAAAGACAGAAGGCCCAAGCATGGAGCTGTTCCTCGAGCAATGGCTTGTGGATCTATTTGCCCCTAAGACCTTATCAAAATTCTTCTCAATAGAAAGGGCTCATCGTATTCCAGCGGGCAGGCAGATCCCGGGTGCTCCCCCGCGCACTGTAATAGCAAAGCTCCTGAATTATAGGGGCCGGGATGACGTACTTCAGATGGCCAGAACCAAGGGCTCCATCACATACAATAGTTCCAAAATCGCCTTTTTTCTAGACTTCTCCAGAGAGGTTCAAAAAGCGAGACAGTCCTTCGATCCACTTAAGAAACGCCTGCAGTCCCTTAACATAAAATATGGACTTTTATTCCCGGCACAACTGAAAATTTACAATAACGGAACAACTGTGCATTTCACGGATCCCAGAGAGGGATGGAGTTGGGCAGAAAGTCATCTAGAGGGCGACTGAAGGCCGAACTGGAGACAAGATAACGGCAGAAATTGACGAAGCCCGGAGAGGGCACCACCGGAACGCCCACAACAGGAGCTTGAAGTACTGCCAGAGGGAGAGTATTAGCCAAATTGTTCGTTTACAATTGTTCAAATGAACAATTGACCGAATGTAAAGCAGCACAATTGACCTTTTCACAATTGACTGCATATATATATTGGGTGGGGGGTTGCGGGGGGGTTTCCCCCCGCATATATGTTACAATTGACCTTCACAATTCGGTCAATTGTGAAAAGGTCAATTGTCATTCGAACAGTTGTAATACGAACAATTCGTATACAACCAGAGGGAGACATGACTGATATGAAGGAGGCGAAAGTGATGCAATAAGTGATGCACTGTGATGTGGCGGGGACCACACCAACGTTGAAACTCTGTTACTGCTACTGTGGAGCCTGACGTCATGATAGCTGGCGGGCGAGACCGCAGGGAACCCCACTTGCTGTTTCTTAACATATAGATAGGTAATGCTCCTGCCTGATTGTTGTACCCTAATGTCTGAAAGTTGGTTCGAGTGGAATGTAGAGTATTAACCTGTTAGGTTTGATTGTTAGAAGATTTTAGGTTTAAAATGGGGCGACAGATGCTTCAGTTGGGGATGGAGTATAGGGAGGGGGGAGTTGGGTATGTGCTTCATGTCCGTTATTTTCCACACAAAGGTATTGCAACCATACTAGACACATGCAAGAAAGTGACAGCCCACGTGCTATCATGCGCGTAGCACACATCTTCTAAAAGGCACAACAACAGATCAAGCTTAGTTTGAAACTCCTGACATGAAATGTCAACGGGCTAGGGTCTAGCATTATGAGACGCCTAGTGATACAATTTATAAATAGACATACACCTGACATAGTGCTCCTAACAGAAACACACCTAGCTGGAACGGTATGCACTCTCTTTAAATGGACTAACTGCCGCCTCACGGTGCATGACTGTTTCTCCATGGGCGCTAGAGGGGTGTTGATCCTGATACATAAAAGACTTCCGCTAACTATATCCAAGGTGACCCACGATACTGGAGGGAGGTATGTACACATCAATGCTACGATATGGAATCAAACTCTTGCGATTATGGCAGTATACTCCCCACCAGTGCTTATTTCTACTCTACTAGAAGCTATTACACCCATCCTCGCCGTGAATGTAGCAGATATCTGGGTATTGGGTGGAGATTTCAATGAGGTCATGGACACTACACTAGATCGCACACACATAAGTGGGAGGAATCCTACTGCAATCACCAAACTAGCAGCATTTACCTCCGCAATGGGGCTGAGGGACACGTGGCGAGATTTATATGTAGACGCACGTGAATATTCGTTCCATTCAGGCACGCATGCGTCACTCTCTAGAATAGACTATTTTTTTCTACCAGTTCAGTACATACATAAGGCATATAGCGCGTCACTACTCCCGAGGGGCATCTCCGATCACTCTCCACTGTTACTAGAGCTTGAAACTGAACGACCACGCCCCCCGCCCGTCTGGCGCTTCAACAACTATTACCTGGGGTTCCCTGACCTGTTGGAAAATATACGCAACACTACCTCCACATACTTTGAACTGAACACGGGCTCCGTAGATAATCCTGGAACATTATGGGAAGCTTACAAACCGGTACTGAGAGAGAAAATCCTGGCATGGACAGCTGCACATAAAAAGGCACACTGGAAAGAGATAGAGGAAGCTAAAGAAGTAATAACACATCTGAGGCAAATAGGGCACTGATACTGGCACAAAAGAAAATACAGAATATAACAATAGATTGCGCCAAGAAGGCACATAGAGCAATAAGAGCACGGTTGTATGAAACAGGCGACAAGGCAGGTAAATTGCTGGGCTGGTTGGAAAAACGTGATGAGGGGCATCAGCAGGTTAGGAATATCAACACTGCAGATGCAGAAATAGTTTTGACTGATAGCGGAATAGCCAAATGTTTTGCGTCCTATTATGCAGAACTCTATGGAGGCCTGGACAACCCGTTAGATGGTGCAGCACTAGATGGAGTTACCCTCCCCGCGTTAGATACTGAGCAATTGGATATGCTGGAAGGAAACATCATGGAAGAGGAAATAGCAGCCGCCATCTCCAAAATTCAGTCAGGCAAAACCCCAGGTCCAAATGGTTTCCCAGTGGATATATGGAAAAAAATGGATAGCGACAATGTTGTCCCTCACTTGCTCAATATGTTTAAACACTCCAAGACAGAAGGGATACTCCCAATGGATTTATGTAAGGCTACCATAATAGTAATACCAAAGGAAGGTAAGCCACCAAACAAATGCAGCTCCTATAGGCCCATCTCCCTGATAAATAGTGAGACTAAGATACTGGCAAAGGTACTCGCCAACAGACTCCAAAAGGTAATCTCATCCCTGATTCATCCGGACCAATGCGGCTTCATGCCAAAGAGATCAACAAGGATGAATATCCGTAGGTTACACTTAGCGATTGAAAAGGCACCAGCCCTACAAGAATCACTGGCGCTGTTGGCTATTGATTTCGAGAAAGCCTTCGATTCTGTTCATTGGGAGGCACTGTGGGTGATTATGAGAAAAATGGGCTTTGTTGAACAGTTCATAAATTGGGTTCCACTCTTGTATATGTCATGATGCCTACCCCCGGAGTACCAGGCCAGGCCCAGCACCCCCGGGAGCAGGCATCACGCCCCTGGGTAAAAGGCCAGCGGCCCTTTATAGGGGCTCTTTGGACTCTGTCCTGGCGCCGTTGGCGCCAGGCTCATGTTGGACATCAGTCCTGGCGCCATAGGCACCAGGCTCATAAGGGGAAGTGTTTGGTGCACTTACCTGAAGCAGACCATGCTGCACACTCACCTGATGCAGACCATGCTGCATGAAGAACCAAGCCAAATGAGGCTTAGGAGGGACTATTTGTCTGAGGGAACTATTTTGTTACTTGGGTGGGGCTGTGGAAGAATACACACCTGGAACTTCTTCCAAGGCTATTTAAGCCACGCCCGGACAGCCACACGTGCTTCACGTTGTTCTGCATCCCGGCAGCTGAACGCTCACCGTGTCAGCTCCGCCACGCCCGCCTCGAACCTGGAACACCTGTAAGGAAAGAAGAGAAGAGAAAGGTGAAAACCAAGAACTTATTCAAACTTCTTACCTGCATCCGGAATCTTCACGCCAGCATTCCTGAAGGAGGACTTCCATTTAAAAGCACCGCGTTGCTCGCTGCAGCGCCGCGCTTCACTCACCTGTTCCCGAGACGCCGCCCGGCTCCATCGCGGCTCTCAGCACCAGTCGCCACATCTCTGCACCTAGGGGAGAGAAGAAGAGACAAAAGGTGAGCAAGGGAACACAAGAGGAAAGCCGAATTTTCAGCCATATTACTTACCGGCTTTTCTTGGTGAACCATTCCACATCTCGGGTCGGCGCCGCATCTTTGGCAGGTACCACACCCCGGCCCCTATGGGGAAAGGACAAAAGACATTACTGGGGAATTATAAAGACATTTAGAGGGGTCGCCCTCATCACTAACTCACCTGATTTTACCATCGGCAATTTAACCCCTCAACGCATCGCCTTGGTTCTGCACCTGAAATAAAGGACAGATCACAGGTTAGGAGAAACAACATAAAAGGAGGCTCACACTTGAACTTTAGCATCTTCATACTTACGGTGTATCGCTCAGAAAAGTCAAGTGGATTTGCCAGCGCCATTCTGAAAACCAGTGAAGTAACTGGACGAACGCGCGCCCCTGCACCAGAAGCAGGATGGAGAGTTCATCCTTCCAAACCATATGGTGAGCTTAAACGTGGGGGTTTTGGAGGAAGTCAGAGGAGAACGAAGGGGGAAAGAGGGGAGCAAGCACACTTATCAGCAGACAGTTAATCCCCTTTCTCATCTGCAGAAGGATATTCCTACGGGCCAGACAAGCAAGATTTGGGGGTCCTGTTCAATCGGTGGTCCGAATTCTGCGCATCACGCTTGAAGAGGCCACAGCAACCCAGACCAGACCAGCGCCTCCGTGGGAGCCAGGTGAGCATTACAGAACGCGAAGCCTTCCTACAAATTCCCACCCAGGCGCTATGGAAACTTCTGAGACTGACCAGTTGGCCCAACTACTGGGGGAATTACGGGCCGAAGTACACGCCGCTCGTCAAGAGACTAATGCTCTCAGGAGGGAAGTGATTGTATCAAAGGAAAGGACTGATGACCTGGCTAGACAGCTTTTGCAAGGTCAAGCTGGACAAACTCCTTTACCTGGTTCCGGAGGGAACCCCGCTCCTGTGCTTTCCAGTAACCCGGTGCAGATTAATCTACCAGGAAACATGCCGCTGGCCCCACCCGAACGCTTTGCTGGGGACCCCAAACGATTCGCCGTATTCATGAATCAGTGTTGTTTGCATTTCCTGTGCAGACCTGGGGCCTTCCCTAATGACCAGACCAAGGTAGCCTTTGTATTGTCATATCTCAGCGGCAGTGCTGCCGATTGGTCAGTTCCACTGGTAACTCAAGATGACCCGATTCTTCGTGATTTTCAAGGATTTCAAGCAAGCATGGAAAGGTCATTTGCTCGTCACTCCCAGGGGCAGGCTCTAGATGACGAACTTCTATCTCTGCGACAGGGCAATCAAGACCTCCTTTCCTACATTGCAACCTTTAATAGACTAATTGTGGAAACTGGGTGGCCAGAGGATAAAAGAATCACGTTATTTTATCGAGGTCTACGCGGAGAACTTAAAGATGTCCTGGCCCAAGTTGTAAATCCGCCCCAAGAATGCTCAGAATATATAGACTTAGTGGTCCAATTGGATCACAGACTGCAAAACAGAAAAGCAGATCGGTCCAAGTTTGAGACCCGGGTGTTAGTCAAGACCCACGTTAACCTCAAGGGGGCTGAAGCCTCTGAGCCAATGCAAATCGGAGGAGTTGAAGGACCTTTATCTCAAAAGGTACGTGAAAGAAGACGGCAGATGCACTTATGTCTTTATTGTGGATCCTCTGGACACTTTCTACGAGATTGCCCGGCAAGGCCGCCCAGGAAGGTGGCAGGAGCCGCTGAAAAAATCCATGAAACCTCTGTATCGGGAAACGACCCCGCCCGACAAGCGTAGGGGTCCGCTTGCCGAGCTTGAAAACGAACTCTCAGACCTCGCATTTCATTGTGCCAATGGTCCTCGTAGATCCGGAACAGCCTAAGCGGTTGCATGCAATAAAGGCATACATTGATAGTGGGGCTATAGGAAACTACGTGGATCGTGAATTGGTCTCCAGGATTAACCTCCCTCTGCGTCCTAAAACCAGCAAAGATGTCATCACCACAGTTGATGGAACCGAAATTGCCTCGGGACCGGTAACACATTCCACAGCTGAGGTGACACTTGTAGGTCCGGACGGCCATCGGGAGGCAGTTGTGTTTGATGTAATCAAGGCTGCACAGTTTCAGGTTATTCTCTGAATCCCTTGGTTAGAGACACATAATCCTCGAATTGATTGGCGAGCGAAGAGAATAACCTTTCCGGAGTGTGCACGAACCTGCTACCCAGAAAATCTGAAGATCAGTCTAGCATTAGTAACCTCTGTCTCCATGCAACTACCTCCGGAATACCAAGACTTTCAGGACGTCTTCCAAAAGGAACAGGCCAACACGTTACCTCCTCAAAGATCGTACGATTGCCAAATCGATCTGGTGCCCGGTGCTCAACCCCCTTGTAGCAGGATTTATGCCCTTACTGAGCCGGAGAATCTGCATTTGAGACAATATTTAGATCAATACCTAGCCAATGGTTTCATTCGCCCGTCAAAGTCTCCGGCATCCTCGGCTTTGTTCTTTGTGCCAAAAAAAGAAGGCGACCTTAGAACTTGTATCGTTTACCGCGCATTGAACCAGATAACTGTTAAAAATCGTTACCCTCTGCCTTTGATCCCTGAACTCCTTGACCAGGTGAAGGACGCTTGCATATACACCAAGTTAGATCTCCGGGGGGCTTATCATCTGGTACGAGTAAAAGAAGGCGACGAATGGAAAACGGCCTTCCGTACAAAATATGGACTATTCGAATACCAGGTGATGCATTTCGGATTGTGCAACGCGCCTGCTGCCTTCCATTTCTTCATGAACGATGTCCTTAGAGAACTCATCGATGTCTGTGTTGTCGTGTATATCGATGACATTCTGGTGTACTCCTCTTCGGAATCAGATCACAGAAAACATGTCAGGGCTGTCCTTGAGAAATTGCGCCAGCACAAACTGTTTGCAAAGCTGGAGAAATGCGTTTTCCATACCACCGAGGTTGAGTTTCTTGGATTCATCCTGACACCTAAAGGGGTCCGAATGGACTCACGGAAAGTGGATGCCATCCTTAAATGGCCATCACCTAGTTCGGTGAAAGGTGTCCAAAGCATGCTTGGTTTTGCCAATTTTTATCGCAGGTTTATCCCGGAATTTTCACGGGTGGTGCAACCTATCACTGCACTCTTGCGGAAGAATAAACGTTTTGAATGGACCGAGGAAGCTGAACAGGCCTTTCAGGAATTAAAAGCTAAATTTACGTCCGCACCTATTTTGAAACACCCGCGTCCTGATCTCCCATATATAGTCGAAACCGACGCATCCAACTTAGCCATGGGAGCTGTCCTGTCCCAGAGAGACACCGAAACCAACCAACTGCAACCCGTAGCATTTTGGTCCAGAAAGTTCTCGCCGCCGGAGATAAATTATGCAATCACTGATAAGGAATTATTAGCCATTAAGTCTGCCTTTAAGGCTTGGCGGCATTATCTCCTTGGCGCCAGGCATACCATCACCGTGATCACTGATCACCGAAATTTACAATATTTAAAAACTGCCAAGGCTCAGTCTTCACGACAGCTCCGATGGGCTTTATTCTTTGCTGAGTTCGATTTTGTAATCACTTACCGTCACGGCTGTAAGAATGGCAAAGCGGACGCGCTATCTCGAATTGGAATGGGAGAAATGGACACAAACTCAGAACCTGTGCCGATAATTCCCGAACAAAGAATCTTGGGGATAACCACTTTACAAACCCTTGAAGACATTCAAGCACGGGTAAAACTATTCCTGGACTCTTCAGCCTTGCAGGATTGGATCAAAAGGGGGTCTGACTTTTCAATCAACGATGGCTTACCTTACTTCCGAGGACGTTTATTTTTGCCAGAAAAGGAATTGCAAGAACTGGTTATTTCCCGTCATCACGATACTCTGATGGAGAGACATCCTGGCATTGCCAAAACAGAGGAAAAAATTAAACCACAATTCTGGTGGCCGTCCTGGCGAAAGGATATTAAATCTTTTGTGATGTCCTGTGGAGTTTGCGCCCAAAACAAAGGTCAAAAATCAAAACCCGCCGGTCTTCTTCAGCCCTTAGACATTCCACCAGCACCTTGGCACACCTTGTCACTAGATTTTATCACGGACCTGCCCTCTTGTAATGGATACAATACTATTCTGGTTGTGGTGGATTTATTTTCCAAGATAGCCCATTTTATTCCGTTGAAAGGTTTACCTTCAGCTTTTGTTCTTGCCAAGGAATTCCTCGAAGATATCATCCGTCTGCATGGATTCCCGTCCATACTAATCTCTGATCGGGGAAGCCAGTTTATTTCTCATTTTTGGAAAAAATGTTGTTAACTGGCACAAATCGACGTAAGACTTTCAACCAGCCACCACCCACAGACCGATGGTCAGACGGAGAGAACGAACCAGACCCTTGAACAATATCTACGATGTATGTTGCACCAATCGGAGGGTAATTGGAAGGATATTTTATGGGTGGCTGAATATGCATACAATAACTCGATACACTCTGGAACTGGTCAGAGCCCCTTTTATACCCTATATGGACATCACCCTCGTACTTCAGACCTGGACTCACCTTTGAGCCTCGAAATGCCCGCAGTGGACCATTTGCATTCTACGATTACTCAAGCCTTCAAGGATGCTACTGCATACTTACAACATGCGAAAGGGAAATACAAAAAGAATGCAGATCTGCATCGAAAGGAGGCGCCTCCATACCAAATAGGGGATCAAGTATGGTTGGCTACCAAACACTTATCGCTCAAGGGACCTCGGACTTTTAATCCAAGGTATGTAGGCCCTTACTCGATCAAAGCTATAATTAACCCAGTGGCAGTCAAGCTAGATCTACCAGCTAACATGCGGATTCACCCCGTTTTTCATGTGTCGCTTTTGAAACCAGTGCAACCAGGAACCAGATTAATAAAGCCACCAGAACCAATCCAGATAGATGGGGAGCCTGAATTTGAGGTGAAGAACATTTTGGACTCTAAGATCTCAAAATCAAAACTTTTCTATCTAATTGATTGGAAGGGGTACGGGCCTCAGGAAAGATCTTGGGAACCCAGCGAGCACGTACATGCACCTCGGCTAGTAAAAAGGTTCCATCGGAATTTCCCAAACAAACCAAAACCTCCTGAGGGAACGACCTTGGGAGGGGTCTTGGGGGGGAGTGCTGTCATGATGCCTACCCCCGGAGTACCAGGCCAGGCCCAGCACCCCGGGAGCAGGCATCACGCCCCTGGGTAAAAGCCCAGCGGCCCTTTATAGGGGCTCTTTGGACTCTGTCCTGGCGCCGTAGGCGCCAGGCTCATAAGGGGAAGTGTTTGGTGCACTTACCTGAAGCAGACCATGCTGCACACTCACCTGATGCAGACCATGCTGCATGAAGAACCAAGCCAAATGAGGCTTAGGAGGGACTATTTTTCTGAGGGAACTATTTTGTTACTTGGGTGGGGCTGTGGAAGAATACTCACCTGGGACTTCTTCCAAGGCTTTTTAAGCCACGCCCGGACAGCCACACGTGCTTCGCGTTGTTCTGCATCCCAGCAGCTGAACGCTCACCGTGTCAGCTCCGCCACGCCCGCCTCGAACCTGGAACACCTGTAAGGAAAGAAGAGATGAGAAAGGTGAAAACCAAGAACATATTCAACCTTCTTACCTGTATCCGGAATCTTCACGCCAGCATTCCTGAAGGAGGACTTCCATTTAAAAGCACCGCGTTGCTCCGAGACGCCGCCCGGCTCCATCGTGGCTCTCAGCACCAGTCGCCACATCTCTGCACCTAGGGGAGAGAAGAAGAGACAAAAGGTGAGCAAGGGAACACAAGAGGAAAGCCGAATTTTCAGCCATATTACTTACCGGCTTTTCTTGGTGAACCATTCCACATCTCGGGTCGGCGCCGCATCTTTGGCAGGTACCGCACCCCGGCCCCTATGGGGAAAGGACAAAAGACATTACTGGGGAATTATAAAGACATTTAGAGGGGTCGCCCTCATCACTAACTCACCTGATTTTACCACCGGCAATTTAACCCCTCAACGCATCGCCTTGGTTCTGCACCTGAAATAAAGGACAGATCACAGGTTAGGAGAAACAACATAAAAGGAGGCTCACACTTGAACTTTAGCATCTTCATACTTACGGTGTATCGCTCAGAAAAGTCAAGTGGATTTTCAGGCGTCATTCTGAAAACCAGTGAAGTAACTGGACGAACGCGCGCCCCTGCACCAGAAGCAGGATGGAGAGTTCATCCTTCCAAACCATAAGGTGAGCTTAAACCGGGGGGTTTTGGAGGAAGTCGGAGGAGAACGAAGGGGGAAAGAGGGGAGCAAGCACACTATTCAGCAGACAGTGAATCCCCTTTCTCATCTGCAGAAGGATATTCCTACGGGCCAGACAAGCAAGATTTGGGGGTCCTGTTCAATCGGTGGTCCGAATTCTGCGCATCACGCTTGAAGAGGCCACAGCAACCCAGACCAGGCCAGCGCCTCCGTGGGAGCCAGGTGAGCGTAACAGTATAACGCCCCTGTGGCAGAGGTAAGAGTGAACAACTGGCCCTCTCGTAACATCCAACTGAGAAAGGGAACCAGACAGGGATGCACCCTGTCGGCCATGTTATTTGCGCTAATAATTGAGCCCTTAGCGGTGATACTGAGAAACACACCGACGTGGACAGAATTCCGCTGGGACCAGACTTGGGAAGACAGGGTATCTCTTTATGCTGACGACGTACTGATTTACTTGGGTACCCCAGCAATCTCCTGCCCTATAGTCACACGGCTGCTGGTAGAATATGGCAGGTTAAGCGGATTGAAAGTAAACTGGGGCAAATCAATACTGTTCCCGATTAAGGGAATAGACTGTGTTCCCCCTGAGGGCTCTCCGTATAGAGTTAAGACGGAACAATTTAGATATTTGGGCGTCCTGGTTTCGAACAAATTGGAAGATTATGCGACCAAAAACCTATATCCAATTATGCAGAGATTCTCACAAGATGTGAACCACTGGGTGAGGCTGCCACTGACCCTACTGGGAAGAGCAGCGCTCTTCAAGATGCTGGCTCTTCCACACTTTCTATACATCCTACAAAATGCTCCCTTGCACATCCCTGCATCTGAATTTTATAAGATAGATAAGACATTGTGGAAGTTACTATGGGGGGGTGGGGGGGCTCCCAAGAATAGCGTTACACACTCTCCAGCGCTCAGTGTGTGAAGGAGGGATTGGGCTCCCGCATATGCAAATATACTACTGGGCAAGCCAGATGGCGGCTATAAATGATATACTGCACGGTAATCCAGAAATACTGCACATACGAGCAGAGATAGCTGCAAGACAAGGTATGCCCTCGCTTTAAAGCCTATATCATGTTGTGAGCCACCCTCCTCCACGCACAATAGCAACCCACATGACGCAGATCTGGTTGGAGTCACATAGACATATAGGCTGGGCAAACAAAGTCACCCCGGTACAACCTATATGGAACAACACATTTCTCCCGAACTTGACAAGCTGCCGAAATGGCCGAGTTGGGAGACGGCTGGCATATTAACAATTAAGGAAGTGATAAAAGACGGCAAAATTGTGCCCTTTTCAGACCTATCAGCCAGTCACGGCCTCCTAGCCACTGAACAATACCGTCACGACACAGCTGTCCCACGCACTTAAAAAACACATGCCAGACCTTGCTGTTATGCCAGAATACACACCTATAGAGAGGAACATTGTTCTGGATAGTGTGAATGTTAAAACTACATCTGTTATGTACAGCGCAATCTCTCCCTTTGCCACAAAAGAATTATGTAGTCTGAAAGCGAAGTGGGAGAGGGATGTGGGCCCACTGTTGCCTGAGGACTGGACCTTGACTTTAATGTACCCCAGAGAGACAGCAATATTCAGGATCAGGCTTATTCAATTAAAAGTTTTACACAGAATATATTATCCACAAGTGACTCTGTACCGCTGGGGTAAGATCGCAGATGGCAATTGCCTACGCTGCAAACGAGAAGAGGGCACCTTCTACCACATTGTATGGCAATGTACACGCATACAATATTTCTGGCAAAAATGTTGCGATAGGTTGTCAAGAGTTTTGGGCCGACTAATTCCTAATGAACCAAAGCTGATGTTGTTGGGGATTGAGGAGGAGGGAGAAATGACTCGCTTTGAAAAGCTTCTATTTTCAACTGCCACCGGACTGGCCAAAAGGAACATGGCACAATGGTGGGGCACGGAAACAACCCCCCAATATGACCAGTGGGTGTCTGACGTGGATGCTTGTATAGCAATGGAACATGGAGTCCTCCATACAGCTAGAGGCCGTCCTGGGAAAGCGCATAACATTTGGCAGAAATGGGAACAAACCATTTAGCAAATATTGTGGGTCGGGATATATGGCAGTCATAGCAAGGAGATGTGGCTCAAGAACTAACCTGCAATAAGCTGTACGGTTGAAACCAAACATGGTGGCAAACTGCAATACCTTTGTTGTATGTATGTATGATTGTTCTTCTTCATATTGTACGTTGTTGTTTTATTTAATGAAAATACAATAAAATGTGTCATTAAAAAAAAGAAAACTAGTCAAAGAGTGTAACTGAGATGAAAAAATTACTTATCCCTGGTAATCTTCTTTCGACTGGATGTTCCTCCCACATATTCCTCTTCTTTGATAATCTCCTTCCAGTGTCAGCTGCTTCGGAAAAACCTTTCTCCATAGAGGGCGCCATGCGTCATCAACTCGATGTCCCTCAACGGCCTCCATCCGCTCTCGAGCATGACATCACTGACAGTAGATTTAGCACGCATCACGCCCATTACTTCAGTTCTAGTTTTTCCTCTCTCTTCAGAGCACAGACATTTGTGAGGTCAAAACAACCAGACTTTACAAAGAGGAAGGTGTAATACATAGAAATTCTACTGAGTGGTAGGATGGGAGGGGCGATGAGAAATATGTGGGAGGAACATCCAGTCAAAAGAACATTACCAGGGGTAAGTAATTTGTTACTCAAATGGATTGTGTCCTCCCATGTATTCCTCATCGTTGATACACTCCCAACGCAGTTTGTGTAGGTGGTGGGAGTAAGAATGTTACTTGTCATTAATGCTGTGAAGTACAGCCTTCCCAAATCCTTCCTCCCGTCCCGATGCAGAGTCCAGGCAGTAATGTTTTGAAAAAGTATGCAGAGAGGACCAAGTGGCAGCCACACAAATGTACTGGCACCTTTGAATGTATCATGAAGAAGGACACAGACTACAGATGCCAGATTCAAAACTATCAGTTTTATTACCTTAAATTCCAGGATGGCAAAAGGCCTAACTTGCCCTATGCTAAGGTGGGATTTCCCTACCTAAATAAAACTAAGGAAAGTCTGAGTCAAAGAGTTCAACATAGGAATCTGTCTGTGTCCAAACCCTATACTTGCCCTCACAACTATAATTATACAAAGTGTAGGGATGTCAGCAACCAAAAATAAAAAAGTGTTTAACACAAAGTACTGAGCTTCTTCAAGCTTGCAGCTTTCTTTCAGCCCCCATACCCAAGTATAAAACAGTTCCAAAAAGCGAACTCTCAAAATTGCCTTTCTCAGAGTTAGGATGCAATAGTTCTATTCAGGTCTCAGGGTTTCTTTTCCCCAAGTAAGGACTCAGAGGGTCCTTCCCCAAGTTCCAAATAGCACAGTTCAAACAACCCTGAAATAAATATTCCTGGTCACAACTCATGGTTCCCTTCCCCAAGTTTCAAGTAACAAAATTCTAAATGACATAGAGGACACATTTGTGTATAACACAGGAAGGGCGTTATCTGGGATAGGTGACTCCATCCAGTTTTGGAAGAAACTGCTGCTGTCCCTAATGGGGAGGGTAGCACTCTGCAAAATGGTAATACTACCAAGGCTACTCTATTATTTCACCAATATTCCATATGTGATCAAATAGGTGTTCTTCAAGATGCTGGATGAGAAGATTGGGGAACTGCTGTGAATGCAAGGCGGAGGAGGGTGTCACTGGCGACCCTGCTGCACCCGCGCTCCGATGATGGTCCTAATTTACCTGACTATGAGGTGTACTTTATGGCAGCACAGTTGCAGGCGGCATTAGAGTGTGGAGACTCTAAAGGGGAGCTATTGAGGGGATTGGTGGAGGACCTTCCAGTGGCTCGACAGGGGATGGAATTTTTGTGGCGCACGATATGAGGTAAAGGGGAGACAAATGTTTACCAGACGATATGGGCGGTATAGCAGAAGCATCCCAGGAGGATTCATGTCACGGGGCTATATGGTGCAGATCTGTCAGGGAGTGCAGATCTGAAGCTACGGCAGGTCATTGGGAGGGTAGGCATTGGGCGGCTGCGTGAGAAAGGGTGCTGGACAGTGGGGGACCTGTTTGAGGGTGAAAAATTGATGACGTTTGCAGAATGGAGCACGCAATATGGGATTTCGAAGGGACATTTTTTGACATATGGGGCGGTGACTAAGCGGTTAGCTTGAATATGGAAGGAGATAAGTGAAGAACCAGGCATGAGTCAGCTGATGTAGGTGCTGATTGATCAGGGTGGAGGTGGGGCCAAAATCTCCTGCATTTACCAGTGGGTGAGGAGCGAGATCCCCCTGGAGGAGCTAGCAGTGAAGAGTAAGTGGGAAAGGGATGGGGGCTGCCAGATATCTGAGAAGGAGTGGATGAGAATTTAGGAACAGCTTCGCAAGTTCTCAAGAAATGCTTGGTTTCAACTTATTGGGCCTCATTACAACTGTGGCGGAATGGGTTAACGGGTGCCGCAAAAGGATGAAGACCCGTTAACACCATTCTTCCGCATTACGAGGTCCCCCCGCGGGACCAGGTAAGTAACGCCTGGTCAAATCAGGCATCCTTACCGGGTCCCGCGAGGGGTAGAGGGAGCAAACAACGGGCCGCTCATAATCGGCCCATTGTTTGCTCCCGCTCCCATTCCCATTCAGCCCTATGGGGGCTGAATGGGAATGGGGAAAGTCCAGGCCCGGGGTCCTGGAGGGAGGAATTACCGGGCCTTCCGGACTCGGAATGGCCCGGTAATTCCCCATTCTGGGAACCCAGACCCGATTTTGACGGCAGACGTAATGAGGCCCATTCTGTTCAATATACTGCATAGAGTCTATGTGACCCCGACAAACTTCATTCAATGAATGACACCCTTAGCCAAAACTGCCCGCATTGTGGGTGGGACTGGCGGGGCACTAGCACATGATCTGGGGATGTGTGGTTATTGCACGCAATTGGGGAGCAGTTATATCAAAGATCAATGAGTTGTTGGGCTCTAGTTTTAAAATCGATCCGAAGGTGTGCATGTGGGGCATAATGTCAAGGGGTGAAGCGAAAGACATTGCGAAATTGGTTAGCCCAGTTTTTGTTGATACTTGCCAAACGGCGAATAGCCATTGACTGGAAGAGGCCCCAGGGGCCAACGGTAGAACAATGGAAGGCGGATGTTTGTAGGTGGGGAATGGCAGAGTTAGAAATATTGCAGACAAACAGCGATCCTGAGCAGAAGGAAGGGATGACGGAAGACTGGAGTCAGATGCTAAATGAGCTGTGTACCTTGGCAGATTTGAACCCCCCATGAGGAAAGAAAAGAGGGAGATTGGGAGGCGAGGGAAAGGGAAGCAAAGGGTGGCTATGCATTGTCTTTACTTGAGTGTTGTCATTATCTGCTATGTATATGGTTTGGGGGGTTTGTAGAACAGGGGTACCCCAAGTGAATAAATACACCAGAAAAGGAGCTGGGAGCAGGGGGGAGGGGAAGAGATGTGCAGCTGTTGATGGGGATGGGGGGTTGTTACTGTTTGTTCTTCATGCAAAAAATCAATACAAATATTGTTAAAAAAAAAGAATTAACACAGTTCAAACAACCCTGAGATGAAATGTTCCTAGTTAGGACTCAGGGCTCCCTTCCCCAAGTTTCAAGTGGCACAGTTCAAAACCAAAACATAACATTTCTTTGTCTCCATAGTTCAGGTAATGTTGATGTGAATATTTGTTCAGATAATTTGCAGCATGCATATAAGTTGACAATTCCACTGCTAATCAGGCTTCAAAATGTCTTGTTTGTATAATCTTTATGGTTTGCTTTTATTTAAAGTGTTTTTTCCCCTCTTTGTGTTCCAAAGGTGTAAATTCTGTAATGGTTACAAAGTTTTACTTCAGATCGGCATTCAGTAATTATATCTCTTGCTTAGTGTACACTATCCCTCCATTTATAGTTCTTGACTTGTTCATCTTTCTTTAATTTAAATGGTTCACTGCTTGGAGACCTTTGAAAACGTGTTTCTTGCCTCACCCAACCACTCTGATACAAGATATTCCCATTTGTTGGATAATTGACAAATATAGTTGTTTGTTTCACTCTAATTGAACAATACATCATTCAGAGACCTTCGAAAATGTGTTGGTCTCCACACGTAACCACTCCGATACAAAGTATTTTGGTCAGGAAATGCTCAGGTTCACACACACACACGCGCAACTGGTTTCTCAATCCCCAAAAACTCACTGGTTGCATTGAAAGTGTGTGCTGCAGCGCAGATCATACAGCCTTCTTTTAGTTTTGGGGCTCCAGTTCCTGCCCCTCAGACACTCCTGGGGTGGTCCTCCAACAGAGGGGAATGAGCACATTGAGTAGAAAAGGAATGGCCAGCCTTCCATCATGGCTCCCTTCACAGGTCCCAGTCTGCTCCAGGGAGTTCCAGCTCCCACAACACGCCATAAGGTTCTCAGCTGCATGCACCGGCCTCCTGGTCCTTCTCCTGTCATTCCCCTTTGCCACTAGGTTGGCCTCCATTTATACACATGCAGCCCCTTAACAGGCTTCAAGTGTGGAAGACAATCAGCCTTGCCTGGCCACCATTAAGAGGATATGCCTGACCATCACTGCTCTTCGCAGGCATCTTCCTCGCCCCAGTACTAAAGTGGTAAAAGAGCTTAGTATCATTTCTCTTAGTTGCCTCTTCTTCGTCCCGGTATTGTCAAGTGTGGGAACCGGCTTACAATAGCCCATAAAGGTTGGGGAAGGGTTGGGTTGGTCATTAGTAGGAAAAGAGGGATACCATGTCTCACCCAAGTGCATCCCACTTTTTCTAACCTTCCTTCTAAGTTTTCGATATTTGTCTTTTCTCCTGATGTTATTTTGACCAGAGGGAATGGGATAACAACATCCCACAAAAGCCTCTGGGATTAGGGTTTCATTATGAACTGGAAAGGGAAAATACTGTATCTCCCCTGAGGACATTTCTTTCTCTCTCCCCAAAAGCCCTCTACTCAGGTGATCCTCCCTTGCTTCTCCACCCCCAGGGTCAGGATCCAAGAGGGGAAGATGTGAGAACACCCTCAGGTTTCTCTCACACCCCTCTCTGTAAAGCCGATGAAGTAGCCACACACATTGTAGAATGTGCCCGTAGACCTACAGGAACGTCCATTCCCACTAAATTATAGCATTCAGTAATGCAAAGAATAATCAAGCGGCAAAAGGTTTGCTTGGTTACAGCTAGTCCTAGCTTGTGTCCAGTATAACCAATGAATAATTGTTTGTCTTACCTAGGGTTTGCCATGCTAGAGATGTAAAAACTCAAAGCTCTCTTAGGGTCAAGACAATGAAGTCTTTTCTCCTTCTTAGATGGATGAGGCAGAGAATAAAAAGTAGGCAGGACTTTTTTTGAGCAAGATGAAACTCTGATACTATTTTCTGAAGAAAGGTGGGATGTACTATAAAAACAACCTTCTCCTTGAAAAAAATGGTAAAAGGAGGCTTACACGAAAGAACCTCAAGTTCATTGACTCTATATGCCGATGTAAGGTTCAAGTCCCAAATAGGTACAATAAAAGGGGCTGGAGGGAACACATTAGTGAGCCCTTTCAAGAATTGCACCACGATAGGGGTCTTGAAATAGGATTCCTGCTCTGGCATGTGCTTTAAAATGGATAGTGCCACCAGGTATCCTTTCACAGTGTCAACCTGGAGCGCCCTGGTTGGCCAAATGAAGCAAAAAGGATAACACCATTGGTGTGTCACAAAGAAATGGATCTGCAAAACGTATTCCAACGGCAGCAGTACAAAAAAATTAGTTGCTGGACTTCTAGCTGAAAGCAACACTTCCATTACGTCTTCCGGAGGTCCCAATCTTTATATCTAAACCTCTCAGACACTAGGCATGAAGGTTGGAAGTCCTGATGCGTGGGTGAAGAATATGACCTCCCTCCTGCGAGAGAAAGTCCTCTCTTTGGGGAAGACCAATTGGAGGGCAGATGGACATTCCAGAACGTCTGGTTACCACGTCCTCCTGGCCCAATCTGGAGCAATCAGGATCATGGCTTTCCGAAACTTCCTCAACCTCCTGATGACTTGAGGAATGATGGGGACTGAAGGAAACGCATATAGGAGGGAAACTCCCAGTCCACTCCGAACGCGTCTCCTAGAGCTCCTCTTGGAGGAAATTCCCTGGAGTAGAACAGATCACACTTCCTTTTGACACTGTACGTGAACAGATCCACTTGACAAGGTTCCCCAAAGGGTGAAGATCGTTAGCTAGTTCCTACTCATGGGAGACTGTGCCTGCTCAGAGCATCCGCCGCTGTGTTCTCTTCTCCTGCCAGGTGAACTGCTGTAAGAGAAATTCCTTCTTGCAGTGCCTAGAAACAGAGCTGCATTGCATCTCTACACAGTGGTAGTGACCCTACACCTCCTCTCTTGTTGGGGTAGTACATGGCCACTGTATTGTCCATCATTATCAGGACAAGATATCCCTGTTCAGAGAGCAGAAGGGCCATCAGCACCAGTCGGATTGCCCTCAGCTCCAAAAGGTTGATGTGTAATTTGGATTCCGATGGAGACCAACGACCTCTGGTGGTCAGATCATTGGCGTGGGCTCGCAAACCCTTGAGGGAGGCGTCGTTAACTACGGTTATCTCCGGCCATGGTTGCCAGAAAGGTTCCCCTTTCAGCAAGTTCTCCTCACAGGCCCACCACAAGGGATACTGTACCACATTACTCGGGACCTGAAGCAGGCCCATCATTCTGCTGGGAACGGAGACCACTGGGACCTGAGGGCCCATTAAAGAGTCCTCATCCTCAGATGGGCCTCTGGCTCCAGGAAAAGGCAGGATGCCATGAGGCTGAGCAACCTCAAATAATCGAAGGGCGGAAGACGTTGGACATTCTGGAACTTGACAACCATCTGCTGAATGGGTTGAGTCCTCACCTCCAGTGACAATGTCTTCGAGAAGCCAAGTCTGTGGAGAGAGAGAGGCAGGTGATGCTGAGATGTTCCAGGACCTGTTCGTGAGAACGAGCCCTGATCAACCAATCGTACAGGTGGGGTAGATGTAAACCCCTACCCTCCTGAGACTTGCTGCCACTACCACCATCAACTTGGTGAAAACTCTCGGGTGGAGGTGAGCCCGATTGTCAGAACCAGAAACTGAAAGTGAGAACTGCCAATGGCGAACATTAGGTACTTCCTGTGCTCGGGATGAATAGGCACATGAAAGTAAGCATCCTGAAGGTCCAATGATACCATCCAATTCTGGAGCTGGAGGGCCTGAAGGATCTGAGAAAGAGTAACCATTTTGAACTTGTCCTTCCAGAGGAACTTGTTCAAGTATCTCAAGTCCAAAATGGGTCTTAATCCTCCATCCTTTTTGGGGATCAAGAAATAGGGGGAATACCACCCCTGGATCCTCTCCGCTACACTTACCGGCTCCATGGCACCTTTCTCCAACAGGATGGAAACCTCCTGAAAAAGGAACCGATCCAGAACTCTGAGGGAGTGGCTCCCTGCCTGATGATCCAGAGGCCTTTTTAGGAAAGCGAGGAAGTAACCCTGGGCTTGTTTGCAAGGCCCAAGCATCCCAAGTAATGCCCTGCGATGCTTCCAAATGCTGACTGAGACTGCCCCACAAAGCAGTCCTACAGACTAAGGCCTCAGAGAGGTTTTATGGCTAATGGTAAAGAAGCTGCCACTTGACTTGGGCAGACTTTGCACCCCGACCTCGTCTACCTGGCAAAAATCTTTTCTGCCCTCTCTGGTTTGCTTGGCCGTTTGCCCTGCCAAAGGATGTGTAATACCAAAAGGGCCAAACCCTCCAACCTGGGAGGGTGTATGGGCCTGCTGCGGCTGTCGTATTGCTGCACTAAGCAATTTAACTGCCGCTTTAGATTTTTGAAGCTTTTCCAGGCCCTCATCTGCCTTGCTCCCAAAGAGATGAGACCCATCAAAGGGCATGTTCAGTAATCTGGACTGAACGTCTGGCGCAAAGCCTGATTTTCACAACCAAGCAAATCTTCGTGTTACAGTACTGGCTGCCATGGCCCTGCTAACACTGTCGGCAGAATCTAGCCCAGATTGCAAGGACTCACACATGGCTTCTTTACCATCTTTAATAATAGTTAGAAACCCTTCGGGGATGTGATCTGCAGCCATGGCTATGACGTCCCAATGTAGTGCAAATGTAAACTTGGCTAAAACACAAGTAGTATTAATCGATTTCAGTGCCATGCTACTGGCAGAGAAAACTCTCTTAGCCCGAGTGTCATATTTTTTGTCGTCCCTATCCAGCAGTATAGTTGGATAAGTGGCAGCCATGGATATAGACATGGCGGCCTGCACTACCAAGCTTTCAGGAGTGGGGTGCCTGGACCGGGAATCTGGGTCTACAATAGAAGGTTTGTACTTTCTAGCAAGATTTATGTTGACTGCCAAGTTCGTATCTGGAGTCTCCCAATTTGCCATTACTCTTCTTTTTCTTTCCAATGGAGAATGGAATGGTAACACAGGATCTTTCTGTAGACCCTTGTCCAGTATGTCCAGTATGTCATTCAAATCATCTTGCTGGAAAACTTCAGCAGGTCTTCCTCGTCCAAGATATTTTGTAACTCTGCTCATGAGAGATCTATAAGAAGCCTCTGCATGTTCTAATGCAGCACATTCTACCTCATGCAAGGTATCAAGACCACTTGAATTTTGCAATGATTCATATAAGTGTCCGGTCCTTGATTCCTAAGAGATTAGAGCCTCTAGGACATTTGGGGTTCTATACTGCAGTCCAAAAGAAGGAGTGTCCTGATCAGAAGACTCATGTTCTTCGAAAATGGATGAAAAGGTCTTGAAAAAGTATTTTTCCGGTAATGGTTTAAAAAACCTTCACCAGTTCCATCGACGGCTTCACCGCCAAAGGTTTCGACTTTGAAGGACTCAACCCATTAATCGATGGAGTATCAGAGTTATCAGGTTTATGCCTCTCCTCGACTCGAGGCTTCGAATGCAGTCAAAGGGTCGTTGGTTTGGAGCCCGGGCTCAAGGGCGTGCATGCTGTTTCCTTAGACCACACCTTTTTGGCCCTAGGAGGCTTGACAGGGTCATGGGCCTTTTTCTGGCTTTTCAGAAAGAGCCGAAGACGCCATCTCAAAATAGTTTAGCATTTGGAGATGAAAACTCTCCCACTCGGTCTTAGAGGCCGACAAGCTATTTTGCACTCAGGAGAGGAGTCAGAAGACATCGAGCTGGATCTGTGACATCTTTTTTTGGTCTTCTTACAAGACGAGGATGACGAATGATGGGAGCCACTGCAAGATCTGGAGAGCTTCTTGGAACGCTTCCTGCACTGTGAATCCCCACCCCTCAAACTCCTTTTGTCAGAGGATCGACTTTTAGAAGGAGTCATCAAAGGGGATTTAGGCTGGGGCCTACCGGCAGTGAGTTTCCCCTTCCTCAATTTAAGCGCCTTTCCTGTCATCAACTGACAGGAACCACAGTCCTCTGTCTTGTGCACAAGCCCAAGAGACCAAAGACAAACGTGGTATGGGTCTGTGATGGACATCTTGGTCCCACAGTCTCTGCATTCTTTGAATCCTGTCTTAACCTGATTGGTTGATCCGTCTCGCTACAGCGGAATACTAGCTCCACAACCCCCACCCCTGCACACCGCTTTAGCTTCGGTGCTGAAGGAGAGTGGGGGACCTCAATCTGCTGCCCTGACCCTTTGGGGCTGTTTTTGCTGGTTTTTAGTTTAGTTTGTCTCGAGTGCTCCGTGCGCTCTCCTGACCCCCTCCTACCCGCTTCCTACTTTGGCGAAGCCTTCTCCCGCCTCCTAGACCACCCTCCAGCCCTGATTGGTTGATCCATCTTGCTACAGCGAAATACTAGCTACACTACCCCACCCCTCCACGTCACTTTAGCTTGACTGCTGAAGGAGAGTGAGTGACCCCAATATGCTGCCCCAACCTCTTTGCAGCTGTTTTTGCTGTTTCTTCATTTAATTTTGTCTTGAGCACTATGTGCCGCTCTCTTAACCCCCCTCCTGCCTTCTTCCTGCTTTGGCAAAGCCTTCTCACGCTGCCCTCCCACCCTGATTGGTTAAGCCATCTTGCTACAGTGAGATACTAGCTCCACCGCTCACCCCTGCACACTGCTTTAGCTTGGGTGCTGCAGGTGAGCGAGTGACCTCAATCTGCTTCCTGACCCGTTTGGGGCTGTTTTTGCTGGTTTTTCATTTAATTTTGTCTTGCGTGCTCTGTGGGCTTCCCTGATCCCTCCTGCCCGCGTCCTGTTTTGGCAAAGCCTTCTCCCGCCTCCTAACTTTCCCTCCTGCCCAGATTGGTTGATTCGTCTCGCTAAAGTGAGATACTAGCTCCACTACCCCTACACACCACTTTAGCTTGGGTGCTGCAGGTAAGCGAGTGACCCTAAGCTACTGCCCCAAACCCTTTGGGGCTGTTTTGCTGGTTTTGTCATTTAATTTTGTCTCGAGCGCTGCGTGCACTTTCCTGACCCCCTCCCTCCCACTTTCTACTTTGGCAAAGCCTTCTCCCAGCTCCTAGCCTGCCCTCCTGCCCTGATTGGTTGATCCAGCTCGCTACAGCGAGATACTAGCTCCACTACCCCACCCCTGCACACTGCTTTAGCTTGGGTGTTGCAGGTGAGTGAGTGACCCCAATCTATTGCCCGACCCCTTTGAGGCTGTTTTTTCTGTTTTTCTGTTTCATTTTGTCTCGAGCGCCCTGTGTGCTATCCTGACGCCATCCCACCCACTTCCTGCTTTGGCAAAGCTTTCTTCCGCCTCCTAGCCCGCCCTTCAGCCCTGATTGGTTGATCTGTCTCACTATAGCAAAATATTACCTCCACCACCCCACCCCTCACACTGCTTTAGCTTGGGTGCTGCAGGTGAGTGAGTGCCCCAAATCTGCTGCCCGAATCCTTTGGAGTTGTTTTTGCAGTTTTTTTCATTTAATTTTGTCTTGAGTGCTCTGTGTGCTCCCCTGACCCCCTCCCACTAGCTTCCTGCTTTGGCAAAGACCCACATCCTAGCCCGCCCACGCTGACTGGCTAGTGGACCCATTTAGAACAATGTCTCAGGGCAGCCCCTGCCCAGGGAGCCTTCTGCTAAGGGCCACAAGGTAAAGGGCAGCTCCAGAAGAAGCTGCTCCAGTCTGTGTTTGCCCATGTTCGCCTAGGAAGTCTCCCACAGTCAACCAGCAGCAACTGATACAGTAAGTGTGGTCTGGGCAAGGAGTACAGACATTATTGTACTCCAGTAAAGCCCCACCACTCGTATTACCTACTATGAAATAGCCCACCAAGTTTGTCAACTAGTAATGTGTTTCCCCATTATTGCTGTGTTCCAATTCTAGCTGTTGCCACTACTTGTGTGTTTCAATTCTAGGTGTTTTCCTCACTACTTGTATATTTCAAATCTATGTTGTTCCTCCCATTACTGCTGTGCTTCAATTCTAGGTGTTTTCCAACTACTAGTATATTTCAAATCTAGGTTGTTTACCCCATTACTGCTGTGTTTCAATTCTAGGTTTTTGTCCCACTACTGGTGTATTTCAAATCTTGGTTGTCTATCCCATTTCCTCTGTGTTGTGATTCTAGACGTTTCACCCATTATTGCTGTGCTTCAATTCTAGGTGTTTTCCCACTGCTAGTATATTTCTAATCTTGGTTGTTTCTCCCATGACTCCTGTGTTTCAATTCTAGGGGTTTTTCCCACTACTGGTATATTTCTAATCTAGGTTGTTTCTCCTATGACTGATGTACTTTAATTCAGTGTTGTTCCCACTACTGGCATATTTAAAATCTAGATTGTTTAACACATTAATGCTGTGTTTCAATTCTAGGTATTTTCCCACTACCAGTATATTTCAAATCTAGGTTGTTTCTCCCATGACTCCTGTGTTTCAATTCTAGGGGTTTTTACCACTACTGGTATAGTTCAAATCTAGGTTGTTTCTCCCATTATTGCTGTGCTTCAATTCTAGGTGTTTTCCCACTACTAGTATATTTCAAATCTAGGTTGTTTCTCCCATGACTGCTGTACTTTAATTCTAGGGGGTTTTCGCACTAGTAGCATATTTCACATCTAGGTTGTTTATCCCATTACTGCTGTGTTTCGGTTCTAGGGGTGTTTCCCACTACTGGTATATTTCTAATCTAGGTTGTTTCTCCTATGACCGATGTACTTTAATTCGGTGTTGTTCCCACTACTGGCATATTTAAAATCTAGATTGTTTCACCCATTAATGCTGTGTTTCAATTCTAGGTATTTTCCCACTACCAGTATATTTCAAATCTAGGTTGTTTCTCCAATGACTCCTGTGTTTCAATTCTAGGGGTTTTTCCCACTACTGGTATAGTTCAAATGTAGGTTGTTTCTCCCATTATTGCTGTGCTTCCATTCTAGGTGTTTTCCCACTACTGGTATATTTCAAATCTAAGTTGTTTCTCCCATGACTGCTGTACTTTAATTCTAGGGGGTTTTCACACTAGTAGAATATTTCACATCTAGGTTGTTTATCCCATTACTGCTGTGTTTCGGTTCTAGGGGTGTTTCCCACTACTGGTATATTTCAAATCTACTGTTTTTCTCCCATTACTGATGTCCTTCAATTCTAGATGTTTTCCCACTACTAGTGTATTTAGAATCTAGGTTGTTTATCCCATTACTGCTATGTTTCAATTCTAGGTATTTTCCCACTATTGGTGTGTTTAAAATCTAGGTCATGTATCCAGTTTCCACTGTGTTTCAATTCTCGATGTTTCTAAGTCTTTTCCCACTACTGGAGTATTTCAATTCTAGGTTGTGGTCCCACTACCGCTGTGTTTTGATCTAAGTGTTTTTCCCATCACTGCTAGGTTTGTAATCTAGGCACTCTTCCCTCTACTGCTGTTGTCAAACGGGTTGACCTAACACCCCTGTCCTAACCCCCCTCCACCCCAGTCACTCACCCAAGCCAGACTCTGAACACCACCATGACTGCCAATGCACACTGGCCACACCGCCAACTTAGACCACCCCTCTGCCCACACAATTTACGTCCCTTAGAACAACACTCACCCAGAGTTACACTCCCACACACAGGCACACATCATGCACCCTCCAACTCAAAAGCAAAAGGGGCTCTCTGGCATTCCAAAAAACACCCTGTCCCCTCTGCCACCTTAACCCTAGCACCCTCATTCAGGAACCCTCCTGACGTGTCGCAAACCCTCTTTATCTCCAACCCTCCCATCCCAACCCTACCCATAGACCGACCCACCACCACCTCCTCTCAATACACACCCTCCAACTCTCAGACAAAAGGAGCTCTGTGGCA
Organism: Ambystoma mexicanum; assembly: GCF_040938575.1. Classification (NCBI taxonomy): domain Eukaryota; kingdom Metazoa; phylum Chordata; class Amphibia; order Caudata; family Ambystomatidae; genus Ambystoma; species Ambystoma mexicanum. The sequence goes on along the minus strand of NC_090938.1, from coordinate 401,078,596 downwards.
CACCAAATAAATACCATAATCCCACCCCTTACTCAACTACTTCCGCTCCCACCCAGTCTTATGCCAAACCCCCCCACCTTTCTTACACTAACAGAACACTCACACCCGCCCACATCCACACACCGTACAGCTTCCAACTCTCAGACCAGAGGGGCCCTCTGGCGCTCCAAAAAACACAACCCCACACCAGCAGCGCAATCCTTGCACCAGCTTTCAGGAAATCGCCTTCCTCTTTCTTCCCCACCTCCTGTTCCTCTCCTCCTGAGCCAGTATGCCACGGACCTCCACGCATCACAAAGCATCCAACTCACAGACCAGAGAAGCCCCCCAATATTCCAAAAGATCTCCTCCACCTCCTCCACCCATAGACCTCACACCCACAGTCCTGATCACTCCTGACCCGTTCCGCAACCTCTCCAACCCCCTGCCAAGGAAACCCAGCAGAGCTATGACAGCCAAAGCCCACTGTCCCTGCTCACTACGAAGGCCCATGCCTGCACGACTAGCCGAAGCTCCACTTCACCAGCCCGTCCACATCTCCCTCAATAAGCATGGCCCCTCGACCACTAAACCCTTCTAGTCCTATGACCCTTCTAGTCCAGACTACACTGTCTAATTCTTTCCCTTCTCTCAGTATGGCATGTCTTGCCCTTGCCTGAACCATTGCCTCAACACCCTTCCCCGCTGACCCCCCACTCTCTCACACAAACCCCTAGCACCTAAACACACAAAACACAGAGACAGGGACCACCCCTTGCACTCAGCACTACATGCCTTTCCAGCCCTGCATCACTCTACCGCCCACACCTTTCCTACCCCCTCTATCACACCCCCTCTGATACCTATGTCTTTACTTCCCTCTTTGAACACGATCAACCCCCCCTCCATCACCAACCACTAACAACAACACCACCCCACCCATCCTCTGGGGACCAAACACGAACAGTACCAAGCCTGCCATCCCCTGCTCCACTCGACCCCCCACTAACCCGCCCTGCAACCCAATCACTATCAACCTAACCTCCCATCCCATGCCAGTCCTCTCTCGAAGGCTTGTGACCACCCGCTCCCTTCTCACTCTCGATTCACAATCCACACACCCTCCTCCCACCAACACACCAACAGAATCCCCCCTTCTGAACAAAACCATCCCTACGGTCACTCTGACCAACCCCGTCTGACCAGTCACATCATCCTCCCCAGTGACCAACACCACCCCACCAGCCACACTGACCACCCCAGTCAGACCAGGCCATGGCACCTGGGGAAGCACCACCCTGCTACTTCCCACACACTCACTTGCCTCCTTATCAATGCCCGCTCTGTGGCTAAAAACAGACATAGCATCTTTGACCTCCTAATCTCTGACTATCCTAATCTCATATTTATCTCCGAAACATGGTTCTTGGGTGACTTCAAACCAATCCTACATGACGCATTCCCACCTGACTACTCACTCATCACCCAAAATAGACCCTCTGAAGACGGCGGACTAGCCATCCTCTACAAATCCATCACCTTCAACAAAACTCAGCCTTGTACAGCTAAGTGCAAATCCCTACTAGTCAAACTATCCCCCCCACCCCCTCTCTCCACCAGCTTCCTACTCATCTACGGGCACCTTGGATACAAAAGGTCTTTCACCAACACCCTATGCGACTCGCTAATAGCCACATTAGTTACCCACCCAGCACTCGCCCTACTGGGTGACTTCAACATCTGGTTTGATGTGCCCAACACCCCCATGACTCAACCCCTGGTCGACAGTCTGGAGGCACTCAAACTTACTCAGCCGATTACAGGACCCACCCCCACTGCCGGTCACACCCTTGAGGCCATTTTCAACTCATCTGACATTCACCCCCAGAGTCCTCATCTGGTCAGATCACTCAGCCATACCTTTCTTTCTCTGCACACCCCCTCCGCCTCTCAAGGCTTGCTCTATTCCTCCATCTAAATTCATGTGCTGGAACAAGGTCAAAATAATACCAGACCTGGCAGAAGCCCTGCTCCGCGCCCTCCCCTCACTACCGGCCGCAGATAGATCTCAACCCATCGACCTCTTCGACTCCTAGCTCAATCACTCACACCTTCCTCTCACCCCCTCCAGCTCTGCTAAGACCTACCCAGCTAAAAGTGTCCAAAACTCAAAACCACTCCCTCACGCTCAAAAGGTGAGCCTCCAGAACCCCTCAGAGTAAATCAGTGTATGCCTGCCACCACCGAAATTATAAATCAGAGATCCAAAAGGCCAAAAAAGGCTATTACAATAATACAATCCTGAGCTGCCACAGCAGCAGCATAGAGCCCCACAGTATCATCACTGAATTCCTGAACCCTTCTTGCACCTCCACCCTGACCACCTCCTCGCAAACGCTCTGCAACTGCCTCTCTGAACACTTCCACAAAAGAGCCCTAGACAGGACGGGCACCTTCAAGGCCTAACTTTCCAACCTCACTGCCCACCCAACACACCGCTCCTCAAGAATCAACCCTCCTGCTCCCCGAGACCCCTCCGTTCTGCTCTTTCAGCTGCATCTCTAGCAAGGAGTTCATCAAATTGCTCTCTGACAGCTGATCTTTCCGGCTCACCCCTCAACCCTTGTCCAGCCTCATTACTCAAAGAAATCTTCATCTGCACATGGACAAGGTCCATCCTTAGTGACTCCCTTACCTCCAGCATCTTCCCTGAACCCTTCAAAACCATGCATGTCAAGCCACTCGACCCTCTCCAACCAATCAACTACATGCCCATCTCCAACACCTAATTCTTGGTAAAGGTCATGGACAGGACTGCATACTCCCAGCTAAACTGTTTAGTGGAAACAACAACCTCCTAGATCTCCTTGTCACGGAACAGAAAGCACACTGATCTCTATCTGGGATGACCTCAAAGTCACTGCAGACTCAGAAGGATGTGCCACACTTGTTCTTTTTGACCTCTCAGCAGCTCTTTACACTGTCAACCACACAAACCTACATGACAGATTCCCCAAGGCGCCTTCCTCTCATCCCTTCTCTTCAACCTTTGCTGACCCCTCTGCCCAGGCTCATCTGCTCTCACAACCTCATCTGCTGCTACAACTACGCCGATGAAACATCAGGATTTGGAAATCGACTTCCGACCTTCGCCCTGACCTAGCAGCTTGTCTTACAAACATTCACCTCTGGTTGACAAGTAACTATCTCCTCTTAGCCCAGGAAAAATGGACATCATGGTGTGTGGTAAAACAGCTCTATTCCCACAACTATCTCCCTGGCTACCCTCCCTCACTCCCCCATCCTCCACTACTGTCAAACACCTTGGCTGCACAATGAACTCTGACCTAACTGTCACACCACATTAACAATGTATCCAGACCTTGCCATTTCCACCATAGGCTTCTGAAAAGCATATTCCCTTACCTCACCTACCCCAATTGACTGGCAGCAATTATGTCCATTGTCATGTCCAGACTTGACTATGCAAACTCCCTTTCTGGCTCGGACTTGGCTATAGGGCAATAGGCCTATAGCCAAACCAAAAACACAAAATACTTTTGTGGGCCAGTTTTTTTGGTCAAAGTGGTCCACTTTTTTGGCCAATGTGGGCCAGTTTCATGAGTTACTTCACTATGCGGCTAGTAGTTTTGACCAGTGTTGCCGAATACATATTCTTTCATCTGCATCACATTTTATAAAAAAACTCCCCCTTAGGTATGATTTTTTGTTATTTTTATTTTGTATTAATGCTTATGGCAATTTGATACCATTTAAAATACCGTTTAAAATACAGACACATTTCTTCAACATTATAGATAGGACAAAAATTATTTAAAGAAAACAGTCAATTCATCCTCAAATAACAACTTAATAAAAGTACACTTTCACATTCACACCCAATCAGTTGCAGCTAAGGGGAAAATAGCAAAAATGGGAAACCAAAGGTATACAATTCAGGCTCAATCATCGGGTATTATTCAAATAGTGCCACAAAAAGAATGAATAGCCAGTTGCAACTGTGCGCCACTTTTTCATTGGTGCCCGAGACAATTTTATGGCCCAGTCCTACCCTACTCCCTTTACTTAGGTGCACCAGTCTACCAACTGAACAAAGTCCAAAGAGTCATACATTCTGCTGCCAGACTGCTCCTTGCACACGGACGAAGGGATCACATCTCACCTGCTCTCTGCACGTTACACTGGCTTCCGATTGGGTGAAGGGCCATTTTCAAAATCCTGTGCATTTTCTCACCTAACTGTGCACAAAGCCGGCCCGAAATACCTACAAGAAAAGATTGCGCATTCCCTCCCAACCCACACTCTAAGGTGAAGCACTGCCCTCCTCATAGTGGTTCCACATCCAATTCAGCCAGAACTGGTGGTTATGCCTACTCAACCCTGGCGCCAATAATCTGGAAATCAGGACCCTCCCTCATTCGGCACATCCAAGACTACATGGCATTCAGGAAAGCACGCAAAACCTGGCTTTTCCTCTAAATGGTGCAAAGGACAAATTTGGCATTAGTTCCGCCACAAAACTATGCCTCCCGACCAATCCCAGTAGCCAAGAAATGGCCTAGAACATTACAGGCAAGTAAGAAAGACCGGGACACAGAACCCGGTTTCCAGCAATCAATTGTGTTTAATGCCATGATCTTGTTAGCTCCTTACATGTACGGCAATGAACGGCCAGTTGCACTGATGCACTTACTCATTGATTGTGTTTACCCTTTATTTGTCTGGAAATTAATAACCAGGACTCCAAACCTTGGATCTAGTAGTACTTATGTTCTAACGCTATGATTGGACTTGATCTTTGTCTTCTACCAGGTATGCACTACACTCTCAGATCAGGTGATGTCTAGCTTTATTTTTCCGGAAATGAATGCCCAGGACACCAAACCTGAGGTCTTGTAGCACTTATGTTCTAATACCATGATTGTGCTTGTTCTTTGTCTTCTACCGGGTAATGACTATGCTCTCATATCAGGTGAGGTCTCTAGCATGTTCAGTTCACTTAAGGGACAATGATGCGCTGTTACTCACCACTCATAAACTAGTATGGGAATACTCAACCATTTGCTGTAAACGAATAACCGGGACTCAGAACCCTGGGCCAATTAGCACTTATGCTCTAACATTAGGAAGGGACTGGCTTTGTTTCACTGGCAAGGTACTATGCTCTTAAATCAGGGAATCTGACGAGGCATGCTCCTGTAAGCAACAACTAGGAGCTGTCACTTAATAACCAATACTCAAACCGTACACTAGACCTGGAATACTCAAACATCCACTGCACCTAAAAATGTCAGACAAGCACAGCACTAACAGCATGGCCTGGTTTGACACTGGACCTAAGGTTCATTGAGCACTCAACCACGTATCTAGGAAATACTCGTAATTCCTATAGAACAGCACCTGATGTAACTGCACATCGAGAAGGTGTTAACATATAAGCAATTGCTCGCTCAAGTAGACACAGGGACGACTGTCGATCTACTATTGCTTGGCCCAGTAAAGGCTCGCAGCAGGTTTTGTGAATCAGCCAGACTCAACATTGACGATATTGTTAAGCCAGGGAAAGATACAGCCAAGCTTGGCAACAGAACTAACTCCACACGAGACCAGGAAGATCCTTGAGAACTAAAGCACCAAACCTCTATAATAGGGAACAGAAGTTATCTCGGCAGGCACAGGAAGATAATCAGGAACATGGACCTCTTCCAACTCCACAGATACTCACACATACTTACCAATATGCTGGCTCTCTACTCTGCACCAACAAATAATTAGAATGCAGCTATCCCCCATGATTAACTTCGGCCTAGCTGCACACATAATTATACACCACCATGCAACCCTCAACGATCGTTAGAACACAGCTATACCCCATATAAAAACAGCCTAGCTGCACACATAATCTCATATACAAACACCACCTCTGCTAGAATGCAGCTACCCATGACAATTCGACATAGCTGCCCACATACTAATGGTCTCACACAACCTCACACCATTCCTATCATTAGAATGCAGCTACCCACCACAACATTTTGGCCTAGCTGCACACATACTGAGGGCACACACACACTTTTTTTATCACCCTATTTTCCACTGACCTGGACTACAGTTCCCAAGGGCATTCAACCCAGAACGTGTTGAGATCATACCAATGGTGAAAGGCGCTATACAAATGCACAATAACATATCATAACATAGACTCCCATAGCAGTATGTAATTTGGCGTTGGGAAAAGATAATTTATTTTTGCTTTATGCTGTGTAGAACAGCCATTACAAACTTCGCCTCCTGACCTAATACCGAATCCAGGCAGTAATGCTTGTTAAAGGAATTAAGTGAAGACCAAGTTGCAGCACTACAAATGTCCTGCACTGGTCCCTTTGAAGAGCTGAAGAAGCAGCCACTCCTCTATTGGAATGTGCTCTCAAACCAATAGGGATGTCCTTGCCCGCTAAAATGTAACATTCAGTGATACATATTATAATCCAATGGGATAAGGTCTGTTTGAAAACAGCCTGTCCCGGCCTTTTACCAGTATACCCAACAAAGAGCTGGTCATCCTGTCTGATTTTAGCAAACCGGTTGATGTAGAAGCTCACTGCCCTTTCTGGATCCAAGCAGTGTAGCCTCGCTTCCTCCTTAGAAGGATGAGGAGGTGGATTAAAAGTAGACAGAACAATCTTCTGCGCCAGGCGAAATTCAGAAACCACCTTAGGCAGAAAAGGGAGGCGAACCCTCAAAACCACTTTGTCCTTGTAGAAGGTTGTAAAAGGAGGTTTTCTAGACAAGGCTCTGTGGGCACAAGTGATCACAGTCAAAAGACAGTCTTAAGAGTCAACATCCTTAAAGGACATTTATGGAGAGGCTCAAAAGGAATTCCCATCAGGAATTTTAAAACCAGATTAAGATCCTAAACTGGGACAATAAACGGAACAGGAGGGGAAAATGTTCATTACTCCCTTCAGGAACTGAATGACAATGGGAACTTTAAAATAAGAACCCTGTTACGGAGAGTGCTTAAAGATGGATAACACTGCCAGATATCCCTTTGCAGTAGAAACCTGCAGCCCTTGATGGGCTTAATGCAGTAAAAAGGACAACACTGAAGGTGTACCACAAGAAAAAGGTTCAATGTCTTTATCTCTGCACCAGCTGCAAAACTTGTCCAATGGCAGCGGTGCAGAGCTTTAGTTGTTGGCCTTCTGGCTGAAAGCAGCACCTCCATTATGTGTTGCTGGAGGTCCCAATCTCTGCATCTTAACCTTTCAGAAACCAGGCGTGAAGGTTCAGGGTTCTGATTTCTCGGTGAAGAATGCAACCTCACTCCTGAGTGAGCAGGTCTGCTCTTTGAGGAAGATGAATCGGAGGACAGATGGACATGTCTAGAAAGTCTGGGTACCACGTCGTTCTGCTCCAATCCGGACTAACCAGAATCCTGGATTTCCCAAACTTCCTCAACCTCCTGATAACATGAGGGATGACGGGAACGGGTGTGAACGTGTACAAAAGTGGAAATTCCCATTCCATCACAAACGTGTACCCCAGAGCTCCTCTCTGAGGAAATTCCCTGAAGCAGAATAGGTTGCATTTACTGTTGACACTGGGCGCTAACAGATCCACTTGAGCGGTTCCCCAGAGGGTGAATATCTTTTGAAGAACTTCCTGAGCTAAATCCTACTGGTGGGAGACTGTGCTCTGCCTGCTCTGAGCATCTGCCGCTGTGTTCCCCTCTCTGGGTAGGTGAACGGCCGACAGACAGGTTCCTTTTTGCAGTGCTCAAGTCCAGAGCTGCATTGCCTCCCTGCACAGTGGTAGTGACTCTAGACCTACTCTCTTGTTGAGGTAATGCATGGCCACTGTGTTGTCCATCATTAGCAGGATGTTCTTCCCCTGCACATAAGGCAGAAAGGTCACCAGAGCTGATCTGATTGCCATCAGCTCCAAATGATTGATGTGTAGTTTGGACTCAGATGGAGACCAACGACTGCTGATTGGCAGATTGTTCGTATCAGCTCCCAAAGCTGTGAGTTAGGCATCCGTATCTACTGTTATCTACGACCATGGTTGCCAAAAGGCTCTCCCATTTTCCTTGCAGGCCCACCACAGGAGTTCCTGCGTGACCTTGTTCGGGATCTGAAGAAGGTCTGTCATCCTGCCTAAGAATTGTGACGATTGGGATCTGAGGGCACATACAAGCTGAAGCTTCAACTGACTCGCTGTCTGTTTTACGAGGAGCGGTGGCGCCCAAAGCCTTCTTTGGCTTTTTTGAAGGGGCAGGAGGAGCCACCTTCTCAAACACCTTCATCATTTGGAAGAAAAATTCCTCCTATTCGGCTTTTGACGCCAATTTACCTGGAAACCGTACCTGTTTTGCATCGCGTAAGGAGTCCAAAAAAGAACAAGAGCGGGATCTATGACGCTTCATCTTTGACTTTTTATGGGAGGCCGACAATGACGAGTGTCAAGAACCGCTCCTCGACCGAGAGGGCTTACTAGGGTTTGAGTGCTTTTTCTCTAGCTGAAGCGAAATACCCATCAAGCTTCTCTCATTGGAAGGCCCTTTCTTGGATGGAGTAGTAGAAGGAGACTTGGATGGGAGCCTACCTAAGACGATCTTCCACTTCCTCCCCTTCAAGGTCTAACGGTCATTGACTGGCAATAGCCGCAATCATCAACCTTGTGACCGGTCCCAAAACACCAAAAGCATATCCGATGCGGATCGGTGATAGACATCTTCCACCCGCAATCAGTACACCTTTTAAACCCAGTCTTCGGAGTAGACATCTTCGAAGGATAGGATAAACACAATATGAAAAAAGGTGATTTTGAACCATTTCAAAGTGTGCTGAGCATACGGAAAAACAGAACTGATGCAACGGGCTTTGTCCCTGCTATTTATACCAGTGTCAACGTCATAGTCAGGAGTGCGATGGAAGCCGTCGAAGGACATTGAGTCGACGGCATACTGCGCCACCTGCTGAGAAAAAATTTCGGAAGCTGGAAGGAGGATATCAGAGAATATCAAAGATGAGGAATACGTAGGAAGACACCATTCATTAGAATTGTATCTATGCCAACCGTGGCGCAGCTCGAATGCTCAATGTACAGTGCCAATGCCAGGGACTTCTTTGATGATCAGGGCCATGGCAGTTCTACTTAAGCTGCCGTTTGAGCCTCAGAGTTGTTTAGCCAGTAACTCATTTGTTCCAGCACGAATGCTTGATAGTATGCCAGGTATGCCTTCATATTGGGAAATTCAAAGCTACCCTGGTGGAACAGTAGGTTTGCATTGGTCATAGGCCCCCAAGCAAAGCATGTCGTCAATGTTCGAACATAGTACACTTAGATTTTCAAAAACATGTAGGGTTTGAGACAAAAAGTCTAATTTCCACTTGTTTTTTTGGCACACCCACTAATGGCATCATTACAAGTTTGGCAGTATTTTCTCTGGAAATAATGGCGAAACCAAATAATGTCACTACATGCAATAAACATGCAGGGGTAGGAAACATCTGCATGGTTTAGAGTCCTGCAGACTCTTTAGTTAATCCCCATTTTGGAGTCCCTTAGCACTTCACTGGAAAATGTAGGTATTACTACATGTGGGTATACCACATTCGATAATGCTATTGTGCAGAGGTAATTACAAATCCAAACTCCTGGCTACCCACCCCTTGCTCCCCTATCCCCCTCACACACACACAAAAACTCTCTCTTCCTCTCGGTTGCAGTAGCAAGAGCAATGGACTGCCACTTGCTTGTGCTACAATTAGTTGTATAAGATTGTTAGGCAGAATCCTATGCAGTTCCCTTAGGGAGCACTACAGAAGATTAAGACTACAGGTATATGCAATAAATCCCCTCTGGTATCAGTCTGCACCACAAAGATTTCCAGGGTAATTCATAGAATTTCGCAAAAAAGTGGCGCACGCGGCTGTCGCACAGTGTGCGCGTACGAATGTCTGCACCAGCCGCGTGCGCTAAAATCAATTTCCGCGCACAGCGTATTCATGGATTTTAGCCTCCAAAACCAGCCGTGTCGCAGAGTGGCGCAGCGACCCTGCAGCAGCGCCAGTTACGCCCCCAAGAACGCCCCTAGCGCAAGGAAAAGCCATCAAAATCCCCAATCCAGCGCAAAGGGCTGCGCTAACCCAGGACCAGTTTACCGGGCTGCCAAACAGCAAAGCCAAGCGGGGAACGTGTATTACTAGAGTGTGCAGTAAGTTTTACACGCGATTTCAGCAGGGTACGTGTATTTCAGGGGTGTGCGGGAAGTTTCACACGCGATTTCAGCAGGGTACGTGTATTACAGGGGTGCGCGGGAAGTTTCACACACGATTTCAGCAGGGTACGTGCATTTCAGGGGTGCGCGGGAAGTTTCACACACGATTTCAGCAGGGTATGTGTATTTCAGGGGTGCGCGGGAAGTGTTACATGCAATTTCAGCAGGGTACGTGTATTTCAGGGGTGCGCGGGAAGTTTAACACGCGATTGGCCTGGGTACATGTATTTCAGGGGTGCGCGTGAAGTGTTACACGCAATTTCAGCAGGGTATGTGCATTTCAGGGGTGCGCGGGAATTTTCACACGCGATAGGCTCTGTGCGAGTGTGGTACGTGTATTACTGGGGTTCGGGTGAAGTTTCACATGCGATTTCAGCAGGGCACGTGTATTACGGGGGTTCGCGGGAAGTCTCACACGCGATTGGATGCGGGTACGTGTATTTCGGGGGTGCGCGGGAAGTTTCAGACGCGAAAGGGCCTGTGCGAGTGGGGTACGTGTATAACTGGGGTTCGCGGGAAGTTTCACCCGCGATCTCAGCAGGGTACGTGTATAACTGAGGTTTGCGTGAAGTTTCACACGCGATTGGAGCAGGGTACGTGTATTACAGGGTTCGTGGGAAGTTTCACACGCGATTTCAGCAGGGTACGTGTATTTCGGGGGTGCCGGGGAGTCCTACACGTGATTTGGCAGTGTGGGTCCTCCCAGGTGTTCCCTGTACACCCTCCACGGCCCCTGCAGGCAGCCCACACCACAGGGGACTACCCTGCACCCCTGGTCATGTCCCGCAGGCAGCCCACCCAACATGGGCATGCCCCCCAGCAAAGCCACATGTCTCCTTGCACTACTGATCACCAACTGATGTCCCCTTGCACCCCCACCCCCCAGCAGTGCAGGGCACCTGCCAGCAGGACCCCACTCATGTCCCACTCATGTCCCCCTGCACCCTCATCCCCCAGCAGAGCAGGGCACCTGCCAGCAGTCCCCCACTCATGTCCTACTCATGTCCCGCTGCACCCCCACCCCCCAGCAGTGCGGGGCACCTGCCAGCAGGCCCCTACTCATGTCCCCCACAACATGTCATCATGATCCACAATCATGGGCCTAATGGCCACCCAAATCCCACCCCACGCCACCCCAGTCGAAACACACAACCAAGTATTACATACACCCCACATTGAAATCCCCATCACATGAAACATCCCAAATGGCAAATATGCACATCAATACATGTCCATCACACACACACAATGGGTGCAAGTGAATGAGAAAACATGCATTGTGACATGCAGGAAACCAAGGAAAGCATACCACACAATAAAGTATCAAATAAAAATGTATTACACACAAAAGCAAGGGAATGAAATGAAATCACACAATAATGTAAATAATAAATAAAAAGTTGCATGTCCAAAATATGAAAAAGAAGATGTGTAAAACCAGAATAAAAATCAATCCAAAAGCAAATGGGTCCAAAGAGTCTGTCCGTCAAATCAAATCCAAAGTGAAAAAAAAGAAAAATCCATTGATCCATGGTTAAAAAAAAAAAGGCAAATGAAGTGAAATCCATTGTGGAACTATATACAAAGTACAAATTCAGGGTCCATGAGCCCAACCATTGAAAGGCAGGCAGGCAGGCAGCAGCAGATGGCAGGTGGGAGTGTGCTCGGTTCTCTTGGGGGCAGGAAAATGGCCTTCAGGGCAGGAGCGTGGTCTTCCGTGTGTTTTCGCGTGGCCAGCTTGATACGGAGTGATTTGACACGTGAAAATCTTGCACGTCAGCGTGTAATTCGAGGAAAGGCCCTTAGCGCGTAAGTGCGTCAGCACACGCACGCGATTCCATTGGATGAAAGGCCTTAGCGCGTAGGTGCGTAAGTTACATTACGCGCGCGGGCGTTTCACTCATAGCACGTGATGACGGAGCACACATGGAAAAACTGCTCCTCCGAGTGTCATTGCGTGTAATTGGATTAAAGCGGCCGCGTACACGCGTCTCTGACGTGTACGTGTGGGCCGGTTTATAAACTGCGTGTAGGATGCCATTTCCTTGTACGTGCTTTTCGTGGAGAGCGAGTGGGTGAAATCTGTACTTCTTGTCGGTTCACACGCGATTACTTCACAGCGTTTCTATTTCGTACTCCCTGTTACCTCTGACAGCTATTTTCTGAATTTTTCTTGGGCCTGTTTCCTCAAACAGAGTTCACTTCTCCTTTTGTCCTGTCTCCTCAGACAGCGTACAATTCTTCTTTTGGCGGGGGTGTTGCCAACGCGCACACATGTGTATTTTTCACGTTTTTCCAGGCAGACGGTGAGTTCCGCACATACTTAGCAACTGTGCTTGCCCCGTGTGTCGCCTTCCCCTTCAGAGGTCATTGTAGGCTGCATGTATTACGGGTATGCTTATTTTTGTGTTTCTGGGTGCCACAGCATAGTGCAGGTTCATTTTTTCACGCACGTGGTCTACGAGGGGTTGCAGGCACGTTTATTTTTGATTTTGGGCTGCCTGTGCGTTGCGTGACCCGTCATATTCCCCCAGGGGTCACAGAGAGCCTTGTCAGAGCACTAGGGTACGAATTCCATCTGGTATCCTACCCCTTTCACCCCCAATTGCCCAGGACAATAGTTTACTGCAACTCCCATAAGCACAACAACATCAGTGCCATGGCTGGGAGGCGAGCAAGCGGATCTGTTATCCTACCCTTTTGACCCCCAATTGCCCAGGACAATAGTTTACTGCAACTCCCATACGCACAACAACATCAGTGCCATGGCTGGGAGGCGAGCAATCGGTAAGGGAGGCAAAGGTGGCCGACCCTCAAAAGGTGGGCGTGGTGGGCGCGGTAGGGGACAATGCCGGGATTTGCAGGGTGCCCCTATGCCCCCATGTGTGGAGGAACAATCAGGGACACCCATGCCCCCCCCATGGTTGAGGGAAACGTGGCTAACACCATCCAAGCTCAGCCCCTGTTGGACCAGCCCATTGTGGCACCTGACCTGGCACAGGATGACTCCCTGGCTGACTTCCAGGTCAGCAAGTCGAGGCCACGTGTGGGGGTGCAAGTTGTCACCAATCCACGTGTATGTGGGGCAGCTATGCCCCAAGTATGCAGGGTGGGTAGGCTGCAGGGGCAGCTGCAGCTCCATCCGCCCCAGCTCTGACTCTCCCAGCCAGGACAGTGTCAGTCCCAGTCCATCAAACTGACGTTCCCCCTGCCAACATTACCCTGCAACCAATGCCTGCATCAAGGACTATGGTCATTGTGCATTCCCACACTCCTACTACCCAGTCCACCGGTGATTCTGCCCCTACTGACCAGAGTGGCGTAAGCCACTCTGGATCTGCTCCACCTGTAAAGAAGAGGAAGAAGGGTGCTCTGGCACGACAGGCTGAGACCCCAGGCACGGCTACACACTCCGGTACCTCAAGGAAACCTTGCTTCAATGATTCGGAACTTGATGCACTTGTGAGCCATGTGTTGGCACATAGCCACGAAATGGTGGTGACTGCAGGGTCCAAGACCACACCTGGTCAACGTAAGGCACACTGGCAGACCATCGCCGCCCGCATACGTGCCCTTGGATTTGTGAGGCGCTCAGCTGATGATTGCTACAAGCGGTGGAACGACCTGAAACGCAGAGCAAAGAACAAGCTGGCCTCAAATCATGCCGCTACTCTGGTGACTGGCGGTGGGTCTCCACAAGAAGACAACAAACTCACTGAACATGAGTCTGTTGCTGGGACCTTCGTCACAGAGGAACAGATCCGAGGTGTGGGAGAACTACCCGATTATGACACATTGTCTGTTGAGTGCCCATGCATGTGTGTGTCATGCATGTGTATATTGTTTGGGTGACGGGTTCTGATTGAGTGGCAGGTGAGGGTGTGTGTGAATGAGTAGTATGGGTCACCCATGTGCTTCATCCAAAACATTCCGCGGCCTTGAATTTGAGTGTGACACTATCCCTTCTGCCCACAATAGTAATTTAGCACAACATTACGGCAGTTGCTCTTGAGGTGGCATCATGCAACAACATTGTTTGTATTTTTCAGTGTTCTTTCAGGCTGATTGTTTCAATTCTCCCACTTTTGCAACGTATTCCTCAGCCCTATTGTGACATATGTGACATTCTTCTGTCATTGAAGAACCCCACATTGGCCCACATGTGTCAACTTGGTAGTTGAATGATTTCACCATTCAGGCTGAATGAGTATTGTCCTGATCACATGATGTTTTTGGGCCTGTTTGCATGTGGAACATGCTAGTTGTTTCCTGTCATGTTGAAGTGCACAACCATTGATGTGTACATGGCCCTGCAATCACTGTATTTTTGTACACTGGATGTGTTGCAGTGTGTGGCACATGGCGTATCTTTTCACACTATGTGGCATTTTTCATCTCTTCATGTCCATCTCACATGGATGGGTGACAGTACTCATTCACTGACATATGGATGCACTTGTGGAATGTATCATGGCTATGGTACATGCCATCTGTGTGATGGTATGTGTCATTTATGTGTATAGGACATGTATAGGACAGTGTATTGGCCACTCACAGGCCAATGTGTGATGGCAGTGCTACCCAGCATGCAGCAAATGTGTTGCTCTTCCATCTTGGTGTCATCAGTGTCTGACTTTTGCTTCCCCTTCCAACTCTGTGACAGTGCATGCATGGGAGGGTTATAGTCATGTGGGACATGTGTAAATCATGTACTGGTTCTGTAGCTTGTCAGGCCTATTTGTGTGCTATGGTGCTAATGCCTGTTTCCATTTTTTGTCTTTCATGTTTTTGCAGGGGATGACACACTTGATGCTGTTGAGGTTGAGGAGATGGTGCAGACCCAGGAGGAATCTGAGGTTCACCCGGCCACCAGTGGGGGACGTGGTGTGGTGGTGGGTGAGAACCCACTCTTGCTGCAGACGATTCTGTCAAGCGGTGTCTCTGGGTGCACCTCCCCAGACCTCTATTCAGGTGCTGATTAGGATGATGAGACCTATGTGGCGTCGCAGGTAAGTGTTTCTGGAAGGGATTCTGTTCTGTCCAACCCACTTACACCAGGGGTAGAACCCTCTATGGGGATGTCAGTGTTGGTTAGTCAGCCATTGGCGGTTACGGGTGCAGGGTCACACTCCACAACATCTGATCCTGTTCCTGGGCCAGCAGATTAGATGGGGAATGCAGTCCTGCAGCCTCAGGCAGTGCCGGCACAGCAAGGCGCAGATCGCCTTGCCCCAAACAGGTGTGGTGCCCGCCGACGTGGTGGCCGTACGCCACCAGGCAATACTGCATGGGAACAATCCATGTACGGTATGGCAACCCAACAGGCAGCATCAGTTGAGATGATGGTTCAAGCAATGGAGAGGGTGGCCACTTCCACTGCCCCCCCCTGAAAGGCAGATGGAGCAACTACAGCAGGCAACAGACTCCATTTGCCAATCACACAGGGAGGACATGTTGGTGTCCAACAGGGACAGACGGGCGGCACTGGAGACTCTACGCCAATCGATATCAATAGAGTGTTAGGGCCACAGGGAAGCCCTGAGGGTAGAACTCCATCACCTCAGGGAGACTCATGTTGAACTTGAGACTTCCACTAACTTGAGGACAGAACAGCAGCTGGAGCGGCTCACACGTTCGCTCTCAGCTGAGATGCAGGCAACTCGGGAGGAGATCTGGGCATCACGTCAGGTGCTGCATGGGGATCTCTGCACTATAATCCTCCAGAACGAGACCTTCCACACCTGCATGCTTGCTGCCATGGAGGACCATACCAGGGCTTTGCGTGGGCTGCCTCCCATAGCACCACCACCTCCTGTGGCAGCAGCAGAGGGTGTTCAGAGCGACAGCAGCAGTTCTCCCACATTGGCATAGCCGTGCAGGCCATGAGCCCATGGAGGTGTTTTTTTCCCAACATCCACACAGGCGGCTGTTGGTGCGCACTCTGTCCTCGGACCTCCTGGGTGCCCGGCCCCCACATGGCCATTTTTGATTTTTGATTTTTTGATTTTTGATGATTTTTTGACAGTGTGTTGCCTTGTGTGGCTCCCGTGGGCATCCACTGTATTCCGGCTGGGCACATGCAGGCTTGTCCTGAGTTTGGGTTCGATGCTTGGGTTCGTGAGACACGCACCCCTCCTGCTTCCCATTTCCATGGGCTTGCAAAGGGTGTGACCAAGTGACAGTGATGTACACAGTGGTGTTGGGCTCCCATGAGCTGTGTGGGCAGTCTGTAGTCAATACTGTGTAGACATTCCTTGTGTATATTGTTGTTGTATTGTACACTACATGTTGTAATTATGTATGCTTCTGCTTCCATGTCTCCCTCTAAATTTGCAGGTTCATTCCTCATGTCTTCACAAGGCCATCTACTTTGGAGATGGAGTTCATGTTGTATGTATGAAAAAAGACAAGTTTTGAAGCCTGCAAGACTACAGTTGGAAGGGGGCGATGTGGTGGCATATTCAGGTGGTAACTCTACGACTACTTTAACTTAGTACTGTCATGTTTTATTTATGTTTGAGCTTGTGTAGCTGCATTGTATTGTTGGTAAGTATTTGGTCATGTGTGTTGTTAGTTCAACATTACTAGGAGCATATTGTGTGTGGCCAGTTTCCATTAGGGACACTGTACTTTGTGACACTTGTGTCAGGTTTTCGGGATTGCTTTGTTTGCTCTCACATAGCATGACATGCCATGGTGTGTTTGGTGGCGGTGCTGGGGAGGGGTTGGGTGACATGGCACTGTTCTCATGTTGTATTTTGCAAGGGGGTAATGCATTTAGCAGCATATGTGTCTTTTGATGACACAGCATTGGTGGTGTTTCTGTAGGTAGGGATGCACACATTGTGACACTTCCAGGTGACCAATCTCAGGCTGGTATGGGTGTGACAGTTGACTGTCCCTTAGGTCATCATCATTGATTGTCAGCTGGTATGTGGCAGGGCTGTGTGCACTCCACAGGTGTGTGATTCTAAGTGAAGTAATTAGCCACCAGCTGCGTTCGGGCTGCCTCACCCCGTGCCCTTTCCCCTCCCATGCGCAGCGGGCATGCATGTTATTGGGGATGGGGGGACACCACCATGTCCACCGGCAGGCCCCGGCGTGTTTCAACATTGTGCAGGACACATGCTGCCACTATGATCCTGCACACTACTGGGGAGCATATAACAGCTGCCCGCCAGAACGGTCAAGGGAGCGAAAGCGTGACTTGAGCACTCCGAATGTGCGCTCCACTATGCCCCGGGTTGCAATATGGGCTGTGTTGTATCTTACCTCGGGTAGCGTGGTGGGGTTCCGAATTGGCGTCCTCATGTGGGTGCTCAGAGGGTAGGCACTGTCCCCTGGGGAGGTGGTGATGGGTATCATTAGTGGGGTTGTGACATTACTCAGTATCTGGCATGCATGCATGTGTTGTGGCATTTATACTCACCAAGCAGCCATGTATCGCCATGCCGCCCAGCTTCTAGGTCCCGGTTTAGGGTTGACATTCTGTAAATGAAACTGTCGTGGGTGGACCCTGGATAGTTGGCATATTCTGAGGTGATGATTCCCTTGGCATCACATACTACCTGCACGTTGATGGAATGCCAGTGCTTGCAGTTTCTATAGATGTGCTCTGATGCCCTGGGGGGACGTGGAGCCACATGGGTGCAATCAATGGCACCTAGGACTTTGGGGAATTGTGCCACCCCGTAGAAATCCTGGACGGCAGCCTGCCTTTCTGCAGGTGTTCTGGGCAGGTATATGTGCCTGCGGACTGATGGGCGTGCAGTCATGATGGCCAAGACCTGGTGTAGGCAGCGTGACTGTGTGGACTGTGACACCCCCCCCACTATGGCACTTATCTGCTGAAATGATCCGGTGGCCAAAAAGTGCAGTACATTGAGGACCTTCTCCAGGGGGCTGAGTGCTTGGGAGCAGAGGGTGGGTGATGTGAGGTCATCCTCCCACTCACTGACCAGGTTGAGTATTATGTGAGGTGGAAACCTGTACCTCCCATACACCTGGTCATCAGGCATCCCAAAAATGCTGGTTCTGGGTGTGAAAATTCTGGGCCTGACTATCCTCCTCCTCCTCCTGCGGCATCCCACGACCACTGCTGCTAGGAACGGTATGTTCATCCTGGCGTCTGAGCTTGCTTGTTGTTTGCGCGCACTTTTATGCTGCGTGGGTCCACGTACGCCTGCTTCCTGCTGGTGTACGTGTTTCCAGATTAGCGTGTCTTTTTTGGCGCGTGCGTGTGGGCGTTCCGCGCATTTGCCTCCTGTACTTCCCCGCCCACCCCAGTAATACACGTACCCCGCTCGCCCAGGCCCAATCGCGTGTAAAACTTCCCGCAAGCCCCTGAAATACACATACCCCGCTCGCCCAGGCCCAATCGCGTGTAAAACTTCCAGCGAGCCCCTGAAATACACGTACCCCGCTTGCCCAGGCCCAATCGCGTGTGAAACTTCCCACGCACCCCCGAAATACACGCTATTTTTGACACCGCGGGTGTCCGTGTTTGTCGCGTACCCCTTTGCACGTCATTTGTCCTAGAGGACCACAGTATGGGACATTCATCAGAGCTGTATATACGTGCTTTTTGTTAGCGCACATTTTTTTAATGCGCAGGGACGCTACCGCCTGCCTTCGTGTGGCGGACATGTGTTGATGTACATAGTTGACTTTTGGTTTGTGTCATGAGATCGCCATTTCACTGCTGGGGGGTGGGGGTGCAAGGGGACATGAGTGGGACATGAGTGGGGGCCTGCTGGCAGGTGCCCTGCACTGCTGGGGGGTGGTGGTGCTGGGGGACATGTGTTAGACATGAGTGGGGGCCTGCTGGCAGGTGCCCCTCAGTGCTGGGGGGTGGGGATGCAAGGGGACATGAGTGGGACATGAGTGGGGGCCTGCTGGCAGGTGCCCTGCACTCCTGAGGGGTGGGGGTGCTGGGGGACATGAGTGGGGGCCTGCTGGCAGGTGCCCCTCAGTGCTGGGGGTGGGGGTGCAAGGGGACATGAGTGGGACATGAGTGGGGGCCTGCTGGCAGGTGCCCCTGACTGCTGGGGGGTGGGGGTGCTGGGGGACATGTGTGGGACATGAGTGGGGGCCTGCTGGCAGGTGTCCCTGACTGCTGGGGGGTGGGGATGCTGGGGGACATGAGTGGGACATGAGTGGGGGCCTGCTGGCAGGTGACCCTGACTGCTGGGGGGTGGGGACATGAGTGGGACATGAGTGGGGGTCTGCTGACAGGTGGCCTGCACTGCTGGGGGTGCAAGGGGACATGAGTGGGACATGAGTGGGGGCCTGCTGGGAGGTGCCCTGGACTGCTGGGGAGTGGGGGTGCAAGGGGACATGAGTGGGACATGAGTGGGGGCCTGCTGGCAGGTGACCTGCACTGCTGGGGTGTGGGGGTGCTGGGGGACATGTGTGGGACATGAGTGGGGGCCTGCTGGCAGGTGCCCCTGACGGCTGGGGGGTGGGGGTGCTGGGGGACATGAGTGGGGGCCTGCTGGCAGGGGCCCTGCACTGCTGGGGGTGGGGGTGCAAGGGGACATGAGTGGGGGGCTGCTGGCAGGTGCTCTGCACTGCTGGGGGGTGGGGGTGCAAGGGGACATGAGTGGGACATGAGAGGGGGCCTGCTGGCAGGTGCCCTGTACTGCTGGGGGGTGGGGGTGCTGGGGGACATGTGTGGGACATGAGTGGGGGCCTGCTGGCAGGTGCCCTGCACTGCTGGGGGTGGACATGCAAGGGGACATGAGTGGGGGCCTGCTGGCAGGTGCCCTGCACTGCTGAGGGGTGGAGGTGCAAGGGGACATGAGTGGGACATGAGTGGGGGCCTGCTGGCAGGTGCCCTGCACTGCTGGGGGTGGGGGTGCTGGGGGACATGTGTGGGACATGAGTGGGGGCCTGCTGGCAGGTGCCCCTGACTGCTGGGGATGGGGGTGCTGGGGGACATGAGTGGGGGCCTGCTGGCAGGTGCTCCTGACTGCTGGGGGGTGGGGGTGCTGGGGGACATGAGTGGGGGCCTGCTGGCAGGTGCCCTGCACTGCTGGGGGTGGGGGTGCAAGGGGACATGAGTGGGACATGAGTGGGGGCCTGCTGGCAGGTGCCCTGCACTGCTGGGGGTGGGGGTGCTGGGGGACATGTGTGGGACATGAGTGGGGGCCTGCTGGCAGGTGCCCCTGACTGCTGGGGGGTGGGAGTGCTGGGGGACATGAGTGGGGTCCTGCTGACAGGTGCCCCTGACTGCTGGGGGTGCTGGGGGACATGAATGGGGGCCTGCTGCCAGGTGCCCCTCTGTGCTGGGGGTAGGGGTGCTGGGGGACATGAGTGGGGGCCTGCTGGCAGGTGCCCCTCAGTGCTGGGGGGTGGGGGTGGAGGGGGTCATGCATTGGTGATCAATAGTGCAAGCTGACATGTGGCTTGCCTGGGGGGCATGCCCCTGGTGGATGGGCTGCCTGCGGGACATCACCAGGGGTACCGGGTAGTCCCCTGTGGTGTGGGCTGCCTGCAGGGGCCATGGAGGGTGTAGAGCGAACACCTGGGAGGAGCCACACTGCCAATTGACGTGTAGGACTCCACGGCACCCCCGAAATACACATACCCTGCTGAAATCGCGTGTGAGACTTCCCGCGAACCCCAGATTTACACGTACCCAGGCCAATCGCACGTGAAACTTCACATGAACCCCAGGAATACCCGCACCCCACTCGCATAGGGCCTATTGCGTGTGAAACTTCCTGCGAACCCCAGATTTACACGTACCCCGCTCGCCCAAGGCCAATCGCGTGTGAAACTTCCCGCGCACCCCGAAATACACGCACACGCTATTTTTGACACAGCGGGTGTCCGTGTTTGTCACGTACCCCTTTGCACGTCATTTGTCCTATAGGGCCACAGTATGGGACATTCATCAGAGCTGTATATACGTGCTTTTTGTTAGCGCACATTTTGGCGCACATTTACTTCATGCGCAGGGACGCTACCGTCTGCCTTCGTGTGGCGGACGTGTTTAGGCCTGTGCGCGTCTTCGCCCGTGCGCTGGTTTGCCCTATTCGATTCCATGAATACGTGTTGTAAGCGAGCGTGTGGGCGTTCCGCGCGCTTACCTCCTGTACTTCCCCCGTGACACCCACATTTTCACGCGTTGTTCCCCATTCTGTGTGTCACGCCCCGTGTTACGCCTACTTTTGTTATGTGCGCCGCGCTATGTGCGCTTTCGCTGTGGCCGTAGCGCACGCCGTTAGATGACCTGTGCGCCGGCGTGCGCCACGCAGATTTTCAGCACACATCGCAGATTTTACTCGCGCACGGACTTCCATGAATCAATGTGCGCGAGTTTTGCTGCGATTTTCGCACTTGCACTGCGATTCGCACGGTTTCGCACGCTTGCGCGGGAATTTTCAGCGCACATTAATTCCATGAATCGGGCTGTTAGTTGGTAGCTATGGCTGAGCAGTCAGACTTATCTCAAGAGTGAGATGAGCAGTATTCAGGGTTTACACAATAGGGCTACAGTACTTTGGTACAAGGAAACACTGACCAAAGCTTTGTATCAAAAATAATACATATATTTATTTTACATACTTCTAGTTCAACACACAAATCACTATTAAAGCAAGTTAAAACAGTCAAGAAAGGTATACACAACTCCCTATTTAAATTGTAGACAAGTTTGAGCAAGAGTGAAAACTGAGCAAAATGGCAGTGTAAACCAAGCAGAAATGGCACACTAACAATTTCTCAAAAGGGAGGGAAAGGACAAGTTATTCAGGGTTAGACTCTAAAACACACCAGCAACACTTCCCAAGTGGATTGTGAACAAGTTAGGCAAGGCAATACTTTAGCATAAGCAATACTTAGGTGAAAACCGAGCAAAATGGCACTTCAACAATATTTAACAGGGAAGGAAAGGTGGTTATAAGAGTTTTAGGTGCACCAACACATTTTGTGATGAAAAGCAATCTAGAGAAGGCAGTTGTAACAGATTTAGCCAAAGTCAATAGGCCTGTGCCAAAGTCAGTGGTAAAAGGCAATGTGCCCAGGATCAAACTGTTCTAGTAGCTGCAGTCAAGTCTTTGTTTAACGATTCAAAAGGAGGGTGCAGAAGGTAAAAGACAATGTTAGACAATGGGGGCGGCCAACCCAGGAGGTAAGTAAAGGATTTCAAACACCTTTAGCAGTACCCCTCGAAATGGGAGGCCTGGCGGAACAATGTACCTTAAAAGTGGAAGCGGGTCCTGCGGTAGCAGTAGTTCCGGCAGTTCGGGAGAGCCAGCAGAGGAAGAGAGGCTCTCGTCGTGGAGGAGTGTTCGAGTCACTGCACTGCCTAGGGAAGAAGCCAGCCGCGGTGAAGCTGAAACGGAATAAAAGTTACGCTCCTTTAAATCGCGGTCGTGGTGGACAGGTGCCTGGCTATCCGGTCTCCGAGTGCAGGGCACTGGCGATTCGACCAAGGCCAGTCCTGGAAGGCGATTGGCAAACTGGTTGGTCCCACCAGCTCAAGGGAAGAAGGCTCTTGCAGGTGAAGATCTTCTCTTGTCGTTGGAGAAAAGTGGTGAGGGTCTGCAGCAGGGCTTCACCGGTGTTTCTGTCAGTGCAGATGGCTTCAGCTTCTCTCCTCTTTGGGTTTCTTAGTTCCAGTGGCGATGTCTTGTCCTCCAGTCCTCAGAGCCCTGCTTTTATGCAGAAGAACCCCCATTCATATAGCCTAGCTCTCACTCACACAGCGGGGTGGTTATCCTGGTGGGATAACCCCCCAGCCTATCAGGGCAGAGTGCAACTTGGGTTGCTTAGGCAACCCTGTCCAGGGTGCCTATTCCCCCTCCCACACATCCTGTCTACCCCAGACTCAGTGGCGCCGAGAGGAGGGCTTCTGCAGAAGCCCGCAAAAAGGACGAACAAAGGATCCCCGACCCGGGTTAGGATTTCAGAGAAAGACACGAGAAAGAAATATTATCAAAGATCTGGCAATAAAACCTACCAGAGTAAAGTTAATAAAAAAATAAACCGGTGGAATGTTAGAGGCTGTCAGTAAAAGTGGTAGCCTCGAACAATGGGAAAATCCCATAGGAAAATATTCGCGGTCGAATATTTACGGTAGTAACCACTGCCACCAGCAAGAAACTTTGGAGAGAGGGACTGGACAGTACCCTCTCGAAAATGAACACCAGGCAAAAACTATTAACTCTTTCCAGTACTTCCATAGTAAGATGGGTTTTACTGGTTTTGTTCATAACTATTGACTAGTAAAGTCAATGGGGACTTTACATGCCTTGGGAGACAGTAGTCAGTCCCAGGGTATGGAGTCTATGTTTGGGAGTCACTACGATACCCCTGTGTTACTGCACTGAGGGTGCTGTGTAACACATATGTAAAAAGATGATACCTATAAGTGTGAGAAAAACCCTATAGACCATAAGCACAAAAATAGCCTCAAACATACATCAGCAACATGTCTAAAAGTGGGAAAAAGAGTCTCACTCTTAGCAGGAGAACAAAATAAACCCTTCAAATCCAGCAAAGCTGCTGGGGGATAGTATAGGTTTAGGAAATTAGCCTTAGAAGAGAATCCTCCCTAACAAAGATGGATGCAGCTGGTATTGGAGGGGAAGAGGACGGTGGTGGTATGATCAGCTCATCACCCTGTACCAGTTTGACAGACAAACCATTACATCCATTAAGCAGCTGATACAGGAAGACATAGGAAGTGACACACATGCAGCTCATGCAGCCAACCTCTTCTCCCACTCCTCGAGATGGCGTCTTTCTTGCATTTCAGCACCACCGTTTCACTCCATCACATAGTGAGAATGCTGCATGGAACATCCCAGACAACATTTTCTATGGTCCTTCGCCAGGTAATCATTGCCATGTTGCAGTAATATGGTGCTTTGCTGTATCCACTCTTTTGCACGCGTACTACTCATCGCAGACAAAAAAAGACACATTCTGAAAGACCACTCAGGCAGTCTGGAGCCCCACCACAAGCTGCATATGACTGTGCATAGGGGCTGACAGGCCCTTTCTATGAGCGTACTGGAAGAGGGAAGTCACGGATGTGGGGAGTGGATAAGTGTTGGTGTGCCTGTGGTAAGTGCGCAATGTTTGTGGTCCGTTTGATTTTCAGGTCACATGAGCTGGGTACCAGGTTACTTCTGAGGTGACCAGAGCGCCAGGGACACACAAGGAACACAGCATTGCACTTATTACATTATGCATGCATGTATGTAGTAAATAAAGGGGCTTGGCTCACCAAAAAGGGGTCAGAGGCCAAGAGCCATAATCGGAGTGTGGACTCCATATTTTGTCACGGTTTATTGGACGGTCACTCTCAACTCGGGGAGTTCCCCCCAATCAAGGTGTCACACAACAAAGTGCTTAGCAGATTCAAACTTGGTCCAGTTTCCAACCTGTATAATACCACTACGCTTGTACCCCCTGTTTCCCCAATAAGCCAGAAACCAGGCCGGTGTATAGAATTAATCATATATTTGTATCTAAAAGTACACAATTGATAATAGCATCACCACAATTACCAGCCACAAACTCTGTGACAAAACACTATAATCACATTTGGAATTTACTTGCATTTATAGACTGACATGCATTTTTTTAATAAACTTTCAATTTAAACAACACAAATTGATTTTCAAATCAGAGCACATGTGTGATTTCTCTGCACATTAACACATGGGAAAACTTTAAAAACACAGTCACA
The DNA here is from genome assembly GCF_040938575.1 of Ambystoma mexicanum. NCBI lineage: Eukaryota > Metazoa > Chordata > Amphibia > Caudata > Ambystomatidae > Ambystoma > Ambystoma mexicanum. The sequence continues at coordinate 401,053,607 of NC_090938.1, read as the reverse complement.
GGATTATTTATCACAATGCTCTTTTCTCTCAGCCTCCCTCCAACAGGCATCAGTTATATGTGACCCCTTTGGTTTTGATGGCAAGGTAAAGGGAGTGGGAATATATTGTGAATTTCTTTCCCTTTTATTTTGAAAGGTAGGGTTTGGGAAATTCATTGTGTAACACACATTCAAATGAAATGCAGGGCTAATGGGATTTGGTTTTGGAATAAAAGGGAAAATGTGTTCTGGAACACACTACATTCAAAGGAAATGCAGGGTTTTGGGGATTCTTATTTTGGAATCAAGGGCACCCCTCTTCTGTAAGGAAATCAGGGGTTACAGGAAAATACGGTCACCCAATTAGGATGGGGGCTTGTGTGAACTCCGACTTCAAGCGTTGAAAGGCCATATCTTGGGTTGAGGTCCACAGGAAGGGGGTATCTTTCTTTAACGGTGAGACGATAGGGTGCACAATCTCTGAAAAGGTTGGTATAAATTTCCGAAAGAAGTTAGCAAGCCCTACGAAGGATTGAATATGTTTTACAGTAATTGGAGTGGGCCAGGACAAAATGGAGTCTACTTTCGAGGAGTTCATTCCAATTCCTTTTGGACTGAGAACAAATCCGAGGTAGTGAACAGTTGATACATGGAAAAGGCACTTCTCGGGCTTGCCCAGGAGTTTATGTTCACGTAGACATTGTAAGACTGCCTTCAGATGATCTTCATGTTTTAGATGGTCCTTTGAGTATATCAGTATATCGTCTAGATACATGATGACGAAGAGGAACAACATATCAGAGAATACTCGGTCCATGAAATGTTGGAAAACCGCTGGGGCATTAGCAAGTCCGAAGGGCATCACCAGGTATTCAAAATGGCGAAAGGGGGTTCTAAAAGCTGTTTTCCATTCGTCACCTTCCTTTATACGAATGAGATGGTAGGCACCCCTTAGGTCTAATTTTTTAAAGATTACTGCATCTCTGACTGCTTCCAAGATATCCGAGATGAGGGGCAAGGGGTAGCGGTCCTTGAGAGTGCACTGATTAAGGCCACGGTAGTTCAAACAGGGTCTGAGCTCTTTGGTAACTTTCTTGGGAACAAAGAACAATGAAGCACCTGCTGGGGATTTAGATGGTTGTATGGTGCCATTTTCCAGGTTAGTGTCCAGGTATTCCCAGAGGGCCCTTTTTTCAGGTTCTGATAATATAAACATCCTGCCGAAAGGAATCACTGCTGAGGGTTCGGTATCAATGGCGCAATCCTCTGGCCTGTGAGGAGGGAGAGCTTGAACTATAGCGGTCGAAAACACATCAGAAAAGGCTTGGTAGGCCCTGGGAATCTGGATGATGTTAGAAACGGTGACTGGATTCTGGTGGCTCTCTTGTGAGTCTTCAGAAGGCTTTGGTAATGTATCTAGGGACAAGCAGTGAGACATACAGTATTCAGATCCAAGGAACAGGGAGCCTGCTGCCCAATTGATGTAAGGGTTATGCCTTTGTAACCAGGGCATTCCAAGAACCATCGGATAATGGGCTGATTTTATGATGTCGAGTTTGATCCTTTCTCGATGGTGGTTTATAGAGAGTAGAATCTCTTTAGTCTGAAGGGTTATGGGTCCTGAAGAAAAAGGTCTCCCATCAAGGGCCTATACCGGTTGCATTGTTACTCGGCTTTCATGTGGAATGTTGTGAGCAGTGACCCAATCATGATCTAGGAATACACCCATAGCTCGGCAATCTACTAATGCCAGGATGGGGTAGGATTCTGTCTTGGAAGGCGATAGAAAGGCCTGTAGAACCACAATATTATTTTGTCCAGGAGAGTTCAAGGATGGAATTGATGTGGAGCAAACATCTCTCTCCCGACACTGTGCCCCTTCTAGGATCGGGAGCTGGCGTTTCCCGAACGCCGTGGAGGAGCAACAGGGCATTCTCTCACGAGGTGTTTATCGGAGGCACAATACATGCACAGACCAGTGTGGATCCGTCGCATCCTTTCTTGTGGGGTAATGGGTCCACGGAAAGCCCCTAGTTGCACGGTTTCTGGGTCCTGGGTAGGAGAAACAGTGGTCTCTGATCTAGGCAGATGTTCTGTGGTGGTCTTTTGGAAACCCGATTTAGACTTTTTTTTCTCTGCTCTTCTTTCTCGGATTCGGAAGTCTATTTGTAAGGAAAGGTCCATAAGAGCCTGGAAGAAGCTCGGGCGGGCTACCCTAGCTAACTCATCTTTTATTTCTTCATTCAGACCTCTTCGGAAGAGAGTGAAGCTAGCTTTTGGAGACCAATCTGCTTCCTTCACGAGCTGTTTGAAACAAGTCACATAGGTGAGCATATCCTGGGATCCTTGTTGAAACTTGAGCAGTCTTTCTTGAGCACTGTACACCTGTTCTGGGTGATCAAACATTTCCTTTAGAGAGCTCACAAAGCCATTATAATCATCCAGGAGGGCGTCGCCTGAATTAACAAGAGGAGTTACCCAAGTCAATGCATTTCCAGTGAGGTGTGAGATCATAAAGCCCACCTTTGCTCTAGGAGTGGAGAAATAGTAGGGCTTGAAGGTGAAGTGCACTAAACATGAATCAAGGAAGGCACGGAGAGGCTTGGAAGAACCATCATACTTGTCCACTATTCCTCCCAATAACACGCTTTCTTTAGTTGCAGAGTCACGTGACAAAAGTAGCTGTTTTAATGCAGTGTTCTCAGCCTTGAGGTTCTGTACCTCTGTGGTTAGTTCCTGCATGCCTCGCATGAGGTCTTGAACAGCGACTTCCATCTCTGTGTCTGTATCGTGTTTTAAGCGTCTCAATCTGTCACAAGTCTCTCCCCTTCTCACCTGTTTTTGCTGTTTGCTTGCAACCTTCTGGGATGTCTTCTTTTTCACGGTCCAGGATTTGCACAAACCCGAACGCTGGTCCTCGGAGTCCAGTGAGGTTCACTATTCTGTTTCCGGAGCGTTCAGAAGTCCAGGATGGATACCAGGATGCAATGAAGTTACGCTCAGAGGCACGGAACACCGTGGCCCGAGCGCGGAAGAATTCCAGGAAGGTAGGTAGAGGAATGGGAGGAAGGAATGGGGTTTCAAGGAACTGGAAACAAGGATTCAAAAGGGAGCCCCGAACAAACTCCGGCTACACACGTCTGACTACAACAAGCAGCAGCTTTGAGACGCGCAGAGGCGCGGGGGCGTGTCTCTTTTGTAAAGCGTGCAGCGTGGAACGCAAAGACTGACCAGGAGCTTTCCGTTCCGAGTGGCCATGTTGGAAGGATCACTGCATTCAATCCTCTATGGGTCAGGGACCATGAGGTCCAGAAGGAACGCAGACGACGGTTCATGATAATAACTTTCCATATTTTTACTCTTTAAAATAAACTTTTATTGATTGTTAAGCCTTGTGGTTATTTGAACCAAGGTACTAGCAGCATTCTAAATGTACATCCAATACTTTTATCCCCACCGCTGTACACCAGTGTTAGGCAGAATCCTATGCAGTTCCCTTAGGGAGCACTACAGAACATTAAGACTACAGGTATATGCAATACATCCCCTTTGGTATCAGTCTGTACCACAACGATTTAGTTGGTAGCTGTGGCTGAGCAGTCAGACTTATCTCAAGAGGGAGATGAGCAGTATTCAGGGTTTACACAATAGGGCTACAGTACTATGGTACAAGGAAACACTGAGCAAAGCTTTGTATCAAAAATAATATATATATTTATTTTACATACTTCTAGTTCAACACACAAATCGCTATCATTAAAGCAAGTTAAAACAGTCAAGAAAGGTATACACAACTCCCTATTTAAATTGTAGACAAGTTTGAGCAAGAGTGAAAACTGAGCAAAATGGCACAGTGTAAACCAAGAAGATATGGCGCTCTAACAATTTCTCAAAAGGGAGGGAAAGGACAAGTTATAAAGGGTTAGACTCTAAAACACCAGCAACACTTACCAAGTGGACTGTGAACAAGTTAGGCAAGGCAGTACTTTAGCATAAGCAATACTTAGGTGAAAACCGAGCAAAATGGCACTTCAACAATATTTAACAGGTAAGGAAAGGTGGTTATAAGAGTTTTAGGTGCACCAACACATTTCGTGATGAAAAGCAATCTAGAGAAGGTAGCTGTAACAGATTTAGCCAAAGTCAATAGGCCTGTGCCAGAGTCAGTGGTACAAAGCAACGTGCCCAGGATCAAACTGTTCTCATAGCTGCAGTCAAGTCTTTGTTTAATGATTCAAAAGGAGGGTGCAGAAGGTAAACGACAATGTTAGATGATGGGGGCGGCCAACCCAGGAGGTAAGTAAAGGATTTCAAACACCTTTAGCAGTACCTCGCGAAACGGGAGGCCTGGCGGAACAATGTACCTTAAAACTGGAAGCGGCTCCTGCGAAGGCGGTAGTTCTTGGCAGTTCCTGCAGTTCGGGAGATCCAACAGAGGAATAGAGGCTCTCGTCGTGGAGGAAGGTTCGAGTCACTGCAGTGCCCAGGGACGAAGCCAGCCGCGGTGATGCCGAAACGGAATAAAAGGTACGCTCTTTTAAATCGCGGTCATGGTGGACGGGTGCTTGGCTATCCAGTGCTTTTATGCAGAAGAACCCTCATTCATATAGCCTAGCTGTCACTCACACAGCGGGGTGGTTATCCTGGTGGGATAACCCCCCAGCCTATCAGGGCAGAGTACGACTTGGGTTGCTTAGGCAACCCTGTCCAGGGTGCCTATTCCCCCTCCCACACATCCTGTCTACCCAAGACTCAGTGGTGCCGAGAGGAGGGCTTCTGTGCAGAAGCCCGCAAAAAGGACGAACCAAGGGTCCCCGACCCGGTTTAGGATTTCAGAGAAAGACACGAGAAAGAAATATTATCAAAGATCTGGCAATAAAAACCTACCGGAGTAAAGTTAATAAAAAGATAAACCGGTGGTATGTTAGAGGCTGTCAGTAAAAGTGGTAGCCTCGAACAATGGGAAAATCCCATAGGAAAATATTTGCGGTCGAATATTTACAGTAGTAACCACTGCCACCAGCAAGAAACTTTGGAGAGAGGGACTGGACAGTACCCTCTCGAAAATGAACACCAGGAAAAAACTATTAACCCTTTCCAGTACTTCCATAGTAAGATGGGTTGTACTGGTTTTATTCATAACTATTGAGTAGTAAAGTCAATGGGGACTTAACATGCCTTGGGAGACAGTAGTCAGTCCCAGGGTATGGAGTATATGTTTGGTAGTCACTATGACACCCCCGTGTTACTGCACTGAGGGTGCTGTGTAACACATATGTAAAAAGATGATACCTATGAGGGTGAGAAAAACCCCATAGACCATAAGCACAAAAATAGCCTCAAACATACATCAGCAACATGTCTAAAAGTGGGAAAAAGAGTCTCACTCTTAGCAGGAGAACAAAATAAACCCTTCAAATCCAGCAAAGCTGCTGGGGGATAATATAGGTTTAGGAAATTAGCCTTAGAAGAGAATCCACCCTAACAAAGATGGATGCAGCTGGTATTGGAGGGGAAGAGGACAGTGGTGGTATGATCAGCTCATCACCCTGTACCAGTTTGACAGACAAACCATTACATCCATTAAGCAGCTGATACAGGAAGACATAGGAAGTGACACACATGCAGCTCATGCAGCCAACCTCTTCTCCCACTCCTCGAGATGGCGTCTTTCTTGCATTTCAGCACCACCGTTTCACTCCATCACATAGTGAGAATGCTGCATGGAACATCCCAGGCAACATTTTCCATGGTCCTTCGCCAGGTAATCATTGCCATGTTGCAGTAATATGGTGCTTTGCTGTATCCACTCTTTTGCACGCGTACTACTCATCGCAGACAAAAAAAGACACATTCTGAAAGACCACTCAGGCAGTCTGGAGCCCCACCACAAGCTGCATATGACTGTGCATAGGGGCTGACAGGCTCTTTCTATGAGCGTACTGGAAGAGGGAAGTCACGGATGTGGGGAGTGGATAAGTGTTGGTGTGCCTGTGGTAAGTGCGCAATGTTTGTGGTCCGTTTGATTTTCAGGTCACATGAGCTGGGTACCAGGTTACTTCTCTGAGGTGACCAGAGCGCCAGGGACACACAAGGAACACAGCATTGCACTTAGGGCATGACATGTATGTATGTAGTAAATAAAGGGGCTTGGCTCACCAAAAAGGGGTCAGAGGCCAAGAGCCATAATCGGAGTGTGGACTCCATATTTTGTCACGGTTTATTGGACGGTCACTCTCAACTCGGGGAGTTCCCCCCCAATCAAGGTGTCACACAACAAAGTACTTAGCAGATTCAAACTTGGTCCAGTTTCCAACCTGTATAATACCACTACGCTTGTACCCCCTGTTTCCCCAATAAGCCAGAAACCAGGCCGGTGTATAGAATTAATCATATATTTGTATTTAAAAGTACACAATTGATAATAGCATCACCACAATTACCAGCCACAAACTCTGTGACAAAACACTATAATCACATTTGGAATTTACTTGCATTTATAGACTGACATGCATTTTTTTAATAAACTTTCAATTTAAACAACACAAATTGATTTTCAAATCAGAGCACATGTGTGATTTCTCTGCACATTAACACATGGGAAAACTTTAAAAACACAGTCACAGGATTATTTATCACAATGCTCTTTTCTCTCAGCCTCCCTCCAACAGGCATCAGTTATATGTGACCCCTTTGGTTTTGAAGGCAAGGTAAAGGGAGTGGGAATATATTGTGAATTTCTTTCCCTTTTATTTTGAAAGGTAGGGTTTGGGAAATTCATTGTGTAACACACATTCAAATGAAATGCAGGGCTAATGGGATTTGGTTTTGGAATAAAAGGGAAAATGTGTTCTGGAACACACTACATTCAAAGGAAATGCAGGGTTTTGGGGATTCTTATTTTGGAATCAAGGGCACCCCTCTTCTGTAAGGAAATCAGGGGTTACAGGAAAATACGGTCACCCAATTATTTTATCAGCTATAGTGTCTATCACACACAAGGAATGAGATGTGTTAATTTCGATTGTTACCAAGAATCATCTTGTGATCTTTTCTATAGGGGAAATAATTTAATTAATTTTAATTAAATATGCTAAGGGTCTACACAGTTTCACCCCCCGTAATTAAATGAAAAGGATTAAGGCAGGTAGTTCCCTACACAATGGCTAGCTTTGGGAGGTATCTATTTACTTAGGAGAGCTCTGTTCTTAGCTCAGGAGGCCAGCCAGAATCAACACCCTCTTTTGGTAACAGGCAGGCAACTCACACCTTAGGTCTCTATTTAGAGCAGGTCCCACCAGTCATGGGCCTCTGTCAGATAGTGCTCCCAGTTTTCCAAGCACAAGCAGAAGTCCCCAGCAAGTGTCTAGGGGTCTCCTTTTCTCTCTCTGTCCTTTTGTCGTTCGGTCTTTTTGTCTCTCTATCTGGGTTTGGCTCTCTCCCTTTTTGTCTTCCTTCTTTCCCCTGGTTTTCCTTGGTTCTCCCATGTATATAGGAAACTGCCATTATATAGCACTCATGACACATTCAAATTATGAAAGTTCCCACGCTTTGGATTGGACATTCATTTTCCTTTCCCTCCACCAATCTGGCCCCTGCCAGCCGATAGGGCAAGGGGTTTAGGAGGTCTGGATTATGGATAATGAGGGCAGGGGAGAAATGTATCATTTTAAAATGACATGTAAATTACATTTTTGTTTTCTTAGAAAGTCACAACATGACAACTCTCTGTAATTTTCAGATAGCTACAACAAAGTATGTATTTTTGGATTCTATGATTTATGTTGGATCTGGGGACACTAATTTGATCGCAACACGACCTTCCTGGGAGAGCTATCATTTTCCATGGTTTATTCATGAGTTGAAATAATAATAATTATTATTTTTTTTATTGCATCAATTAGTATCCAACAAACTTTAAATGCACACAAAAAAGAAGAATAAGTCAATAATAAAAAAAAGAAAACAAAAAATAACCCAACTCTAAAGGGGAGAAAACAATATTTTAAAAAAGGAAAATAAAATCACCATTGTACAGACAAAGCAGTATTATAAAACGAAATCACTGGACTTCTATGTACAAAATTGAGTTCATAGGCCATAGAGGGTCTACGTTATTAACATCTAACTTCACAAAACACACATCCATTTGACTTTCTATCAGCAGTTTTGGATTTCTCTGATTTATAGGAGTGTCACAAACCCATTTGATCTCTAAGTCAAATTACACACATTGCACATTGTTAATGCTTACATAGAACTTCACAGGCTTTTGGTGATCTTTGAATGAGTCCTGAATAAGCCCATTACGACGCACAGTTCTCCTATTATTAATGAAAAGGTGTCCCATATTATTTGAATGGCAAGACATTAACATAGAAGCATCCAGTTCCAGATCACTCCCTAACCGTTTCATTTTCTCCAAAGTCACATGACTTGGACATCTGCTTATCTATGTTGTATGTTTATGCACAGTTTTTGACATTCCATTAGGATTCTCTGAGAGGCAATTAATTGGGGCCATGACAGTCCTGAAAGGTCAGTTCTGTTGGCTGCCTTATCTCAGCCTTCCACAATTTTGATCTAAAAACTGGATTTAACTGAAATAGACCTGTTTTACTGGTCGGCCTCAGCCAAAGATCTCTGAGGTCAGAACTCCAGATACATAGCACTGCAGTTCAGTGGGGGGAAACTGCAGAAGCCAGCTATATGCATCATTCTTTCAATTTAAAATAGCATTTTAAATTGAAAAAAATGTGTTTTACATGTAACATTTTACATTGCCTCTGAGCCTTCTCTCCATGTGTAAGGTATTTCTTTAATATAATAGTTGAAAAGACATGAGTCCCCTCTGTATTTTTCACACGTAGGCCGCAATTTAGCATGGGAAACCAATGTCCATCTTAAAACTCCAAATAACCTTTTCCATTTAATGTCCGTTTCTTTATTGGACAGTATGTGTTTTTATTTGTGTCAATGAAATGTCACTTGGCTTCACTTAGATTTCCAGATCACAGTCTTGTATTGTATAACTTCAATGTACCATGCTGCTATCTGTTTTTCTCAGCCAAATTGTGCCTTTTCCCAGTCTATGGAGTCAAGATTTGCAGTAACACATGTATTTTGGAATGCATTGGGCACATTCAGCTGTTTTCAGTTATAAGGCACACTCTCTTCAACTGAGTGCCTTTCCATTTTGGTAAAGTTGAGAGAGGCCCCTTTTCGTTCATTCACTAGGCCTCATGTTGGAAAACAGTGTTTTGAACTGACCTGCATGTTCCAATGGGTCACACCCATCAGCCAGCTGTACTCTCACAATAGGGGCCTTGCATGGCCTTTTAATTTCTGTCACTCTTCCCCCCCCATCCCCTGGCTCTTTGACTTGTGTCACTCGTAGGAAAGAGCAAGGGAGAGTGGGGGGTTTCTTTTGCTTCTTTTTATTTATTTATTTATTTGTTGGAGCCCGTCCGCTCCTTTTCCCATCCTGAGGGAGTGGGTGCCATGGCCTGTACCCCTCTCTTCTGATTTTGGGATATGGTCCTGCAATCCCTTCCCTTTTGGGACCTCCTACCCCCAGGCTGTGAAGGTAAATGAGTTATTGAGTCTGCAGAAAGGAGTAAAAGAGAGGTTCAGTATATTATACAGTATACCTTTCCCTGGTAAATAGGCAAATAATTAAAAAAAACAAAACAACATCACATAACCATAACACCAAACAACGCATTAACATTTGTTTGAGTCACCTGAACATTATCCTACCAACATTATTATTATCTTTTAGGAATTTCTTTAAGAGTATTATTACTTTACTCCCTGTATATATGTTGTATTCTCCATCTGGGTTTCCATTCTTTCCTTTCATCCTTTAGATGGCTCCTGGGCTCTCCCCTCACTGGGCTCCTCAATCGATCGTAAATCTTGTCTGGTGTCACAGCTCTTTAACTGATTGATATGGACCCATTTCTCTTCTTTGAGTTCTCCTTTAGGGATGTAGACCGTATAGGTAACAGGTGAAATGTTATCAACAATTTCGAAGGCACCACGCCAAGAGGGAAGAAACCTCTGCTCCTTGGTCTGGTTCCTTTGAAAATTGCACAGGTAGACCTTGTCACCTATTTCGTACTCCTTCTTGGTGGTCTTTAGGTCGTAGTAGGCTTTCATTCCTTCCACTGATTTTTTTTATGTTGCGCTGAGCATTAGAAAAAGTGTCCTGGAGGTGTTTCCTTACATTTTCAATGTACTCATGGGTAGTGGACGCATTTATCAGTGTCTGCTCCTGTGTTCTATAGAGCAGATTCTGAGGTAGCACCATTTTACGTCCAATCATGAGCTCAACATTTTTGTTGCAGAAGATTGTGTAGACCTAATCACCATCAAGACAAGTGGTAATCAAATGTCCCAACTGGGTCCAGAGTCTGCCATTAACTTCTTCAAGATGTCCATAATAATTTTGTTGCACCTTTCAACCCCCCCCACTCAAGGCTGTGTGGTAGGCAATGTGGAGTTTTCTTTTTATCCCTAGAATCTCACACATTTTTGTCATCACCTCGCCGGTAAAATAGCTTCCCCCTCCAACTCAATCCTTTGTGGGAGGCTGAAATGAGAGAAGATGTAGTTGTCATTAATGTAGCAACTATCTCCGCCTTACAATTTGGGGCTGAAAGACATTCTACCCACTTGGTAAACAAGCATGTTACAGTCAACATCAACTTGTTTCCTCTAGAGGAGCGAATCACTGGCCTGATGAAATCAACTTGCAAATCTGACCAAGGCAGTGTTAGTTCCCTTTTCTGTAGGGAAGCTCTGTGTGTGACAGAACTTGGCTGGAACTGAGCACACATAAGACACCCCATTAAGAAGATGTTGAGGTCCTGACCCATGTGTGGCCAGTATGCAACCTTGTGTAAGATTTCCAATGTCGTATGAAACACCCTACGACCGCAGTGGCCGTGTCATGGACGTGACTCAACATCTGGCTTCGAAATGAGGTAGGTACCACCGAATGGTCACATCCAGATAGTGATATCCGTACCAACAAACCATCTTGGATTTGGAACATTTTGGAAAACTTCATCAACACCCGGTGATCCTCTTTTCAGATATAATCAGATTCTGTCAGAGGAAAATTCACAGGGTCTTCAATATGTTGATAGCATGTCCTAATAATTGGGTCCCTTTTTGTGCAGTAATCAAATCTGCATCTGGGGTTTCTTTACTCCACTGGGTAGTTGAGAGTTCATTGTTGGCATGGGTTTGGCACCTGGTGACTGCAGTGACTTGATTTTGGCCCAAACGGATTCAGTGTCTATGAAATTGCTGTGAAGGGCTCTGGTTTTAGCCAGCTGATCAGCCAGGTCATTTCCAGTCTATTCTGGCCCACCTATTTCGGAGTGGCCTCTGATCTTTTTCCAATAGATGGTCATCTCATTAGAGGTTACCAGATCATCAATAGACTGGATTAAACTTCCATGCTTTAATGGTTTATTGTTTGAGCACAGCATGCCTCGATTTTTCCAGTTCATCAGGTGTTTCACAAACCCATCCCTGACATAGTCAGAGTCAGCGTATATGACCAGGGTTTTGAGTTGGTGGTGCACAGCAGTGAATATGGCTGGATAAACAGCCATCAACTCTACCACCTGAATACTTCAGGGTCCTATTTTGTAACCAGCAGAGGGCTCTGTGGTATAATTCACACAGGCATCCCCAATGCCAGTCACTAATTCCTTTTCCCCGTTGTTGTCAACATGGTAGGAGCACCCATTCACATAAACTGTGGGTATCCCCTGACACGTATCTTCTTTATAGACTTTGTGCAGGGACGTAAGGTATGCCTCCATCTTGTTGTGGGTCCTTAGACTTTCGTCCTCGAGACAATTTTCCTGAGCACAGTCATGCAAGTCAGCCAATCCTTGCACGAGAAGACTCTTCTTGTTTTGGCCATTTCTGACCTCCACAGGAAAGCCTTGGATTGACAGAATCCAGGAAGTAATTCTGGAATTACTTATATTCCCTGCTTGGATTCAATCACTTTGTAAGTATTGCAAGGGTTGGTGAGGAGTCTCCACAATGATGTACCCTCCCTGGATAAATGGGTGGTAATTTTTCAATGCCCACACCTTTGCCAGGAGTGCCTTTTCGCAATCATTGAATTTTTCCTCCACAGAGGACGTTTTGCTAGCACATTAAATTACTTTGTTGACCTTGTTGTGCTTTTGATACAACACCGCTATTAGGCAGGTATCTGAAAACCCTGTTTCCAAGAAGAGCTCCTTATTCTTGATGGGGTAAGCCAAATAAGGAGCTTGGGAAAGGCTTATTTTCAGTTGTTTAACTGCCTCGGTTTTGTTCCTGGACCCCACTCCCACTTGACTCTGGCCTTTAATAAATAGACGAAAGGTTGAGTAACCTATGTGTAGTCTTCAAATAACTTTCTACTATAATTAGTGAGTCCAAGAAGGCTTCTTATTTCTCACAGAGTATTAGGGTATTTTAACTTCAATAAGGCTTCCACCTTTTTTGCCTGGGTACTAAGACCCTCAGGGGTGATCACGTGCCCTAACTGCACATGGGACTTATACCACTGTGCCTTCTGGGAGGACAGTTTTGCTTTCTGAAACTGGGTCAGAACATAGCGTATTTTTGCTATGTGTTCCTCCGCAGTTGAGCTCTTGATTAGGACATCATCTACATAGGCTAGGTTTCCCCTTTCGCCCCAATTGGGCATGGCCTTTGTCAGGGATGGGAGGCAAGGAGTGCATGTGGTGCATGTTTTGGGGAGAGCAGGGGATCAGGGGGCCAGCCAAAACCAAAAAGACAACAAACACAAAAGCACTGTAAGAGGAGAACAATCAAGCCTTATCAGAGGCTTCACTGCCCTTTCTGCTGGACAAGCGCAAATAAGACTGCAATTCTGAGCAGCATCTGGGCCTGGAACTACAATATGCAAGTCATGTTGGCAGTGGCACATAGGTGCATATGCACGCAGAGCAGAAAACAGGGCTTGTGCTCGAGACTTCAACCCAGCAAGACGCACGATGACTCACGGGCACCCATGTGAGGGGCCACGCCCCACAGCATCACAATTATGACCCCTCGCCAGGCTAAGATAAATCCTGCAGCACTCCCTAATACCGTGGAAAGCAGGGGGATTGTGCAGGGAGCCCAGCCCCACCAGATCACTGACCTCTGCTTCCTACTGAGCTAAGTGCTGCGCCAGTTACCCCTGCATGCCTATAGCGAACCAAACACGCTACACAAAGCGCATCAAGCGCACAAACCCATGCACCCAACCACACGCATATCGAGCACGTGCAAATCTTTGCATGGTGTATATGCTGTCCCTACACTCATGAACAAACCCTTGCTTGCATGTTACAAGCCACTGGCATCCTGAACCTTGAGGCTGTATGTAAATTAGCTACGTATAGCTCCTACTAATGAATGCTGCATGTAGAAAGCCACGTGCGGCTCCTGCAACCCCATGTATGTCATTAGCATGTGAAGTCACGTGTGACTACTAACGCTAGACCCCCCCATTGCCCCAGACTTTTGTAACACACATGCAGCTACACACGTGCGGCAGTATAACATGTGAACTAATTCTAGTTTTTTGCAGCATTTGAACTGCTACTGCAATGCAGTCCGGATCATGACCATGCAGGAGACAACAAGGGACACTCCAGCAGCCATAACCTGAGCCAAGTATTTTTGTTGTGCGATAGCACAAAGCAATTATTCCATGTTGATATGTGCATTGCTTTGTTCACTGTTGGGGTATGTATGAGTGTGTATCCAGGTGCATGTACAATGTTTGTAAGATAAACCTACCCTATGTCCCCCTACCTATCCATAACCTCTTCCTAATCCTCTTCCCGGTTTCGCTCCTTTCCCCGTTCCTCTCCAATCATCGCTTCCCTAACCCTCCTTCCCTGCTGGGGTTGTAGAGCCATGTGTAAACCCATACTTGCAGGTGCCAAAACCACAGTGGGAGTGGTTGGTTTGTGCCTTATGCAGACTTTGAACTTGTTGCTGGAGTTTGTGTATCCAAAAGTGGTTTGGGTCCACGTGTATTACTACCCCCCAAAGGTAAAGGCAAGCTTGTATTAGTCTTCCCTAACCATGGGTACAGTCCAGTAGCCGTTGGTCAAATCAATAGTTATGATATGATATGATAGGTTATTTATAATGCGCTTAATACCCAGAGGTTTCTAAGCACGGACCAGGGATGGAACCTGTGGTGCTCCGTGTCGTCTTGCTTCCAAGATGAGCATGTTGCCCCTGAGCTGTCCTCCCGAGAGGATGGTTGTGTTCACTTTTGAGCCTTGGATCTGTGCCAGCCCTTGATCGATGTAGGGAAGTGGCCATCTGGACATGTGGACCCGTTTGTTCAACTCCCTCAGGTCTGCACATACACTCCACTGGCTGTTGGGCTTGAGTATCTCCAGTATCGGGTTGTTAAAGGTTGCGTGGATTGGACGCAGAATCCCCTGCATAATCCCATGGGATTCTAGATTGTTAATCATCTCGATGAGTGACTCGATGAACGCTAGAGGTAACTCCATGAGGCACTGCCAAAAAAAATGGCCGATGAATGAAAGTTTTACCATTAATCACATCCAAATTGATTGCGAATCAGTTGAGAATGTCACTACCTAAATAAAAGGAAGGAGGGTCATCTCTCATGACACAACAATTATGTTCTATGCTTTTGTCGCCAATGGACATTTTTAGCATACACCTCCTATGGATGAGATGTTTGGAATTTGGGGTTTCTTCCCATTTATCAATCAACTTAAATGTGGGAATAGTCTGATCTTTTGGGTGTTTCCTGAATAATGCTTCGCAGATGAAGCTTCTTGCGTTATTCAGGCATACTCTGGTGAGAACGGGCTCCTCCCCCTCATTTATCTGAATGGGGAAAAACAACTGCTCACCCTTTTTCTGAATGTTAGTCAGAGTTTGAGGTGGTTTTTCATCATCCCTTCTTATGGGACTCAGGTTTTCTTCTGCTTTTGGACTAGTATAACATTTCAGAGTATTCCCTTCCAGTGTGAAATGCCACTTACAACTGTGAGGAAGGTTGATTTTCAAGAATTGAGAAGAGTCCCGATCACCAGTTTGTTCTCCTATCGAGATGGCGGTGATGTCTGGGACCTGATTGTTCTGGAAATTAAATTCTACTTTCTCAGAACACTGTTCAATTACATGGCATGTGCCATTCAAACTCACATAATGTATGCTTTGTTTTAGTTTGATCGGCCAATTAGTCTGAGTCCAGAGGACCGTGTTCACACAGTCAATCAGGGGTGATAACCTCTGAAGTAGGTAATTCCCCAGTAGACATGTTGTGCCCTCTGAAGTCACGACTATCATCGGGTGTTTCACCCTATGATGCCCAATTTTTATTTCTAGATTTGCAGTCTCTTTGACGACAATATCATTCCCATTAAAGTTTTGGAGTTGTCCGGGAAGAGGTTTGAGGGGGATTTGGTGACTCTCCCCCTTCCTGAATTTAGTTGGTCGAAGGCCTTTTTGGACAGGAGAGTGGCTTGGGATCTAGTGTCCACCAAGCTGATAATTCACACTGACCATGTACCTTGACCGGAGCATAACATCTTCCTTCTTTCTCCTCAGGGGGGAAAGAAAATGTGCATTATGTGCTAGCATGGTAGTCCATTTTTTTATATTGAACTCCAACACTGTGTGATCTTGGACAGTTTTCGGTGTTGGAGTTCGGGAACCTGTAAGAAAAATGTGGCATCCAGACAAGCATGGAGTTGGAGATCCTCTTTCTCCCCTGATTCTTTGCTGCCCTCCTTTTCCTGGAGACAGTTCCCAAACCTGTTTGGGGGGAGGATACCTCTGTGATTTCAGTGTCATCTGGGTGGAATTGTTGGGGTATAAGAAGTTCCTGCTCTGGGTCAGTCTCCATACTTACCCAGTCAAAATCATGATCTTTTCAGACCCATATTTCTTTGGGAGGGATCCCTCCGACCCTGAAAGAGAAGATTTCCTTACCTGAATCTTCCAGGGATTCTTCTCCTTCCAAGGGGATGATCCTCAGTTCCTCCACAAAGTGGGTTCTCTTTTGACTTCTCCTACTTACCCTCAGTTCTTTAGGTTCCAGCTATTCGGGGTAGCAAATTCATATTCAGGCTCAGAGGTTTCCAGGGGTTTTGTTCCTGTGGGAAAGGAAGCTTCCTCTAGGGCTGTGCATCTCCCCTCCACCTGGGCCTCCTCCTCAAGAACAGGTTGGTTATCAGAATTGTCTTCCAGTCAGTTCCCCCCGGGGCCTTAGACCCAGTTGTTGGGTAATTCTGGGCAGCAGGTTCCAGTTGAGAGTTCCACTGAGCCGTCAGCATGCGACCCATGTCTTGGGTTAGTTGTTGGACCTGTCGCTCCAGTTGTGAAACTTATTCTGGTTGGGAGGGAGGTCTTGATTCATACCTTTGCTGCTCCCGGAAAAGGTAACTGGCCCTTCTCCCGGAGTAGCTTGGTTATTGGATGTTTCCCCCATAATTTTCAATCCTAGATCTCCCTTCTCCCAGGTTCAGGAATCTATTGTCCTAAACGCGGGGCGAGAGAGGAGGATTATTCTAGAAATTCTGGTTCACGGGTACCTGGGGAAGAAGTTCAGGTTGGGAAGTGGAGTATAATTTTCCTCGCGAGGGACGTTTGGTAGGAAGTTTCCTGGGGTGTTACTTACCCGATTGGACCCCCCCTTGTGCCGGGGGAGTATATACATGTCGGGGTGTAGGTCTTGTACCTTTGTATCTCGGGTTTACATATGTGGCATGGTCAGAAGGGCTGTTTGTCTGGTATACTGCCTGCCTCCCATTCGATTGGGCTGGATCCAAGGGTCTCCTCTGCCTTTCATTCTGCTTGTTGGCAGAAGGAGTATGTTTAGGCCCCCCGTCTCCAAGTCTAATGGAGGGGTATGGAGGGGTATTTTTCACCTCCATCAGCTTCGCAGCAGCAGGTGTGTTCGATGGTTTGGGGGTTTTCAGTTTATTTTTATTTTCTGAGGGCTTTTGGATCTAATAGATCCTGGTTGTCTGTTCTCACCCAATCCGGGGGCCTACGCTCATGAAAGTCTCTAACTAATTGAGTCATTATGTAATTATGGAACGCATGAAAGTATGTAGTGATGTACTCCCTAATATTGGTGTTCCTGCACCTAGACGTCTGGGCAAAAACTTGTTTCAAATCCTGCATAAACTCTCCAGGTGCCTGGTCTTCCCCACACTGCAGGTTGTATGCCGCCTTTTAAGATGGCAGCCTTGTAGGTGTACCATTTATAGTGATCTTGATCCGCCAGCCCTGCAAAGAAGCTGCAGTATTCGGGGGAGAATATCCATTTGACAAACTCCATACAATTCCCATCATGTTTTATTCCAAATGATGCCATCATTTGTTCATAAAACTCTAAATGCTCCATACCGAATATTTTGCATTCTTATGGCAAGGAGTCATGAAGCTCTTTATGGCCTTTATCTGTTGAATTGGGTCTTTCACAAGACCTTTCTTCTGTTTGTCAGACTTTCTTTTCTGCTGCACATGAGAACACTCACCCTCTGACTCAGAGCTGCTACTGTTTGTGGTCCATTCCCTGTCCTCTAGGCACTCTCTACCTCTATGAGACTGGGAAAGCCTCCCAGAATTACGGGGTCTGAACCCTTCTCTCCTGTGGTGCCATGAAATATCAGGGTTTATCTCAGGAATTATGTTTCTGTCCTGTCTTTGTTTTATGTCTGCGCCCTTAAGCCCTCGGGTACCGGGAGCGCCTTACAAATTGATAAATAAATAAATGAGGGTAATTTCTCTTGTAATCCCGTTTTTGCGCAGGAGAGTACTCATCCTCATCATCCCTCATTCCAGGTATGCTGGGGAAATCCCCCATCTCCCTGAATGTGTGGAGGTTTTCAAGATGCTCTTTCTATGTCAAAACTCTGGCTCTTCTCTTTCTGCAAAGCGGACTAAGTGGTCCCTTTGTAGTTTCTGCCCGTCCAACTCCCTGATCTTTACATCATAGGAGTCCTCATGGTCATAAGTACTCATTAGGGTATTTTTGATTTCCCTGGATCCACTGGTCCAGCCACCTTCCCTTCTGCTTGGTAACGGTGAGTACTTATCAATGTTGATAAGGACTGGCCTTCTGGCTCAGTTTGAATATAGGCCTGGGTGAGTCCAGTTGTCTCATGTTTCCCTGTTCTTGATAAGTGGTATGCATGAGGTCAGCTGAACTCTGGACATAGGAAGTGGTTAATTGGCTTAAGGTCGCTGGTATAGAGATCACTGCTCTGTGATCCCAGGCACTTTTCCATACCCTGACTGATCAGGGTGCCTCACAGCATGTTTGTATCTTGCTATTTCATCTGCCAACCTCTCACACCTGTTTTCCACGGTCCCTATCTCTTGCTGGGATGCAGAGACCTGAGTTTTTAATTCTGACACAAGTGCTTGAGTGGTTTCAAGCACTTTACTGTGGGCCATCAATTGATCTTTTAGTCCCTTGATTTCTTTTCAATTGGACTCATTTTCATTTTGTGAGGCTTGCATTTTGCGTGCATATTCAGATCATTTTATTTTCAAAAGACTAATCTCTTCCACTTGTGCATTTCTGCACGGTGCTGCCTGCAATAGGTCAGCCTCTGCTTGCCTCAAACGCTCTATTAATTTTCCTTTTTCTTGCCTAATGCCAGTCAGTTCCTGAGAACCTGACTCACTTTTCTCTACATCCATCTTTAACTGCCGCACTTCATGAGAAAGGACACTATTCTCTTGGTTCAATAGGTCTTTCTCCTTCCTCAACTTCTTTTTCTGTTGTTTAAAGGTGTTCAGCTCGGTTTATAGTCATAATGTCGACAACAAAAATGTCGACAGTCAAAAAGTCGAAAAAAAAATGTCGAAAAAAAAAATGTCGACTTTTTTTTTTCAATGCATTTTTTTTTTTTCGAAATGGGGGGTTCCCCTCCAGCCCCCCTTTTTTTTAATTTTTTTTTTATTTTTCCTTTTTTTTTTACTCCCGAACCCCTAAAATAAATATATAATTTAAAAAAACGAAAGTCGACATTTTTTTTTTCGACATTATTTTGTCGACATTTTTGTCTGTCGACATTTATTTTTCGACATTATGACTCCCCACCGTTCAGCTCTTGGTGCATCTGATCAAAATCACCTTGGGGCTCAATCCCTTTGATAATTAATAGACTATTTTTAGTTTTCAATTGTGTTATTTGTGATTGGAATGCGATAATGTCCACCAAAAAGACTATATTATGAGCAGTGTGGTCATTTAGCTGGTGTTTCAGTGTGCTCCGATTTTCCACACACTCTTTATGCTCATCTTGCAGTGCAGAAAACTGCCTTTCACTCTCTTCATTTTCTTGTTGCTATGTTTTTAACTAATTTTTTAGCTGCTGCATGATGCTCTCTTGTTTTAACTGTAAAGTATGGCTCTGGTGTGCTTTATTTTGTAACTGCTTGAGTACTTGCAGGTCTTCATTCAACACCACAGTCTGATTCTTCACACAGGCCAGACTGTGCTGATGTCGTTCTTCTGCTATCAGCAAATGAAAGTACATGTGAGCTGAGCCATTTTAGTCTGCTCATCTCAAGTAGTTTATGTCAAATAAAAGTTAGAGACTGATGTAACAGACCATTATCCTCCCACGCGTCAGTGTTTACAGAGATAACCTCCTGCATCATTCTGGATTGCCACATTTCATGTTCTTCTTCCAACCAATCACCTTGAATAAATTTGGATAGCAGGTGCTTCCTGGCAACATTGATTTCTATGGTACTGATTTTGAAATGTGTTCTGCAACATTATACACTCTCTATGCAGCGGCAAAATCTCACCCTGCTCATGCTTGGCTTCCACTCACAATGGCAAGTTAAAATCAATACTGTTCAATCTCATGTTTTCCCTATACTCCTCTGTGGAACCCAGGGTTCAAGCCTGAGTGGCACTATAACAATGAAGACACACCTTTATATTCACTGCAGTCCAAATACACCCCAATGACTAGTCTGCTGCTAGTGCAAAGGTCACAAGTCAAAAATCTCAACCAATTCCCAGTACGAGCCCTCAATTTGTCACGGTTTATTGGACGGTCACTCTCAACTCGGGGAAGGAACTCCACGAGTTGAGAGTGACCGTCTAATAAACGGTGACAATTTTATGCATCGCAGCCACATTCCCTGCGCTTGCCCCATAGCTCACATTGGCAATGAGGTGGTTTGTACCAAACGTGGGCCCCACACAATAAATTCCCCGCCCGCTTCGGCAGCTGCGCTGCAGGGCTGCAGGGCTGCAGGGCAGTGTCAGACAGTGGTTTGACAGGCCAGCGCCGCTGGTCACCCTCCATCGGCCGGTAGCACCAGGGCTGGGAAGTGCTCGCAGATGAAGAAGCTGACCACAGAGAAGCGGTAGAGAGCTGGGTTCCACACCTGACATCCGTAGAGGAGCACGCAATGACGGGCAAGGCTGCCTGGGGCGCGAGGATGCCACACACACAGACAGCAAGCGGTTGTGCGTACCGGAGCTGTCGGCTCCATGGCAAAGAAGCTGGAGGCCTAGTCCACACAGCCAGGAGGAACAAACTGGAACTGCCAACAAGTAAGGTGGCCAAATGTAAAGGCAGGGGGAGAAAGACACCTCTACACAGAAATAGCACATGAAATATGTGCCCAAGCAGAAGCAATAGCGATGAATAAGAACAGTCAAAAGAGGCATCCTGGGAAAGGCCGACAAGGCATCACCAAAAATGGGCTGAAAAGATCCACCTGATATCGGCGATAGTACCAAAGACAAGGAAGAAAGCAAAACGGCAGACACAGCTGATGGGTGTTGTCATGGCAGACGGTGCACCCACATGCATGGTCATGGACACGAGAGCCACTGTTAATGTCATGCCAACATCCAAGTTCGAGCTTCTAGTGGATGCAAGCACAGTAAGCCTCAGAGAAGTCTGAACGCATGTCAACAGCGGAAGGCAAGTCACACCCAGTGGTGTTTACCAGTCACACACTCATGAAAACAGAAGGGGACTGTGCCCATATCGAGAAAGAAGTGCTAGCAATACCCTAGGGCTACGACCATGTCCACATCTATGTGGTGGGACACCCGATGACAGTGTATATGGACCACAAGCCCCTGGTGCCCATCTTCAAAGGCTCAGCTCCCACCCAGCAGCCAGATTGGTATGGTGAATGCTGCAAAAGCAGAAGTTTGATATCTAAGTAGTGTACAGGGCAGGCGTTGACACCCAGACAGACTACCTTTTGGGCATCCCAAACCCGCCACCCAAGCAGAGTGGAAAGCTGCCCAGGAAACAGATGAGCACCTCTGTCACGTTGTTGCGTTTGCCAGGCGGAAGACCATGAGGCTGCAAGAAATGATGGAGGCAACAGCGGAGGACACCTAATTGCAGCAGTTGAAAGATGCTGTACTATCCGGTGAATGGAAAAATGTTCTCACTGCAGTGTCCTACAGGACTCTAGAGGCTCAGGAGATGCTGCAAGGGTTGTTCAGCATCTGGCATGAGCTCTCAGTCTTCCCAGAGGGCCTCATCCTGAAAGGCCACCACATAATTCTACGAACGGCCCTGGAACAATGAGCACTACACCTTGTGCACGAGGGACACCAGGGCATTGTGAAAACCCAGGTATTTCTTAAAACACGCATCTGGACTCCCAACCTGTAAAATAAGGTCCTGGAGTTGATGTTACATCATGTGCAGCCTGCCAGTCTACACAAAGGCAAGGCCTCCCGGAACCCATCACAAATCCACCCCACATCACAAAGATGTGGGAGTCTATCAGCATCGACTTTTGCACCATAGCAAATGAGGCATACTTACTAGTGGCTGTGGACTAGTACAGCAGGTACCCGGAGGTAGAGCCAATAAAGTCGACGGATGCCTTGTCCGTCATCACAGCACTTGAAAAGATGTTTGCGATACATGGACTACCCCAGAGCATAAAGAGCAACAATGCGCCTCCGTTCAAAGGGAAAGAGTTCCAAAAGTGTCTAGACAACTTGAAAATTCAGCACCACCGGATAACCCCCTGCTAGCCGCAAGCAAACAGGGATGCCAAAAGATTCATGTCGCCCATGAACAAGGTGGTGAGGATAGCCAAGGACCAGAAGATCCTGTGGTTGCCCGAAGTATACCGGTTCCTTTAGACATACCGGCAAACTCTGCACTCCTCCAAGCAAGTGAGCCCAGCAGCCCTAATGTTCAGTGTGCTTATTCAAGTAGGGCTACTGATAGATGAGAGCTGGGAGGTTCCAGTAATGGAGGATTGAAGAAGTTGAACAATGCAAACAAATACATAATCACAAAGAAAGCCAGAGTAGAAGAGCTCAGCCCCACAACTTGACCACTGGGGACTCAGTGCTAGTCAAGACGAGAACGCCCCACAAATAAATGACAGTGGCCTAAGAGTCCCAACCCTGGACAGTGGTGGATGCCAATCACAGGATGATTATAGCCCAAAGGGACAATGGGTCAGTCACCTGAAACTCGTCATGCTTCCGGAAAGTGACATCCATTCTGTGGAAAGAGGATGTAATCTCAACCAACCCCGGAGCACAGCCACCATCGGAGACGCCTGACAAAAGGAACAGACAAGAAACACCAGCCGAGTACACCCCAAGTATACACTATATACCGGTGAGCCCGAGGTAAAGAGACACAAGGAACATTTAATCCAAGTGGGGGAGGATTCGATGTTCAGATCCATGAGCTTGGCACCGGTGGACTTCTGAGGTGATCAGAGAGCCGGGGGCAGCACAGAACCCCGAGCGGTGGGGGCATTACCGAGTCAGGTGATGCAGCGGGCCCATAGTTATAACGAAGGCCCCGGGGCATTACCTGACTCTGTAATGCCCCCGCCGTGAAGGGCATTATGCTACTAGTACCCCGGCCCACAAAATCTGCGTGACCGGGGCACTAAAGAATTTTTTTCTGTCCTGAAACGCTGTGGCGTTTGGGGACAGAAAAAAAAAAACCTCCAAGAAAATGGCCACCGGGAAAGGGAAAACTGAGTCTGTTTTCCCTTTCCATGGCGGCCATCGGGAGCGGACACGCTGGGAACAGAAGTGTTCCCAGCGAGTCCACTCCTGAAAAAAAAAGAAAAGAAGTTAAGTGGTGTTGGGAGGGCGGAAGGAAGGGAGTGGGAAAAAAAAGAAAAAAGCCCCCGCCGGGGACAAAAGTGTGGAATCCGAGGGATTCCCAGCCAGGTAATGCCCTGGCGAGGGCCAATCAGAATGGTTCTTTCATTCTGATTCTTCCTCGCCAGGTACTAATCGAAAATATTTTACCTAATGGAGAAGTGATCAAATTTATTTCACTGAAAAATGAAATTAACTTTTTACTTTTTCGACTTTTTTTTTTAATAATGCAGGGGGAGATACTAGCAGAACCGCCCTCTCCCCTTCCTACCCTAACTTATGCCCTTACCCCACACCTCCCCTATTATTCACTATACATATACCACTTTACCTACCATTTTCGGTGAAATAAGTTCGGTCACTTCTCCTTAGGTAAA
Organism: Ambystoma mexicanum; assembly: GCF_040938575.1. Classification (NCBI taxonomy): domain Eukaryota; kingdom Metazoa; phylum Chordata; class Amphibia; order Caudata; family Ambystomatidae; genus Ambystoma; species Ambystoma mexicanum. The sequence continues at coordinate 401,030,069 of NC_090938.1, read as the reverse complement.
ATCGCATTCAAATAAAAATACGGAAACGGCTTAGGCCATAACGTGGATGTAGGCACAGTAATAAAAGAGAGGAGCGGCCCAGCCACGGAGGGAGGGATGGAGGAGAGCAGCGCAGCGGGAGGTTCGGGTGTGAACCCCCCCCCCATTGGAAAGAACATCTCACCAATGGGGAGAAGCTGAGTGGGGCGGGGTGGGTGGTGGTTTTCTATGGGCGGGGCATTTGGTGGATGAGCTCCAAGAGGGAGTCCGGGTTTAAATTCACCGATTTCCGCCTGTTGAAGGACACTCGACTACGGCCTAAAAAAAAGCTGTTTTTTATGGGTGTGGCCTTCAACTGGCATTTCTTTGATATACGGCCGCTTTTCCCTCTGAACTCCATCAGTTCATGTGAAGTAGCTAGTATTCATTTCACAGCTAGCTTCTGCAATACCTTTGGGGGCCTTGATTGCACTCATATTCCGTTGGATGTGAGTGCAGCCAGAAGCAGAAGTGCACCATGATTGTCCAGATGCCCTGCACTACTCACTGTTGTGCTTGGTCTCATGACCCTATGATCCCTCTATCTCCCCCGGCCCTGCATCTCCCCTCCCCCACCAGTATGACAGTCCCAATGAAAGAACACTCTTTTACAGCAGCTCTGTTCCAGCGACAGAATGTGGCAACATTTGGATGCAAGCATGTAAAAGTGTTGCACAATGGCACAGATAGAATGCCAGTAATGCATGTATTGCACAACCATTGTCCAGGCAGGTTTAGGCATGCACTTCTATTAAAGAGAAGCACGCCCAAAATCCATTGTTTAGGTGACGCCGGCCACCCGCTGCTGCTGTCGCTGGTGAAACTGATTCAGCATTTAAGGCCACCTCTAGAGGTACTACAACAATGTCCACATACAGACGAGCATTTATTTGGCCTAAGAAGGCACCACTTCCACTGTCCGCAAAGCACCGGAGGGGAATTAGTGGCGAGTATCAGAGGAGTTAAGGAAGATTGTCATGTTGTGTTGCATGCTCCACAATACGGCAATCTGGGGACATGCACCAATGCCATCAGAAGAGGCTGGCAGTGACAAAGAGGATGGCATATACCACCCACCTGCCTAGCCACACACCATCGAGGGAAGACTCAACAAAGAGCATGACATGTTTAGTTTCGTTTATAAACCAAAATACTGCAAATGAACCCTCCATCACCTCAATAAACAAAATATTCCCTAAGGTATTCATCACAATTCTCCTCTCAGCCCTACCTCTTACTAACGATAAAACACTCCTGAGCATGCCACTCACAGCCCTATATTCTCCCCATTACAATACACCCCCCAACAATATGCAGCCCACAATCCTAAACCTCCATAACCTCAACACACAAAATATTCCCTTAACCATGCATGACTATTCTCCTCAGTTTTACCATTGCTAACCCTAATACACCCTTCAATATTCCACTCATAACCTGAATGTTATGTTATGTTATTAGGCATTTATATAGCGCTCTATATATCAATGGTATGACCTCAAAGCGCTGGTAGGTTGAACGCCATCAGGGACCGTAGTCCAGGTCAGTTGAGAGTGGAAGGTGTAGTAGGGTGCATGGGTGCACCAGTTATGTGTGCAGCTGATGTAATTGCCTGAATGTAGCTGCATTCTAGCGTTAGGTGTGGTGTTTTGATATCAGTTGAATGTGTGCAGTCTGGCGGATGGACATCCACGTTGGTTAGGCTGTGTTAGGCCTGAAGGACGCTTATGTGAGCTGCTAGGCCGGTTTGTTAATGAATATAGATACGTTTTATTAGAGTGATAAGGTGTCCATGGGGTAGTGTTCGTATGTGAGCAGCTAGGCCGAATTGATCGAGGGGTATAGCTGCACTCTAATTGTGTGATGGTATGGAGCAGAGAGTAAGCATGGCGGTATGCAGAGGGAGTGTTTTTGGGTAAAGTTAGGATCTCAGGGATCAGTATTCCGGATTTCAGGTGCGGGTCACTTGTTGCAAGTCAATAGGCGTATTCTGTGGGGAGATTGCTCTGGATTGTATCGAGCAATTAGTCATCGGATGCTTGGTAAGTCGCTACAGAATGATTGTGGTTGGTATTATGGAAAGAGCCACGTCTTTAGACCTTTGCAGAACTTCATATAGTCTTGGGTGGGTCGTATATGTGGGGGAAGTGAGTTCCACAGAGTTGGGGCGAAGGTTGAGAAGGCGGACCCTCCAATCCTGACAGAGTTAGAGGCTGGAATTACTAGAAGAAGGGCAATGCTTGATCTCGGGGCGAGATGGGAGGTATGGTTTTAACTTCTCTTGTAGGTATAACATATATGCCAACATTCTGAGGCACCTAGGAGGGAGATGTCACAAGAGAATTCGGGAGAAATTAATTTCCCCATAGACATGCATTGGGGCTAGAATTATTTCAGGCGGGAGTACATGAAAAATAGCAATATTTTGCTATATTTTTAATTAAAAAATCGGAAGTCTCCCACCTAAATCGGGAGGGTTGGCATGTCTGGTATAATGGGCCAGACGTGTGCACAGCTCGGTGAGTGATGCATAGGGTCCTGAAAGTATTCCTTCGTCCGACCGGGATTCAGTGGAAGGTTCGGAGAGCAGGAGTGATGTGGTCTCTAGGACCTAGGGCAAGGAGCAATTTTTCAGCAGCGTTTTGGGCTCTTTGGAGATGGTTGAGTTGGTATGTCGGGGCTCCGAGGTATAGGGAATTGGCATAGTCCAGTCTCAACATCACAATAGACATAACTGCGGCAAGTCTGTTCGTGAAGGAGAGGTAGGGAAAGATGCGTCTGAGAAGTTTGAGGTGGTAGTGACAGCATTTTGAGACGTTGTTAATTTGACGGAGAGGGCTAGGCCTGAGTCCATAGTGCAGCCTAGGTTTTGTACTATGTTGGGGGGGCGAGGGACGGGGGCCATGGGAGCGGATGAGGTAGAGGGGCAGTGTTGCTACACACCATGATTTCTGTTTTAGTGGGGTTTAAGAGGAGGTGGTTTATTGTCATTCATCGGTCAATATCTCAAAAACAAGCTTCGAGGTCGGGCTGGGGGTTGGTGCCCAAATTGTGGATTCTTAAGATGATTTGGGTGTCGTCAGCATAGTTGTAGCACAAGATGTTGTGCATCCGGATGATTCCAGGAAGGGTGGTCATAAAGAGGTTGAACAGGAGAGCAGATAGGCATGTGCATTGCGGTACTCCAGTGTTAACCAAGCAAGCAGCTGAGACAAATAGGGAGAGGATGGTTATTTGTCTCCTGTTGCTGAGGAAGGGGGCGATCCACTTGAGAGCATTGCCACAGATTCCAAGGGAGGATTGAGTGGCTAACCGTGTCAAAGGCTGCAGAGAGATCGAGGAGAATTAGTGCAGCACATCCTTCTGAGTCTGCTGTCACCTTAAGATCATCCCAGATCGAGGTCAGAGTGGTTTCAGTTCCATGTCTTTGTCTGAAGCCTGATTGTGCGGGGTCGAGGAGGTTGTTGGATTCTACATAGGCTTTGAGTTGAGAGTATGCTGTTCGGTCGATGAGTTTTGCAAGGAATCTGGTGTTGCAGATTGGTCTGTAGCTTTTGGGATCAAGGGGGTCGAGGGATGCCTTTTTAAGAAGAGGTTTCATATGCACTATTTTGAAGGCATTAGGAAAGATGCCAGAGGAGAGGGAGTCATTTAGTATGGCTCTTGCATGTTCTCCTGCACCGGTAGACAAGAATATTTCTTTCAGGACAGAAGCGGTCATGGGTCGAGGGGCGACCCGGACGGTTTGCTGGCAGATAGTAGGGCAAGGAACTAGTCTCTGGAAATGGGGCTGAAGGAGTCGAAGGTGGGGGAATTGGGTGTCGGGCGATGGGTCATGGGGGGTCAGTGGTGGGAGGGGGAAGAGGGAGGACAGTTTGGAGTTAAGGGAAGTCGTCCTGTCAAGAGCGGTGGTGTAGAAGTGTAGGGAGAGGGAATCGCAGAGTGATTGAGATGGGGTGGAATGGGTAGAGGTGCAAGCGGGTTTGAGGAATTCTGATATGATTCTGTGGAGCTCTTTGCTGCAGTTGCCGCAGTTGAGAATTAGTTTGTTGTAATAGGCTTTTTTGGCCTTTTGGATTTCAGCTTTGTAGTTACGATGGTGCAAGGCGAGCATGGATCTGCTGGGATCGGTTTTAGATGCTCGCCATTTGCGTTCCAGAGAGTTATTTTGTTTTTTTGGCATTCCTCAGGTGGGATGTGAACCATTTGGGGGATGGTCAATTGCATCTGGATGCAGGACGCGAGGGGGTGGGAGGAATTAGTGAGTAATTGAGCCAAGAGTCGAAAGAGTTGATGGTTAAGGCTCTGTCTGGGGGGGGGCGGGTGTTGCAGTGGAACTAAAAAGTAGGGCTGCGGCAAGGTCAGGAAGGATCTTCACTTAGTTCCAGCATTTGAGGTCTTGGGGGGAGGCCAGGGGAGCTGAAGCAGGAGGGGCGGGGGTGTGGATGGAGAAGGGGATGACAAAGTGGTCAGTCCAGATGAGTGGTTTGGGGCGGGATATATAAATCAGGTCATGGGAGCTGTAAATTGCATCAAGGGTGTACCCTCTTGAGTGGGTTGGACCAGTCGTATGATGGGAGAGGTTGAGCGCATCAAGACTGTCGACCAGTGGATGGGTCATGGGGTTGGTGGGAATGTCCAACCAGATATTGAAATCTCTAAGGAGTGTGAGAGAAGGGTGATTTACTTGAATGGTGGCTACAGGATCACAGAGGTTGTTGGAGAAATGTCTGTCGCAACCAGGGGGTCTGTAGATGAGTAGGAATCTGTGGGAGAAAGTCAGAGGTAGCGAGAGTTTAACTAGAAGGGATTCACATGAGGGAATGCATGTCTGAGATTCAACGAGTGAGACGGAGAAATGAGAATTGAAGAGGATTCCCACTCCGCCTCCTCTGGAGGGTCTATTGTGGGGGAGGGGCGAGTAGCCCAGGGGGAAGTCTTCATGTGCAACAGGGGCAAAGTCATCGGAGAACCAGGTTTTGATGATAAAGATGAGGTCAGCCTTGTCAGAGGACAGGAGGTCAAAGATGCTGTGTCTGTTTCTTGCTACGGAGCGGGCATTAAAAAGGATGCAGTTGACTTCGTGAGGGGATGTGGTCTTAGTGCAGGTTATCGGAGGGGGAGCATGAGGAGCTTGGGAGATTGGAGGGGAGGAGGGTGAGAGTGGAACATTCAGGGTCGCTGAGAGAGGTTGAGGTGTGTTAGGGGGGCAGGGTGCCAGTGGATTTTGAGTGACGGGAGATGGGGTTACGTCTATGGGGGCTGGGAAGAGTAGGCGGGTGGAGGAGGTTATGTGCAGGGTGTGGGTAGTGTAGAGGGGGAACGGGCGAGTGGAGAGATGGTCAGTGGGTGTGAGGGGGTTTAGATGGCAGGAAATTGGAGTGAGTCCGGAAGGTGTCAGAGGTTCTGGTGTGCAGGGTGAGAAGTCAAGAGAGTGTGTGAAAGCTGGGTGAGGGCAGGTGGGTGTGTGAGGGGGTAGGGAAGGGAGAGACTGGGAGGACGGGTTGAGGTATAATTGGTGAGGAGTAGAGAGTCAAGGAAGAGGACCAGTTTCGTTTTCTGCATTTTGTGGGTTTTGGTGCTATAGGGGTGTGAGAGAGGGTAGAGGGGGAGGTAGATGAAGCTAACCTTCTTGCAAGGGTGAGACGCGCTGCTTTCAGAGAGGGGAAGGGACATGAATGGGGTAGTTTGTTGGCAGGGTTCGAGAAGCGGTTAAGGGGGTGGGCGAGAGGGTGGTGAGTTCTCTGATGGGCTAAGGGGGAGGGACTGGGGGATAAGGGGGAACGGAAGTGAGGGAGGGATGTTCCTTCGAAAGTGTAAGGAAGGAGTGGAGGAAGAGGTGGATTTGCGCTGTTTGGAGCGCAACAGGGCTCCCCTGGTTTGGGAGTTCGATAGGGGGCATGGTGTCTTGGCGTGGGGCACCAGGGAGTTTTCAATAGGTGTCAGAGGAAGGATAGAAGTCGATGAGTTAGGGTGTGAAGGGGGGTGGGGAATAGGCTTCTAAGGAGGGAGGTGTTTGGCACCAGAGTGCACCTCTGATTTTAGAGTTCGATGCGCGGTGGTGGTAGGTGAGTGGGTGAGCGGCGTCAGGGTGTATTGAAGTGCAAGGGGAGGTGTCAAGGATTGTGCTCAGGGGGAATAGTGGGGGGTCATGAAGGTGGGTGCTAGAGCACGGGCCAGGTGCCGTGAGGGGTGAGTGATGAGGGACGGGTGGGAAGGGGGAGGCTGGGGGTCCGGACGGGTTAGAGAGGGGGATTCTTGTGAGCTGGGGTCTCCATCCAGTGTTGGGGGTAGCTAGGGATTGAAAACTAGTAGTAGGAGTAGATGTGGGGCCCTGGATGCACAGCCCGAGACTAGGATCTGGACACCATGGCAGTGGGAGAGGGCTAAAGAGTTTAGGGTAGGGTGAGGTCTAGATGAAGAAGCGGCACCTAGAACTTAAGCAAGTACATTACAGTACTATCTGAGGCGGCACTTGTAGTTGTAGAGGGAGCGAGTGAAAGCAAGTTAATTCTGTAGCTTAGGTAAGCAAATCACAGTGCCACCTCAGGGGGTGCTTTCAGGATCAGAAACAGAGTAAACAAAGCAGGCTAAACCCGAATAATTCTTGGTGTTTTGGACTGGGAGAATACAACACAGTAATAGCTAAGGATCTAAGGTCCACTGGATGTGAAACAGGCTAGCAGAATCATTTCTCAGTGTTTGAGACTGGCAGAATACAACATAGTAGTATCTTGGTGCACTATTCAGATGCAAAAACAGGCTAACAGGAACAATTTTAAGTGTGTGCGACAGGCAGAAAACAACACAATAATCTCTTGGGCACACTATCTAGATGCGAGACAGCCTAACAGGAACAATTTCTAAGAGTTTGAGACAGGCAGAATACAACACAGTAATATCTTAGGCGCACTATCTAGATACAAAACAGGCTAACATGAACAATTTCAAAGAGTTTGAGACAGGAAGAATACAACACAGTAATATCTCAGGCGCACTATCTGGATGTGAGACAGGCTAACATGAACAATTTCTAAGAGTTTGAGACAGGCAGGGTACAACACAGTAATATCTTAGGATGTAAGGTGCACTATCTAGATGCAAAACAGGCTAACAGGAACAATTTCTAAGAGTTTGAGACAGGCAGAATACAACACAGTAATATCTTAGGTGCACTATCTAGAATTGAAACAGGTTAACATGAACAATTTCTAAGTTTTTGAGACTGGCAGAATACAAAATTATTATCACACGTCAGTCTGAATCGCTCAATAAAAGGGGTGATGTAGGCTAACATTTAAAGTGATTGGATAATTTGTAAAGTGTTAGGGCTTCCGGGTAGAGTAATTCCTCTACCCCCACCTTAGCCACACTTGCCTTATTAGTTGATGCTGGTTTACGGCTGGCCACTGGCTTCCTCTGCTACTGGCTTCCCCTGCTGACACGTGCAGGCGAGGAGCCGCCTCTGTAGGAGCCCCCCTTTGCCTAGGGCGCTTAGCCGCAGGGGCTGCACGGGCAGAAGGCTGCCCTGAGTAGGTCAGTTATGACCTTCAGACTAACCAATCAGGGCAGGTGGATGGGAGGGATCGGGGTTCAGGTAGTGCATACGAGTCAGAAAAGCGGAGAAGATGGAGGCGCTAAGGGGCTGGGCTGCAATTATTTCAACAAAAAGGCATCAAAATACTCCAATGTAGCAGCTTCCAAGGGTGGGCACTCACCTTGCTTACAAGAAGCAAAAAATGGGAATCGAACAGAATCCCATCCAAATCGATGTGTCTGCCATTGAACATTACATTTGTTACAAAGAAGAGGGCATTTATTGTTGCTATCACACTAGGTGCAACAACCATATCTCACATTCCATGTTCCTCTTTGTCCAAATCACAAATTGATGCCCAAAGCTCCTTCAGCATTCCACTCAAATGAACCCTTAGTGTTTACAGCTTTCTTCAATGCTCCTTCCTCACTGGCAGAAACATATCTGCCCTCACTGGACATAAGGAGGGTGCTAAAATACTACATAGAGCACACCAAGACTCTTGCAATCTTCCCAGCTCTTCATAGCATTTTATCTTAATGCTACTGGCAAAGGCTGGATGGCCACTTCCTGGTAAGCCAAAGGCACATTAGACGATAGATGTGGCTTCCATGATGGTTCTATTGGCAGGGGGGTCCCTTGACGACATCTGTAAAGTGGCAACATAGAAAACAGTGCATACCTTCAAACCATGTTATGCATAGACAAAAAGACAGCAGAAGAGTTCAGGGTCGGACAGGCGGTCCTATGCAACCTGTTCACCTAAGGAGAGCCAGTTTCTTGTCATCTTTGTCCTCCCTGTCCATTTACTGGTTGTGTAAAAGCTTTCTCTATTCAAACCACGAGAATTCATGAAAGATCCAATGCCGGAGAAGGGAAAGGATACTTGCCTGTAACTGCGGTTCCGCAGCATTGGTAGATTCACATGAAACTTTCCCACTAACCCCGGATGTTGGGTGTGCGTCCAAGAATCTGTAAAGGACCCTAGTGGCGGGTTGAAGATGGAAGTGCCCATTAACTGAGAAACAAATGACCCAAAATGACTTGGATGCAGTACTGTATCTTATTGTGTACAATGGAACTGCTTTATTAAATGTACTGAGGATTCTCAGTATGTGAATCTGCGACAGAAACCAATAGTAGATAACCACAGGTAAATAACTTTCAATACTACACTCAAGAAATACAAAGTGCTAACGGCTTCTTGGGGTGATAGAAACCGCTTTGTATCAGGACCTGGCACCCACTTTACCTCTAGAGGAAAGTCATGCAGATCAACCATGAGAGACTGCCCATCAACCAACACAAAGCAGCTACATAATCAGCCATGGTGTTTTGTTACCCATTTTGTTTTCTATCCCTGAAAAAAAAGACTGAATTATTACTATGAGGAGAGCTCATACTAGGCAAGAGGGGTCCACCCTACGCCAACGCTGCGGACTTCCTCGTAATTGTCCCCAAGAACTGCCAAGCAGCCAGGTCCATTAGTTTTGCCCAGCGCTCTCGCCTGTAACACCTCTGAAGCCTAAAGTGAATGGGAGGGTATTACATTTTTGGCTTACTGCACAAAAACCCAGACTCATTTAAAAGTGGAAAAGGTTGCTTTAATGTGACAGGCCAAAGCTTACAATTAAACGCTTACCTGGCTCCATGGCCTTACAAACTAAAGACATATTTTAAACAACCAATTAAATAATTAAACATTCTCATTTTTTACCCAACAATTAAATAATTAAATAAAGCCATTTCCTCCCTAACTATACCTTGGACCCTACCGTCTCCGTACCCCTTTTCCAGGCATCCCGCTTTCTCCCGGGGCCATGCTCTTCCAGGTTCAATACCTGTTCCCCCGTGGTGGCCCGCTTGTGCAAACAGCGCCACCCCATCCTTTCCCGTGTCATTCCCCCAATTTGCTTCCCTCCCCCCACATCAAAAGGGGCCATGCCCCCGGCACCAGAAAAACCTTCCCCCGAGGTGTTCTTTCTGCCCCACCCCCCCCCACCAATTTTCCTACCTCCAACTCCTCAACCAATCTCCCAGCCAAGAGCTCAAGTCTGCCAGATAATGATTGTTCCCCAAACCGGAAAGTTTACCCATCCTCTCTATATCTCATCAATCCTTTCTAAACCATCTCCTTACGGTCCCAGAACCTGTACTGGCACCAATGTACAAAATTCTACCATCTCTCTGTTTATCCCCTTCCTTGCCCGCTCTATCGGACCCTCATTTCTCGCTCCCCTCTCAACTCTCTGTGGCAAACACTTAGTCCCCCCTACAGTTGCTTGAGGCCACACTTGTCGGACCCATAACAAAAAAACCCTTTTTATTTTCCTGAAAAGAGCCACACCCGTATCCCTTACCAGATCATTTTCCCCACCAAGACTAATCCCCCCCCCCAACTGGAGGCCCATAGTTTTTCCTCAACCCAGCCAACATAGGAAGCAACTGATCCCAGCCCCCCAAACCCGGACCATCTTACCACAACATCTTTATAGTTGCGCCCCAGTTGCCTGCCAACAACCCTTTCCTCAGCTTCTTTCCCCGCCCACTTAACCCTAGAATGTCCCAAAAACCAGATTTTTGACATCTGACCGTACCTCCTAGCAGCATCTGAAAAAGAAAATACAAAATCACTTGCAAATCAACAACATCCTAATAAATGCAACACTCCTGCTACCTACTGAAAAACTTTTATAACGACATTCCGTTTGACCTGGTCCCTGGCAAACCCTTTGTATCTCCCTTACTCCCAGCGTCCCAACCTATTCACCTACTCCTCTGAATAGCCCAGCCTGCTACCTTCAGATGCTGCACCCCTCCCAAGTGAATGAATTCCAACCTCCTAACCCTTCCCACACCACTAGTACCACACCTTCCTCAGTACCCTATCCTTTCTGGCCATCTCCTTAACCCTCTCCGGAAACACCCAAGGTCCTCTCCTACCTTTCCCCCTATATTCCGCCCCTTTCACCTAACCTTTAAACAATACACCTAAACCCACTTGCCCCCCCCTTTTCCCCTAAACTATTACCCTCCTGCTCACCCTTGCCCCCCCACCTTCCATCACCTTATTAATTTGGCCCTGCGTTGCCCCCCCTGCACTGGGGGCCCACGTGCACCCCCGTCCATGCAGGCCCTTTACATTATTACTCCTCTCGCCACTGCACCAGGGGCCAAACCTGCACCCCCGTCCATGCAGTCCCTTCCATATAACAATCTTCAAGCTCCTTGCATCCATTACCACCTGTTTCCCACCTGCACCAGGGGCCCTAGTGCACCCCCATCCATGCAGGCCCCTTTTCCGCCTTACTCCTCTCCACTGCTGCACCAGGGGCCAAACCTGCGCCCCCGTCCATGCAGACCATTCCACATAAATTCCTCTTCCGGCCCCTTGCTTCGTTGCTCCACTTTTTTCCCCCAGCTGCACCAGGGGCCCTAGTGCACCCCCGTCCATGCAGACCCATCTCCTCACTACCCCCTGCTGCACCAGAGGCGCTCCCGCACCACCGTCCATGCAGCCTGAAGCTTACTCACCCTGTCGTGCGGCAAGCGTGAGGGCTTCGCCACGTCAACCATGCCCTCCAAACGACGGCTACCACCCTTTAACAATTTCCACAGTTACACCCCCCTGTGGCCCTCCCCTACCTACGATTCTTCCCCCTCACCTCTCTTCTACCCCCTTTAAATCACCCCCAAAACCTTTCATCAAACCTTGTGCCCCCCCTCCTTTTATGATAAACTGAGCCAGACCTACCAGCACACCCCAATTTACCTGGCATGCGGTCCTTCCTCCCCACCTCCTTGCCCCGCTCCTCGCCCTGACCCACTGTCCCCTGCCTGAAAACAATCCGTAACCGGATGCCGACCCGCACACCTGCTGCACTCGTGTTTAAATTTGCACATCCACCTCGTGCAGCCTTCTTTATTGAACGCCCAACATGCTGTCGAGGGCTGTCCTCCGCCTCCTCCCCCCACCCCCTCATGGGCGGGGCGACCAAGAAAGGACCGGTAAGGCACAGGCAGACCACTTGCTGTGTGCAATGTCGGGGCAGGCCTCGTTGGAGCCATCCATTGCAGCCAAAGATCCATGTCTACCTCCCCCCAGACCGCCCGACTGTCCTCCGCCATTCTCGCTCTGAATTCCTCGTCATACCTCACCCATGCAAAACCCCCAAAACTCGTGAAAGCCTTCCTAATTACGTCCATATATTTAAGTAGGGCCACACAACGCTCAAGACATTTTTCACAATAAACACTGGCATAAATGATAAATGCCGAAGTCCAATTCTCAATGGTCACCGGTACCCTTGGTCGCGCAGTCAGTTCCCTCTCCTCTTCTTTAGACCCCTCCTTAGCTCTCACTTCCCTATGGAGCAATTTAAAACGTCTACAAATTCCCCCGCCTGAATCTTCTCCCTGGTCGCCGCCATCAGGTGCGCCCCCAATGGTTTTGTTATCCCCATGTATGGCAGTTTTTTCTCCTTTCATTTTACTTCAACCTCCTTTCCTTTTCCCCCTTGCACCTCGAGCCCCAATGGCTCCACTACCTTGTCCGTTTGAATCTCCACTGAGCAAATGCTCTTCTCAACCCCCAAGGCTCCAATGGCCTGTACACCCACTTCTTTCCTCAGCCCTTGCAAACCCGACCCTTCATTTCATGTCCCCCCTTCTGGGACCCCTCTCTGCCATGCGGATGACCATTCCCTTTCCCGCTCACCTCTTTCTGCACCTGCCGTCTGCTGCCTTGCTTCCACACCAATGCTCCTCCACTCCTTCCTTATCAGGCTCCTACTGCGGGGACAAAACATGTCAACAGACTCACCCAGCCAACCTTTCCCCCGTCCGCTTGCCCCCCGACCCCCCTGCGCCTGTCTTTCCATATCCCAAGCCCAACTTCTTCTCTCCTCCCCCTTTTCCCCCGCCGTCCTATAACCATCCACCTCCCACTGCCCCACATAATCCTCCAAACCCATTTCATCACCCATCAAATACCATTGTGGCTGCGAGCTCGTGCCCCAGTCGAGTTGCTCATCCTCCTGTGAGCCCGGGGTGTCCACACCGCCACTCCTTTGACGTCTTCTCGGCGGGGCCTTGGAAACCCCTGCCTGGTCCTATTCTCTCGGGCGAGGCGCTCCGACCTCCACCCTGGGGTCTTCATTGCTAGGGGCCGTGCTGTACCCTCTAGGCTCTCCGTACGCTGACCGAGTAGGGGCCGCTCTCAAACCCTCTACTTCCATTTGACCAGCGAGGGCTGCGCAGCGCCCTCCGCCCTCACTCACCCTACCCGGGGGGGCCATTCCGCACCCCTCCCTATCCACCTCAATTGATGGGGACCTCCCTCTCCTTCTCCCACCCGCACTCTTCCGTAGGTATTTCCCCCCTCTTCCCCGCTGCCCTTGCACCCCCTTCTGCACCTCAACCATAGCCCCACCGTGGTTCCTTTGAGCCACCTCCATTTGCGCACTCGCTGCTCCCTTAGTGCTATCCCTCATTCCCTCCCCACGTGGCTGCCCACCCGCATTCCTTTCTTCCCCGGATGCCCTCCTGTCTATCTCCCTCCTCGCTTTCCTGCCCCTGGATTCCCAAATCTCCCCTCTCCCCGCTGCGGGGGTGCAAGCCACCACCGCAGCGAGAGCCCCATCAGCTGCCGCTCTCCGCTGCGGCCTA